>NC_091289.1:126820434-127433247 GCF_032444005.1 Ranitomeya imitator
TACGCCATCGGAATAAAGACTTTACATACAAGACACAAGGTCTTCTTCAGGTGTTTCTGCCGGACCTAAAGTTCTGTCACCCAAACTAACAATATAATGGTATACTACCATGCTGTCAGGATACTTGGAGTGAAGTCAGGATTGGCTACCATGGTTTGGGTGCTAAAATATTGAAGGTGTTTACGTTTGGCCTTACATGTAAGAATTTGCTCCATCACTAGCTACTTTTGGTTTACTATTGGGCTTTGAAAACAGTCTTTCTATTTTCCATATAGAAAAAAGCATGATTTCTGATTTCTCTTAAAGACAAAATTGTTATTTGTAGACCAACTCTTATGATGTCCGGCCTGTCCTTTCTATGTGTTGTGTGTCATAGTAGCACTGTGGCATGTTCATGTGTCGCTTGCAGCTGACTTCTCTTCTCTGATTTCTCTAGGGGGAGCCAGTTACATTTTCAGAAGAAAGCTTTGTAGCCCATCGTTCCAGCACCATGAAGCAATTTTTAGAAAAAGCTGTTAACTTGCAGCTCTTTAAGCAGGTACAGAATTGGCAATGTGTCACATCCAAACCCCCACCCACAAATAGTCATGGTGTAACATGGGGTGTGGCGGTAGCTGTGGGTGGGTGAGTCCCTTGTCTTCAGCACCCCAGCACGTGACATGAAAGTGTGGGTCCTGGCAGAGTGTGTTGACTTGTGCTGTGAGGGCATTATGCCCTTGCAGGCCTCATGTAACTGATGTTGCCGGTGTACCAGGACCAGATGTTTCACAGTTCAATGAGGAAGACCACTATTCCAAAATAGACTCTGTACTGAATGGGAACTTGGTAAGGGTTATATACTAGGGATAGCGGCTACAAAGTCTTATGGACGTTTCTTTTACAGTATGAAGCCTTTTCCACACAGTATCTTTCCTCTGTAGTATACTCTAGGGATTTCTGTATACACGGTTTCTCTCTACTTCACCACAATGCAGCTTTAATGCCACAGTCCTGATTAACAAGTCTCCTTTATTTTCTCAGTGGTTCCACGTCCTGTTTCTTCCACTACTGGCTCCCTGGATCTCCCGCTCGGGACCCTTTACTAGTCCCCGTCTCTCAGTCTTGCCATAGCTTGTTAACCTTTGTGTTACAAGCTAAGAGTCCTCTCCAGGACTTGACTCCGTAAGGCCACTTTGTCTCTTTTGTCACTTTTCCTCAGGATTATGCTATCCCTCCTTCTTCAGTCTCCTCTTACACAGGATCATCCTCCGTTGCAACACTGCTCACTCTGCACTCTAAAACCCAGCTCTCCTTCCTAGCAAGGAGCAGTCACTCTACCTAAACACTAGCCACTCCAACTATGGGCCTGTCCCAAGCTTTAACACTATCTTACCCTGTCACCAACTATCTACATATCTTATCACATCTCAAATTATACAGTACATTACCAATATTACCTATAACACTGCTTTGCAATATAGATATTAAACTTCACATTGCTATATTACTATATGTTACACAGGGACATATTACATTTCACATGGCACATTACATCATGATATTCACAAAAACACAGGACGTAATACACATAAAACGAGTGGTGTCTTCAAGGGTTGAAATGTGACAGCCATAGTCCACCACTCTTAAAATGGCACACAGCTAGAAACAGATAACGTGCCATACCTCAAAACAATCCCAGCTTTTTTTTTGGGATTGTCCTGCGAAACAGGTCTTGTGCAAATGTGTAGCAAAGTTTGCTTCTGCAGGGGGTTGGTGGGGGTTTCTAGATGGATCTTGGGTGAGGGTTAAATTGTGCACTGCAAAAAGGGATAATAGCCTACAATAAGTTGTAATTGTAATAAATCTACCGTAATTGATAGAGGTCATGGGCAGGATTTGAGGATAACAATTTATATTTGGAGGGAGAAGGGTGCAAGAAAAAGTTGCATTGTTGAACAGGTTAATAGACTTGAATTTTGAACCTCAACCAGGCATTTACAGCAGGAAAAGCATCTGTAAGTAGTGAGCAGATAATGTGCCACATAAAGGCCACCCTACATATGGGTTACTTTTAGCTAAACTCTTGTTCATCCGCTGCCTTCTTCACTGTACATTTGCATGCTTGGCTCAGACATTTGCACACTTAATTCTTTGGTTAGAGGGAATAAGCCACTGCAAGACATCTTTGATGGTGGCTTTCTCCTACGGGAACAAAGGATCACGATTGAAGTACTATATGCCCAGATGAAAGCCACGCACCTGCGCATTATACCGGTGCTGACATTTCAGAAATAGCACAGAGTTTGGCTCACTTTTCTCCTATGACAATCAGAAAATAACCTGTTAATTCATGTATTTATGTTAAACTTATAAAATGTTATAGGTTTTTGGTGATTTTCTTTTCTATATCTGTCATTATTATTATTTCACCTCTCTATATAAGGAGAAGTTATCATTAGAAAATGACCTGTTTAAATCAAGTTTTTGTGTTTGAATGTATTTGTCAAAGTTTTTGTCCATGTTTTTTTCATCTTACAATTTGTATTAAAAAATCAAAACCTTGAAATTGTCACTTTGGCCACTGGAGCTATTGCTAACTATTTTTAAAAATGCAGAATGTGATATGTTTTGGAAAAATTCATTTAAAATAAAAACCTAATTTAAACAATAGGTCATTTTCTGATGACACTTTCCATTAAAAAACTATCCTGGTATCTTGCAGTTTTCACTCTGGTCACTGAGCCCCATAATAAGCTGATGTTCACAGTAGGTGATAATCATACCTCCTCCCATTTCCCAGCGAAATTACTGTACTGCAAAGGCCATGCTAGAACGCTGTCCCATAGAAGTCAATGAATATGTCCAGACTATTGGTGTATACGGTTCATGTCGCTGCTGTAAACCATATCTCTGAATGCTGATAACAGCGGTTAAACTAGCTGGTCGCCCCCCCTAATTATATTCGGAAATTAGAATGCAAAATTTGCAATCACAAAATTCAATCTAAAAATGAATATGTATAATGATCTGGTTTAAATAAGAATAATGTAGGGGATACATTCCCTTTAAGATAAAAGCTTAAAGGAGCTGTTCCCCAATAAGGATTATGTGTACCACTTAGTGATGAGCGAACGTGCTCGGATAAAATGTTATCTGAGCATGCTCATGTCCTAATCAAGTATTTTCGGCATGCTTGAAAAATATGCTTGAGTCCCCGTGCCTGCATGTCTCGCGGACGTTCGACAGTTGCTACACATACGGGGATTGCCTAACAAACAGGCAATCCCTGTATGTGTTGCGGCTGTCAAACACCTGCGAGACATGCAGTATCAGGGACTCAAGCATATTTTTCGAGCACGCCAAAAATAGTCAATTAGGACATAAGCATGCTCAGATAACACCTTATCCGAGCACGCTCGCTCATCACTAGTATCCATATGACAGTGAATAGGCCGATACTATCTCATAATGAGAGGACAAATGAGGCATATGGAGTAGGTGAACCAAGCAGGGGCACAAGAGGGAGAAATGATGTACAAAGAGATATGAACTAGATACATAGTAGATTGATTGGTTGTAGATATGAGATGAGGACTTGGCAGAAACTGGCTGCAGTGCTATGCTAGGAGACTTATTGGCCTCCCACAAAAAGACAACAGCAGAGGAGGGAGGAGGCTAAAAGGAGGTGAAAATTACACTGGAGAGTGTCTTTTTGTAAAATGATATGGTTTAAATAATGGTGGCCATTACTCCAGAGATTTACTTTGTAAGAGAAAAGGGACATGTGTGAAGAAATGTGAAGTTTACTAGTGTGAACTTTAGAAATTCACAATCACAAACCTCAAAAAGTACAGCTCTGGCAAAAATTAATAGACCACCACATCAAAACCCTGTCGTGGGCAGCCCAATCTCCAGACCTGAACCCCATTGAAAACCTCTGGAATGTAATCAAGAGGATGATGGATAGTCACAAGGCATCAAACAAAGAAGAACTGCTTACATTTTTGCACCAGGAGCGGTGTGAAAGACTGGTGGAAAGCATGCCAAGACGTTTGAAAGCTGTGATTAAAAATCATGGTTATTCCACATAATATTGATTTCTGAACTCTTCCTGAGTTACAACATTAGTATTGTTGTTTCTAAGTGATTATGAACTTGTTTTCTTTGCATTATTTGAAGTCTGAAAGCACTGGGTTTTTTGTTGTTTTTTTGACCATTTTTCTTTGTCAGAAAAAAATACAAAATGTATTGCTTGGAAATTAGGAGACATGCTGTCAGAAGTTTCTAGAATAAAAGAACAATTTACATTATACTAAAAAATATACATATAAAGAGAAAAATCAGACAAACTGAACATTTTGCAGTGGTCTCTTAATTTTTGCCAGAGCTGTAGGTTATCAGCCATATTTTACGAATAACGGCCACAGACTGTAGTTTGCACATGAAGGGAGCATGGCGTGCTGCAGATAATGACTACTGTAATTGTTTTTATTACTGTATGAAAGATCCTCCTTATTTTTAATCCCTCTGAGGAAGTATTTAAAGTCAGCACATAAATGTCTCCTGCTCATACTGCGTTAATTTATGGGACAATGCAAGATATCAGGATTTTACCAGTGTGTACAGAGTCCTTCTATCTGCCTGTGCCGTGTCCATGAACTGAAACATACTTAGTAATGGCGGCTGTGTGAGCTGATTGCCACTGTGCCCAAACCAAGGCAGAGCTGGGCTGCCAAGAGCCCACAGATGATTGCCACCGTGCCCGAACCCAGGCAGAGCTGGGCTACCAAGAGCCCACAGATGATTGCCACCGTGCCCGAACCCAGGCAGATCTGGGCTGCCAAGAGCTTACAGATGATTGCCACCGTGCCCAAACCCAGGCAGAGCTGGGCTGCCAAGAGCTTACAGATGATTGCCACCGTGCCCAAACCCAGTCAGAACTGGGCTGCCAAGAGCCCACAGATGATTGCCACCGTGCCCAAACCCAGGCAGAGCTGGGCTACCAAGAGCCCACAGATTGCCACCGTGCCAGAACCCAGGCAGAGCTGGGCTACCAAGAGCCCACAGATGATTGCCACCGTGCCCAAACCCAGGCAGAGCTGGGCTACCAAGAGCCCACAGATGATTGCCACCGTGCCCGAACCCAGGCAGAGCTGGGCTGCCAAGAGCTTACAGATGATTGCCACCATGCCCAAACCCAGTCAAAACTGGGCTGCCAAGAGCCCACAGATGATTGCCACAATGCCCAAACCCAGGCAGAGCTGGGCTACCAAGAGCCCACAGATGATTGCCACCGTGCCCGAACCCAGGCAGAGCTGGGCTGCCAAGAGCTTACAGATGATTGCCACCGTGCCCAAACCCAGTCAGAACTGGGCTGCCAAGAGCCCACAGATGATTGCCACAATGCCCAAACCCAGGCAGAGCTGGGCTACCAAGAGCCCACAGATGATTGCCACCGTGCCCAAACCCAGGCAGAGCTGGGCTACCAAGAACCCACAGATGATTGCCACCGTGCCCGAACCCAGGCAGAGCTGGGCTACCAAGAGCCCACAGATGATTGCCACCGTGCCCAAACCCAGGCAGAGCTGGGCTACCAAGAGCCCACAGATGATTGCCACCGTGCCCGAACCCAGGCAGAGCTGGGCTACCAAGAGCCCACAGATGATTGCCACCGTGCCCAAACCCAGGCAGAGCTGGGCTACCAAGAGCCCACAGATGATTGCCACCGTGCCCGAACCCAGGCAGAGCTGGGCTGCCAAGAGCTTAAAGATGATTGCCACCATGCCCAAACCCAGTCAGAACTGGGCTGCCAAGAGCCCACAGATGATTGCCACCGTGCCCAAACCCAGGCAGAGCTGGGCTACCAAGAACCCACAGATGATTGCCACCGTGCCCGAACCCAGGCAGAGCTGGGCTACCAAGAGCCCACAGATGATTGCCACCGTACCCAATCCCAGGCAGAGCTGGGCTACCAAGAGCCCACAGATGATTGCCACCGTACCCAATCCCAGGCAGAGCTGGGCTACCAAGAGCCCACAGATGATTGCCACCGTGCCCGAACCCAGGCAGCGCTGGGCTACCAAGAGCTTACAGATGATTGCCACCGTGCCCAAACCCAGGCAGAACTGGGCTGCCAAGAGCTCACAGATGATTGCCACCGTGCCCGAACCCAGGCAGAGCTGGGCTGCCAAGAGCCCACAGATGATTACCACTGTGCCCAAACCCAGGCAGAGCTGGGCTACCAAGAGCCCACAGATGATTGCCACCGTGCCCGAACCCAGACAGAGCTGGGCTGCCAAGAGCTCACAGATGATTGCCACCGTGCCTGAACCCAGGCAGAGCTGGGCTACCAAGAGCTCACAGATGATTGCCACCGTGCCCGAACCCAGACAGAGCTGGGCTGCCAAGAGCTCACAGATGATTGCCACCGTGCCCGAACCCAGACAGAGCTGGGCTGCCAAGAGCTCAAAGATGATTGCCACCGTGCCCGAACCCAGGCAGAGCTGGGCTGCCAAGAGCTCACAGATGATTGCCACCGTGCCCGAACCCAGGCAGAGCTGGGCTACCAAGAGCCCACAGATGATTGCCACCGTGCCCGAACCCAGGCAGAGCTGGGCTACCAAGAGCCCACAGATGATTGCCGCTGTTATTGACTTTGTGGAGATTGAATCACTGATATGTAATTGTTTTGTCTTTCCAATTAGTTTATTGATGGTCGACTGGAGAAACTTAACTCGGGGCACGGATTCTCCGGCATGTTTGAAGAGGAGATAACTTCAGGTACATTCCGTGACGGTATTTCATTTTTATTGATAATAACTTTTGTTGTTGTTGGAAAAATATATATTAGGAATAAAAAAGGGAATCTTGCTGTAGTTTTGATAAAATCACTGTTTTATGAGAAGATTATCACTAAAGGACTAGTAAACCTGCTGCCATGTAGTCCTCCATATTTATGAGCTCTGTATAACCCTCCCCCATAACTGATAGGCAGTTTTCTGCCTATGCAGAGTGTACATAAAAAGCTACCAATCAGTGGTGTTATCGAGGTTATACACAGCTCAGCATTCAGAGAACCGATACAGTTGTGCTCAAAAGTTTACATACCCTGGCAGAATTTTTTGCTTTTCTGGCCTTTTTTCAGAGAATATGAATGGTAAAACCAAAACGTTTTCTCCACTCACAGTTAGTGGTTGGGTGAAGCCATTTATTGTCAAACTACTGTGTTTTCTCTTTTTAAATCATAATGACAACCCAAAATATCCAAATAACCCTGCCCCTACATTGTGCTGCTCTCAGAAAGAAAAAAAAAAACGAAATAGTAAAAAGTTGGTGATAGATTTCCTTTTAGGTTTTTTGTTTTATTGATTTTATTAATTTTTGTGTGTCTTTCAGGAAATGCACGGTCATACCAACAGTGGATGAACACAATGAAGGTAAAACTAATGTTCTTATTTTTCTAATCCGTTATAGAGATCAGGATGATGCAGGTCTGAATTAGTGCTAATCTCTGAAAGATTTTATGTTTGGTTGTAATCCATTCTGTAAAAATGCTCTCAGAATCGATACATCCAACATACTGATACAACTTTCACAGCAAATGTCCAACTATACACATTACTATCACAGTAATATTAGCTTTGGCTTATTTTACCCCAAAACTTTAATGTTGACTACTGTTACTATCCGTTGAGTGGCCACTTGTCAGCACTCCCTTCCACATTGGGAGGTGGGTGCTCCCCATGATGTCACAAGGACACTTACCGGCCAGGACGCGTGCACATTTGGCAGGTATCATACCCCTGACGTATGCACTATGGCACGTGCACACCTTTTGGCAGGTATATGTGGACCCCACGTCATCCGCGCCCCTCACCTCCCGATGTGGGAGTCAACTTCTCAGAACAGTCCTTTCTTTTTCAAAAGGATGCTAAAGAAGTAAACCTTAACATGTGGCTAACCATGGTCTAAAGTTAATGCTCACGGTTAAATACTATTGTGTTTGTTTTTTTGTTATATTTTTTTTATCTAAAGAGTCTTAAAATATTAGATGACATCTTTATAGTGCTCAGGTCTTTATTATTTTGTGATCTCCCCCTTAGTTGTCTGTAGCTTTTCTTTTTTAGCATTTTTCGATGTGTCTGTAACATTTGTCCAATTTACAGAAAGGGGGCGCTCTAATTAATACTGCGGTGATTAAAGCCAGCCCAGCGATGAAGAACGCCTACATGTATGTAAGTATGCTGAAAAAGGAGAAACGAGCCCCTACCGCCCTATATTTAACATTAAAAACGCATTCGTTTTTTTTGTATGCGTTTTGCCGCGTTTGACGACGCATGCGTCATTTCTATGCTTGCGTTTTGTTGCGGAAATGCAACATGTAGTAATTTCTAGAGGCGTTTTTTTGCCGCAAAAAAACGTATTGCTGTCTATGTAAACGCATGCGTTTTTAAGCACATGCGTTTGGTTGCGTTTTTAAACGCATGCATTTTAATAGAGAAAAACAAGTCTACACACTGATAAGCCACCCCCCACCATCAAGGTGATAAAGGGATCCAAACCCTAGCCCTAAAGGTACCGTCACACTTAGCGACGCTGCAGCGATACCGACAACGATCCGGATCGCTGCAGCGTCGCTGTTTGGTCGCTGGAGAGCTGTCACACAGACCGCTCTCCAGCGACCAACGATGCCGGTAACCAGGGTAAACATCGGGTAACTAAGCGCAGGGCCGCGCTTAGTAACCCGATGTTTACTCTGGTTACCATCCTAAAAGTAAAAAAAACAAACACTACATACTTACCTAACGCTGTCTGTCCCCAGCGCTCTGCTTCTCTGCACTCCTCCTGTACTGGCTGTGAGCACAGCGGCCGGAAAGCAGAGCGGTGACGTCACCGCTCTGCTTTCCGGCTGACCGACGCTCACAGACAGTACAGGAGGAGAGCAGAGCACAGCGCTGGAGGACAGATGGCTGTAGGTAAGTATGTAGTGTTTGTTTTTTTTACTTTTAGGATGGTAACCAGGGTAAACATCGGGTTACTAAGCGCGGCCCTGCGCTTAGTTACCCGAAGTTTACCCTGGTTACCAGTGAAGACATCGCTGAATCGGTGTCACACACGCCGATTCAGCGATGTCTCCAGGGAGTCCAGCGACCAAATAAAGTTCTGGACTTTATTCAGCGACCAACGATCTCCCAGCAGGGGCCTGATCGCTGCTGCCTGTCACACTGGACGATATCGCTAGCGAGGACGCTGCAACGTCACGGATCGCTAGCGATATCGTCTAGTGTGATGGTACCTTAACCCATCAAGGTGATAAAGGGATCCTAACCCTAGCCCTAACCCTAACCCATCAAGGTGATAAAGGGATCCAAACCCTAACCCTAGGGATCCAAACCCTAACCCTAACCCTAGGGATCCAAACCTTAACCCTAGGGATCCAAACCCTAACCCTAGGGATCCAAACCCTAACCCTAACCCTAGTGACCCTAACCCTAGCCATTTCTATTTATAGTGGGTTTTCTAGTTGATTTTTATGATTGGCAGCTGTCACACACTCGCTTTTTATTCCAAAAAATATTTTTTGCGTTACCACATTTTGAGAGCTACAATTTTTCCATATTTTGGTCCACAGAGTCATGTCACACGCCCTCTGTAGTCCCATTGGCGGTGTCTGGATCTTGATTTTTCTCTTGTGAAATTTCTCATCATGCGTATCAAAAACGCAAACGCGGTAAAAAACGCATGTAAACGCGTAAAAACGCGGCGTTTTTTTACCGCATACGAAAACGCATGCGTCTAAAAACCGCAGCGTTTGTACGCGTTTACATGCGTTTTTTTCACCACCTGCGGATGCGTTTTAAACGCTGCGTTTTTAAACGCAAATGTGAAACTAGCCTAATATTGTACTTGTACAAGTGTAGGGACACTGCAGAAGAAAGCATAGATATGGCCATGGCGGAGTCCTGCCACTCATAGCTTTACTAATTAGTCTGTGTTTGTCTGCAGGCCAAACAAGGCATCAAAGAAGTGAAGAGCAAGCTGAAGAATAAGGTAGTAGTTACCATGGATCCATATGGTTTTCTCCCAGGAGTACATATTGGACCCGTCTCAGACAAGCATTACAGATGCCAGTCCCGGCCTGACAGCGGATCCGAGAGCCCGATCTAGCAGGTCCATTCCTGACGTGGCTGGGTCCGTTAATGAGTGGTCAGGCCGGGACCGGCATCCATAATACAGATGTACAATGCCCCTGGTATATGCTTGTCTGGAGCCGGACACATTCTTATGTTATTTACTATTTTATTTTGCTTATTATAAGTCTTTATTTTACCAATTTTTCACTTTTGAATTCTCATGTAAAGCTTAACCTTTCAGATTCACCATTGTAACCTCCTCCATAACGGAAACATTTGTACACCAGAGATTCAGTAATGGGTTTTATCTGTGGCGCTCAGCAGATTCAAGGCCCAGTGCAGTTCAGACCCCAGTAATGAGCCCATCCCTCTCATTGTAAACAAGTGGTTCTCTTGAGCTACGTTCCCATTAGCATTGCGTCGGGCGCAGCCGCGGCGACGCATGCGTCATGCGCCCCCTATATTTAACATGGAGGGCGCATGGACATGCGTTGCACTTGCGTTTTGTGACGCATGCGTCACTGTGGCGCATGCGTCAGGGCGCAGAGGACGCTGCATGATGCAGTTTTTTCTGCGCCAAAAACCATGCAAAAGTGGACGCATGCGTCACAAAACGCTGCGTTGTGCATGCGTTTACATTTGCGTTGTGCGTTGCATCGCCAAAGCTGCACCGCACAACGCAAATGTGAACGTAGCCTTATTCTGTCAGATTACAAGGCTCCATGGTCGGGTCTTAGTAAGTTGATCAGTATAAGGCCACGGTCACACGTTCAGTATTTAGTCAGTATTTGTAAGCCCAAACCAGGAGTGGGTGATAAATACAGGAGTGGTGACGTGACGCGTTTCTGTTATGCTTTTCCTCTGATTGTGTCGCTCTAGGCTTACACATACTGATGTAAAATATTGACCAAACTCTGCAGTCCCATGGACAATTATGGGACTGGGCCACCGCTCTTGGCATTGTAATGCCTGATATTTGGTTCCCATTGATCAACTAAGTTATTTTCTATCACACTAGAAAAATGTGACGTTGCTGTAAATTGGTTACTACAAGCAACCGGGACAGTTGTAATTACTACATAGTATAATACATGTAGGGGAGGAAAGGAGGAGGACGGGATTGTAGATGCGGAGGAGGATAGAGCTCACCACGCTTGCTTGTCGGATAGACCTCTGAGAAGCTCGAGAGCGGCGGGTCCTGCAGATGAAGCTCAGCAAAATATGACGTGAAGAGGAAACCTTTCGGCACATCCGTCCAGTAAAATAAAAATCCTTTATTCAAAATCTATTAAAACACATGGATTCATACAAAAACGTTCAAAACTGACACATTTTGGGCTCAACAAACCCTCTAAACCATAGGGATTTTGTTTCAATGGATTTTGAATGAAGGATTTTTATTTTACTGGATGGACGTGCCGGGAACTTTCCTCTTCACTTCGTATTTTGCCCTGGGATTGTGCCGTCTGGATTATTGTGTTTGATACTGTGTGTGTTAGGCCCTTGTAATATCCTAACAAGATGTTAATATCTGAGAGATTGAAATTCGGCTGCCTCGGCACAGTTGCATGTGGAAGCATAAGAGAATTTCAGCCCTGATTACCCCATTATCATAAATGATGCTCCTTGCGATACATGTTTCTAAAGCGTAGGGTAAAAGCAGCTGCCAGACACCATTTGGTGCCACTGATTGCTCAACAAGTCCAAGGTGTGTGGGATTGTCCTCCCCTGGGGACATTTTTACTTGCATAGATTCATTTATTTGAGGCTAAAAGACATTTTTGCAATTCCGCTTCATAACAAATTTTGCACCATTTTGATTTTTGCTTCCTGCTCATACAACTGTGTTGTGATCTGTGATCATACATGAGCTAAGAGATAAGAAAACTGAGGTCAGTATAAGAGATAGAAACGCTCCCATTGGGCTCTCAGAAAGAAATCACTGACAGATTCTCAGTTAACCCATTCTGCAGCCAACAATACAAAGTACAACGAGACCATAGAAGTAAAACAGTGCAGAATTTTTATTGAAACCCAATTTGCAAAGATTAATGTTGGCCAAGAACTCATACATTTAAGTAAGAAAAAATATTCCCAAAGATGGACAACCCCATCCACAATGGACGCACCAAGATGTGTATATTTGATGATAGCTATTTCTTTGTTTAGGGTGTAATGTCCCTTGATAAGGGGTCAATAGAAACACAATAGAAAATAATATAATTGGAAACCGGAGCAACTGTACTTATGGTGACCCATCACATGGAGGCCTATAATGACCAGCCTGCGCTACACAAAAGAAAGCTACAATCTGATTGACTTCTGTGTCCAGCAAAAAAAGGATTTGTTTTGTCCGCTTAAAATATTTACTATAGACAAATACAATGAAATGCTTTTGTATGCTGCATGTCACTAACCGCATGTGTTCTGCATGCTTTATATGTGTTTGGTACATCTGTTGCAGGAAATTGAGGAGGAAAGTTCTATGGACGGGTTGGAGTCCTTGAACTCTAATACCTTCCCTTTAAACCACGCAAAGCAACTTAGCTTTGAGAAGCGGAAACTCTCTCAGGTGAGGACATATGGGACATCATGGGGGCAAAACCTCTAATTCTAGGTCACTCCAAGAGCAACCTCATCTGTACCCTATAGAGTTCACAACTGGGAACCTGTGGCCGAAAGCTGCACCACATTTACTGGGCATTTATGGGCATGCAGACAACCGTGCTAGGCTGAAACTACCTCTCACACGGTTGATCCTAGATTACCCTGCCTTGCAGCGGAGGTTGGCACCCTACACATATATACGAGATAGGCGCCCCCGCTCACTGATGGCTATCCCTGTAACTCCTATATGTCAACTATAAATAATGTGATGCATGCAAGCCACCATTCTGACATAGGAGGAAAAAATATTTGCCAATCGATATTTAAGTACAATAGCGGCAACCATAGGACAGTGTGAAAAGGGTGAATAACTGACATAAAGTGCTTAATACACACTAAGTACCTCTCTATACCTGCTCCCTGCTGATCTGCCTCCTGCCTGTCAGTGGGGGTTGGCACCCTACTGTTCAGCGGATATGGCGCCCCACTCATCGTCGACATACCCTACAAGCAAGCCCCACCGAATACACTAATCGCCAGAGGCGTTCGTCTATGAATACATCAGAAATAAGTACCCCGTTGGTATAACTGTCATATATATATATATCGCAAAATGGGATCACAGTTGTGTATTAGTACTGTACCCATAAAGCCTGCCTGAATTCTAAGGCTATATTCACACTTTGCGGATTTTGCTGCGGATCCGCAGCGGATTTGACCGCTGCGGATCCGCAGCAGTTTCCCATGAGTTTACATTACAATGTAAACCTATGGGAAACAAAAAACGCTGTGCACATGCTGCAGAAAAATCCGCGCGGAAACGCTGCGGATTACATTCCGCAGCATGTCACTTCTTTTCTGCGGATTTTCACCTGCTCCAATAGAAAACTGCAATTGAAAATCCGCAGAAGAAAACGCAGTAAAAACCGCGATAAATCCGCAGTAAAAACCGTGATGGGTTTTCACTGCGGAATTTGCAATTCCGCTGCGGAAAAATCCGCAGTGGAATCTGCAAAGTGTGCACATAGCCTAAGTCTTCTGGCCATAATATCTGGGGCCATTTAATGCAACACTCTGGTCAGGGATTAGTGTATTCGGTAGGGCTTGCTTGTAGGGTGAGCCGACGTTGAGTGGGGGCGCCATGTCCGCTGAACAGAGAAAAATCATAAAAACTGAACATTTTGAACGTCGCACAGAGATGTGGGTTTGAATAAACTACACATGTTTTCACCTTGAAAAGGACTTGGAGTGCTGCCTTCTTTTTTCTATTTGGTATACAATTTGGGTGGATGAGTGGACCATTCTACCCAGGAGGCCAGGCACCCACCAGTGAGCATTGTGCTGTTCCAATTTTTTTGTCTATATATATATATATATATATATATATATATATATATATTTCTCACAAAATTAGAATATCATCAAAAGTTAATTTATTTCAGTTCTTCAATACAAAAAGTGAAACTCATATATTATATGGAGTCATTACAAACAGAGTGATGTATTTCCAGTGGTTATTTCTGTTAATGTTGATGATTATGGCTTACAGCCAATGAAAACATAGAATCCTAAATTCGGGCAAACAACCGCACTCAGACAATATTTTGCATCAGAGATATGAAGTATTTATTAGGTAACACCACAGTGGTCAAAAGGAATTCTGAGGTAACGTTTCGACCCGAAAGGTCTTTCTCAAACCTCACTTAGTGAGCAGTGATGGAAGAAAAAGGAGGAGGACGACACTAGTCCGATGAATGGAGATAGAGGCTCCACAAATGGTCCTGAGGGGTAAAGAGGTACGAGGGTCCGGAACAGCACGGACAGGGCGCAGCGTCCCATATCTCTGATGCAAAATATTGTCTGAGTGCGGTTGTTTGCCCGAATTTATGATTGAACTGGATCCAGTCCAGGTTCAGCCAGCACCAGCTACATTCTACAGAGTGCACGCCTTTCCTCCTAACTAATGAAAACATAGAAGTCATTATCTCAGTAAATTAGAACAATTAAGTACAAATGCTTCCTAAGCTTTTAAAAAGGTCCCTTAGTTTGTTTCAGTAGACTCCACAATCATGGGGAAGACTGCTGACAGATGTCCAGAAGGCAGTCACTGACACACTCCATAAGAAGGGTAAGACACAAAAGGCCATTCATTACTAAAGAAGCCGGCTGTTCAGAGAGAGCTGTGTTATGACCTGGTGGTCAGGACAATAATGGACCTGGTGGTTAAGAGCACACGGAAAGACCTGATAGTTACTGATAATAAGGACGAGCTCTCGGACGTGGGAACTCTGCTGACCGCAATCCCTAAACCTATCAAACACACTAGAAATAGCCGTGGATTGCGCCTAACACTCCTATGCAACTCGGCACAGCCTAAGAAACTAGCTAGCCCTGAAGATAGAAAAATAAAGCCTACCTTGCCTCAGAGAAATTCCCCAAGGAAAAGGCAGCCCCCCACATATAATGACTGTGAGTAAAGATGAAAATACAAACACAGAGATGAAATAGATTTAGCAAAGTGAGGCCCGACTTACTGAACAGACCGAGGATAGGAAAGGTTACTTTGCGGTCAGCACAAAAACCTACAAAAAGACCACGCAGAGGGCGCAAAAAGACCCTCCGCACCGACTCACGGTGCGGAGGCGCTCCCTCTGCGTCCCAGAGCTTCCAGCAAGCAAGACAACAATAAAAATAGCAAGCTGGACAGAAAAATAGCAAACCAAAGAAATACAAGCTGGAACTTAGCTTCTGATGGGAAGACAGGTCACAAGAACGATCCAGGAGTGAACTAGACCAATACTGGAACATTGACAGGTGGCATGGAGCAAAGATCTAAGTGGAGTTAAATAGAGCAGCAGCTAACGAATTAACCTCGTCACCTGTGAAACTCAGAAACACCCACCAGAGGAAGTCCATGGACAGAACCAGCCGAAGTACCATTCATGACCACAGGAGGGAGCCCGACAACAGAATTCACAACAGAGCTGTATCCAAGCATAATAACGGAAAGTTGAGTGGGAGGAAAAAGTGTGGTAGAAAAAGGTGCACAAGCAACCGGGATAAAAAGGATTGAAAGCGTTGAAAGGATTGTTAAGAAAAGGCCATACAAAATTTTGGGGAGATTCACAAGGAGTGGACTACCACTGGAGTCATTGCTTCAAGAGCCACCAAACACAGATGTATCCAGGACATGGGCTACAAGTGTCACATTTCTTGTGTCAGCCACTCATGACCAATAGACAACGCCAGAAGCATCTTACCTGGGCCAAGAAGAAAAAGAACTGGACTATTTCTCAGTGGTCCAAAGTGTTGTTTTCAGATTAAAGTAAATTTTGCATTTCATTTGGAAATTAAGGTCCCAGAGTCTGGAGGAGGAGTGGAGAGGCCACAATCCAAGCTGCTTGAGGTCTAGTGTGAAGTTTCCACAATCAGTGATGGTTTGGGGAGCCAGGTCATCTGCTGGTGTAGGTCCACTGTGTTTTATCAAGACCAAAGTCAGCGCAGCCGTCTACCAGGAAATTTTAGAGCACTTTATGTTTCCATCTGCTGACAAGCTTTTTGGAGATGGAAATTTCATTCTCCAGCAGGTCTTGGCACCTGTTCACACTGCCAAAAGTACCAATATCTGGTTTAAAAACAACAGTATCACTGTGCTGGATTGGTAGCAAACTATCCTGACCTTAACCCCATAGAGAATCTATGGTGTATTGTAAAGAGGAAGATGAGACACCAGACCCAACAATGCAGACGAGCTGAATGCTGCTATCAAAGCAACCTGGGCTTCCATAACACCTCAGCAGTCCACAGGCTGATCGCCTCCATGCCATGCTGCCGTATTGATGTGGTAATTGATGCCAAAGGAGCCCCGACCAAGTATTGAGTGCATTTACTGAACATGCATTTCAGTAGGCCAACATTTCAGATGTTGAAATCATTTTTCAAGCTGCTGCTATAAAGTATTCTAATTTACTGAGATAATGACTTTTGGGTTTTCGTTGGCTGTAAGCCATAATCATCAATATTAACAGAAATAAACACTTGAAATAGATCACTCTGTTAGTAATGACTTTATATATTATGAGTTTCACTTTTTGTATTGAAGAACTGAAATAAATTAACTTTTTGATGATATTCTAATTTTGTGAGAAGCACCTGCGCATATGTGTGTATGTATAATATATATGTGTGTGTGTGTATATATATATATATATATATATATATATATATATATATATATATATATATATATATATATAAAATCTATGTGCGTGTGTATATAAATGTGTGTATGTATGTGTATATATATATATATATATATATATATATATATATATATATATATATATATATATATATATATCTGTGCATAAAGCACCTCCAGTGAGGCTTGCTCAGCCTTTACAATGAATGTGTTACCTGAGCTCCCCCTAGTGGTGATTGCAGAAATCTGAAATTTTCTTGCACTTGAATAAAATGTTTCAAATTCACCAGAGTCACACACCTGAATATTTTGGCTGCCCATGCACCAGAGTGTGAAATCTGTGTGCCGGCTGTGGGCTTGATAAATTTCCGCTACTTGTATGCCCCTCCACCACCCAATAAACCCCACCCATTTATTATAAAAGCCTTTTCTGAGCCTTTAGTTAGTGGCTCACCTCAGCGACCCCAGACAGGTGACGAATGATGTGAGGCCCGTGCTAGCGAGACCCTGCTGGGCACCGTAGGCTCCTGTGTGACCCTGTGCTGCTTTGCTCAGAGGCTCGGTATGGTCAGTGCCAGGAGACATTTGGCAGTGCCCACTCCCCTCCTCCAGTTAATCGCTGCTGGTCTGTGTTTAGTGAGAGGACCCCTTCCCCAAGTGTTTGCAGATGCACAGCGGACATTTATCTCCTCTCTGATTTAATGTTGCTTAGCGGACGTCCTAGTTTCCACTGCTCAGGGGCAGATATCCGAGTTCCCCGGCATTTGATGTCATTGGCAGACATGGACGTTAGCTGCTCATCAATGATCCTGGAGCCCCAGAAAGATGAATGAGATGTTCATTAGGCCTGGGCTAGCGGGAAAGGTGGAGCGCCGCCGTCCGCATCACATCCCTGACTTCTCCCCCAGAATCTCCTTTCCCACCGAGGCGGCGCGGGGCTGGTTTGAAGTTGTTTTCTGTCATACTGACACTATTCCCCATAATCTGGTCTCCTCTCCTCTGTGCTTCCCTAATTAGCAATGGTGACTTCCTCGTTAGCCTGGCAGCGTTTGTGAAAATGTCAACATTCTGCTCAAAAAAATCCCCAATTAGATCTGAAAAAACTAGTATCAATTCTGTAGCTCTGCCACCGCCACGGGGGAACATGCATTATGGAAAGTAACCCCCTCAGTGCTTCATTGCACCACCATGCCAGAAAATGAATGAAAAACCTAATTATGAACCATACGTAATGAAACTTTACTCCCCGATATGCCCGCTCGACCCGTAGCGCTTTGCCGGGCAGATATAAGTATTCGTGATACTGACACGTTAGCATCACTCTTAAAGAGCTAATAAATGAGTATTTAAATGATTAGTTGTCTGAATGGGTTAATGACAATCTATGTTCAGTCTGCTCTGCAAATGATTTATAAATCCCTAAAGCTGCATGGTTTTTAATCCGTCCACCGTGATTAAGGTGAAATATGCTGCTTTTCACTTAATGAGTGGTTTTGTAGATGCTATCGCTGCGCACATACAGATAATCCTGGATTTAGCGTATGCGATGGCGTATTACAATCACGCCATGTTGGTGATGCAGCTCGCGAGCGATAACCGCAGTGCACGAAGCCAGAGCTGCTTAGTGCATTAGTAGATCATTCACTGCCCTCTTGTGGTCAAAATATGTAACACGTCAGCTTTTAATTTTTCTTGTACATTGCCCTTCCAAGCTGTGATTTCTGCACTATAAAATTGTTTTCTGTCCACTTTAAAATCGCTTTACAACTTTTTAAGTGATCGTCTTTTTTTCTGTTCAGACACGGATGAGTCGACAGCTGCTCAGCACAGCAAACCATAACTGTGGGTTGGAGGATTCGGACACCGGTGACAGCGCCAGCAAGTGAGTAACACTGCATTTCTCCAGGGCAGGAGGAACATGTTATCTTGACAGCATCAGAAATGCTTTTCAAACTTTTCCAAAAGCTCGGGAGAATCATTTTTACGCACATGTCAATGGCATTATTTATACAAATGGGATTTTGTATTTCTTGGATTTACAGGGTTGACGAGTTTTGATTGCAGGTAGGAATCTGATGGATGAGGGGAAAGCAAGGAAGCCGTAATAATTTATTGTGGCGCTAAATAGCTGGCATTATTCAGCGATGGAAATAAAGCAGTAGAAAGTGTACTTGGAATAAATGAGAATATTCCTTTTCCATAAATTGCTACCATCGATATGAAACACTGCTGAATATAGAGGAACTAAACCTTTATCGTGTATTTTCATATTTCATTATAATTCCAACCATATTAGGGGAGATTGGAGTCCTGAGACTCCCACCGATCACTATATCTGCCTTGCCCGAGAGGTGCATATAGCTCCTGGCTGCGCGTGCTTATAGCTCCTGGCTGCGCGTGCTTATAGCTCCTGGCTGAGCGTGCTTATAGCTCCTGGCTGAGTGTGCATATAGCTCCTGGCTCAGTGTGCTTATAGCTCCTGGCTGCGCATGCTTATAGCTCCTGGCTGCGCGTGCTTATAGCTCCTGGCTGCGCATGCTTATAGCTCCTGGCTGCGCGTGCTTATAGCTCCTGGCTGAGCGTGCTTATAGCTCCTGGCTGAGTGTGCATATAGCTCCTGGCTGAGCGTGCTTATAGCTCCTGGCTGCGCATGCTTATAGCTCCTGGCTGCGCATGCTTATAGCTCCTGGCTGAGCCTGCTTATAGCTCCTGGCTGAGTGTGCATATAGCTCCTGGCTGAGCGTGCTTATAGCTCCTGGCTGAGCGTGCTTATAGCTCCTGGCTGAGCGTGCTTATAGCTCCTGGCTGCGCATGCTTATAGCTCCTGGCTGCGCATGCTTATAGCTCCTGGCTGAGCGTGCTTATAGCTCCTGGCTGAGCGTGCTTATAGCTGCTGGCTGAGAGCGCATATAGCTCCTGGCTAAGAGTGCATATAACTCCTGGCTGAGCGTGCTTATAGCTCCTGGCTGCGCGTGCTTATAGCTCCTGGCTGCGCATGCTTATAGCTCCTGGCTGAGCGTGCTTATAGCTCCTGGCTGAGCGTGCTTATAACTCCTGGCTGAGCGTGCTTATAGCTCCTGGCTGCGCATGCTTATAGCTCCTGGCTGAGTGTGCTTATAGCTCCTGGCTGAGCGTGCTTATAGCTGCTGGCTGAGAGCGCATATAGCTCCTGGCTAAGAGTGCTTATAGCTCCTGGCTGTGCGTGCTTATAGCTCCTGGCTGAGCGTGCTTATTGCTCTTGGCTGAGCGTGCTTATAGCTCCTGGCTGAGTGTGCTTATAGCTCCTGGCTGCGCGTGCTTATAGCTCCTGGCTGAGCGTGCTTATAGCTCCTGGCTGAGCGTGCTTATAGCTCCTGGCTGAGCCTGCTTATAGCTCCTGGCTGAGCGTGCTTATAGCTCCTGGCTGTGCGTGCTTATAGCTCCTGGCTGAGCGTGCTTATTGCTCTTGGCTGAGCGTGCTTATAGCTCCTGGCTGAGTGTGCTTATAGCTCCTGGCTGCGCGTGCTTATAGCTCCTGGCTGAGCGTGCTTATAGCTCCTGGCTGAGCGTGCTTATAGCTCCTGGCTGAGCCTGCTTATAGCTCCTGGTTGAGCGTGTATATAGCTCCTGGTTGAGCATGCTTATAGCTCCTGGCTGAGCGTGCATATAACTCCTGGCTGAGCGTGCTTATAGCTCCTGGCTGCGCGTGCATATAGCTCCTGGCTGAGAGCGCATATAGCTCCTGGCTAAGAGTGCATATAACTCCTGGCTGAGCGTGCTTATAGCTCCTGGTTGAGCCTGCTTATAGCTCCTGGCTGAGCGTGCTTATAGCTCCTGGCTGAGCGTGCATATAACTCCTGGCTGAGCGTGCATATAGCTCATGGCTGAGCGTGCATATAGCTCCTGGCTGAGTGTGCATATAGCTCCTGGCTGAGCGTGCATATAGCTCCTTTCTGAGCGTGCTTATAGCTCCTGGCTGAGCAGGCATATAACTCCTAGCAGAGTGAGCATATAGGTCATGGCTGCGCGTGCTTATAGCTCCTGGCTGAGCGTGCTTATAGCTCCTGGCTGAGCGTGCTTATAGCTCCTGGCTAAGAGTGCATATAACTCCTGGCTGAGCGTGCCTATAGCTCCTGGCTGAGCGTGCTTATAGCTCCTGGCTGAGCGTGCTTATAGCTCCTGGCTAAGAGTGCATATAACTCCTGGCTGAGCGTGCCTATAGCTCCTGGCTGAGCGTGCTTATAGCTCCTGGCTGCGCATGCTTATAGCTCCTGGCTGCGCGTGCTTATAGCTCCTGGCTGAGCGTGCTTATAGCTCCTGGCTGAGTGTGCATATAGCTCCTGGCTGAGCGTGCTTATAGCTCCTGGCTGCGCATGCTTATAGCTCCTGGCTGCGCATGCTTATAGCTCCTGGCTGAGCCTGCTTATAGCTCCTGGCTGAGTGTGCATATAGCTCCTGGCTGAGCGTGCTTATAGCTCCTGGCTGAGCGTGCTTATAGCTCCTGGCTGAGCGTGCTTATAGCTCCTGGCTGCGCATGCTTATAGCTCCTGGCTGCGCATGCTTATAGCTCCTGGCTGAGCGTGCTTATAGCTCCTGGCTGAGCGTGCTTATAGCTGCTGGCTGAGAGCGCATATAGCTCCTGGCTAAGAGTGCATATAACTCCTGGCTGAGCGTGCTTATAGCTCCTGGCTGCGCATGCTTATAGCTCCTGGCTGAGCGTGCTTATAGCTCCTGGCTGAGCGTGCTTATAACTCCTGGCTGAGCGTGCTTATAGCTCCTGGCTGCGCATGCTTATAGCTCCTGGCTGAGTGTGCTTATAGCTCCTGGCTGAGCGTGCTTATAGCTGCTGGCTGAGAGCGCATATAGCTCCTGGCTAAGAGTGCTTATAGCTCCTGGCTGTGCGTGCTTATAGCTCCTGGCTGAGCGTGCTTATTGCTCTTGGCTGAGCGTGCTTATAGCTCCTGGCTGAGTGTGCTTATAGCTCCTGGCTGCGCGTGCTTATAGCTCCTGGCTGAGCGTGCTTATAGCTCCTGGCTGAGCGTGCTTATAGCTCCTGGCTGAGCCTGCTTATAGCTCCTGGTTGAGCGTGTATATAGCTCCTGGTTGAGCATGCTTATAGCTCCTGGCTGAGCGTGCATATAACTCCTGGCTGAGCGTGCTTATAGCTCCTGGCTGCGCGTGCATATAGCTCCTGGCTGAGAGCGCATATAGCTCCTGGCTAAGAGTGCATATAACTCCTGGCTGAGCGTGCTTATAGCTCCTGGTTGAGCCTGCTTATAGCTCCTGGCTGAGCGTGCTTATAGCTCCTGGCTGAGCGTGCATATAACTCCTGGCTGAGCGTGCATATAGCTCATGGCTGAGCGTGCATATAGCTCCTGGCTGAGTGTGCATATAGCTCCTGGCTGAGCGTGCATATAGCTCCTTTCTGAGCGTGCTTATAGCTCCTGGCTGAGCAGGCATATAACTCCTAGCAGAGTGAGCATATAGGTCATGGCTGCGCGTGCTTATAGCTCCTGGCTGAGCGTGCTTATAGCTCCTGGCTGAGCGTGCTTATAGCTCCTGGCTAAGAGTGCATATAACTCCTGGCTGAGCGTGCCTATAGCTCCTGGCTGAGCGTGCTTATAGCTCCTGGCTGCGCGTGCTTATAGCTCCTGGCTGAGCGTGCTTATAGCTCCTGGCTGAGCGTGCTTATAGCTCCTGGCTAAGAGTGCATATAACTCCTGGCTGCGCGTGCTTATAGCTCCTGGCTGAGCGTGCTTATAGCTCCTGGCTAAGAGTGCATATAACTCCTGGCTGAGCGTGCTTATAGCTCCTGGCTGCGCGTGCATATAGCTCCTGGCTGAGCGTGCTTATAGCTCCTGGCTGAGCGTGCTTATAGCTCCTGGCTGAGCGTGCTTATAGCTCCTGGCTAAGCGTGCTTATAGCTCCTGGCTGAGCGTGCTTATAGCTCCTGGCTGAGCGTGCTTATAGCTCCTGGCTGAGCGTGCTTATAGCTCCTGGCTGAGCGTGCTTATAGCTGCTGGCTGAGAGCGCATATAGCTCCTGGCTAAGAGTGCATATAACTCCTGGCTGAGCGTGCATATATCTACTGGCTGAGCGTGCTTATAGCTCCTGGCTGAGCGTGCTTATAGCTCCTGGCTGCGAGTGCATATAGCTCCTGGCTGAGCGTGCATATATCTACTGGCTGAGCGTGCTTATAGCTCCTGGCTGAGCGTGCTTATAGCTCCTGGCTGCGCGTGCATATAGCTCCTGGCTGAGAGCGCATATAGCTCCTGGCTAAGAGTGCATATAACTCCTGGCTGAGCGTGCTTATAGCTGCTGGTTGAGCCTGCTTATAGCTCCTGGTTGAGCGTGTATATAGCTCCTGGTTGAGCATGCTTATAGCTCCTGGCTGAGCGTGCATATAACTCCTGGCTGAGCGTGCATATAGCTCATGGCTGAGCGTGCATATAGCTCCTGGCTGAGTGTGCATATAGCTCCTGGCTGAGCGTGCATATAGCCCCTTTCTGAGCGTGCTTATTTCTCCTGGCTGAGCGTGCTTATAGCTGCTGGTTGAGCCTGCTTATAGCTCCTGATTGAGCGTGTATATAGCTCCTGGTTGAGCGTGCATATAACTCCTGGCTGAGCGTGCTTATAGCTCCTGGCTAAATGTGCATATAGCTCCTGGCTGAGCGTGCTTATAGCTCCTGGCTAAATGTGCATATAGCTCCTGGCTGAGCGTGCTTATAGCTCCTGGTTGAGCCTGCTTATAGCTCCTGGCTGAGCCTGCTTATAGCTCCTGGTTGAGCGTGCATATAGCTCCTGGCTGCGCGTGCTTATAGCTCCTGGCTGAGCGTGCTTATAGCTCCTGGCTGAGCGTGCTTATAGCTCCTGGCTGCGCGTGCTTATAGCTCCTGGCTGAGTGTGCATATAGCTCCTGGCTGAGCGTGCTTATAGCTCCTGGCTGCGCATGCTTATAGCTCCTGGCTGCGCATGCTTATAGCTCCTGGCTGAGCCTGCTTATAGCTCCTGGCTGAGTGTGCATATAGCTCCTGGCTGAGCGTGCTTATAGCTCCTGGCTGAGCGTGCTTATAGCTCCTGGCTGAGCGTGCTTATAGCTCCTGGCTGCGCATGCTTATAGCTCCTGGCTGCGCATGCTTATAGCTCCTGGCTGAGCGTGCTTATAGCTCCTGGCTGAGCGTGCTTATAGCTGCTGGCTGAGAGCGCATATAGCTCCTGGCTAAGAGTGCATATAACTCCTGGCTGAGCGTGCTTATAGCTCCTGGCTGCGCGTGCTTATAGCTCCTGGCTGCGCATGCTTATAGCTCCTGGCTGAGTGTGCTTATAGCTCCTGGCTGAGCGTGCTTATAGCTGCTGGCTGAGAGCGCATATAGCTCCTGGCTAAGAGTGCTTATAGCTCCTGGCTGTGCGTGCTTATAGCTCCTGGCTGAGCGTGCTTATTGCTCTTGGCTGCGCGTGCTTATAGCTCCTGGCTGCGCATGCTTATAGCTCCTGGCTGAGCGTGCTTATAACTCCTGGCTGAGCGTGCTTATAGCTCCTGGCTGCGCGTGCTTATAGCTCCTGGCTGCGCATGCTTATAGCTCCTGGCTGAGTGTGCTTATAGCTCCTGGCTGAGCGTGCTTATAGCTGCTGGCTGAGAGCGCATATAGCTCCTGGCTAAGAGTGCTTATAGCTCCTGGCTGTGCGTGCTTATAGCTCCTGGCTGAGCGTGCTTATTGCTCTTGGCTGAGCGTGCTTATAGCTCCTGGCTGAGTGTGCTTATAGCTCCTGGCTGAGCGTGCTTATAGCTCCTGGCTGAGCGTGCTTATAGCTCCTGGCTGAGCGTGCTTATAGCTCCTGGCTGAGCGTGCTTATAGCTCCTGGCTGAGCCTGCTTATAGCTCCTGGTTGAGCGTGTATATAGCTCCTGGTTGAGCATGCTTATAGCTCCTGGCTGAGCGTGCATATAACTCCTGGCTGAGCGTGCTTATAGCTCCTGGCTGCGCGTGCATATAGCTCCTGGCTGAGAGCGCATATAGCTCCTGGCTAAGAGTGCATATAACTCCTGGCTGAGCGTGCTTATAGCTCCTGGTTGAGCCTGCTTATAGCTCCTGGCTGAGCCTGCTTATAGCTCCTGGTTGAGCGTGTATATAGCTCCTGGTTGAGCATGCTTATAGCTCCTGGCTGAGCGTGCATATAACTCCTGGCTGAGCGTGCATATAGCTCATGGCTGAGCGTGCATATAGCTCCTGGCTGAGTGTGCATATAGCTCCTGGCTGAGCGTGCATATAGCTCCTTTCTGAGCGTGCTTTTAGCTCCTGGCTGAGCAGGCATATAACTCCTAGCAGAGTGAGCATATAGGTCATGGCTGAGCGTGCATATAGCTTATGGCTGAGCGTGCATATAGCTCATGGCTGAGCGTGCATATAGCTCCTGGTTGAGCCTGCATATAGTTCCTGGCTGAGCGTGCTTATAGCTCCTGGCTAAATGTGCATATAGCTCATGACTGAGTGTGCATATAGCTCATGGCTGAGCGTGGATATAGCTCCTGGTTGAGCCTGCATATAGCTCCTGGCTGAGCGTGCTTATAGCTCCTGGCTAAATGTGCATATAGCTTATGGCTGAGTGTGCATATAGCTCCTGGCTGAGCGTGCATATAGCTCCTGGTTGAGCCTGCATATAGCTCCTGGCTGAGCGTGCTTATAGCTCCTGGCTAAATGTGCATATAGCTCCTGGCTGAGCGTGCTTATAGCTCCTGGTTGAGCCTGCTTATAGCTCCTGGCTGAGCCTGCTTATAGCTCCTGGTTGAGCGTGCATATAGCTCCTGGCTGCGCGTGCTTATAGCTCCTGGCTGAGCGTGCCTATAGCTCCTGGCTGAGCGTGCTTATAGCTCCTGGCTGCGCGTGCTTATAGCTCCTGGCTGAGCGTGCTTATAGCTCCTGGCTGAGCGTGCTTATAGCTCCTGGCTGAGCGTGCTTATAGCTCCTGGCTGCGCGTGCATATAGCTCCTGGCTGAGCGTGCATATATCTACTGGCTGAGCGTGCTTATAGCTCCTGGCTGAGCGTGCTTATAGCTCCTGGCTGCGCGTGCATATAGCTCCTGGCTGAGAGCGCATATAGCTCCTGGCTAAGAGTGCATATAACTCCTGGCTGAGCGTGCTTATAGCTGCTGGTTGAGCGTGTATATAGCTCCTGGTTGAGCATGCTTATAGCTCCTGGCTGAGCGTGCATATAACTCCTGGCTGAGCGTGCATATAGCTCCTGGCTGAGTGTGCATATAGCTCCTGGCTGAGCGTGCATATAGCCCCTTTCTGAGCGTGCTTATAGCTCCTGGCTGAGCGTGTATATAACTCCTGGCTGAGTGTGCATATAACTCCTGGCTGAGTGTGCATATAGGTCATGGCTGAGCGTGCATATAGCTTATGGCTGAGCGTACATATAGCTCCTGGTTGAGCCTGCATATAGCTCCTGGCTGAGCGTGCTTATAGCTCCTGGCTAAATGTGCATATAGCTCATGGCTGAGCGTGGATATAGCTCCTTGTTGAGCCTGCATATAGCTCCTGGCTGAGCGTGCTTATAGCTCCTGGCTAAATGTGCATATAGCTTATGGCTGAGCGTGCATATAGCTCCTGGCTGAGCGTGCATATAGCTCCTGGTTGAGCCTGCATATAGCTCCTGGCTGAGCGTGCTTATAGCTCCTGGCTAAATGTGCATATAGCTCCTGGCTGAGCCTGCTTATAGCTCCTGGCTGAGCCTGCTTATAGCTCCTGGTTGAGCGTGCATATAGCTCCTGGTTGAGCATGCTTATAGCTCCTGGCTAAATGTGCATATAGCTCCTGGCTGAGCCTGCTTATAGCTCCTGGTTGAGCGTGCATATAGCTCCTGCTTGAGCATGCTTATAGCTCCTGGCTGAGCGTGCATATAACTCCTGGCTGAGCGTCCATATAGCTCATGGCTGAGCGTGCATATAACTCCTGGCTGAGCGTGCATATAGCTCATGGCTGAGCGTGCATATAACTCCTGGCTGAGCGTGCATATAGCTCATGGCTGAGCGTGCATATAACTCCTGGCTGAGCGTGCATATAGCTCATGGCTGAGCGTGCATATAGCTCATGGCTGAGCGTGCATATAGCTCCTGGCTGAGCGTGCTTATAGCTCCTGGCTGAGCGTGCTTATAGCTCCTGGCTAAATGTGCATATAGCTCCTGGCTGAGCATGCTTATAGCTCCTGGTTGAGCGTGCATATAGCTCCTGGTTAGGCTTTCTAATAAATCCTTACTCTAGATATTTAAAAAATCTTTCCATTTTCACAGGTTAGGGCTTCATAGGCTGACACTTACAGTCTGTAGATAGCACTTTTCTGCAGTCATCGCATTATCTTTATGTGGCGGTTTACAATAACACATAACAGCCATACATTGATAACATAGGATCCACCATTCATAATAGTGATGTCTGATGCCACAGCTTAATTCCCCCTGTCCCTGCACAATACCATCTGCACAGATCAAAGCCAAGAAATCTTTTCCTTAGAAGTCAAAGAGTCAAAACCGGTCTATTGCTGTCTTCAGTCCATTCGTCTGCTATAAAGCATATTTCTAAATGCTGTTAACAGAAATTCAGTTAGTCAGGTAAGTGCTCAACTGGAACTGAAGAGACTGAAGATTTATAGCAATTGAGGGAGGAGAATTGCAAGGATACATGAGGAGCAAGACAGTCACAGTATTGGTGCGGACACAGTATGTGGATTTGGGGGTGTGGGGATAGGTGCAGACACAGTATGGGTAGTTCGGAGGGATTTGTGTGGACACGCTATAAGGACCGGAGTGGGAACTGGTGCGGACACAGTATGATGAGTAAGGAGGATTGTTGCAGACACACTATGAGGAGTGGAGAGGATTAGTGCAGACAGTATGAGGAGTGGAGAGGATTAGTGCAGACACAGTATGAGGAGTGACGGGTTTGTGTGTATGCAGTGTCAGTAGTCGGAGGGATTAGTGCAAACACAGTATGAGGACTGGGGGGTTTAGTGCAAACACTGTATGAAGATATGAAGAGTGGTGGTATTAGTACAGACACAGTATGAGGAGTGTGAGGAATTAGTGCAGACCCAGTATGAGGAGTGTGAGGAATTAGTGCAGACACAGTATGAGGAGTGTGAGGAATTAGTGCAGACACAGTATGAGGAGTGTGAGGAATTAGTGCAGACACAGTATGAGGAGTGGGAGGATTAGTGCAGACATGGTATGTGGAGTGGGGGATTAGTGCACACACAATTTGAGGAGTGGTGGTATTAGTACAGACACAGTATGAGGAGTGGGAGGAATTAGTGCAGACACAGTATAAGGAACCGGGGGGATTGGTGCAGACATGGTATGTGGAGTGGGGGACTAGTGCAGACATGGTATGAGGAGTGGGGGATTAGTGTGGATAAACTGAAGAGTGAGGATATTAGAACAGACACAGAGTGAGAAGTGGGAAAAATTAGTGATGTAAAATTGTGATGAAAGTCAGCAGTCTCTCTATGCAACTTCAGACTTCTGAATCGACAATGAGAGCAAGGTGTCATGCAACCGCAAGCATGCGATTTACTTACATGTTGTTACATGCCCACTTGACATGCGTGGCACATCACTCAATACAAGTGAATTGAGCAAGGCTGGACACATCTAGTTGGAATGTGGCCGGAAGTTTGCAGATCGCGTACTTGCACTCACATGACCATCCACTCTTGCTGCCGGTGGCAGAGGATCCTGACTGCAGATTTTCATCATAAACCTGGACAACGCTTTTACATATAACATTAAGCACTGTAACATGCCCAATACTAGCAGCATGTACTATGCTCATGACATATGATGTACTGGTATGTCATATGCCGGCTCCCTGTCCTTGATGAGGGGTCTTGCAGGCTGAACCCTCTTCTTTCCTGGCAAATGATGGCTGATTGAATCCACAGAGTGGAGCTCCGCCTACGGTTTTCAACCTGTTAAATCCCGCTGTCTTATGTTTGACAGCGGCATTTAACATGTGCCGACAGGATTGTGTGTCATTTCACATGTCCATCGTCACGCCTGTGAGGTGTTCACAAGGCACCAATGGGCTTCATGACAGCCGGGGGTCTGCTGAAGACCCCCATACCTATCTTTATGATCTTCCTGTGAAAGATGGCTTTTAGCTGGTGTTCATAGGAGACAGTGATTTTATCTATACATAGCACTGCTGTGAATAGTACAAGCATTCTGATTGCAGCTTCAAGTCCCCTAAGGGACCATTAAATACAGTTATTTAAGTTTCGGAACAAAGCTGCAATGATTGCAACACCCGGGGATTAAAGTGCTGGTCCATTAGCCGCATTCCTGCTCATTGTCCTGCGGCTGTTTAGGAATTCCTAGGTTTACATATTGCGTTAAACCCCCCGATGTCACTCTGACATCATTGTAGGGTGTTCTCAGAGTGGCAGCACACCTTCATGTGTGTCCCATGTCTCCTGCCATTACTGCTGGTGAAGGATTGTACATGTATCCTGCCCAATGCTCGGGGCGTCCTTGTATAGTAGTCGTGTATCACTTTCATCAGTCCATGCTTCCATCTCCCCTGCACAGGTTGTCATCAGAGGACGGCGAAGAAGCGTCCGCATATTTGTACGACAGTGATGCTTCATACGATGATGTGAGTCTGTCGTCTCGCCCGGGAGGAGAGATGGATCTTCTTGGAGAGATCTTGGATTCGCTAAGTACACACAGCTCTGATCCCGGAGGAGGCCGCCTCACCGCTGCTAAGAGTCTGGACTTCTTCCGCTCTGTGGAGGATCTGGACTATAAGGTTACGGTATGTCCCTAATCTCTGCTCCTCTTTCTGTCTGTATTCCTCCATTTTATCATCCAAATACAGAGATTTGACATTTAATCCTTGTTTTATACATACAAATTCAGTAGTCGAATAGACTCTTTATTGAGCCCCAAGGCGCACTTCTAGAATTCTAGACTCCCTTTTACCAAGGCCCCTTTGCCTCAGTACATGTGTGCCGGTTGCGGAATAATGTCCTTTCTCCCAGTCTCTGGTGCCTTAGGAAGAAGCTGTGCGTGCGCTGAGTTCCTTGTGAGGTTGCAGTAGGCTTCTTCTATAGAAAAGTCAGTGTAACGGAGTAGAGCTGCAGTGTAAAGAATAGAGAAGAGACAGAGCAGCCGCAGAGCACCAGAAAAACAGGAGGTGGACTAGACAAGACAGTAATACTGAAGTCACTGAATTATAGCTGCGCCATGGGCCATAGCGGAAAAGCGGCCAGCACTGAAGAGCAAAAATAGCTGGGTAGCGCTATCTGAAGGTAGACTAGCATAAACATGTAGGATGATGCTTAACATGGCTGTGCCACAAACAAAAGTACATTTAATCAATAGGTCTTGGAATCATAATAATTTTCGCAATTGGATGTGTTTAACTAAAATGTTCCTGTGCTGAGATAATCTTATAAATGTCCCCTGCTGTGTACTGTGTAATGGCCGTGTCTGACCGTACAGGAACATGGTCTGATCATACTACAGCTCCTGGGCAGGGGGGAAGGAAAAGAGTATACAGACAGGACAGCACAGGATCACAGCCGATTCTTTTTTAAGTATAACATTGCTAAAAAAAACTGGTAGGAAAATGTTTTAATCACAAAAAGAATCAGCTGTGATCCTGTGCTGTCCTGTCTGTATTCTCTCTTTTGCGTCCCCCCCTGCCCTTGAGCTGTGGTATGATCACATCATGTTCCTGCACGGTCAGACACAGCCATTACACAGAACACAGCAGGGGACATTTATAAGATTATCTCAGCACAGGGACATTTTATTTAAACACATCCAATTGTGAAAATTATTATTATTACAAGACCTATTGATTAAATGTACGTTTGTTCATGGGTAACCCCCCTTTAAAGAGGTCATCCGGGGCTCTTGTTTTTTTTCTCTATGGGTCTGATAACTTACCGGCAGGTATTTGCTAATTAGCTGCCTGTTCTGCCCTGTGACAATATCTCTCGGCTCAGGCCGGGATTCTGCTGCCTCCTGTGACCCCGCATCAGTAGAGAAGCTCGGGGTGTCACTGCCGATCTCATGCTGATTGACAGCCACAGCCAACTTCCCCCAGTTAGATGGTGAAGTTGCGGGAGGTGGGCGGCTGTCAATCAGTATGATGTCAGCAGTGACGCCCCGTCGACAGAGCAGAGGGGAAGAGAAGGCGTTCTCTGTCGATATGATGTCACAGGAAGCGGGAGACTCATCAGATGGATCTGTGGGTGACTGCTCTGATCTGGAGGAGATTGTCACAGGCAGCACAGACTTACCTGCCGATAAGTGCTTAGCCCCACAGGGACATAAAATAAAAGTCCCGGATTCCAGATAACCCCTTTAAATTTGCTTTAAGGATATCGTATCATGTCCATTTGCTGATGATGTATGGATGTGCAGTCAGTTCTGTTACTGGCCGGTTTACAAATATGGATATAGCTAAGTGTGTATACAGTGTGTAACCATTTTTTATCCGCACAGTCGATGCTTGCCATAGTTTCCGACTTTCATTGTTGCGTTGATGTTTTTTTCATGCATTCAATTTGTTGGACTTGATATTAGCAAACCAAATCTAAATCATTGAGTGTGGATGAAAAAACCTATACCAAAGGTAGGCAAGTTTGGATGACTATTCCCATGGCTCCCCATCCCAGCATGTTTTCCAAATGTTCACCCTATATACATTTTTTTAAGCATATATTTTAATACTGAACATTGTATTGTTTTGATATTCTTTGGTTGATGTTTCATAAACTATTGTCATTATCCATCTCTCTTTTTTCTTATGATTGCTGATCTTTGATTTTATCAATTTAATGTATGAGCAAATAAAACAAACCCAGGGCACAGTTAGATTTTCCCAGTTATTCCCTGAGGATTATTCTTACATTTGTGTAAGCGCAATAGTTTTATGAGATTACTCTGCTTGTATGATGACGTCCATACAGCATGATGCAGCCGCAACTCTACCACTGCATTAATATAAGAGTTGTGCTCGGGAAAGGGGCAGAGCCCAGGAATCAGAAGACCTGGAATCCCATGACCATAAGAAAGGATAACCAGGATGCTTTATTGATCGGAGGTATAAATTTTACCTCTGGTCACTGGCGCAGGCAGATGGGACTACTGCTCCCATCAGCCTACGCCTGCTGCGGCTAATAACAGCGAGAGCAGGCAGTGGCTGATGGGAGTATTCATCAGCCAGCGCCTGCACTGTAAATAAATAATTTAGAAAAAACAGTGTGGGTTCCTCTGTATTTTTGATAACCAACCAGGCAAAACTGGTATCTGGGGGCTGCAACCCACAGCTGTCAGCATTAGCAAGGCACCGGCCAAGAATAAAAAGGTCCCCATGCTGTTTTTTAAATTACCGTAGTTAAATAAATAGACGGCGTGGGGTGCCCCCTATTTTTTTACAACCAGCCTCGATAAATCTGACAGCTGGGGGCTGGTAAGAGGCCATGGATATTGACCCCCAGCCTAAAAATAGCAGCCACCCAGAAAAGGCACATCTATTAGATGCGCCACATCTGGCGCTTTGCCCAGCTCTTCCTTTATTAGAAATAAGACAAAGCATAGTCTTCCTTTTTTTATTTAAAACTAAGAAATACAGTTATACTCACCTAATGCCCATTCCATTGAATCCCTTGTATCCTGTAATAAAACAAAAGTAAAAAACAAGATGCTGTAATCCATGTCTGGTGATAAATAGTTTTCAACCTAGACGGTGCCAAGATGCGACCGTCCAGGCTGAAAACTGCATTGCCAGCTGGGATAAACTGCAGAGACCTTCCTCCGGTGTGAGGTGAGTTCACCGCAGTTCACCATAAGAATTTCACTGCGGTGAATTTGAACTGCTGTAAACTCGCCTCTGTCCATCTATATTGGGTATGACATCCTTGTGGCTTTCCTACCTGTTACTTTTAGCACGGTAGAATGATGGCCATAATATCTTGTTAAAGGGATCCTGTCACCCCCAAAATCCAAGATGAGCTAAGCCCACCAGCATCAGGGGCTTATCTACAGCATTCTGTAATGCTGTAGATAAGCCCCGATGTATCCTGAAAGATGAGAAAAAGGTTAGATTATACTCACCCAGGGGCGGTCCTGCTGCGTCCGGGCCTCCCATTTTCATAGGATGACGTCCTCTTTTTGTATTCACGCTGCGGCTCCGGCGCAGGCGTACTTTGTCTGCCCTGTTGAGGGCAGAGCAAAGTACTGCATTGCGCAGGCGCCGGGCCTCTCTGACCTTTCCCGGAACCTGCGCACTTCAGTACTTTGCGCTGTCCTCAACAGGGCAGACAAAGTACGCCTGCGCCGGAGCCGCGGCGTGAAGACAAAAAGAGGACGTCATCGTAAGAAGATGGGAGGCCCGGGACAGGACCCGCGATGCCCATCGGACAGGACCGCCCCTGGGTGAGTATAATCTAACCTCTTTTTGTCATCTTTCAGGATACATCGGGGGCTTATCTACAGCATTACAGAATGCTGTAAATAAGCCCGTGATGCCGGTGGGCTTAGCTCAGCTTGGATTTTGGGGGTGACAGGTTCCCTTTAATCCTTCATGATAATTAATGCCTTCATCTTGATTTGTATGTTTTGGAGTTCCTCACCATTTTTAGGGACCCATATTTGATCGTTTAACAACATTGGGTTTTTGTCATCCCCAGAAAAAGCCAAATACTCCCAGTGAGAACAACCTGACATCACTATGCCTGGATTCTGGACAAAATTGGAATTATGGCCAGGATGACAGTGTCCTTTACAGAAAACCTGTCTCTACCACCACCTACCAACAAAAAAGAGGGGAGGCATCTGGCAAAGACTTCGACAGACGCAGATCAGAATTTCCCAAAATGGTTCTCCATGAGATGGCAGTGCCTGGAACAACTGGACGTCCCACTTCTCTTTTCTGCAGACCAGATGAGGGAGCAGTATACAGCATCAAGATATCCAATGATGAGCTTCCATATAAGAGTTTAGATACTCACGTGCCATGGGAAAAAGAGGACATTGAGTCAAACGGTGATCAAAGTCCAAATAGTCCTCTCGAACATCTTTCCTGTCTTTGAGGTTATTTGTTTCAGAATAATTGTGAAAGTTAGAAGAAGGGGAATTGAAATGTCCCTGGTATAACTACTGTGTCACAAAGTGTCCTAGATGAATCATTTCAGTCCACCGGGAGGAATCCATTGTATTTCTGTTACACGTGACCATTTCACAGACTTGTCAGTTCCTTTTCATCTCATTCTCTGTCCGTGGGTCTGCACTGTGGAGTGGATGCTTCGGTTACGTAGAATTATGTCAGAAGCTTTTCTGTCTGCTCTAGCTTTGGTGTGTGCTATTACGTCACTTTATTCCACCTGGTAGTAAACGGGTTGTTTCTTGCGATGAGCTATGATGACGTGTCAATCAGTGATATCTCTGGGAGCTTCAGAAACCTACACGCTCCATCTCACAATATGGCCACTTCTCCACCGAGACCGACATGTTCTCATGATCAATTGATCTTCTGAACCCCAACAATTTTGAATCATATTATAGAATAATTTGCCACATAAACTGACTGTGGAAACAGCTCTACAAGGCCACAAAAGTTAAGATATAATTATTTTATTATGTTGTGGTACGGTATTTCAAAGGTACTTTTTTTTTATTGCTATTATTTTAATTTGCAGCTTTCTTGTGTACACGTGGGTACGAGGACAAGCAAATCTGTGCATTCAGATAACAACCAGCCACACATGCAGGTTACTCACTTGTTAAATGTGATTTTCCTTTCCCATGCCTGATGGAAATCCACCTGTTATTCACACAGTGGGTCTGATTTATTGTATGGGTAATCTGGGATATAACATTTTATTTAGCTTTCTAATTCTAACATAATAAGATGAATTTAAAATTCAATGTTTGTTAAAAAATGTTCTCCCTCCTTCTGGCGCCCATTTAGCTGGGCACTCCTACTTTACAGCAATGTCCTGTCCATATATCTCCCCACTACAGAGGGGCTTTGGTGTGGCCACATCTTTCTCTGCGGCTGCCATGTGTGACGCAGCCCCAGTTAGGAAAGCTTCTCTGTGCAATGTGCAGATAATAATGACAGGGGGTAATGCACGACTTGGGCATCACCGCACAGTTTCCCTGCGCAGCCATTAGTTCAATGGCTGCTGGAGGGGAGGCTAAAGGAAATATTTAATAAACTTGATATTACAAGGGTCTGCTATTCTTTAATAATGAAAAAGACAATAAAAATAGCACTTTTCCATTGTCTGGATGCCAGTTTTCCCAGGCCTCTCATACAGTCATCTGGTCTGAACATCTGGGGCAAGCCGCTAAACCGTTCTGGGCTTATGGAAGCAAGAGGTCTCTGGTATCAGACCCAAAAGTGGCATCAGCCACTGGAAGGACTGACCTCCGGCTTAGTGATTTCCTTCTGGTTCACTGACTAGAGGATTCTGGCCTACGGGTTCACAATTCCAGAACATCCAAAATCAACATCCCCATCATCACACACACACTGGACCTCTGAGGGTCAGACCTCCTAGAATGACCCCTATGTCTTTTTTTTTTTTCCAAGCAAAGGGATTGTGGCCTCCTGGTAAAATCCAGGCAAGCTGCTTACATGAGAATCAGAGCGATGTATGGGCTCTAAAAGATTTACCCATGATGAAACTGAGAAACCTTGAGAGGAGTGGCGTGAAAATAATAGAAAGTGTGTAAGCTGTAGGGGGAGTGGAGTCTGGATAATGAAAAAGTACTAATGAGATATAACTTAATGCTGTTTAATGAAACACTTCCACAAGACTTTGTATTGCCTACTCCTGCGCAAATGTATGTGAAATGCAGTGTAAGTGCGATAATATTCCCGCCAATCGCCGTCTTCCCTGGTTTCCAGCACCGCTCAGGTCCTCTTCTCACTCACGAGACTTGCCATATCACACAGTGTAAGTCTGTGAAGCCTCGTTCTAGAGCTACATAGCCTTACGTTATAAACCCACTTTCAGCCCTCACATAGATCCCAGTATAATCCGGGGAGTGGAATAGAGTGGTAAGAAGAGGACAGGAGCGGTGCTGTAAGATGGTGAACGATGAGAATATTACCCCACTTATGCCGCACTACATACACATTTATACAATTTTAGGTAATAAAAAGTTTTGTGGGAGTAAAAAAAAAAAAATCAAGCTTTGTGCAACTAATCAGAGCTTAGCCTTCATTTCTTAAAAATGAAATGAAACATGGTCTTCGATCAGTTGTTATTGGTAACAGTTTTTCTATTGAACCATTTTGATATATTAAAGGGAACCTGTCACCCCCCCCAGGCGTTAGTAACTAATAGAGCCATCTTGTGCAGCACTAATGCTGCATTCTGACAAGGTGGCTCTTTTAGTTTGGGTCCCTGGCACTGCTGAAATAATCACTTTTGAAGTTTGTCCCTCATACCTGTGAAATTGTCCAGGGGCAGGTCTTTCCCCCTAATCCAGACGCCTCCCAGCCGTCACTCATGGCCTCTGCGCGACGGGCGCCGCCTCCTCTTCCTTCATCAGCATCCCCGGCGCCTGTGCTGTAAGTTCGAAGGGCAGTGCAACTGCGCATGCCCGAAAAAAAAATAACAGCGCAGGTGCCGGGGACGATATTGAAGGAAGAGGAGGCGGCGCCCGTCGCGCAGAGGCCATGATTGACGGCTGGGAGGTGTCTGGAACCAAGTCTTACAGCAGTGGCAGGAACAAAAACTAAAAGAGCCACTTTGTCAGAATGCAGCATTACTGCTGCACAAGGTGGCTCCTTTAGTTACAAACGCCTGGGGGGGGAGGGGGTGACAGGTTCTCTTTAAGAAAAAATATATTAAAAAGTCAGCTCACCCATCTATCGGTCCCAGTAGCCAAGCACGGAAGCTGCAGTGTAGCAGGAACAAGTGAATCATGAAGATATAATCCAGGTCAGAAAGGTCCATAAAAAAAAATTAAATCTTTATTAGAAAAATATCTTTCAGAAAAAAGTTACATATCTTAAACAACCTCCATATTGGAATGTAATGTGGGCAGACGCGTTTCGAACAACAGTTCTTAGTCTTTGACAAAATTTTGCTCAAGTTCCCAACTGGACTAAAAATACTGGCATAATGTACATCTCCGCTTGTCATGAATTACATGAGCAGTGGGGTCACACCTCCCACCCCTGCTCCCCACATTTGGGAGAAACTGGTTTGAAAACCCCACAAGTGGCTACATTTTTGCACAACTCTAAAGTTATACCAAAGCTGTGCAATTTTCGAAAGCAACTTATTCAAAATTCTGATGAAATTGTTAGATATCATGACCAATGTCTTCTTCCGTTGGCCAAAAACATCTGTTTTTCAAGCAGAAGCTGCTTCAGGAATTTCTCCTTTTCTCTGCCGTTCTGTAATCCTGATTTCATCGTTAACGTTGTTGCTGGTCTTTGACCGCAGGCAGTTTCTTTTTCAGCAATTTTGAGGCGTCTTTTTTTACTGCTGTTTTTCAGGATTTTTTTAAATTCCATTCAACAACGAAAAACTTACTTTTTTTTTTTTTTCAAAAATGCTAACGAAACGATCAGAAATGATGATCAAAAAGATGCCTGGGAGTCTTCTGAGCTTTCCTATTAACTTCTTTAATAAAGTTTAGTGCAGAAAATTTTTGACAAACGGTCACTTCTTTTAACCGCTTGGTGTCATTGGGAACCTGAAGCTATTAAAAATCCTGAACATATGCACGGCAAGTCGTCTTTACGTAGAAATGCATACGTATATTTGAGTGATCAGGTTTCGGAGTGGACCCACCCCAAACCCATCTGAAAAAACCTTTGTGTGAACATACCCTAACCATCTCACTTCTGTCCTTATACTCCAGAAATCTTGGGTAGCAGAGTTATTTTTTTTTTTACCAGCTGCCACTTACCCGATCCCCGTAGTACAGTAGTTATCATGGTGGCGGGCTGTATGGTACCCTGGGATAGCCGTAGATATGTTACAGCCGCGGATGCACAGAAGCTCATCCAGTCTATTTTCCTGTTTTGTTACTTGACCTTACTATCAGTCGTCTTTCCCCAGTGATGGCGGAGGGTGATGGGTACATGGTGCCTAGAGCAGTGCCATCTGAGCAGTCTCACTATAAGGAGAGCAGCAGTGCCGATGCTAGGCTATTGTCAGACTATGGCAGTCCATCCTGTAAACAGACAGCAGTCACGGGGGTCTCTGTTGTGCCGTGTCTGGTGTGCACAGGGTCTTCTACAGATAATTAGCCGGCTGTTTCTCTGCCAGTCTGATACCATACATAATTTCTGTAATTGACCACTTTCTTATAGTCCTGACTCCTGACAGATCATTGACCAGGTCTTCTGTAAAAAAAATATGTTAAAAATATGACTTCACCACACGCTATGTTTTCACAATTAGAAATACAGAAAAATGTCTTTAATCTGGTATCTGATATGACACATCTTCAGCAATATGTGGATTTTTACAAAACCTGAAGCAGAATACTCCTGTGATTGCTCTTACAGTCAGATCTTGAGAAGCGGATTCCCTATTAATATTTTACATGTTCTTCCGGAAGGTTCTGTATAATGGGTAAGCACCGCTGATGCCGGAGTAAAGGAATTGCAAGGTGTATACAGTGCCTTTACATGTGTCCATTCGTGTCATGATTACGATGGTCGGTAAAGATGGTCTCTGGGACTTCCGACCTGTTGCATTTAGTAGCAGCATGGCTTCCCGTATACATCTGCCGGTAATTCTATCCCCAAGTCTAAATCTCTGGCTTGTCGGACAACCTTCGCCCAAGATGCGGAATAAAAGAAATAATTTATATCTTTTTGCAATAAATATTGCATTCCTAATAGCAGGGAAGCAAAGAAGGGAAATAGCAGCTTGAACGCTGCTCTCCCTATTCCCTATGACGGCATGTCATGGGAATTGTGCTATAAATTGTTAAGCATTGGTTTACCTTTGTAAATCTTTCACACCTTGGCTTTTGACATAACATGTTAACTTATTAAACTTTACTCATTGCGTACTGATCTCTAATTGCAGCATGTCTAGTTGTTCATTGTCATCCAGAGCTGCATTCACAATTCTGCAGGCTGGCTCTGGAATCTGTGGATACAACCCTAAGCATTCTGCAGGTTATATAGTGTTCACATGCAAGTGGGTCTACACATATCGTAATACACCCTCATCAAATCGGTGACATAGACAGAAACACTCAAATTCTTTTTCTTCTGACCTCCAGTAGTCCAGAACATTTAGGGTATGGGCACAGGTTGCGGATTCGTGTGCGGATTTTTCCGCAGCCAAATCCGCAACGTGTGCACATACCCTTAAAGGGAACCTGTCACCATGAAAATGAGGAAACTCTGCAGTCAGGATATTATAGAGCAGGGGAAGCTGAGCAGACCAATATGTCGTTTTGTGAGAAAACAGTATAACCTATAGTTTATTCACTTAAAGGGAACTTGTCATGTAAAAAAAGCTATTTACTTGCAGATAGGGGGGTTAATCTGCAGGTTAATAGCCCACACTGAGAGCCCCATTGCTGGGAGGAAATTTACTTTATTTCTCTAGGCAAAGTCTGGCTTTCAGTCATAGGGCTGGAGCAGTGCAGCTTCAGTTACCGCTCAGTGTATAGTGAGGGACAGCTGTAGCCACACCATGGCACTCTGACAGCTCTAATGCTGAGCCGGCTGTCAATCAGTGCCGGGGTACGGTTACAGCCACAGCTCGCTATACACTGAGCGGTGACTGATGCCGTGCCGGCCCATCCCTATGACTGAAAGCCAGTGGCTGCCAGGAGTAATAAAATGTATTTCTTCCCAGCAACAGGGCTTTCATTGCGGGCACGAGGCGGCTTTAGGAGCACTATAAACCTGTGAGATTAACTCCATATCAGCAGGTTAATAGCATTGTTTAACATGTCCGGTTCTCTTTAGCCTCTGCTCTTTGTGAGATTTTAAGTCTAGTGAGCGGTCCTGTCAGTGACTGACAGCCCTCCTCGTATAAGATTGCATACAGCTGTCAGTCACTGATAGGACTGCTGCCTGGACCGAAATCCCATAAAGATCAGTGGTATAAATGATTAATACACAAGTGATACTGAAAGTTTTGTAATAAAATAATGTATCAATCTACACCCCCCCTGCTCTATAACATGGTGCCTGCAGGTTGGGCTGCATTTTCATGGTGACAGGTTCCCTTTAACTGTATGGTACTTGTTTGCGGCCCTAACATGCAATATATTGTGAATGACGTAAAACTAAAAGTGTTCACAGAAAGAACTAAATGAAATGAAAGTTCTCATATTGTATTTTACGTTCCCATTGTAGACAGAATGATTGACTTTAGATATATGGATTATGTTGGCTTTGCTCTGACACTGACCAGCAGTATTTGCTCCGGGCCATATATTCACCAATAATACAGCCGCACAAATGGTGATTATATGTAAACGTGTGCATTGCAGTCACACGCCGGTATATATGACTCCTGACCCGCAATGCTCTATGGCATAGTAACTATGGCGCTGTCCTATATCATTTTTGCACTTGTGAATACATCATTTAGCTTTTGATCCAGAACATGTCCTGGATTAGGAGCTGAATATTGTTTTACCTTGTATGTGATGGCTTTGAATCCCTATAGGCACAAGTCGCTAGTACAATCCAAACTAAATCGTGCAGATTTTCATTTGTAGACTTTGCTGCAAAATCAGAAAAGAAAAAATCTGCAGCAGATTTAACATGCTGCCAATTTATAACCCTGCGCCACAACTGAGATTCCGCTGAGACATAATAAGCAGCACGTGGATGATACGTATAACATCATATTCACTTCTTGGCTAATGTAATCTGTGCAAGCAAACTCTGCAACATTGCTATCTATGCTCAAAAACCAAAAGAAGAACAGTCAAAAGGACCCATAAAACCAGAAACTTTATTAAATAACTATTTAAAACATTACATAAATCAGGTAAATGTCATAGGGTGGACGATGAATGTGCCCATAGCAAGGCACGGACAAACAAAAGGACACGATTAGCCACACACCCCCGCAACACCGCTCATCCATCCATGATGAGAGCGCATAATAATAATCACAATAACAGTGCACATACACCTTCACTAATGTTAACGGCACACGGCCGCAAGTATCAAACCTGAGTGATGCAGGAGTGGGGAGCCACGAGTCCTATCCCCGACGCGCGTTTCGGAGTTAAAGAACTCCTTCCTCAGGGGGCATACCAAACATTGCTATCTATGTAGACGTACCCTATAGAGAGATTGTCCAGCGCTTTGATATTGGTGGCTCCCCTTTCAGGCATTTTCCAGGACTAAACAAGTGAGATATTGTTAGGACCAGTTATCAATATGAGATCAGTGGGTGTTCAAAACACAGCACTCCCAACATTCAGCTAAACTCTGCTCCTGCGGTGGTGAAATGTAAGCATTTTACATGGTGGAACTCAGTACCTCGAGCAATGCCTAGTGGCCACTGCTGAGTACTGCAGCTTTCAGCTGATTAGTGGAGGTGTCAGGTGTCGGACCCCTCCAATCTCATATTGATGACCGATTCTAAGGATAGGTCATCAATTATTTCTTCCCGAAAAAGCCCTTAAAGAAGAGATCATCAATACCAGATCGCTGACGTTCCAAAACCCGACACCCTTATCAATTAGCAATTTGTTGGTCCTGCATCAAAGGGAGCAAAACTGGAATACCCAAGAGTGATGGTGTGGCGGCCTCGCGGGTACAGCCCTGCAAAACGCTGATCAGTGGGGATGTTGGAATTTGGAACCTCTCCGATCTGATATTGATGGTCTATTCTCAGGATCATCAATATCTACCTTCTGAACAGCCGCTTTAATATGATGCTGAATCACCATTGTCCCCACATAGCAGCACGCTTGTACCAAATACCTAGTGACATTACAGCGCAGGCTCTGTGTGATCTCCTCCTGGTACAATGTGGAATACTCTTCCTTTTTCTTGGTGTTGTCTTGAATATATTTTATTAGCAGATTGTAAATATATCTAATGGACTACCTGGATATAGTTATTAGTAACCTATATTTTATTACCCGGCAATGCCAGTGCACTGTGACTCCCATATGAACACCGTGACTGAGCGCTAACTGCCTGGCCGGACAATCCTACTGGAAATATTACATGCTGGGCAGAGGATTACTTTTATATCAGATGGCCTTTGTGTGCTTGTCGTTTAGCTTGAACTAATTACATTTTGTTTCCTTTTTTTTTAACTTTGTTATTTTTGGGTTAGAAAGGGAGGGAGTCCATGCTCAGTGGTGCGCCCGATAAACACTGATGGTTTTGGTACCTAATTTAATGTATAAAGAAGGGATGTATATCAATAGCACTGTGGAAATTGTTATATGGAGATGGACACACAGATCTACCTATATTATAAGAGTGGAGACCTAACAGTGATTTCAAAATAATTACTCCAAGTATGTGCACAAGGATGCGTTCAGACAAGACAGTTTTCTGTGTGTGTGTTGTGTCCATGTGCATGATGACCAGCACTCAGACCAATTGTGGCCAATATGGTGGCATGATTGGGCATTTTTCCAATTGGCGCCATGGTCTACTTATCTATAGTGGAGAAAAATGGCAACAGACGAGAAGAATGTGTGTAAACGATTGCAGCTCCTGGACCAGTCCACAAGAGCTGTGTAAGGAGGCAATATGGTCCGCATTTTGCTGCAACTGTCTGAACCCGGCCCTAAGGGTGACCTAACATTTTTGAGATTAGTCAGTTATGGTGCGTGATAACATATTTGACAAAATCTAACGAGTTCTTACGGTACATTTTATTTGGATTCTTTATAGAGAACAAACTGGGAATCTTCCCTATTTGGGTTCTGCATAACTGTATCCATACAATTTGATGGCTGTAATGGCGCGGGAGGCTTTATCCCAGGCTACTTCAATTTCATTACTATTTTTAACTGTTTAAGGGAATAGGGCTGTGGAGTGGGCTGATCCTTCCGATGCAGTCGCGAGGTAGGCGGTACGCTCGGTGAGACGGGCCGCACTCTGGATGTTCTCACACACCTCATTAGTGACCATTGTAGCACTTTAGTGTTTTATATGAACCCCGTGCTCCTCAGATCCCCCTTCTCCATCATTCACTGTGTTTATTTAATGAAAAACTAATTTAGAAGTTATTTTTCATGCTAAAATGTTGAAAGTAATTTTTCTATATGTGTCAAAAAGACTTAAGATTTGCACTTATTGAAATGCGGAATTCCGGGTTTCCTGATGGGATTCTGCAGGAAGTTCTCAGTATAAATAATTACAAGCCCTTGATCTATAACTGAATTCCCATCACTTGATGTTCATCTGTCGTTGAACCCTAAATTTTGACATTCAGTTGTACGGTTTAGGCCAAGGTATCTCAAGAGGAACTATAACAAATAACTAGTAAAATGTGTCCTACCTCCTGGCCTGTGAGGATCTGCTCTGTCACACACTGGATGCAGTCATTTTGCACATTCATCAAGATGCCTTTAAAGTTCACTAGAAACTGATTTTGTAACCAAACTATTAAATAGAAATATATTTCACATAATTCCGATATTTTGTCAATACAAAGGCTCAACTATAGGACAGCGCCACCTCTGGACTTTAAGTATATTGCTGATTTTTAGTGATGGTGGTGTGTGTAACGTTCCCTCTGGATAATAGATCAGGGTCATGAATAGGGGACCCTCTTCTTTAAACCTGAGCATTTTGCAACATATACCGTATGTAACTTTGTATAAGCCCCTAGTCACCAGATGGAGGCCAGCACAGAAGTGTGTACATTTGGCCTCCATCTGTATACCATTTGGTAAACTGTATGGGACAGCGCATAAGACTGCATTATCCTATACAGCGAGCCACCATATACACCCAACAGTGGCCATGAATACGTGTAGCTAGCCCAAACCATGCAACCAATATAAGCTGCTTAGGTCCACTGGTTTACAGATCCTACCCTAGTATTAGGACAGTCTCCACCGTCTTACCAGCAGTTTAACGGAAACCTCTAACCTGCTCTTAATCAGAAGGTTCCTTCTTTCTGATTACATCACTCCATTAATAATACACCAAATCTCACAGTTCGTCTGTGTGTAGTAAATCGATTTGTTAGAAAACCAGTCATTTTTATTTTTATATAAAACGTTTAATTGACCTTAGTGGAAAAAGTAATGACAATGCATTGTCCTATTAATGGGATTCTAAGATATGGAGAGAAAATATTAAGCTGGATTTTCTGCCATTCTGCAGATGGTTTTTTGTGATCACTTAAAGGGAACCTGTCAGCAGGTTTTTGCTACCTCATCTGAGAGCAGCCTGATGTAGGCAGAGAGACCCTGAATTCAATGATGTAACAGTTAGATTACTGGGTGCAGCCGTTCTGACACAATCAGAGTTTTTAGATTCATCATGTAGCTGAGCTCAGAAAGCTAACCCCGCCCACATCACAGCTAACCCCTTCCACACCAGAGCTAACCCCTCCCACACCACAACTAACCCCTCCCACACCACAGCGAACCCCTCCCACACCACAGCGAACCCCTCCCACACCACAGCTAACCCCTCCCACACCACAGCTAACCCCTCCCACACCACAGCTAACCCCTCCCACACCACAGCTAACCCCACACATCACAGCTAACCACTCCCACACCACAGATAACCCCATCCGACACCACAGATAACCCCTCCCACACCACAGCTAACCCCACCCACATCACAGCTAACCCCTCCCACACTACAGCTTTCTGTGTACAATGTTTATTGACAGTGAGCTGCTTATCAGAGGAGGGGGCGAAGTTGGACTTGCAAGTGAGCTCCAGCTAGTCACATTAATGACAATGTTCTGGTGATAAAACCCACAGCCTAATAATAAGTGACACATTGCTGGATTCAGTGTTTTAACTCCTCCCTCATGCTGCCCACAGATTACATAGAAAAACCTGCTGACACATTCCATTTCAATATTTGGCCACATAAAAAAAACCATGCTTTTTGTCAATTTGCCCATCCTGCAGCTGAATGCTCGCGTCTTTCTGGGTGCGGTACGTGGAAGCTCGGCTTTTTCATCTGAGCAGCAAATCTTGGTGCATGAGCATAGAATCCATCAGTGGTTACTTATGTGATCCGTAGTTGCTGGTTGTCTGAGGATTATAAAGATGCCATAAAACGCCGCAATGTTGTTTTATTTTTTTTAATTTTACTGCAATGCGTGATACATGGCGAGAGGTAAAATGAGGGACTTTCTGCCAATGTATTATCACACGTTCTTTAAAGGTCATTGAGCAAAAAGGCTTTTGGGCAAGACAGGAAAAGAATTGTAGCCAGAGTGAAACAATTAGGACATTTGTAAGACAGCCGAGTTATAACGAACGTAATGGAAGATGCAACAACTTCTAACCGTACTAATGTCATATAGTATGTGCTCTGTCCGAGGAGTAAAAGGATGTAGTATCTGTCCATGAAAACTGTCTCCTGCACATAATCAGCAATGTTAATGTGTGTAGAAACTGCACTGTAACCGAGAAATGATACTGTAATCCCTCACTGTGCCCACACTGTTATTTAAATAAAGTGTCTCCCTTGCCCTCTAGATGCCAGTTTGTGTTTTTTGTGCATCTCTTATAAGGCTATGTGCACACGCTGAAAAAGCAACTGCAGAAACGCACCAAATCTGCAACGTGTGCACAAGCCCGAAACGATTTTCTAAGACAGTGTCACGATCCTCGTTCCTGAGGTTTTCAGATGCTCAATACAATTTATGGGACTTTGAAGGGGTGCTGTGATTTAATAAACACTGTGTACCTAAAAGTCACACTATTTTCATACCCTGTGCTTCAATTCAACACCAATTTTCAAGGTAACTTGTCATGTTAAAAAAAAGCTATTAACTTGCAGATATTGGGGTTAATAGCTTTCTAAAGCCACTCAGCCTCTGTATCGATAACTCTGCTACCAGGAGGAAATTAACTTTATTCCTCCCGGCAGCCTCCGGCTTTCATTCATAGAGATGCAGCGGGCATGGCTTCAGTCACCACTCAGCTCATAGTGTGCGACAGCTATAACCACGCTCCGCCACTGACTGACAGACGGCTTTGTACTGTTGCACCATGGAGTTGGCAGTCAGTGGCAGGGCGTGGTTATAGCTGACGCTCACTATGTGCTTTAGCGGTGACTGAAGCGGACTTTCTGTACTGTTTATACTTAAAGGGAACCTGTCACCCCGAAAATCGCGGGTGAGGTAAGCCCACCGGCATCAGGGGCTTATCTGCAGCATTCTGTAATGCTGTAGATAAGCCCCCGATGTTACCTGAAAGAGGAGAAAAAGACGTTATATTATACTCACCCAGGGGCAGTCCCGCTGCTGGTCAGGTCGGATGGGCGTCTCCTGTCCGCTGCGGCGCCTCCCATCTTCATTACAAGACGTCATCTTCTGATCTTCAGCCACGGCTCCGGCGCAGGCATACTTTGCTCTGCCCTCTTGAGGGCAGAGGATAGTACTGCAGTGCGCAGGCGCCGGAAAGGTCAGAGGCCCGGCGCCTGCGCACTGCAGTACTTTGTCTGCCCTCAACAGGGCAGAGCAAAGTACGCCTGCGCCGGAGCCATGGCTGAAGATCAGAAGAGGACGTCTTGTAATGAAGATGGGAGGCGCCGCAGCGGACCAGAGACGCCCATCTGACCTGACCAGCAGCAGGACCGCCCCTGGGTGAGTATAATATAACGTCTTTTTCTCCTCTTTCAGGTAACATCGGGGGCTTATCTACAGCATTACAGAATGCATTACAGAATGCTGCAGATAAGCCCCTGATGCCGGTGGGCTTACCTCACCCGCGATTTTCGGGGTGACAGGTTCCCTTTAAACTTATCTAACTAACTCGTTCTTTTTTTTCCTTTAAAGTCTGATCTTCCCTGAATTTAAACTCTCAACCTGTAGCATTGGAGGCAGCAGCAGAAACGATGAGCCACAGGTGTAGGAAAATTCTATGGTCTTGAATATTCATTGTATGGTGCCTTCTTACACGCAGATTGCCTGGTACATAGCGATACATCTCTGTATACCAGTGTATTTTATCTATCTCTATATTAGAGTTTTAAAAAAAAAATCAGACATTTTTTCTTCCTATAAAATTGCTAAAAAATAATGAAAATCGATTACAACAATGACATTATTAATGCACTTAAAAATAAACATCACAAATCTGCAAATAGCACAGGCATATCTGGAATGTGATTGTCCCTTTTTTGTTACTATAGACATATTTGGTATCCTTATAATTGGTTAAAATTGTTCTACAGGGTGGGCCATTTATATGGATACACCTAAATAAAATGGGAATGGTTGGTGATATCAACTTCCTGTTTGTGGCACATTAGTATTTGGAAGGGGGAAAACTTCTCAAGATGGGTGGTGACCATGGCGGCCATTTTGAAGTCAGACATTTTGGATCCAACTTTATTTTTTCCAATGGGAAGAGGGTCATGAAGAAATTCAACTGGCCCACGACGACCAAATCCACTTTCCAGGAAACTGTTCATGTAGGAATGCTTGGACCTGCGGCGTGATAGAGGAAAGCGTACTGTAAAAGCTGCCGGGGATGGAGCAGTGCTAGAGACTGGTCGATTTATCCAGCCATCAAGTGCGGGGAAAGGTCTGGGCTCAGCGTGCGATCTGCATCAAAGTCGGGCACACAACCTGTGTTCTATACACGTCAAAGGGGGTTAAAACAACTGTTTTTTTTTTTAGACTCACAGTGGGCAGGAGTTTTAATGAATTGCAGCCACATTGCTTGGACAGTTAGGCTGTGTTCACATGTAGCGGAAATGCTGAGGTTTTTCTGCTTTTTTTTTTTGCACAGAAATTCCGCTGCATATAACTGTTTAGGTAAAGTGCATGCGGTTTTATGAAGATTCCTGCCTACTGTACATCTAAAGATGTTGGCGAACTGCGGTGTTGGTGCATTTTTTTCCTCTAGACTTCTATAGGTAGCCTGAAAAAAAAAACATTTTAAAAAGTTGATTTTTACATGCAAAATCAAAACTTTCCTGTACTATAACAATGCATTGAAAATGTTGATTCAAAAATGCATTAAATAAGGGTGAAAACCTAATGCAGGACACAGAGATTATTGCTATTGCATAAATTGGTGTGCACGCTCGCAGAAAACATGTAGACTTAAAGCCGCAGAAAAAAATGCATTTACAATACGTCTGAACATGACCTTACTGACTTAAAGAGGCAAGATCTCCTATAGTGAAGCTTACGTAAAAATTTAGGCTGAATAAATGAATGAAAGAACAAGACAGTAAAAGCATCGATCTCACCCATACAGCGGGACAGTTCTTGAGGTGGATCTATGCTGTCCTGGGCGGTCTACGGAGTGTCCCTCACTGCCACCATGCCCTGTCTGTCATCTTCTGCCAGCTAAGAAAGAACCGAAAATGGCTGTAGTTATGGGGGTTGTTTAGGGACATGGACAAAAATTTGTTGTGGGACGTAGAGTTGAATGACTGCTGCAGGAATTTTATTTGCACACAGTTTTTAGTGAGATTGTGCACATACCTCTCGATCCTTGCAATGATACTGTGGGAGTCACAGTGCCCCCATAATTGTGCTTGAATCTGTCTGATCTCTACCCCCTCATAAACTTTATATAATGGCTTCTATGACTTGTGCATCACTGCGGACTTGTTGTGGAAAATACTGGGAAATATTTTAGCAGCTGTATATTTTCATCTTTCCACTTGGCGAAAGCTGCCACTTAATCCCCCTTAATTTCTTTTCACATTTCTCGCATTTCCTTGGATAATCGGGGTTTCTGTCTACCTGGATCCCGCGCTCATTAAGTCATGATTTCATTTTCCAGGCCGAGGTGACAAACATTAGACACGCCACTTCCTGTTTTCTCTGCGGATCAAGTTGTTAATATGTAATATAAATCTGAACCGTTTGTATATATCTGCAGTTATTAATGCAGGTATTCATAACTGATAGAGAAATATGATGTTATGCCTGGAGAGGTGTAAGAGTGATGATGTGCGTTCCCCAGCCGTCATCCCATGGTCATTAATGGCGCAGCAGATGTGGTTTGGATTGTAGTGTCTTCTTAATCAGACTGATGACGAGGCCGGATTATTTACTGGCATGAGGGGAATGGGAGGCTAATTTGATGTGGCAGGTCTTAGCAAATATGAAATGAAGCCATGCCGGGAGTTGTGAAGTCAGTTCTATAGAAAGCCTTGTTGTACGCGGGAAGATCTGGTGGCGATTTCACGTCAGTCATAGAAGGGAAAAATGTTGCAAGACATTCAAATCCCAGAGGCGAATCCAGAGTACACAACAAGCTGTTCACTGTGTACATGCCGGCCGAGGCCTCGGACACCCCGCTCTGCATTGCTCGGTAGACCCTGGCATTGGAGGAAGGATTAAAGGAGAAGTACAACATCCATTATTCACAAAAATGAGACGTGCCCATCATGACTTCCATGCACAGATACATATTTATCCGACAGTCCGTGGTAATCGACTGCACAAACTATTCAGATAACTTACTGCAGATTGCATATAAATAATTCACTATGTAACACAATTTTTGTTCCAGGCTTCCAAGTGTAATATTTCAACTGCTTATGGTTAGACTATGGAAAAACTACTACATTCAGCACAAACTTTGATTTTATGACCACATGCCAGAAAAAGTTCGTATTTATTGTGACAAAAAAAGGATATTGTTATATTTTCATTCATGCGGTCTGATAAAAAACAACACTTGCATAATAAATAGACAAAGACAGTCAAAAATCACTCAAAAAGGTTCAGAAATGAGTAGTTTTTCTAGATTTGCCATTGTACTGCAAATCGTTTTCTCGAAGAAGCCCCCAAATGTAGTCCCCCATCATGTTTTCGTTATACTGTCCTTGGTAACGACATTCAAAGTCCAATATATCTTGATGAGAGCGCTTGCCTTGCTCCTCTGAGTAAGCTCCCATGTTCTTCTTGAACTTGCCAAGAGAGCGACTTTCTTCATCCCATTATGGCGTAATTCTTTATGAGAGTCTGAACCAACTGCACATAGTTTTCAGCCTTGTGATTACCCAGGAAGCCATGAACCACTGCAACGAAACTGTTCCAAGCCGCTTTCTCCGTCCTGTTCAGCAGCTTTGTGAACTCGTCACATTCTATGATCTTCTTGATCTGCGGTCCGACGAAGATACCAGCCTTGACCTTTGCCTCGGACAGCATTGGAAAGAGATCTTGGGGGTACTTGAAAGCTGCTGACTCCTTGTCAAGTGTCCTAACAAATTGCTTGATGAGGCCTAACTTGATGTGCAGTGGTGGCAGAGGTTCTATCAGCGGCTCCCACTTGACGTTGCTCTTCCCCACAGAGAACTTGGTCCGCTGTGGCCAGTCCTTTCTGCGATAGTGCGCCTTAGTGTCACAACTGTCCCAGAGGCAATGGAAATAAGGAAATTTTGTGAAACCGCCTTGAAGGCCCATCAGGAATTACATCATTTTGAGTCTCCGATGACCTCCCATCCATAGTTGTCATACTTCAAGGCATTCAGCAACATCTTGACACTAGTGTAGTCCTCTTTGAGATACACAGAGTGAGCCATAGGGAGAGACAGGTAGCTGTTTCCATTATGAAGCAGCACGGCTTTGAGGCTCCGGGATGAACGGTCTATGAATAGGCGCCATTCAATCAGGTTACAGGTTATACCTATACTCAAAAAGACCAGCCATATTGTTGCAGAAGCACAACTCATCTTCCCGACAGAAGAGGTTGGAAAATGTTTGGTGACGCTTTCTCTGATCTGTGACTTGCACTCTTTCATCCAACAAGTTCCACTGCTTGAGCCTGGATGTCAGAAGCTCAGCATTGGACTTGGTAAGACGAAGGTCTCTGATAAGATAGTTGACGTCTTTCTGGTTAGGAAAGTATGGCCTTCTCTCCTCAACCACATATTTTACTATAGTGCATTGACATATGTGAAAATTTTGTCAAGTGCAACTCCTTAAACTGTACTAGATCTAAATCATTGAAATTCTACAAAATCTGCCATCTAAATGAGCAGCAATTGTTCACCTTACCTTCAAGATATACAGAAAATTTATGTAAGCCACTAAAGCTCAGAGTTCATATAAAGAGCCCACAGGACCTTCAGGATGTGAAGAGTATTTGTATGGAAGAATGGGACAAAATCTCATCTGAGCAATGCATGCAACTAGTTTCTCCATACAGGAGGTGTCTTGAAGCTGTCATCACCAACAAATGCTTTTGTATAAAGTATTAACCCCTTCACCACCTTGGTATTTTCCATTTTTATTTTTTTCTCCCCTTCTTCCCAGAGCAATAACTTTTTTTTATCTTTCCATCCATATGGCTGTGTGAGGGCTTGTTTTTTGTGGGACGTGTTGTACTTTTGCCATGTAGTGTACCAGAGAATGGGGAAAAAAAATTCCAAGTGCGGTGAAATTGCAAAAGATGTGCTATTCCACAATTGTTGTTTTTTATTTCTTTTACCATGTTCACTAAATTCTAAAACTGACCTGCCATTATGATTCTCCAGATCATTACAAGTTCGCAGGTACCAAACATGGATAGGTTCTTTTTTAAGTGGTGAAAAAAAATCTAAATTTTGTAAAAAATAAATAAATAAAAAATATAGACATATTTTAAGCGGCGCCATTTCCCAAGACCCGTAGCGTTTCTATTTTTCAGGAGCTGGGGCTTGATGAGCACTGATGCTTTGCGCGCCGAGCTGACCTTTTTTTCAATACCCTTCTGGAGTAGATATAATCTTTTTATCACCTGTTATTGGATTTTATTGCCACACTACGGCGACCAAAAAAACGTAATGCTGGAGCTTTGATTTTTTTTCTTTTTATGCCGTTTACTGATCTGATTAACTCTTTTTATATTTTCATAGATTGGGCGATTCTGAACTCAGCAATATCAAATATGTGCATTTATTTATTTTGTTTTAGTTTGAATTGGGTAAACGGAGGGTGATTTGTTCTTTTATGTTTTTTAAAAACTTTTTTTTACACTTTTTTTCCTTGCTTCAATAGTTTCCTTAAGAGACTTGAAGCTGCGATCATCTGATCGCTTGTGCTACACGTAGCAGTGCTTCAGTTCTGCGATGTGTAGCAAAAATCATCATCGGCTATGAACGCCGGCCACGGGACTGCGCTTATAGCAGATTGGCAAATGACAAGCATGTTGTGTCCTGAAGATCCCCAGTTGTCCTAGTAACCCATCGGCGCCCCGCGATCATGTGACAGGCGGGGTTAGTGATGTACACTTTTTGCACCGACTGTATGTGGTATTGCCACACCCCAAAAAATTTGGTCTATCAAAATACAAAAATAATTAACCCGATTGTTAAACACTGTAAATTGTAAAAAAAACAAAAAAATAAACTCTAAAATGTAATTTATTTTGGTCACTGCAATTACTGCAAAAAATGCTGTGAAAAGCAATCAATATGTCATATTTATCCCAAAATATCAATAAAAACATCATCTCATCCCGCAAGAAATAAGCCCTCACATAGCACTATTAACTGAAAAATGAAAACGTTTTGGGTCTTGCAAAATGGCGGCACCATAATAAAAAAGGGTTTCTGATTTGTTTTCACCACTAAAATAATAACAAAAAGAAGTTTGGCATCATCACAATCTTACTGATGAGGAAAATTATATTGCCAGGTTTTTTTTAGCAAACAATGTAACGTATTTTTCGGACTATAAGACTCATCAGACCATAAGAAGTACCAAGGTTTTAGAGGAGGAAAAAAAAAATTGAAGCAAAAAATGTGGTAAATTCTGAACTAATGTCCTCCATCCTGATATAGGTATACAATACAGACCAAAAGTTTGGACACACCTTGTTATTTAAAGATTTTTCTGTATTTTCATGACCATGAAAATTGTACATTCACACTGAAGGCATCAAAACTATGAATTAACACATGTGGAATTATATACTTAACAAAAAAGTTGGAAACAACTGAAATTATGTCATATTCTAGGTTCTTCAAAGTATCCACCTTTTGCTTTGATGACTGCTTTGCACACTCTTGGCATTCTCTTGATGAGCTTCAAGAGGTAGTCATCTTGATATGCATGGTCCCCATCAGAAAGACATAAAAAAACAGCGTCCTGTTCTGATGTGAGCAGCTGATTTATGCTGGTAAGCAGGGCATGGCAGTGACATCATGCGCTGCTTACAAGCCGAGGACAGCTGCCGGAATACTCACTGCTCCCCACGCCCAGGACTATGAGCATGTGGAGCAGTGAATATTGATTTCTCTTTAACAGCTGCCACAGTAGCAGCAGCCGCCGCCTTCTGCAGCTGCTAGGCGATCACCTGTGCCCGCTACTAAAGGGAATGAATAGTCACTGGTCTGCACTCCCATGGGCATGGGGAGCAATGAATTCATTCTCTTTAACAGCAGGCACATATGATCACCCAGCTGCCTGCAGCTAACAGCGGGTCTGCTATTAAAGATAAATTATTATTCTCTTTTCCACATGGCCATAGTCACTCCCACCTCTCAGCACCATCTGCAGTGCATATATAGGTGGGAGGGACTATGGGGGTGTGGAGCAGAGAATATTAATTTTTATTTAACAGCAGGCACTGGTGTTAGCCGCAGCAGCAGGCTCGTGCATCCTGTGACCTGATGCTTCACCGTTACCTCTCCTCCACATCCACAACCATAAAATGCACCCCACATTTTCCTCCAAATTTTTGGAGGAGAAAAGTGCATCTTCTAGACCAAAAAATACAATACAGCGTAAAAGCAATTCTCAAAAACCAATGTCAGAATAGTGCTGTTTTTTCACTGCACTTGAAAATGTTTCCAATTTTTCAGTAGAGAATATGGTAAAATGAATAGTGTTATTCAATGGTACATCTTGTCCTACAAAATCAAGCTCTCATACGGTTATGTGGCCATAAAAAAAAAAAAAGTTATGGCTCTTGGAAGAAATGGAGGAAAAAAACGAATATGCAAAAAATGGAAATTGGCCATGTCAGGAAACAATTAAAAAAGTTAATAAATCTTTTAGCCATAGCATGGAGAAAAACGGTGATTATAAAAAAAAAGCCACCGTGGATGATAAAACAGCATCAACAAGAACCAGTGGAAGGACAAGGAAAAAAATCTTTCACAAATTATCCCTGACCAAATTGGAATGTAATTGTAAATATGGATATGAATAAATAAAAAGGGGTGTGATAAATATGAATAAAAAATAATATAGAAGTAAACAGTGATATGTTATATTAAACATAAAAAAATCTCTGGCATCTGTGCAGCGCATATAATCTTTCTGGTATGCACTGAATGTCCCCAGCTCTCCCTGGATCCTGAATGTCTTTGTATATTACATTGACTTTCTATGCTTTCCCTGGCATCTGACTGTCTATGTGCAGCGCATATAATCTTTTTCTGGTATGCAATGAATGTCCCCGCTCTCCCTGGATCCTGAATGTCTCTGTATATTGCATTGACTTTCTATGCTTTCCCAGGCATCTGAGTGTCTATGTGCAGCGCATATAATCTTTTTCTGGTATGCTTTCTTACCCATCATCCTGTTTCCATGACCTGTTTCAAGTCTCTCATTATGTTATTCTGGCATATCTTTGAGTGGTCAGTCCAACCCCTCCCTCTCTTTATGACCTTTGCTTAACTCTCTACATCTGGTCTCCCATAACCACCCACCTCATCATTCACACCTGATTGCCCTTAGCTGGGGATATATTCAGATCCAGGAGTCTGACCCAGGCGTAGTCTGATCCATGCATCTTTCACATTCCATCTTTCAAATTACATATTTTTAATTACTGTGAATTGGACTGGAATTGACTGGAAGCTAACAAATTACCAAACCACTACAATGTTTCGGTTTCTTTTTTCTTTCATCCCCATACTACTTTCCTTCTTACAATCTCCTGCAATCCCTCCTCCTAGTAAAGAACTAGTCATTTCTCCCTCCATCCTCCCCAGTCATCTCACCTTCTCCTCAGAACTGTCTCCACATACAATCCTTTTTCTCCAGACACACACGGCCCCATTATGTCCAATCCTGCTCCCACCTTCTAACACTCTGTCTGCTACTCCTCATTTCTGGTGACGTATCCCCAAATCCCGGCCCTCCTCAACCCATCCCCACACTCATTTCTAACCCCCTGCCATGATCCTCTGCATGTTTTCTCAACTATGATAACCTCATACCCATTCATCCAGCCCCCGGTCCCCCCTACCCGGAGCACTATGGATATGGAACACACGCTCTGTCTGCAACAAACTGCCATTTATCCATGACCTCTTCATCAACAACAAACTCTCCTTCCTTGGCATCACTGAAACCTGGCTCACCCCCTCTGACTCAGCCTCTCCAGCTGCGCTTTCCTATGGCGGATTCCACCTCACACCCCTTGCACCAGCAACAAAAGTGGAGGTGTTGGCTTGCTCCTGTCTGACACCTGCTCCTTTACTCCAAACCCGCTACCACCCTCCGCTAATCTTCCCTTGTTTGAGGTGCACTCCGTCCGCATCTATTCCCCCTCTAACCTCCAGCTGGCTGTCATCTACCGCCCCCCAGAACTAGCCATCTCCATCTTTCTCGACCACTTCACCACCTGGCTACTTCATTTCCTCTCTGCTGACATTCCCACTATCATCATGGGTGACTTCAATATCCCCATTGACACTTCCACTTCAGCTGCCTCTAAACTTTTATCGCTCACTGCCTCCTTCAGCCTTACTCATTGGTCCTCTGAGGCCACTCACAAAGATGGCCACACGATGGACCTCCTCTTCACCCACCTCTGCTCCCTTACTAATCTCACTAACTCACCCCTCCCCCTGTCTGACCACAACCTACTGACATTCTCTTCCCTCTCGTCTCCTAGTGTGCAACCCCCACTCCACAAACTAACCCTCGCAGAAATCTCAAACACCTCAACTTACAATCACTCTCTGAGTCCCTTCTCCCTCTTACCGACATAGCCTCCCTTCATGACACAGATGCTGCTGCCACTTTTTATAACACCACAGCAACACTCGATTCAGCCACCTCACTCATGCATAGCAAAACTTGTACACTCAACAGGCAGCCCTGGCTGACCAGCCGGACCAAAAAACTGAGAAGGGCTTCCAGGATTGCTGAGCAGAGATGGAAGCGATCCCGCTCCGCTGACCACTTCACTGCCTACAAGCAATCCCTCACCAGCTTCAAGTCCATGCTCACTGCTGCAAAACAAACTTCTCATCTCTCATATCCTGCCTGTCTCACAACCCTAAACAGCTTTTCAACACTTTCAATTCTCTACTCCGTCCCCCTGCACCCCCTCCCTCCCCTCTCATTTCTGCTGAAGACTTTTCCTCCTTTAAACAGAAGATCGATACGATCAGAGAAAGCTTTGGCCCACAGCGCCTAATGCCCCTCTTAGCTGCTCAACCCTGATCCTCTAAAACCAGCTTCTCCACCATGGCAGAAGATCAGCTCTCCACCCTCCTGTCAAGATCACACCTCACCACCTGCACGCTTGACCCGCTCCCATCCCACCTCATCCCTAACCTTGCCATGGTCTTCATCCCAACTCTAACACACCTCTTCAACCTCTCACTCATAACAGGTGTCTTCCCCTCAGCCTTCAAACATGCCAAGATCACACACATCCTCAAAAAGCCCTCCCTTGACCCATCCTCTGTGTGTAGCTATCGCCTAATATCTATTCTCCCTTATGCCTCAAAATTACTGGAACAACATGTCCATCTTGAACTGTCCTCCCACCTCTCCTCCTGCTCCCTCTTTGACCAGTTACAATCTGGCTTCCGACCCCATCACTCAACTAAAACTGCCCTAACTAAAGTCAACAATGACCTACTAACTGCCAAGAGCAAGCGACACTACTCTGTCCTCCTTCTCCTGGACCTGTCTTCTGCCTTTGACACTGTGGACCACTCCCTTCTACTACAGACCCTCTCATGTCTTGGCATCACAGACTTGGCCCTATCCTGACAGACCGAACATTCAGTGTCTCCCTCCCCATGCCACCTCCTCACTTCGCCCCTTGTCTGTCGGTGTTCCTCAAGGCTCTGTTCTAGGACCCCTACTTTTCTCCATCTACTCTTTCGGTCTGGGACAGCTCATAGAATCCCACGGTATGCAGTATCATCTCTACGCCGATGACACCCAGATCTACCTATCTGGACCTGACCTCACTTCCTTACGTAACAAATTCCCACACTGTCCATATGCTATCTCAGCCTTCTTTTCTGCTCGCTTTCTAAAACTGAACATGGACAAAACAGAATTCATCATCTTTCTCCCATCTCACTCTAACCCACCACCAGACCCAGGGCCGGCGTCAGCACCCGGCGCACCCGGGCAAATGCCGGGGCCCTGGCAAGACGGGGGGGCCCACACGTCAGCCGCCAGCGCGCGTCACTCGCTACATCCATCCACTGTCCACACGTCGCCTGGCGGCGCCTTGGCTGCAGGGGGCACAGTCAGCTGTGTCTGAGGCCATTTCGCTGGCGCCTGGCGCTGCGCAGCTGCAATAGCAGCAATACTCACCTCTGCCGGCCGTCACCATGGATACAGAAGACACTTCCGGGTCGCGATGCTGGGTCATCTCTTCTCCTGTCAGTACATCCGGTCGGCGGGCAAGGAGAGGACAGAGACAGAGAGAGCCGTTCGGAGTTGGACCGCGCCGCTGAAGCCTTCCCTCTTCCCATTCCAGGCAGTCAGAATCTATGCGTCCACCATCCAGATAATCCAGGCCAGCACAGGAGAGGACAGATCCGGACCGGCAGGACTCAGGAGCAGCAGCTGCAGCCTGCAGTGAGGTGAGGACAGTGCACCCTCTCCTCTCCTGCTGTGTCCACAACGAGGGGGCCGGCGAAGCAGTGAGTCAGCACTGATGACTACTATAGCACTGATTATTACCCTGCACTGATTGTTACCCTGCACTGATTGTTACTAGACATAAGACATGGCACTAATTATTACCCTGCACTGATTATTACCCTGCACTGATTATTACCCTGCACTGATTATTACCCTGCACTGATTATTACCCTGCACTGATTGTTACCCTGCACTGATTGTTACCCTGCACTGATTGTTACTAGACATAAGACATGGCACTAATTATTACCCTGCACTGATTGTTACCCTGCACTGATTATTACCCTGCACTGATTATGAGTGTGTCGTCGTGACTGTCAGTGAATCGTCTTCGGTGAGGTTAAAAGATGAGGAAAAATAAGGAATTGCGATATAGATGAGCAGAAGTCACTGGCCACCCAAATGTGTGAGACGGAAAAGCTCCTCAGGCAGTTCAGTATTGACCATGTAACTAAGTACAGGCAGGGGCTGTAGTAATGAATAACTGTGGGGGAACTTGAAGACTATGCATATCTGCTCCAGCTCTCCCAACCACTGCATACACATGCACACTCAGGATAAAGGAGTATGCTCCTGCTGCTAGACACTTCTGCCAAATGTGTATCTTCTAGGAGAACAAAAGGATCACACATTAAAATTCAACATGTCCGATTCTTCTCTTCCCCAACATCATAAGTTGGGAGCAAATGGAAAGGCATCCATACATATTACATGGTCAGCCTGATTTGACCTATTATGACTAAGTAAATGTGAATCTAATGTATTCAGCCACCTGTGATACTCGTACAGTCTGCAGCTTTCATTTTTTGTTTTTTTTTGTAACAGATTTAAATCGTGAACTGAAAGTCACATCTGTGCACATATATATACTAGTGGGCTGTGTGTTATATACTGTGTGGGCTCGCGGCTGTGTGTTATATACTGCGTCACAGACTCACCGGCTGTGCGTTATATCTTATCTGTGCATCATGAATCGTGGTATAAATGTGTTAAAGGGGGGGTTGGGGGGCCCACTGAGACTCGTTCGCCCGGGGCCCTCAAAAACCTGGAGCCGGCCCTGACCAGACCTATCCATCAATGTCAATGGTTGCTCACTTTCCCCAGTCCCACACGCCCGGTGCCTCGGGGTGATCCTTGACTCTGCCCTGTCTTTCAAGCCACATATCCAAGCCCTTGCCTCCTCCTGCCATCTCAAACTCAAAAATATTTCCTGGATCCGCGCATTCCTTGACCGCAACACCACAAAAACATTAGTGCATGCCCTTATCATCTCCCGCCTTGACTACTGCAACCTTCTAATCTCTGTTCTCCCCTCTAGCATTCTGGCACCACTCCAATCCATCCTACACTCTGCTGTCCAATGAATTTACCTATCTCCCCGCTATTCCCCAGCCTCTCCCCTATGCCCAGCCTTTCACTGTCTTCCTATCGCCCAGAGACTCCAGTTCAAAACCCTTACAATGACATACAAAGCTATCCACAACCTGTCTCCTCCATATATCTGTGACATGGTCTCCCGGTACTTACCCACACGCAACCTCCGATCCTCTCAAGATCTCCTTCTCTGCTCCCTTCTCATCTCTTCTTCCCACAACCGCATCCAAGACTTCTCCTGTGCTTCCCTCCCGTGCTTCCCTCATACTCTGGAACTCTCTACCCCAACACATCAGACTCTCGCCTACCATTGAAACCTTCAAAAAGAACCTGAAGACTCACCTCTTCGGATAAGGCTACAGCCTGCAGTGATCCTCAACCTACTGAACCGCCACACAACCAGCTCTACCGTCTCCTAGTGTATCCTCACCCATCCCCTGCAGACTGTGAGCCCTCACGGGCAGGGTCCTCCCTCTTTATGTACCTGTGTGCCTTGTTTTTTGCTCATCTTCAATGTATTTGTCTATATTTGCCCCCTTTTTCACATGTAAAGCGCCATGGAATAAATGGCGCTATAAAAATGTATAATAATAATAAATTAAATATAAAAAAGGGGTGATGGGCATATGCTTATATAGATGTATTGTAAAGGGCTCATCCAGGGAAGTGAGCAACATTGACCAAAGGTGATGGAACAATGGGCAGGACAAGCTCCACAGCTTCAAGGTTTGCAGGATGGCAGGCAGAGAAGCAGGGCAGGAAACACCAGAAGGCACAAAAGTGTGGATATAAACAGGAACTGTAAAGGTATAGTCAGTGCAGGACTTGCAGCAAGCAACTGGTTAATAGCAGAGTTGTATGCTATCAGCAGACTGTCAATGGCAGAGATATAGGCAATCATGAAGAAAGTGGCTAACTACAGGCAAAACTCAATACTTGCTAGCAGATAAGATAACCCACTGTTGCATCAGTGTTCTGGTGTGAACAGCATCAGTATAGTAGAGAACAGTTTGTTATGCTCTTGGTAGATAAATGGTTACCAAAGGCCTGTGCCAGGACATAAGTGCAGATAGATGATAAACAAGCAGGAGATTGCTGAATAGATGATTAGCCAGCTGAGAGAAATGGATGGTGAAGCAAAACACCAGGAGCACACTGGGAACTGAATTCAAACCTTACCAAATACTCAGACAGCACATAGCCAGTCAAGGAATTTGTGTTGTGTTCCAAATTTGAGAACAGTTATGATGAATTATTGAGAAAGAGAACTATCCTGGTTCTCCAACTTGTCTTGGTCTTTGAAAATGACTCCATGGTGGGTGGTCAGAGAGGGACGGTTGTCAAAAAAAATTGAAAGAGTTACTCCATAAGTGTAGATTAGGCTATGGTGGAACAGGGCCTACTTGGAAAAATACATTGAACGAAGAATAATGCAGAGAGCTCTTCACATTCAGGTCTTCTCGTCATTTTCCATAGTTGATTAATCCTTCATTAAAGGGGTTTTCTAGATTAAAATGAAAAGTCTGCAGTCACTCTATGTGAAGTGTGCCGAATTTGATGTGCACACTGTCAGAATTACGGTATGTATTCCTTGTGTGGTGGACGATTTGGGTAGTCACTTGCCTACTGGTTTCATCCAGCTTATCTCAATTCTCTCCCATTAAGAAAAGCCGGGTTAGTAAGTGTAAGAAGATGAACCGGAACGGGGGTACCTCTCTTGCGCCAGTTCTGAAACAGTCGGGACTGTCACCATTGTTGCACAGGGGAGAGCTTTCAGGCCCGGACCAATCTTTACACTTGTCAGCAGGGGTCGGGTCAGAGATAAAAAGGCTGCATATGGGGAAAAAGGCAGGCGTTCTGGTGGGAAGGTAGAGCACGCAGCAGGTGAGGTGCAGGCCTTTATAGCGGGGCATCTTGCAAGAGTAGGCCCACCTAGCGCAACCCCTGTAATTGTGTCCACTGCTCTTGGACATCAGACATCTACTCTCCCAACTTTCCTCATACTGGGAGCTTACTCACACGTGAGACCAATGACTGCTGCGTGTGTGCGGCCTAGCCTTGTACCAGTGACTGAGTCAGGATATACCGACTCCTACACTGCGGAGCAGAACCACGCTCCGGTGATGCCGTATAAAGAACCGAGACTAGGACAAGGAAACCGTGAGTACAGAACCCCGCCTAGTGTAGCAAAGACTCTCTATCTACATCGAGGGACCGGACCTCCGTCTATCCAGGACGACCCCGGGACATCACGTGCCGCTGTTGTCGGTGCCATCGTTGGAAACCGAGACACTGCAATCAAGAAGCCGACAGACTGATAAGTTGTACTCTTCTTTCCCCTTTCTAAACATTCGCCTAACACCTATTTACCTCGTTCTCCCCTCCAGTACCCATATCGTTATATCCTTTGCCTCCCATAGCCATTTACGCCCTGTGTGGAGTTTTCATCTGTTAATAAATTTGTTAACTCTTGATTTGCCTCCTGTCCGTGATGACATCCCGATTTCTGCAAGTCTACATGCACCGTGTTCCAAATTATTATGCAAATGATATTTTTCTCGGATTTTCCTAAATGTTTGGTGCAAATGACAGTCAGTCTAATAAAAGTTATCATCCGTTAGAGTATACATCGAATATTATTGAAGAAACCTCCCAATGTTAACAGTATAATCTCCAAAATGAAGAAAAACTCAAAATGAACTGTTTCAAATTATTAAGCACAGTAGAATTTCTAAACATTTGATATGTTTTTAGGCTATGTGCACACGTAGGCAGGGTCCTCTGCGGGTTCTCCCGCAGCGGATTTGATAAATCTGCAGGGCAAAACCGCTGCGGTTATCCCTGCAGATTTATCACGGTTTGTCTTGCGGTTTCTGCTGCGGGTTTCTCCTGCACTTGTTTCACTATTGATGCTGCATATGCAGCATCAATAGTAATGTTAAAAATAATTAAAAAAATGGTTATACTCACCCTCTGACGTTCCAATCTCCTCAGGGCTGCACGCGGCGGTCCGGTTCCAAAGATGCTATGCGAGAAGGACCTTCGTGACGTCACGGTCATGTGACCGTGACGTCATCGCAGGCCCTGCCCGCATAGTAACCCTGACCGGACGGCCGCGTGCAGCACTGAGAGGTGAGTATATAATTTTTTATTTTAATTCTTTTTTTTTTTACACAAATATGGTTCCCAGGGCCTGGAGGAGAGTCTCCTCTCCTCCACCCCGGGTAGCAACCGCACATTATCCGCTTACTTCCCGCATGGTGGGCATAGCCCCATGCGGGAAGTTAGCGGATCAATGCATTTCTATGTGTGCAGAATCGCTGCGATTCTGCACAAAAGAAGTGACATGCTGCGGATTGTAAACCACTGCGTTTCTGTGCGTTTTTTCACGCAGCATGTGCACAGCGGATTGCGGTTTCCATAAGTTTACATGTTTACTATAAACACAATGGAAACTGCTGCGGACCCGCAGCATCAAAATCGCTGCGGTTCTGTGGTAAAAACCGCAACGTGTGCACATAGCCTAAAGAACTGAAAATGCTCATTTGTGGAATTTGCAGCATTAGGAGGTCACATTCACTGAAAAAAAGCTATTTAACTCCAAAACCTCCTAACAGGCCAAGTTACATGTTAACATAGGACCCCTTCTTTGATATCACCTTCACAATTCTTGCATCCATTGAACTTGTGGGTTTTTGGTTCTATTTCTTTGCATGAAGTCAGAATAGCCTCCCAGAGCCGCTGTTTTGATGTGAACTGCCTCCCACCCTCATAGATCTTTTGCTTGATGATACTCCAAAGGTTCTCTTTAGGGTTGAGGTCAGGTGAAGATGGTGGCCACATCATGAGTTTATCTCCTTTTATGCCCATAGCAGCCAATGACTCAGAGGTATTCTTTGCAGCATGAGATGGTGCATTGTCAAGAATGAAGATGATTTTGCTCCTGATGGCACATTTCTGCTTTTTATACCATGGAAGAAAGTTGTCAGTCAGAAACTCTATATACTTTGCAGAGGTCATTTTCACACCTTCAGGAACCTTAAAAGGGCCCCACCAGCTTTTTCCCCATGATTCCATCCCAAAATATGACTCCTCCACCTCCTTGCTGACATCGCAGCCTTGTTGGGACATGGTGGCCATCATGTATGTCTGGGCCCACTGCAACTGCTTGTGAACACTGTTGAGGGGTGTCCGAATACTAGGTTTATGCACCACAGCAAGCCTTTGAATGATCCTGCACCTCGAGGGACTCCAGAGGCAACAGCAGCTTCAAATAACTGTTTGCTGCTTTGTAATGGTATTTTGGCAGCTACTCTCTTAATCCAATGAATTTGTCTGGCAGAAACCTTCCTCATTATGCCTTTTTCTGCATGAACTCTGTCTGTGCTCTGTTTCAGTCACAAATCTCTTCACAGTATGATGATCACTCTTAAGGTTTCATGAAATATCTAATGTTTTCATCCCTTGACCAATGCATTTGATGCTCTTCGGCAGCAGAGAGATCCTTTTTCTTTCCCATGTTACTTGAAACCTGTGGCCTGCTTAATAATGTGAAACATCATTTTTAAGTAGTTTTCCTTTAATTAGAATCACCTGGAAAACTAATTATCACATGTGTTTAAGATTGATTTCAGTGATCCATTGAGCCCTGAGACACAATACCATCCACGAGTTTATTTGAAAAACAAAAAAATTAAATCTTTATGAAACTTAAATCCAATTTGCATAATAATTTGGAACACAGTGTAGAAGAGGATGTGTTATGTTTGTATTGTATCCTGTCTGGCATTAAATGGGTTTTCTGAGATGGGGAAAATATACAGTATATACATACTAGTTTATTTAAAATAAATCCTATACAGAGAGATATTGCCCTCCTGTCACCCCCGGGAATTCAGCCACAGACCTCTCTGGTCAACAGAAGCTCTGGAAGAGATGACTGCACCATCTGGATGTCACAGAACAGATAAAACCTGTGATTAACTGCAGCGGTCAGGTGACTGTGAGGCTATGTGCACACGTATTTTTGAGGGCTGCAGATTTTTCCGCAGCAGATTTCAGAAATCCGCAGGTAAAAGGCACTGCGTTTTACCGCAGATTTACCGTGGTTTTTTTGCGTATTTTGTGCAAATTCCACCTGCAGTTTTACACCTGAGGATTCCTGTTATGGAGCAGGTGTAAACCGCTGCGGAAACTGCACAAAGAATTGACATGCTGCGGAATGTAACCTGCTGCATTTCCGTGCGATTTTTTTCTGCAGCATGGGCACAGCGGATTCCGTTTTCCATAGGTTTACATTGTACTGTAAACGCATGGAAAGCTGCTGTGGACCCACAGCGGCGGATCCGCAACGTGTGCACATAGCGTTAGACGTTTCTCTGAAGGGGGGCCTGTGCCAGTCACCTGACAGTTGTGGGCTTTAATTTTCTCTTATTTTGCCAAATTTTCAAAAGAGTAAGGGATGGTCTTAAAAAATAAAATTGAAAACCCCCTATTACATTACTTAGTGATTCTCATTCGTGTCGGTGTTCCCCTCTGGTACCAAAAGTGATGTCGACCTGTGCATTATTTACATGACCGCTGCAGCCAATCACTGACCTCACAGTCACATTCATTTGCTGTACATAATAGTACGAGCACTGCAGCCTGAGATTAGTGGGGGTCAAATGGTGAAGGCCCCTGCAGTCATTATTATTTATCGTACATCTGAATACAGCTCTACAGTATGTAGCAATTAAAGGGGTGTTCAGGACTGTAGACATTTCTGCACTCTATGTGACTTCAAACTACTGAATGCAGGTAAAGAGTGAATGTAATGTAAACTGAATGTAAGTAAAGAGTAAACCAGTCTTATTATTACTGATTTTACTATGGGGGGGCGCCGTTTTGCAGTTCGCCTCAGGCAGCATAGAGGCTAGGTTCACCCCTGGACCCACACATTGGTGCTCTGCAATATGAAGGACCATAAAGACCATAAAAATTAGCACTAATTAAAAAGGCTCTTATCTCTGGAATAAAAACTAAAATTAAAAAGCAGACTACTCAGGGGATCAATGGAAATAAGAGCAAATGTGGCCACTTTGGACCTGCTGGCAGGCCCTATTTAAGCTCTATGGCCCCACTTCATAAAGATCAGCATTATTCACAACAGTCTTGAAGAGGTGGCCTGTTGGATTCAGATGCTCCCAATTCATGTAAGGGTGTATGATGATTGGCATGCACCTCTGTGCACCACCCCAGAAATCTTATTCCAGTCAGTGACTGGAGTGAGACTCCTGGCTAGTGAATAGCACAACTGGTCATTGATTAGACAAGCTGTAGTTTTCCACCCATGATGCAACCTTATGCAGTACCAGCTATGCCTATTTTATCAGAGCTGGGAGAAACTGGTGGAAAAAAGTTGCAAAATTTTGCTGCAAGTTTGAGTTTCACCTTAATTTTGAGCCTTTTTAAAGCTTATACGGCAGGCTTCTTCATGTGAAAGCTTTGATGAATTGGGCCCTATATTTATGCTAAGAACACAACTGAAAATATTTTTAAGGGTTCACTCACACTCGTGTATAAATCAGATGAGAGCAATCTGATAAAAAATCGGATTGCACTCAGACCAGTGTTATTCAATGAGGCCGTGCAGATCTGCGCTTGTTTTCTCAAACATTCCAGCATTCTGTAATTTCACTCTGAAATCATTACAGTGCGAGAAAAAAAATCACACGCCACCCGGACCATCAGTATTTCATGGATACATTACAGTTATGTAGCCAAGTAAACTGTAAATGGTCCTGTAAAAGATTAATAGGATTGTACACGGACAGCACACGGATGACAAGTGAGGGGAAATTGTCCCACTCTCCGGGAGGAGAACGGGACCAATTTTTTTTACGCTAGTGTGAACTTATCCTTATAGTAAGAAAACAATTCTGTATCTCGGTAATATTTTACAGCCACTAGACTGGTAACATCTGACAGGTCCCAGTAAGATCCATATATCGCTAGTTCCAATGTGTCCTTTGAATGAACTCTGTAAGACTCGGTAATATTCTCGGAATAATCTGCTGTTTCTCGCTGTGTCACAAATTAGCAATTTCATGTAATGAAACAGTAAAGCAATAACAGAAATAATTCATTCCTGATATAAATAATCCCAATTAGGCCGGCACTGCTAGAACTCACAGACACAGCTCTATTGACGATGCTTTGCTGCTAGCACTGAAAGAGTTAGCCCCGGCGTGTAACTTTACAGCCTCTGTGCCCATCCCTTGAGCGGCTTACTAACGAATTTGGCATTTTCCACTAATTAGCAGTTTGCATTTTTGCCATTTGTCTTTCATGTGGTCTCTGGCCGTATGCTTTTCATGTCTCGCACTAAAATGTCAGTGCTTCTGTAATTGCTCCCTCCTCTAGTCATAGAAATCCCTTCACTTTGCCCCCTGAATGCTGAACAAGTAGAGGGCATGGGCCTGAGCTAAGGCGGAAATTCTGCACTGAGAATTCTGGGGTTTCCTAATTACACCCATATTTCACCAACTTAGCTGGATGAATTGTTTACCATAATTTCACTTTTTCCAGTTCTAGACATAAATCAGAGGAAATGGCTTTTATTCAGATCTAGTATTATAAGGGTATTTATATGTAGTTGTATGTATCCAATATGTTATGGTGAAATATGACTTTGCGGGCATATTCCCACTAAATGCACCACAATGTATTAAACAGTCACCCCGACGTGTGATGCCATTATCTCACATACTCCCAGCAAGCTTGTAACCCAGTGTGGTCTGCTCACCACTACAAGATGGCAGGTCAAGCACCTACACAGGCATGGGACCAGCCCAGTAGAGCAGGTGTAGGGGGATGGGTTATGCATGACGTACATGTGGTCCCAGTACCATTATGTTATGGTTATATCCATTTGTGTACAAGATATTGTATAAGAAATAGATAATGTTGTTCTTTGATATGTCACTTGATAATGCTGGAGATTGGTACTGCTACACGTACATGTGTATTACCACTATTCCTCATTGGTACTGCTACACAAATCAGTGTATTACCATTTGGTAAACTGTATATATAGCATAATTGATTTACTATGATACTCACTATAATAGGGTAAGTGGGGTTACTGTTGTGGCCACTAGATGGGGCACTATAGTGTTTGTAGTATAATTAGTAACATAGTGCAGGTAAATGGTTAACTGTAGGAGGTGCTGCTGTGTGGTTTCCCTTAGGTAGTCAGAAGGGCCCAGGCGCCCGAAACGTCCACATGGGCACTAAGCCCAGAACACCACAGCAGTCTCGTAACATTTGAAAGGAGAACCCTTCAAAATGTGGCAGATCATTGCATGAGCAGATGCTCTCAGATCTGGTGCGAAACGGACTGAAGAATCCCCAGAAATAGTGAGTCTGGACAAGGAGAACACTGTGGTACCGCCTAAGACATTATTACCCCATAATGTACTGAAGGACATAGGAAGATGCAGGATGTCTACTGTATGGAGCTTGATGTTTATTCTGATTCTGACAAAAATGTGCTGCAAAGTGTAATGAGTAAAGTTATTCGTTTTGCATTTAAACCGGACTGTGTCTCAATTCTTGTAAAGTTGATTACAGAAAGTCCCCAGCACCGCAGAGGAGTCCCTGACGGTGTAGTGAGAGAAGACACAGGTATACTAACAGAAGAGTGTTATTTTTCTGTGAAGGGAGGCCAGGACACAAAGGCCCTGGTGTCCTCGGCCAGGACTATGGTACTAGCTGAACCGTAAACAGGAACCATGCATGCAAATACAATCTGTATAAATTAATAAAGAGATCTCTTGGACCTGACGAGGCTGGTGTACTTACTTTAAGATCTGTGTCAGAATGACTATATTTGTTTGTGAGTTCAAGTTCAAACCCAATCTCCACCCACCTAGCCTTATTGACAGTTCTTCCGTGTCCCACTTCCTACTGCTGCTGCTGAGATTTCCCACTACTTATTACAAGCTGCAGCTGTCAGTTAGGCAGGGTGAGAGGAGACTGAATACTCATGCAGGCCATGCAGCTGCTATGTGCCCATGAGCTGCTCAGTGCTTCAGAGCACTTGCTGAACAGTCTGGAGCAGCGGGGGAATGAGGAGAGGTGAATATTGTATCTTTTTTAATCTGTGAATGGCTATGGAGGGTGCATTATACTATATGGAGAACGATGGGAAGTGCATTATACTATATGGAGAACTATGGGAAGTGCATTATACTATGTGGAGGACTATGGGAAGTGCATTATATTATATGAAGGACTTTGGGGATGCATTATACTATATGGAGGACTATGGGAAGTGCATTATACTATATGGAGAACTGTTGGAAGTGCATTTATACTATGTGGAGGACTATGGAAAGTGCATTATATTATATGGAGGACTTTGGGGATGCATTATACTATATGGAGGATTATGGGAAGTGCATTATACTACATGGAGAACTGTGGGAACTGCATTATACTATATGGAGTATTGCTGGAAGTGCATTATACTATATGAAGGACTATGGGAAGTGCATTATATTATATGGAGGATTTTGTGGATTCATTATACTATATGAAGGACTATGTGAAGTGCATTATACTATATGGAGAACTGTGGGAAGTCCATTATACTATATGAAGAACTTTAGGAAGTGCATTAAATTATATGAGGATTGTGGGGATGCATTATACTATATGGAGGGCTATGGGAAGTGCATTATGCTATATGAAGGACTATGGGAAGTGCATAATAATATATGGAGGACTATGGGGGTGCATTATATTATATGGAGGACTATGTGGTATTTTATACTATGTGGAGTACTATAGGTGGTACATTATACTATATGGGGGACTATGAGGGATGAATTATTCTATATATAGGACTGTGGGGTGCATTATATTATATGGAGGACTATGGTATATATAGTGCTGATGAATATATATAATCCTGATGAAGGGGAAGGATCGTCCCTGAAATGGGTGTGGAAGAATCAAAGGGAAAACGGGGGCTAATGGATCGAGAAATTGAAGGAACTGTCAAGTTCAGTGCGGTATCTGATGCCATGGGGTTGTTTCACAGCCAAAGGCATTGAATACTTAACCAGGATCGATGGTGATCTCAATGCTGAGTTATATGTGAGTATCCTACAAGACGAGTTACTTTGTACACTTGAGTACTTTGGGTATGAAAAGGACAATATAGTGTTCCAACAGGACAATGACCAGAAGCATGTGTCAATATTGGCGAAGAAATAGTTTGACAGGGAAGTAGAGGTGCTGGATTGGCCCCCACAGTCCCCAGACCTCAACCCAATCAAACACTTGTGGGTATACTTGAAGAAAAAAATGTGCGCATACCCAAGTGTGTAGTAGACCAATATGCACCAACATTTGGAACGTGTAGAAGAGACCTGGGATCAGATTTTGGTTGAGACATTCTTGAATCTGATAGAAAGCATTCCCAAAAGGATTCAGACAATGTTGAAAGCCAAAAGTGGATTTACAAAATGCTGACAGAATAATGAAAATTTAAATTTAGATTTTTAGGAGCAAAACAGTAACAATGCAGTGACATGACAAGAATCTGCATAAATAATCTTATGCTAAATAGTTGCAAGTCAAATTTATGTATGAGATAGCAAGAGGATTATCTATAAAATGATGATATTCTGTTGTTCGAAGCAGTAGTGGATGGTTAAATATGGAGCCTGAAAGCCAAAACTTCAAAACATTATTACCCTTTTGCTTGTCACTGCATATGGAGGACTGTGGGGGGTGCATTATTTTATATGGACAATGGGGGTGAATTATATTATATGGAGGACTATGGGGGATGATTATACTATGTTGAGCAGTATGGGAGTCCGTAATACTATATGGAGGAGTATTGAGAGTGTATTATACTATGTGGAGGACTATGGTGTGCATTATACTATGAGGAAGGCAATGTGAGGCCCATTATACAATATGGAAGGCTATGTGGGTGCTATTATAATATTTGGAGGGCTATGTGGGGCACATTAAAATATTTGGAGAGCTATGTGGGAGCATTAATACTGTATGGAGGGCTATGTGGGAGACACCATGGATTACACCATATGCAAGAAACTATACAGTGTGAAGGTTTGTGTGCAGTCCATCATGCTGTGTAGGGGTCACTATACTGTTTGGAGGGCTAGTGGGGGCCATTATACAATGTGGAGAGCTATTGGGTCATTATAATGTATGTAGGCCCATTATACTGCATAGCTGGACTCCTAAAATGTTCATCTTATTATTATTACAGACACCAGTTTCAACAGGTCTAAGAGATCTATTTTATACGTATGCAGTTTAGATTGTAAGATCTGATGACAGATCTGCTTTAAGAACTGGTAACATTGCAAGACATCATGACATCACAATGGATGATGAGTCTGCCAACCTTACTAATGCATTAAATGGTAAATATCCAAACTGGATGAAAATAAATGTAAAATATTTCAATTTGGACCCGATTCTCTATGAATAAAATGGAGCATAAAGTCAGGACTTGTTGGGATATTCCCATGAAAAACATTCAAGCCATATCCCGGGGATCCTGTGAACAAAGGTTGCATTCAATCCTGGGAGTTACAGACCGAACAAAATTCCTTTTTGTTTCAGGTAACTTCTGCTTTATTTTTAACATGTTTCTTTTCTGCTGAGATATATTTAATATCTCAATACCTCTGTACCGTCAAACAAAAATCTATTTTGAATGGGTAGCCCTGCAGTCATTATATGCTGCTTAGAGAATTCACCGGATACCAGAGTATTTTTCAATATCATTGTTGTAGGCAGATGGCCTTAACCCCTTCACGACATCCACTGTATATGTATGACGCTAATTGGAAGCTGGTGCTTCCGGGGTGCGCCCACCCCATAACTGGCAGATCATGGCTGTGCTTTAGACCCCCTTCACACATCCGTATAAATCTGGTATCGATGTCATCAGTGTTTTCCACGAGTCATCCTTGTGTAATCAGTGTGCCATCCGTGTGCTATCAGTGTGCCTTCCGTGTGCTATCAGTGTGCCATCCGTGTGCTATCAGTGTGCCATCCATGTGCTATCAGTGTGCCATGAGTGTGCCTTTGTGTGCTATCAGTGTGCCATCCGTGTGCTATCAGTGTGCCATCCATCTGCTATCAGTGTGCCTTCCGTGTGCTATCAGTGTGCCATCCATGTGCTATCAGTGTGCCATCAGTGTGCCATCCATGTGCTATCAGTGTGCCATGAGTGTGCCATCCGTGTGCTATCAGTGTGCCATGAGTGTGCCTTCCGTGTGCTATCAGTGTGCTATCAGTGTGCCATCCGTGTGCTATCAGTGTGCCATCCGTGTGCTATGAGTGTGCTATCCGTGTGCTATTAGTGTGCCATCCACGTGCTATCGGTGTGTGATCCGTGTTTTTCCGGTATGGAGAAAAAAAGAATTAAATGATGAAGTTTCCCCTATAGTTCGCAATGTTAAATATGTACGGCACACAGATAGCACATTGATGACATCCGTGCGCTGTACGTGTTTTTTTCATGGACCCATCGACTTATCTTGGCCCTTGTCATCTGTGCTGCTGGAGAAAACAGACATGTGAAGATCATCATAGATTATAATGAGTACTTGTGGCGTCTGTAAAAAAAAATGGATGCCGCATGTACTAGAGACACCTACATGTGAAGGGAGTCTTACAGCCAGAACCTGCCTCTAACAATCGCAGATGAAGCAGTGCCACCATCAAATTCTTATAGTGACATTTAACATGCACCGTTATGGTAACACGTCATTCCATGTGACCATCAGCGTGCCCATGAAGTGATTGCGGGTCGCCCATGAGTTGCTATGAGAGCCAGGGGTCTACTGATGACCTCCATGCTTGCCATTGCTGTGGCATTGCTGTATATATCACAAATGATCAGATGATCGCAGCTTCAAGTCCTCTAAGGGGACTAACAAGTACTGTGAAGAGCAATAAAAAATAAATGTATATAAAAAAAAATAAAAGTTAAAATCATCCCCCTTTTGCGCCATCTACTATATAATTGTGCAGCGCCCCAGAGTCCTGGCCGTTGCAGTAATGTCGTTCTTCCACCAGGGGGAGCGATATTACGTTTGATGGCACCAAAGAAGCTCACCCTGCCAGGTATCACAGCCACACACACACTTCTGTTATGATACGGTGGTCTAGGAGCAACATGGAACGAGCCCTGAAGGAAGTGGTAACTGTACAGACCGCAGTCCCTAAGCTCAACACAACACTAGAAGTAGCCGTGGAATGCTCCTAACTCTCCCTAGGCATCTCGTCACAGCCTAAGAGCTAACTACCCCTAAAGATAGAAGCAGGAAAGCTATCTTGCCTCAGAGAAAATCCCCAAAGGATAGATTAGCCCCCCACAAATAATGACTGTGAGTGGAGAGGGAAAAGACATACACAGAATGAAACCAGGATGAGCACAGGAGGCCAGTCTAACTAAATAGATAGAACAGGATGGAATACTGTGCGGTCAGTATAAAACACTACAAAAATCCACACAGAGTTTACAAAAAATCTCCACACCTGACTAAAGGTGTGGAGGGCAAATCTGCCTCCCAGAGCTTCCAGCAAGACAGAATTAATTCACACTGATAAGCTGGACAAACATAGAAAGCACAGAATGGATAAGTCCACAATCTATGGACAGAAAAGGGCAAGCAAAAGCTTAGCTTAGCTGAACTGGTCAGGATAACAGGGAACTCCAAAGAGATGTGAATCCAACCAGGAACCATTTACAAGTGGCACTGGCTGAAGATAGAGCCAGACTTAAATAGCCGAGCAGAAGAGACGATAAGTGGAGGCAGCTGATGACAGCTAACTCCAAGGAGCAGCCATACCACTAGAAACCACAAGAGGGAGCCCAAGAGCAGAACTCGCAAAAGTGCCACTTACAACCACCGGAGGGAGCCCAATTGCGGAATTCACAACAGTACCCCCCCTTGAGGAGGGGTCACCGAACCCTCACCAGAGCCCCTAGGCCGATCAGGACGAGCCAAGTGAAAAGCACGAACCAAATCGGTGGCATGGACATCGGAGGCAACAACCCAAGAATTATCCTCCTGGCCATAACCCTTCCACTTGACAAGATACTGAAGCCTCCGCCTCGAAAAACGAGAATCCAAAATCTTCTCAACCTCATATTCCAACTCTCCCTCAACCAACACCGGGGCAGAAGGGTCAACCGAGGGAACAACGGGCACCACATATCTCTGCAACAAAGATCTATGGAAAACATTATGAATGGCAAAAGAGGCAGGAAGAGCCAAACGAAAAGACACCGGATTAATAATTTCAGAAATTTTATAAGGACCAATAAACCGAGGCTTAAACTTAGGAGAAGAAACCTTCATAGGAACATGACGAGAAGACAACCAAACCAAATCCCCCACACGAAGCCGGGGACCAACACACCGACGGCGGTTGGCAAAACGTTGAGCCCTTTCCTGAGACAACGTCAAATTGTCCACCACATGAGTCCAAATCTGCTGCAGCCTGTCCACCACAGAATCAACACCAGGACAATCAGAAGGCTCAACCTGCCCAGAAGAAAAACGAGGATGAAAACCAAAATTACAAAAGAAAGGTGAAACCAAAGTAGCCGAACTAGCCCGATTATTAAGGGCAAACTCAGCCAACGGCAAGAAAGACACCCAATCATCCTGATCAGCAGACACAAAGCATCTCAAATAGGTCTCCAAGGTCTGATTAGTTAGCTCAGTTTGGCCATTAGTCTGAGGATGAAACGCCGAAGAAAAATACAAATCAATGCCCATCCTAGCACAAAAGGCCCGCCAAAATCTAGAGACAAACTGAGAACCTCTGTCAGACACAATATTCTCCGGAATGCCATGCAAACGAACCACATGCTGAAAAAATAATGGAACCAGATCTGAGGAGGAAGGCAACTTAGGCAAAGGTACCAGATGGACCATTTTAGAGAACCGGTCACAAACAACCCAGATAACAGACATCTTCTGGGAAACAGGAAGATCCAAAATAAAATCCATGGAAATATGCGTCCAGGGCCTCTCAGGGACCGGCAAAGGCAAAAGCAACCCACTAGCGCGGGAACAGCAAGGCTTGGCCCGGGTACAAGTCCCACAGGACTGCACAAAAGCACGCACATCGCGCGACAAGGAAGGCCACCAAAAGGACCTAGCAACCAAATCTCTGGTACCAAAAATCCCAGGATGCCCAGCCAACACTGAACAATGAACCTCAGAAATTACCTTACTTGTCCATCTATCAGGAACAAACAGCTTCCCCACTGGACAGACTGGACAGCGGTCAGGCCTATCAGCCTGAAATTCCTGAAGCACCCGCCGCAAATCAGGGGAGATAGCAGAAAGAATCACCCCCTCCTTAAGAATGCCAACCGGCTCAAGGACTCCAGGAGAATCAGGCGAAAAACTCCTAGAGAGGGCATCAGCCTTAACATTCTTAGATCCCGGAAGATACGAGACCACAAAATCAAAACGGGAGAAAAACAGGGACCATCAAGCCTGTCTAGGATTCAGCCGCTTGGCCGACTCGAGGTAAATCAGATTCTTATGATCGGTCAGGACCACAACACGGTGTTTACCTCCCTCAAGCCAATGTCGCCACTCCTCAAACACCCACTTCATAGCCAACAACTCCCGATTGCCGACATCATAATTGCGTTCCGCAGGCGAAAACTTTCTGGAAAAAAAAGCACACGGTTTCATCAAAGAACCATCAGACTCCCTCTGAGACAAAACGGCCCCTGCCCCAATCTCAAAAGCGTCGACCTCAACCTGAAAAGGAAGAGAAACATCCGGTTGACGCAACACAGGGGCAGAAGTAAATCGGCGTTTAAGCTCCTGAAAGGCCTCAACAGCCTCAGAGGACCAATTCGTCACATCAGCGCCTTTCTTCGTCAAATCAGTAAGGGGCTTAACCACACTGGAAAAGTTGGCAATGAAACGGCGATAGAAATTAGCAAAACCCAAAAATTTTTGAAGACCCTTCACAGATGTGGGTTGGATCCAGTCATGAATAGCTTGGACCTTAACAGGATCCATTTCTATAGACGAGGGAGAAAAAATAAAACCCAAAAAAGAGACCTTCTGAACTCCGAATAGGCACTTAGACCCCTTCACAAATAAAGCATTATCACGAAGGATCTGGGACACCATCCTGACCTGCTTCACATGAGACTCCCAATCATCCGAAAAAATCAAAATATCATCCAAATATACGACCATGAATTTATCAAGATAATTGCGGAAAATATCATGCATGAAAGACTGGAACACAGATGGAGCATTAGAGAGCCCGAATGGCATCACAAGGTATTCAAAATGGCCTTCGGGCGTATTAAATGCAGTTTTCCATTCGTCACCCTGTTTAATACGAACAAGATTATATGCCCCTCGGAGGTCAATCTTAGTAAACCAACTAGCCCCCTTAATCTGAGCAAACAAATCAGTAAGCAAAGGCAAGGGGTATTGGAATTTGACCGTGATCTTATTAAGAAGACGATAATCAATACAGGGTCTCAAGGAGCCATCCTTCTTAGCAACAAAAAAGAAACCCGCTCCCAATGGTGACGAAGAGGGCTGAATATGCCCTTTCTCCAAAGATTCCTTAACATAGCTCCGCATGGCGGCATGCTCTGGCACAGACAGATTGAAAAGTCGGCCCTTAGGGAACTTACAACCAGGAATCAAGTTAATAGCACAATCACAGTCCCTGTGCGGAGGAAGGGAACTGGACTTGGGCTCATCAAATACATCCTGGATATCCGACAAAAACTCAGGGACCTCAGAAGAGGGGGAAGAGGAAATTGACATCAAAGGAACGTCACTATGTACTCCTCGACAACCCCAACTAGTCACCGACATAGTTTTCCAATCCAGCACCGGATTATGTTCCTGTAACCATTGAAATCTCAGTACAACAACATCATGCAGGTTATGCAACACCAGAAAACGGCAATCTTCCTGATGTGCAGGAGCCATGTACATAGTCATCTGTGTCCAGTACTGAGGTTTATCCTTGGCCAAGGGTGTAGCATCAATGCCCCTCAAAGGAATAGGGCTCTGCAAAGGCTGCAAGGAAAAACCACAGCGCCTGGGGAATTCTAAGTCCATTAAGTTCAGGGCAGCGCCTGAATCCACAAATGCCATGACAGAAAAGGACGACAATGAGCAAATCAGGGTCACAGATAAGAGAAATTTAGGCTGTATAGTACTAATGGTAACAGACCTAGCGACTCTCTTAGTACGCTTAGGGCAATCAGAGATAACATGAGCCGAATCACCACAGTAAAAACACAGCCTATTCTGACATCTGAATTCCTGCCGTTCTATTCTAGTCAAAATCCTATCACATTGCATAGGTTCAGGACTTTGCTCAGAGGATACTGCCATATGGTGCACAGCTTTGCGCTCGCGCAGACGCCGATCAATCTGAATGGCTAGAGACATAGATTCGCTCAAACCGGCAGGCGTAGGAAAGCCCACCATAACATCTTTAAGGATTTCAGAAAGACCTTTTCTGAAAATAGCAGCCAGAGCCTCTTCATTCCATTTAGTGAGCACAGACCATTTTCTAAATTTCTGCCAGTATAACTCTGCCGCTTCCTGACCTTGACACAAGGCCAACAGGGTTTTTTCCGTATGATCCACAGAATTAGGTTCGTCATACAATAATCCGAGTGTTTGAAAAAATGCATCTACATTCAATAATGCCGGATCCCCTGTTTCAAGAGAAAAAGCCCAGTCTTGAGGGTAACCACGCAGCAAGGATATGATGATTTTTACTTGCTGAATGGGATCACCAGAAGAAAGGGGTTTCAAAGCAAAAAACAATTTGCAGTTATTTTTAAAGTTCAAAAACTTGGATCTGTCCCCAAAAAACAAATCAGGAGTAGGAATTCTGGGCTCTAAAGCCGGAGCCTGGACAACATAGTCCTGGATACTCTGTACTCTTGCAGCAAGTTGATCCACACGAGAAATCAAACCCTGAACATCCATGCCAAAGCATATATCCTGAACCACCCAGATATCAAGAGGAAAAGAAAAAAAAAAGACAAACTAGAGCACAGAAAAAAAAATGGTTCAGAACTTTCTTTTCCTTCTTTTGAGATGCATTTAATTCATTTTTGGCCACTTGTACTGTTATGATACGGTGGTCTAGGAGCAACATGGAACGAGCTCTGAAGGAAGTGGTAACTGTACTGACCACAGTCCCTAAGCTCAACACAACACTAGAAGTAGCCGTGGAATGCTCCTAACTCTCCCTAGGCATCTCGTCACAGCCTAAGAGCTAACTACCCCTAAAGATAGAAGCAGGAAAGCTATCTTGCCTCAGAGAAAATCCCCAAAGGATAGATTAGCCCCCCACAAATAATGACTGTGAGTGGAGAGGGAAAAGACATACACAGAATGAAACCAGGATGAGCACAGGAGGCCAGTCTAACTAAATAGATAGGACAGGATGGAATACTGTGCGGTCAGTATAAAACACTACAAAAATCCACGCAGAGTTTACAAAAAATCTCCACACCTGACTAAAGGTGTGAAGGGCAAGTCTGCCTCCCAGAGCTTCCAGCAAGACAGAATTAATTCACACTGATAAGCTGGACAAACATAGAAAGCACAGAATGGATAAGTCCACAATCTATGGACAGAAAAGGGCAAGCAAAAACTTAGCTTAGCTGAACTGGTCAGGATAACAGGGAACTCCAAAGAGATGTGAATCCAACCAGGAACCATTTACAAGTGGCACTGGCTGAAGATAGAGCCAGACTTAAATTGCCGAGCAGAAGAGACGATAAGTGGAGGCAGCTGATGACAGCTAACTCCAAGGAGCAGCCATACCACTAGAAACCACAAGAGGGAGCCCAAGAGCAGAACTCGCAAAAGTGCCACTTACAACCACCGGAGGGAGCCCAAGAGCGGAATTCACAACACACTTCACACGCCGGCCACCAGGGGGAGCTAAGGGTTCTATCTATTAGGCCACTCCTCACACTTGGGTAAAACTGGGGGTTTGGTTAGGAAGAGAGGCAGATCTGACTGGAGGGAGAAGGAGATAGTCAGGAGGAGAGGAGAGGAGCAGACTGGGCTCAGCCCAGGAAGGAAAGAAGGACACGGAGCTGCGCCTGCAACCTATGCGGCAGCCTCCTAAGAAAGGACAAGAAAGGAAGTGTGTAGTAGTGAGTGAGCACAGAAGTCATAGCAACAGGAGTAAAACACCAGTGGGAGACCAGCTAGAAGCAGGCTGCCTCCCACTGAGCGCAGATCCGGTAGCCGGAACACAGAGGGAGTAATAGACTCTACGCTTTACTTCAGAGACCGGCAGGACAGTCGATTCCAAGTTGGCTGCCCGACCTAAGAACCTAAGCAGACAAGGTGGCAACGTGGATTAGGGGCGACGCTAGGGTCCCTATAAAATAGCCTCAGGCCACCACCGTCATACGGGTTGGTCCTATCCATCTGGGGGACCGAGAGAAGAGTAACAAGAGTGAGGACCCTATGGGAGCTAATGCACGTAGGGACCTACTACGTTACTGTGTGCAAGAGGAAGGCTACTGATTTCCACCTGGATAAGGGGACTCTGGAATTGCCATCAGACCGGCCGGACTCTGCCTACCCTGTCATCTGGCCCCTGGACTGTGGATGCTGAAGCCTTCAGTAAAGGTAAAGAGACTGCACCCCTTGTGTCCTCGTTATTCACCACGCCTTGCACCATCCACCATCAACATCTACACTTCTGGGAAGCCCTGGGGATATACTTCACCTGTGGGAAGGTATACCATCTAGCTGCCATTCCATCACCCCAGCGAACCCCTAAGCAGCGTCGGTCACCCTGACCGAATACCACAGGTGGCGTCACGAACACTACCATCATCTACAAACTATTTGAACTCTATTTAATTTGGACGCCCCTCATAGGGCCACGGTCCGGGTCGGGCCACCATGACATCCCAGCTGAGGGAACTGAAGGACCCGGTACCGAGTACCCCATTGCCCTTACATGGGGGCACGCAACAATTGTCTAAGGGTCACTTCCGTCTGTCTGTCTGTCATTCTGTCTGTCTTTCTGTCTGTCATTCTGATATTCATTGGTCGCGGCCTCTGTCTGTCATGGAAATCCAAGTCGCTGATTGGTCATGGCAAAACGCCCACGACCATTGCCACGTCCAATCAGCGACAGCCATAGTCTGGCAGCGAAATAGCCGCTGCTTTACTGCCCTGCAGTCAGCGCTGAGTGCTCGCACAGGGTTAATGCCAGCGTTACCGGAGCGTGGTGTAATGCACTCCGTTAACGCAGCTACTAACCCTGTGTGACCAACTTTTTACTATTGATGCTGCATATGCAGCATCAATAGTAAAACGATCTAATGTTAAAAATAATAATAATTAAAAAAAAGGTTATTCTCACCCTCCGACGTCCACAAAACTGTGAGAAAATAGAAATCATATTAATCTTAGACAATACAAAAAAAAGATAAAAAGCACAAACATTAAAAAGTGGGAAACCACAAGGTGGCGCCACAGTCCGAAAGATCATAATTGCAGGCATTGCAATATATGTAATGGAAAAGACTGCTAACACAGTATTAACTGGGACTAAAAACCCCCATGTGGTCCCATATGGAACAAATACTCAGGAAATAAACAATAAACTAGATGTCTAAAGTCATGTTATAACAAGGAACCATGAAATAGGGGATAAATAGATACCTGCTTAGGGGCATGAGGCACACCTAGGACCCGACGCACGTTTTGGCTGTGTAGCCTTCCGAGGGTCCCATTTGATATTGTGTTAGTGTTCTATTTTATTTTCTCTTCGTTTTTTGTGTATATTTTGGCTCTTATGTACAATTTTTTCTATATACTTAAATATGTGGTATGGCTGTGTTCAGAAAAGTCTGATCTATACATACAATATAGAAATAATTAACCCAATTGGTAAATGTCGTAAACAAAATCAAGAATGACAAAATTATGTTTATTTGGTGGCTGCAATCCCAGAAAAAAAGAGATCAAAACACAATTCATCTCAAAATGGTAACAAAAAAAGTCATCTTGTCCTGCAAAATAATAAGCCATCAAACAGCTCCATCAACTGAAAAATAAAAGCTGTGGGGTTTTTTTACCTCTAAAATATAACAAAAACTGGACATGTTTAGTATCACCGTAATCATAATGATTACCAAAATCATACTGAAAGGTCATTTTTCCACATAATGTGCACCATAAAAACAATTCCCCCAAAATATCGGAATTAGTACAACTCATCCTGCAAAAAATAAGACCTCATATGTCTATGTGGTGCTGCAGAGTTCAAGTCCTCTTCCTCTCTGAAGAGGCAATCTATATATGTGGACAGAACAAAAATGAGTTATGGCTCTAGAGAGAAAGGGAGGAAAAAACGAAAAGGTAAAGATGGAAATTGGACCCATCGTGAAGGAGTTAATCAGCCCCAAAATCTCAGCCTCCTGGATCCATGTGAGCCTGACATTGCATGGTGGGGAACTGTAGACAGCAGGGAGCAGAATAATATCCCATAGCTTTCCTTATGTCTCCGTCCATATACACCAGTAATTGTGAGCTATAAAGTCCATCACGTCAGCCTGTTTAAGAACTGTCACATACAGGAGTAAGCAGCTTTTGAGACAGTTGTGCTCCTCCATACTTTGTCCACCTTTATCTTGACTCCATTTTTTCACTGTACAAAATTTTGAGATGTCCAAGCAACATTCTAGATAGACATCACAACCACAGGAGGCCATAAATAGACACATATAGCAGATGCATATCCCAACAGATTATTGAGAAATTGAGTGTTTTTAAAAAGGAATCAGTCAGCAGTTTTTTGTCACGTAATCTCTTAGCAGCACGATGTAGGAGCAGAGAGCCTGATTCCATCAATGTGTCACATACTGTGCTGCCCGCTGCAGTTTTGATATAATCCCTGTTTTCTCTGCTGTATATGTAGCATTGGTCAGAACGCTGAGCTGTGTATAACCCCGCCCACACTCCTGATTGGCAACTTTCTGTGTACACTGTTTAAGAAAGCTACCAATCAGAAGTGGGGGCGGTGTTACACAGAATAGCTGGACTGCTGTACATGTGTGACCTAGTCAGGGAGTGATAATCCCCTGTTGATAAAACACTGATTGTATTGAAACTACAACACACAACCTAGTTGATACATCCCTGAAATCAGGGTCTCTTGTGTTATATTATGCTGCTCTTAGATTAAATAGCAAAAACCTGGCAACGCATTCCGTTTAAGGCTGTTCATCCTGAAAAACAGATTTTGGGATATGTTGAGCCAAGGGGAAATGTATACTTGACCTCAGGTCTTCACTGGGTACATGGGGCTTCCTGCAGTCACATTGCAGTCTCCGGTTTTGAACAGAATTAGTGTTCTGTCTCCGCCATCCAATTTGCTACCCCCATTATCTGTTTGCATAATTGCAGGTTTCTCAGTATGGATATATTTATACCTTTATTTGTTTGTGATGCTTTGGCTCCCTCTAGCGGTCAGAGTTATGTTGGCAGTTCCATTTTTCTGTTTTTGTATTATCCATGTCTGATTCTCCTCCTCCTTTGCAATGCATTATGGTAGCTCAGCCTCCATTTCCCTCCATTTTTCCTTTCACTTTCTTCAGTTTGCCTTCAAGGAATGACGCTTCACTTCATCCCCCTTGCGATTGCATTGCCGGTATGTCTTTATGCTTTCTGTAGATATTTCTGCTCCATATTAGCCTAGCCTAGCCAGTTGTACTCCCAGTTCAGTTATTAGCTTCTAAATGTTATGCATAATGTATATCATGTGTAGTATGTATCTGTTCTATACCATGCACTGATTCTATGTATATTATTGTTCACAGTTTCACCGCATCAATATATCACTACGTTTAATAAAGCACAGACTCAACCACAGTCTCCTTATTGGACCCCGGTATAGCGGTTTAGCTGACTGTATAGCTACTTATGAGCCTGCCCCAGCTAGTGAGGACAGAACAGTGAAACAGCAGCCATCCAACTAGTGGGATTCAAGTCACCGGCTACTCAGAGTCTAAATACATCTACAGCAATCTCTGCACAGCCAAGCACTTTCCCAAGAAACCATGTCTCACAAATCACATAGGACAAGATCTGTCACTTCCGTCTCCTCAAAGACAACATCTATCAGCAGCGCGGTCGCCATTGCCCACGCAAATGCTGAAGCCGCCAAAATGCGAGCGAGCTTTGCTGACCAAGAGATGCAACTTAAATTAGAGAAGGCGCACGTGGATGCCGCCTTAGAAAGCCTAGCAGCAAAAAGGAAGCTGCCGCAGCCCTCGCCGAAGCAGAATCGCTAGAAGCCGCGCAAAATCCCAAGCTGCATAGCCAAAGCAGTACGTCGAGTCTGGAGTTTCCACTGCAAGACTCACCACAACGCACATCTCAGTATGTTAATGAACTTCCTGATCCAAACTATAACCCTGAACCAGTACCAAAACCAGAATACGACACCTCCAGCGAAGTAACCAGCGTGGATCACCCTGCTGACACACCGTACATCAGGCCGAAGCAATACGACACCGGCTGGTGCCACCCTGAGGACACTAACAGGTACGAACGCACCTCACATCACTATCAGGGCGACCCATCACCAATATACTCTGCTGACAACCGGTTCACGACAGAATTTGCCAAGTTCTTCACACGACGTGAACTGGTTGCCAAGGGACTCATGAAATTCACTGACCGAGCTGAAGGTTACAGAGCTTGGAAAGCTTCCTTCCAAAATGTCATTAGAGACTTGGGACTACAACACAGGGAAGAGATAGACCTGTTAGTCAAATACCTGGGAGAAGAGTCAGTCAAACATGCAGTAAGGATCAGAGACATTAATATAAACCGCCCTGAGACTGGCCTCAAAGAGATCTGGAAGAGGCTGGATGAGTGTTACGGCTCAGCAGAAGTAATAGAAAGAGCCTTGTTCAAAAGAATCGATGACTTTCCTAAAATATCTAACAAAGGTCTCCAGAAACTTAGAGAGCTAAGCGACCTGCTAAAGGAAGTCCAAGTTGCCAAATACGAGGACGACCTACAGGGACTTGCATTCCTCGACACAGCCAGAGGTGTTAACCCTATAGTCCAGAAGTTGCCCTACAATCTACAGGAGAGGTGGGTCACACATGGTTCCACGTACAAATACAAACACACCGTTCCATTCCCTCCCTTCTCCGTTTTTGTAGACTTCATACACCAACAAGCGAGAATTAGAAACGATCCCAGCTTTGACTTTGCAATACCATATGCCACACCATCACCGCCTGCAAATCCACGCAGAACATCTATGGAAGTACACAAGACTTATGTTTCTTCTCCAGGTTCTAATTACAGGTCTGCTGGCTGCTCCCAATCAGAGACAAAGGTGCAGGACCCTGACAAGCAGTGCCCAATTCATCAGAAGCCTCATCCTCTCCTGAAATGCAGAGCCTTCAGAGGAAAATCTATGCCAGATCGCAGAAGCTTCCTGAAAGATAACGGTATCTGCTACAAGTGCTGCTCGTCCACAACTCATCTCGCCAAGGATTGCAAGGTCAGTGTAAAATGCACAGAATGTGGCACCACAGACCATAACACCGCTCTACACCCTGGCCCAGCTCCATGGAGTACACAAAACACGCCAGCTGACAGTGAGCATGGTGGGGAGGAAAGGAACACTGATACAGCTACGCCAGAGATCACTTCACAATGCACCGAGGTCTGCAAAGGGACAATAGACAGTAGGTCCTGTTCAAAAATATGCCTCGTCAAAGTATACCCGAAGGGCCATAGAGACCAAGCTGTAAGACTGTATGCTATCTTGGATGATCAAAGTAATCGATCCTTGGCTAGATCAACGTTCTTTGACCTATTCAACATCAAAGGGCCAAGCACTCCCTACTCCTTAAAGACGTGTGCAGGTACTGTGACAACAGCAGGCAGAAAAGCTACTGACTACCAGATCGAGTCTTTAGACGGACAATTCTGCCTACCGCTACCTACGATCATCGAATGTAACCAGATCCCAGACAACAGATCTGAAATCCCTACACCAGATGTAGCAATCCATCACGCTCGCTTAAAACGAATAGCACACCTTATACCGGAACTCGACCATCAGGCCCAGATAATTCTGATGTTGGGGAGAGATATCCTGCAGGTTCATAAAGTGAGACGTCATATCAATGGACTCCACAATGCTCCCTATGCCCAAAGGCTAGACCTAGGATGGGTCATAATTGGCAACGTATGCTTGGGACGCATGCACGCCCCATCTTCTGTGACAAGCATGCTGACAAATACATTGGAGAAAGGACGTCCATCTCTGTTTCAACCTTGTAACAATGAGTTCCATGTCAGGGAACTGCCACACAGCATCCAACTACCTGATCATTTAATAGACTTTACTCACGACAGCAATATAGTGTCAGGAAGCTATGAGGATCAATTAGGGTGCACAGTCTTCCAGAGAACTAAGCAGGACAACCAAGTGGCAATGTCGGTAGAGGACAAGTTGTTCTTAGAGGTAATGGACAAGGGACTCGTTAAAGATGAGACCAACAGCTGGGTCGCACCTCTTCCCTTCAAAACCCACAGACCACGTCTACCGAACAACAGAAATCAGGCATTACAACGTTTCTCCTCTCTCAAATGTAATCTGCAAAAGAGATAAAAGATCACTTTTTCTCCTTCATGTCAAAGATTTTTGAAAACTGTCACGCAGAACTAGCTCCCACTCTCAAAGACTCTGAAGAATTCTGGTTCCTACCCATGTTCGGAGTATACCACCCTAAAAAACCAGGCCAGATCAGAGTCGTGTTTGATTCCAGTGCTAAATTTAATGATGTCTCCCTGAATGACGTTCTACTGACAGGACCAGACCTCAATAACAAACTACTGGGTGTACTTATGCGCTTTCGTAAGGATTCCATTGCCTTCATCGCTGACATCCAGCAAATGTTCCATTGTTTCCTTGTGAGAGAGAGAGACAGGAACTTCCTAAGATTCTTCTGGTACAGAGACAATGATCCTACTAAAGAAGTCACAGAGTATCGCATGAGAGTGCACATCTTTGGCAACAGTCCTTCCCCTGCAGTCGCCATTTACGGACTCAAAAGGTCGGCTCAGGAAGGAGAAGCAGAATACGGAGCAGATGTCAGACAATTCATAGAAAAGGACTTTTATGTCGACGACTGTCTAAAAGCCATGCCTTCAAATGAGACTGCCATCAGTCTTCTCAGGAGAGCCCAGGACATGCTTGCCTGCTCGAACCTTAGGCTTCATAAAATAGCCTCAAACAGCCAAGAACTCATGGAAGCATTCCCTTCTCAGGACCTATGTAATGGTCTGAGAGACCTGGACCTGGGGTCAGACCCCGCACCAATGCAACGCAGCCTCGGGCTTCTCTGGAATCTACAGTCAGACACTTTCACCTCTCAGGTCAGCCAGGAAGAAAGGCCTTTCACACGTAGAGGCGTCCTGTCTACCATCAACAGTCTGTACGATCCCTTGGGTTTTGCAGCTCCTGTTACTATACAAGGCAAGGCCCTACTAAGAGACTTAACTAGGGAAACATCTGACTGGGATGCACCTCTGCAACCTGATAAGAGGATCCAGTGGGAAGAGTGGAAGAACTCGTTAGCGGCACTCTCCAACCTGAATGTGCCAAGACCATACACCCCTGTGCCATCTACTGAGATACAGAGCCAAAGACTGTACGTATTTGCAGATGCTTCTGTCAAAGCAATTGCCGCTGTTGCCTACCTCAAAACTGTAGACTCCAAATGTCAGTGCCACATTGGTTTCATTATGGGAAAGGCCAAACTCGCACCACAACCAGAGCACACTATACCCAGGTTAGAGCTTTGTGCCGCAGTCTTAGCCGTTGAGTTAGCGGAGTTCATCGCATCCGAAATGGATATCGACCTGACACAGGCCAAGTTCTACTCAGACAGCAAAGTAGTCCTGGGATATATCCACAACGAAACCAGGCGATTCTACGTTTATGTCAATAACAGAGTGCTACGAATCAGGAGATCAGTTCACCCACAGCAGTGGCATTACATACCCACAGACCAGAATCCCGCAGATCATGCAACTAGAGCAGTTGACGCAAGTTGACTAGGAAGCACAACGTGGCTCTCTGGACCAAAACTATTGTACATTGAGGAATGTTTTCCAGACACCTTCGAACTAGTAGGAGAGGATGCAGATGCTGAAATCCGCCCTCAGGTGTCTACACTACATACAATGACCTCTGTTATCCAGCTTGGATCTTGCAGGTTCGACAGATTCTCAAGTTGGAAGTCACTTACTCGAGCCATTACCTGCCTGACTCATATAGCTCGCTCATTCAGGACCACCAGAACTTGTGGCACAGAAAAATGTAAAGGTTGGCATCTTTGTAAAAATACTTACGTTACCTCCGACTAAAGGTACCGTCACACTTAGCGACGCTGCAGCGATACCGACAACGATCCGGATCGCTGCAGCGTCGCTGTTTGGTCGCTGGAGAGCTGTCACACAGACAGCTCTCCAGCGACCAACGATCCCGAGGTCCCCGGTAACCAGGGTAAACATCGGGTAACTAAGCGCAGGGCCGCGCTTAGTAACCCGATGTTTACCCTGGTTACCAGCGTAAAAAAACAAACTGTACATACTTACATTCAGCTGTCTGTCCCTTGCCGTCTGGTTCCTGCACTGACTGCTGGCCGTAAAGTGAAAGCACAGCACAGCGGTGAGTCACACAGCGGTGACTCACCGCTGTGGCTGTGCTCTGCTTTCACTTTACGGCCAGCAGTCAGTGCAGGAACCAGACGGCAAGGGACAGACAGCTGAATGTAAGTATGTACTGTTTGTTTTTTTACGCTGGTAACCAGGGTAAACATCGGGTTACTAAGCGCGGCCCTGCGCTTAGTTACCCGATGTTTACCCTGGTTACCAGTGAAGACATCGCTGAATCGGTGTCACACACGCCGATTCAGCGATGTCTACGGGGAGTCCAGCGACGAAATAAAGTTCTGGACTTTCTTCCCCGACCAGCGATCTCCCAGCAGGGGCCTGATCGCTGCTGCCTGTCACACTGGACGATATCGCTAGCGAGGACGCTGCAACGTCACGGATCGCTAGCGATATCGTCTAGTGTGACAGTACCTTTAGAGTTCTCTAGAAATCACATCATCCTCACTGTTCAAAGAGAAACCTACTTTGCAGAAATCCAATGTCTTATCAACAAAGCGCCAATACCAGCGAGCAGCGTAATGAGAAAACTTGACTCATTCATCGACAACAGCGGCCTACTGAGAGTAGGAGGCCGACTCAAAGAAGCTGAGATGGAGTTTGTGGAGAAATTCCCTCTTATATTTCCCGGAAAATGTCATGTTGCCTACCTAATCGTACAACATTACCACAATCTGGTCAAGCACCAAGGAAGACTATTTACAGAAGGAGCAGCGAGGCTCACCCACGAAAGTCTCATCACCTTCATGGCTGAAGCTGCAGCTATTATTAACGCAAGACCCCTGGTTCCAGTTCCTAACGACCCTGAGGAGCCTTTGTTATTGACTCCAGCTACTCTACTTACCCAGAAAACAGGACTGTCCAGTGCCCCTCCAGGAGGATTTGACGCGAAGGACCTCTACAAGCGCCAATGGAGACAGGTACAAAGTCTTGCAAATACTTTCTGGGACAGGTGGCGCAAACAATATTTGTCTACCCTGCAGCCACGTACAAAGTGGCAATCTACTAAATCTAATCTGAACATAGGTGACCTTGTTCTTGTGAAAGACTGTCAAATTCATCGGAACCAGTGGCCACTTGGTCTAGTTACCGCAACGTTCCCGAGCAAGGACGGCAACGTCCGCAAAGTTGAGCTAAGGATGACCAAAGGGAATGAACCTAAGACATTTTCCAGACCGGTATCTGAACTGGTCCTATTGTTGCCTTCGGAAGAAAGGAGTAGTGACATCCGTTGATGTCAGACGGGGAGTGTTCTGTCTCCGCCATCCAATTTGCTACCCCCATTATCTGTTTGCATAATTGCAGGTTTCTCAGTATGGATATATTTATACCTTTATTTGTTTGTGATGCTTTGGCTCCCTCTAGCGGTCAGAGTTATGTTGGCAGTTCCATTTTTCTGTTTTTGTATTATCCATGTCTGATTCTCCTCCTCCTTTGCAATGCATTATGGTAGCTCAGCCTCCATTTCCCTCCATTTTTCCTTTCACTTTCTTCAGTTTGCCTTCAAGGAATGACGCTTCACTTCATCCCCCTTGCGATTGCATTGCCGGTATGTCTTTATGCTTTCTGTAGATATTTCTGCTCCATATTAGCCTAGCCTAGCCAGTTGTACTCCCAGTTCAGTTATTAGCTTCTAAATGTTATGCATAATGTATATCATGTGTAGTATGTATCTGTTCTATACCATGCACTGATTCTATGTATATTATTGTTCACAGTTTCACCGCATCAATATACCACTACGTTTAATAAAGCACAGACTCAACCACAGTCTCCTCATTGGACCCCGGTATAGCGGTTTAGCTGACTGTATAGCTACGTATGAGCCTGCCTCAGCTAGTGAGGACAGAACAATTAGGCTTTGATTTCCTTTACAACAATTGCCAGTATGAGAGCTTACTCCACTGTGAAGGGCACAGCAGCCATTTATGAAATAAAGGCAGAGCCGATCAATGTGTTTCTATTGTTTATTCCACTAGGAAATATTGTCACACATAGGACGATACCATGGTTAAATGTAAAATAATGGCACATTTGATAGAAGAACACGGTGCACTGGTGACTGGTGAGGTCTATGAAGTCCTCATTATGGCATATATGAGAGAACAGTCACTAGTGAGGTCTATGAAGTCTTATAAGTTCATGACATGTAATGCAAACAGTTCTCTATTTCATTGTGGGATATTTTATCATGTTGTTTAGTTCATTCTTTGGCACTTTCTATGAACACTTAAAGGGACTCTGTCACCTGAATTTGGAGGGAACAATTTTCAGCCATGGAGGCGGGGTTTTCGGGTGTTTGATTCACCCTTTCCTTACCCGCTGGCTGCATACTGACTGCAATATTGGATTGAAGTTCTTTCTCTGTCCTCCGTAGTACATGCCTGCACAAGGCAAGATTGCATCTCGGCTTCAGGAAAATGGCTGCCGCGATCTCCATCTGCGCACGCGCGGCATCCCGCGGCCATTTTCCTGAAGCCCCGTGCAACAGAGCACTCCATCTGCGCACGCGCGGCCTCAGGAAGATGGCCGCCCCCACCGATGACAAGGGTAATAGCGCAGATTGCGCGCTTTTTCTTCACCTGCGCGCAGTGGATTCGGCACTTGGACATGCGCACACCACTACGCCACCAACGGAAAGCTGGGGAAGAAACAGCGATGTCACCACGCCCACCTGACCTGACCAGCCTGATTGACAGGCGAAAACGGCGACTTTGGTAATGTATTTCACAAATAGGTGGGGAATCAGGGTACACTACATACACTATTGTAAAGCACTTCGCAGGCCCTATTTAACAGTATTTTTATCTCAATCTGAAAAAACGGGGTGACAGGTTCCCTTTAAAGAGCCACCTTCAGCAGCACTACGGTTGCATTCTGTGAAGGTGGCTCTTATGTTTCTGATTCCTAGTAACACTGAAATATTGACTTTTGTAAATTGTGCCCCATACCTGTGTTGAGTCCCAGAGGTATGGTGTCTCCCCCTGTTTCAGCCGCCTCACAGCCCTCCATCATCTAGCTCTTGTGTCTGTGCGCCGCCTCCTGTGTTGCTGTTACATGCCCGGCGCCTGCCCCATCTCCCTCCTCTTTCTCTTTCCTCCCTCGGCAGCGTCTGATGAGCTGACCTGCCAGTGAACTGCTTGTGGGGAGCTCAGCTCATCAGCCCTCACTTGCAGGGGTGGCACTGCTCTCTGTAAGCCAAACCATGTATTCATTTTACAATGCGCTCTATTGCTGGCTTGTTACTACTGATCTGAGATGACGAGGAAGTGCGCTGTCATTGTGCACATCACACATTGCACAGCGCGCAGGACATATTCCAGCCCTTGAAACAAAATTCTCCAATGATGCTTTGTTCCAGAGAAGGCGCAGAGGCAACGGCAATGACCACAGCCTCTGTCCCCTCATGACACTTCATTTGACCATACCAGCATGCACTGGGATTCTCAAATTAATCATCATTAAAAAGAAAGTACGAAAAATAACCCAGCTGGAGAGTGTAGTTAGGGAAGGACAGGGAATTTTGAATTCAAGTATATTAGAAAAGAGTTTATATTAAAGTATTATGTAGAGAGACATTTAGGATGAAAATTAATTAGCATTTCAGACCACCTCTTTAAGGAATTTTTCATGTGAGTAATGTACTGAAATGTAGATGATTCCTGAGATGTTCTGGCAGTCTTGAAAATAGAGAAGAATGTTATTAAATGAGTCTCTCCAGTGGTGGTGGCTGAACCATGTTCCACATCTCTACCCGAGACCCTTCTTTCTCCTGTCTGCTTGGGCTGTAGGTTCCTTGACTCGACCTCATTCCAGCAACAGCAATGAAGATACAAAGCCCGGCACACACGGCAAAAAACAATGCCAGGACGGCAGAGGCCACAGCGGTGAATACTCCTGGAGGCAGAAAGTCGGAGAGCTGGAAACATGACAAATAATGTGACATATTAGTATTTATTATTCTATGAAAAAAGAGCAAATACATCAGGCAAATGTGCTAGAAAAAGAAAATAATTTAGGAAATAAAGAATCACAGGTAGTTTTACAACTCGACTTCTCTGTATGTCACCGAAGCGTGAAGCCAGCTTTCCCAATCCGTGTTACTGGTTATTCTGGTTTTATGATCATATTGATACCTGTTGGCAAGAATCTAGTAATACTCTGCCTGGTATATACTTCTTCCACATGCCTCATCCCTTTCCACTATGTTGCTCTTGACATTGCTCATTGAGCTGTATAGCTATATGCAGGGCCGCCATCAGGGCATTACAGCCGTGACTGGCGTATGGGGCCCGGTGAGCAGAGGAGGCCCGCATCGGGCCCCCTCTTACCTGCTCACCGGGCCCCTACCGGCAGCCGCAGGCTGAACCGGGCCCTTAGCGGCGGCCGGCGCTACAGCTGTACGATATTGACGTCAATAGTTAACAGCCGCAGCGTGCAGGTCGCCGGCGTCTGATGTCATTGTCAGTCGCCGGCGAGTGCACGGTGCAGCTGCGTGGAGAGAGGAGCGCGGCAGTAAAGCTGGACACAGGGAGGGGGGGGGGCAGTAAAGCTGGACACGGGGGGGCAGTAAAGCTGGACACAGGGAGGGGGCGCAGTAAAGCTGGACACGGGGGGGCAGTAAAACTGGACACAGGGTGGGGGGGCAGTAAAGCTGGACACGGGGGGGGGAGCAGTAAAGCTGGACACGGGGTCAGAAAGCTGGACACGGGGGGGTCAGAAAGCTGGACAGGGGGGGGGCAGTAAAGCTGGACACAGGGGGGCAGAAAGCTGGACACATGGGGGGCAGAAAGCTGGACACATGGGGGGTCAGAAAGCTGGACAGGGGGGGGGGCAGTAAAGCTGGACACAGGGGGGCAGAAAGCTGGACACATGGGGGGCAGAAAGCTGGACACATGGGGGCAGAGTGCTGGACAGAGATGGGGCAGAGTGCTGGAAAGAGATGGGGCAGAGTGCTGTACAGAGATGGGGCAGAGTGCTGAACAGAGATGGGGCAGAGTGCTGGACAGAGATGGGGCAGAGTGCTGAACAGAGATGGGGCAGAGTGCTGGACAGAGATGGGGCAGAGTGCTGGACAGAGATGGGGCAGAGTGCTGGACAGAGATGGGGCAGAGTGCTGGACAGAGATGGGGCAGAGTGCTGAACAGAGAAGGGGCAGAGTGCTGAACAGAGATGGGGCAGAGTGCTGGACAGAGATGGGGCAGAGAGCTGGACAGAGATGGGGCAGAGTGCTGGACAGAGATGGGGCAGAGTGCTGGACAGAGATGGAGCAGAGTGCTGGACAGAGATGGGGCAGAGTGCTGGACAGAGATGGGGCAGAGTGCTGGACAGAGATGGGGCAGAGTGCTGGACAGAGATGGGGCAGAGTGCTGGACACTGATGGGGCAGAGTGCTGGACAGAGATGGGGCAGCGTGCTGAACAGAGATGGGGCAGAGTGCTGGACAGAGATGGGGCAGAGTGCTGGACAGAGATGGGGCAGAGTGCTGGACAGAGATGGGGCAGAGTGCTGGACAGAGATGGGGCAGAGTGCTGGACAGAGATGGGGCAGCGTGCTGAACAGAGGTGGGGCAGAGTGCTGGACAGAGATGGGGCAGAGTGCTGGACAGAGATGGGGCAGAGTGCTGGACAGAGATGGGGCAGAGTGCTGGACAGATGGGGCAGAGTGCTGGACAGAGATGGGGCAGAGTGCTGGACAGAGATGGGGCAGAGTGCTGGACAGAGATGGGGCAGAGTGCTGGACAGAGATGGGGCAGGATTGGACACAGATGGGGCAGAGTGCTGGACACAGATGGGGTAGGATTGGACAGAGATGGGGCAAAGTGCTGGACAGAGATGGGGCAGAGTGCTGGACTGGACAGAGATGGGGCAGAGTGCTGGACAGAGATGGGGCAGAGTGCTGGACAGAGATGGGGCAGAGTGCTGGACAGAGATGGGGCAGAGTGCTGGACAGAGATGGGGCAGAGAGCTGGACAGAGATGGGGCAGAGTGCTGGACAGAGATGGGGCAGAGTGCTGGACAGAGATGGAGCAGAGTGCTGGACAGAGATGGGGCAGAGTGCTGGACAGAGATGGGGCAGAGTGCTGGACAGAGATGGGGCAGAGTGCTGGACAGAGATGGGGCAGAGTGCTGGACACTGATGGGGCAGAGTGCTGGACAGAGATGGGGCAGCGTGCTGAACAGAGATGGGGCAGAGTGCTGGACAGAGATGGGGCAGAGTGCTGGACAGAGATGGGGCAGAGTGCTGAACAGAGATGGGGCAGAGTGCTGGACAGAGATGGGGCAGAGTGCTGGACAGAGATGGGGCAGAGTGCTGACAGAGATGGGGCAGAGTGCTGGACAGAGATGGGGCAGAGTGCTGGACACTGATGGGGCAGAGTGCTGGACAGAGATGGGGCAGCGTGCTGAACAGAGGTGGGGCAGAGTGCTGGACAGAGATGGGGCAGAGTGCTGGACAGAGATGGGGCAGAGTGCTGGACAGAGATGGGGCAGAGTGCTGGACAGAGATGGGGCAGAGTGCTGGACAGAGATGGGGCAGAGTGCTGGACAGAGATGGGGCAGAGTGCTGGACAGAGATGGGGCAGAGTGCTAGACAGAGATGGGGCAGAGTGCTGGACACTGATGGGGCAGAGTGCTGGACACTGATGGGGCAGAGTGCTGGACAGAGATGGGGCAGAGTGCTGGAAAGAGATGGGGCAGAGTGCTGGACAGAGATGGGGCAGAGTGCTGGACAGAGATGGGGCAGAGTGCTGGACAGAGATGGGGCAGAGTGCTGGACAGAGATGGGGCAGAGTGCTGGACAGAGATGGGGCAGAGTGCTGGACAGAGATGGGGCAGAGTGCTGGACAGAGATGGGGCAGAGTGCTGGACAGAGATGGGGCATGATTGGACACAGATGGGGCAGAGTGCTGGACAGAGATGGGGCAGGATTGGACACAGATGGGGCAGAGTGCTGGACAGAGATGGGGCAGAGTGCTGGACAGAGATGGGGCAGAGTGCTGGATAGAGATGGGGCAGAGTGCTGGACAGAGATGGGGCAGAGTGCTGGACAGAGATGAGGCAGGATTGGAAACAGATGGGGCAGAGTGCTGGACACAGATGGGGCAGGATTGCACACAGACTGGGCAGAGTGCTGGACACATATGGGGCAGGAGTGGACACAGATGGGGCAGAGTGCTGGACACAGATGGGGCAGGATTGGACACAGATGGGGCAGAGTGCTGGACACAGATGGGGCAGGATTGGAAACAGATGGGGCAGAATGAAGACAGATGGGGCAGGATTGGAAACAGATGGGGCAGAATGGAGACAGATGGGGCAAGATTGGAGACAGATGGGGCAGGATGGATACGATGGAGACAGATGGGGCAGGATGGGGAGATCGTATGGGGCAGAATGGATACTCATGAGGGCAGGATGGGAGAACATATGGCTGGAGCCTGGAATGAGACACACGGGGGCTAGGATGGCGAATATTACCATAGGGGCTAATTAAGGGATATTATTATTGCAGTGATGTATTTATTTTATTTTTTGAGTATACTGTTTTAAATGGGGGGGCGGTCCTGTTACTGTGTAGAGTGATACTATGTTGCCTTCTTCATGTGGTGTAATGTAGAAGTTGGGAAAATTAAGTAATGTGTTCTACAAGCGGAACTCGAGATAACTGTTTTATTTCCTGCAGAGACGAGTCCTGGCTGGATGAAGTGATGGCGGTCTGTGCGAGATGAAAGATGAAGGACTTCACCTAGAGACGTCACTGGTGAGTCAGTGTTACCTATACACTGACACTATACGCTGTATACTATATACAGAGGTCCTGTGTACAATGTCACCAGTGATCACTGTATTACCTATACATTATATACAGAGCTCCTGTGTATAATGTCACCGGTGATCACTGTATTACCTGTACACAGACACTGCTTACTAATTACAGATCTCCTGTGCATAATGGCACTGCTGGTGATAGTATTGTGGGTTTTTTTTTATTACTGATCAGTATTGTAGTATTCAGTCATTTGTGGTTATATGCGGTCTGGTCATGGTGTAGTGGTATTTGTTCCTTGTATTTTATATTATTCGATCACTGTGGTGGTAATATGTCATCTGGTCATAGTGCGGTGGTATTTGTTCCTTGTATGTAGTATTATAGGTCATTTTAAAAATTGAAAAATAAATAAAAATATACCTAAATTGTATTGCATATTTTAACAAATATTTAGTAGGTTACAGTAGAGTAGGGCCCGGCCAAAAGTGTCTACCGTGTTATGGTGGCAGCTTAAAAAATCTTTTGGCCAAAACAAAAGCTGCCGGCTATATGTGTGATCTGGTGATGGGAACTGTTAATGTGTGATAGGTGAGAAGTGGAGATTTTCCAAGAGATAGCGGTGGGACTGTGGACAGTTCATGGGGTGGAGCCTGGAGGCGGGGCTCGGGTAGAGCCTGGGCGGAGTTTCAAGGGGGCCCCGAAAATTTTGTCAGTATGGGGCCCCAAAATTTCTAGTGGCAGCCCTGGCTATATGCACATAATATATTTATAATTTATTACTTTGCTATCATAGAAAAACATATTCATTTAAATCACACATGGAAACAGACTGTATTTATCACATACTTTTAAGTAACATCACATCAATCACTGATGCATTATTGTCACTGTCATTGCATATAACTGGACTGGATGAAAAAAGAACCAACTCCAAGTTGCCTAAATAGCGTAAATCATTTCTGTCCAATTCATTTTCATTCTGTTGTGCATCAGTTGTAATCTTCCTTCCTACCACTAGAGGTCAGTGAATGATCTCATAACTATTTTTCTCCATAAATGCTACCATGAAGCAGTGCGGCCTGCAGGTTTCCTCAGGTTTAGTGATATAATAATCTTCCATTACCAGAACACTGCTGCTATAAAGAAGGTGCATCAAAAAAATTCTATTCTGCTCCCCTGTCATTTTCATTGATTGTTATCCCTGCAGTAACTGAGTTTGGAGTGTGCAGGGCAGTCTAAGGATATGTGCACACAGAGGCCCCTATTAATCTCAGCTTTTTGGCCCAAAAAGTGTCGTAAAATGTCACAAAATTTGTGTGCAATTCAAAGTTGCGCCAAAATTTTGTGACTTTTGGCGTTTTTGTGACAGTTCCTCCCACCTCTGTAAAAATGGGTGTAGCAGGGGTGGGACAGGGTGCAATGGGGGTGTAACGTCACAGTTTGTCTAATTACTACCAGTAAGAAGTGCACGTCACTCGTCAGATGCTCCAGATTCATGAAGAGGCGTGCACCCCTTCATGATTCAGGTGCGTCTGACTCCACCATGCCCCTCATCAAGCCTGGTGAAAACACAGCCGGTCTTGATTAATCTGGGCCAAAGTCTTTTAGATACCGGCAAAACCTACATTCTTTCTGAAGCAGAAGTCATCTTCTCTTCTTTGTCGTTTTCTTCAGGCTCTTTAGCAGCGGCTTTGCTGCAGACGTCCTTTTTCACATTTTACATGTAAGATAGTGGAAAATAGGGGCAACTTGCAAACAGAAGCCAACAGAAGAATGGTCAGGTCAATTCTTTTAGCTGCTTTATGACTTTAGAATCCTGAAGCTGAGACAAAACAAAAGACAGAACATATACACAGCAAGTCGAGTTCACATTGCTGTGCGTATGCTCATTATTTTGAATATTTTTAAGTGCTTTTTTAGGTGGGTTCCTGGTGAAATCCACCTGAAAATGATGCTGTGTGAATATGCTCTCAGGTTATGGTCACACAGTTTTATAAAGTGAATTTTTTTTCAGCTAGAAAAATCAATATGTAAATATCACTTCTAAACAGCATGTGGTTTTTCGTGGGATTCTGTAAAGACACACTTTTTTTTACACATTTTTTATATACTATACATTTTCTTATTGCTTCTTTTTATGAGTTTTTACTTTCGATATGTGACACGGCAATGTAGAGCAGTCAGGGCCGCCATCAGGGCGTTACTATCCTTACTGGTATGAGGTCTGGTGAGCAGTAGCAAAGAGGGCCCCTCCTCCTCTTTTGCTTCTGCTCACTGGGACCCAAGGTGAGTGGGTTGCTGCGCACATCTTGTCAGCAAAGGGAGCTTTCCTGGAGCTCCATGGCCATCAACAGATCGGCAGAGTGTGGAACTCCTCCACCTGGTTTGTGACATGCTGGTGGCGGCGCCTTACAAAATGACGTCTTTGCTCCGGCACATAAAAGCATTGGACACCAGAAGTATAAGAGGTAAGTATGAAAACCTTGTACTGGAGGGTGGGGGACAGCAAATGATGAATTGAGACTGGGAAGGTGGGGAACAGCAAAAAATGATGAATAGAGACTGGGGTATAGGGAACAGCAAATGATGAATTGAGACTGGGGGATGGGGAACAGCAAATGATGAACTGAGACTGAGGGGTGGGGGGCAGAAAATGATGAATGGAGATTGGGGTGGGGACAGTAAATAATGATGAACTGAGACTGGGGGTGGGGTACAGCAAATGATTAGAAATTGAGACTTGGCATGTGGGGTACCTCAAAGGAAGATGAAATGAGACTGGGGTGGAAGGTGGAGTACAGCAAAAGATGAATTGAGACTTGCGGTGGGGAGAGCAAATGATTAGGAATTGAGACTGGGAGATGGGGTACAGCAAATGATTATGAATTGAGACTGGGGGTGGGGGACAACAAATGATGAATTGAGACTGGGGGGTGGAGTACAGCAAATGACTATGAATTGAGACTGGGGTGGGTAACAGCAAATGATGATGACTTGAGGGAGAGCAAATGATGAGTTGAGAGGTGGTGCAGTTACTGTATAGGGTGGCACTATGTAACTTTTTCTTCATCTGACAGTGTAGAAGTTGGGGAAAAAGTGGAGAATGTGCTCAGAAAGTGGCGGTCTAGATAACTGTTATTTTCTGCAAAGACAAGTCCTGGCTAGAAGAAGTGATGGTGGTCTATGCTGAATAAAGAAAAGTGAAGATGAAGGACTTCAACTAGAGATGTCACTGGTGAGTCAGTGTGTTACATGTACACTGACACTATGCACTATATACTATGTACAGAGCTCCTGTGTATAATGGCACTGGTGATCACTGTATTGGGCTGGTTTCACATTTGTGTCTGTGTGCGCAGCGTTTCATCTGCATAGATCCACATGCGTCATGCGTACATATATTTAACATGGTGTACACAAGGACATGCTTTTGCATACACATGTCATTTTGGGGTGTGCGGCGGGGCGCGGTGAACACAACGTTGCATTTTTGGAAGCGTCAAATATTGCGCAATCATCCACATGCAGACAATTGCGGATGATTGTGTCAAAAAAGCATTACTGTCTATGGGAACGCATTGGTATGCAAGGACATGCGTACGCATACGTTCGGGAAACAATGCGTACTTCACACTAATCATGTCTAGGAAACTATGTTACCTCCTGCAAAATCACTGATGTATAAAAGGTGGTGTGGGGACAGGTAGTCCATTACTCTCAAGACTCTGGATGGAATCAGAAGACTCAACAGAAGCACAAGACTCTGCACGGAAGCACAAGACTGGTTGTCTCATGGTGCTGCCATCTCTCCTGGTGCTGGTGTAAAACCCCAGGTAACCGGTTGTTACAGTGATGTTGCCTTCCTTTCGGGGAGGGTGATATCATGCGTGGAGGCAAAGGGGATTCTCTTTACCAGGTAAGCACACACATGCAACACATTCTGAACCCAGGCCAGGAGGGGGAGCTCAGGACCCGGATTTAGGGGAGCTTCCCTCAAATATGGATATATGCCCTGGTCTGGAGGGGAGTTAGCCAGTCTGGGAGAGACAGTGGACAGAGACAGTGAGTCTCCAGGAGGGAGAGATAGAGGAAGGACGTCTGGAACAGACAGAGTGGCCTAACAGCCACATGGGAGCTGCAGCCTCTGGAAAGAGTGATTAACCTGAAAGGTTGTTGTATGCAGTGGAGCACTGAGGAAAGGAGCGCAGGAATGGAACAGGGCTCAGAGGGGAACTGTGACCAGACACCCTAGAGCCAGAGCGCAGAAACCGGGTACCAGGAGCCCAAGGCTTTTGTGGGACTCTAAGACATGAAGCAGAACCGGAGGGCACTAGACTACATGTTAACTGCTCGCACCAAGCCTGAGATACAGCAGTACTCTAAGTGCCCGAGTAGTGGTAGAAACCCTATAAAAAGGCTTAAACTACCTACCGTGCAGACAACTGTCCCAGGACAGGAGAGGATTCCTGGCCAGCAAGCTACAAGCAGCAGGGACCTCGACATCTTAGCACAAGTAGGAAAGGCTTACGGACCTCACCTGAAAGAGGGATCACCTTTGCCTCCAAGCCGGCCGGACCACATCACCATCCATGTCTGGTACCCTGGACTGTGGACAACTACCACCAGTAAACCAGGTAAAGACTTTACAACTTGTGTCCTCTACTTATTCTTCCGCATACAACATACTTGCCACACAACTTGGGAGTCCTGGGGACCCCGCTTCACCTGTGGGAAGCATCACCCTCTAGCCGCCATACCATCACCCCAGAGGACCCCTTTAAGCGGCGGCGGTCACCACTGACCGAACACCACAGGTGGCGTCACGACAGACTTTATCACAATTCACTTTAAAGACCGTTCCCCTTTAATTGGGCATCCAGGGCCACGGACTGGGTCGCAGCCACCATGACCTCCCTTTTAAGACCAGACCTGGTACCGAGTACCCCACAGCCCTCGCGGGCGTCACACTGGCATCTCTCCTGGTGCTGCCATCTGTTTCTGGTGCTGGTGTCTCTCCTGGTGCTGCTGTCCTGGTGAGGACAACACTAGCTATGTAAGTATAGAGCCTTTGAAAATGTCTGTCTCTCTTAATTTTTCTTTCTGTTCCTTTAGACTGGTTGTCTCCTGGTGCTGCCGTCTCTCCTGGTGCTGCGTCTCTACTGGTGCTGCCATCTGTCTCTGGTGCTGGGGTCTCTCCTGGTGCTGCTGTCCTGGTAAGGACAAAACTGGCTATGTAAGTATAGAACCTTTGAAAATGTCTGTCTCTCTTAATTTTTCTTTCTGTTCCTTTAGACTGGTTGTCTACTGGTGCTACCATCTCTCTTGGCGCTGCCATCTGTCCCTGGTGCTGGCGCCTCTCCTGGGGCTACTGTCCTGGTGAGGACAACACTGGCTATGTAAGTATAGAACCTTTGAAAATGTCTCTCTCTCTTAATTTTTTTTTTCTGTTCCTTTAGACTGGTTGTCTCCTGGTGCTGCCGTCTCTCCTGGTGCTGCCATCTGTCCTGTTGCTGCTGTCTATCCCTGTCCTGTGCTGACTGCTGTGCTGTTGGACTACTGCCTGTAATGTAAATATTGGTGTCAATTTTTTAATTTTTTGGGGCTACATTTTGTTTGGCTCTTAACATGGTTACATTTTCTTTTTTTTTTTCCTGTAGTGTTTCACTTGACTGCTGCCTGCTCTTCAACCATGTCCTCAGGTGAAGAAGTGACTTATTCCCAGGGTGGACATGACACCGATTATGTAATCACATTTGCTATACTGATTGGTTATGTATTGACTGGCAATACTATACCTGTGTTAAATCATATAATTTTTTTACCGGTACCTTCCACTGATGAAGAGCAGGAGCAGTCGTGTGGAAATGAATCTTCCCTTCGTCAGGCTCATGTGTCTCAGGAGGAAAGATGTGGTGTAAGCATTCTTTTCATCAGAGTTGTAATTGATTTTTGTTTCATTTTTACTTAAAATTATTTAGTTTTATTGGATCTATAGGTTCCACAATGGGAAGAAGCCCAACAGGACATTAAAAATGAGCAACTAATTCACCTTGTGCAATAGCGAGTACCGTTGTGGGACACCCATGATCGTCAGCACTCCGGCGGTGACATTTGACGACTCTGGGAAGAAGTGGCCAGATCGCTGCTGCATGATTGGGACTGTGCCACGCCACATACCAGAAATGATTTTGGTAAGTTTTGCAATGTGATGTGATGCGACAGTGAAACTGTAAATGTAGGTGCATTGTTTTACAATTAGTTTTTCCCCCTTCACAGTGAAGAGAATAAGAGTGCGTTGGCGCTCGATGAAGGATCGCTTCAACAAGGACGAGAGACAGGAGAATCAGGTTAAAAGTTGTGCTGCTCAAAGGATACTCAGAAAATACAAATACCACCGGAACCTTGCTTTTCTGAGGCCTGCGCTTGCTACGCGAATGTGAGAATATTTTGTGTTGTCTTTCCATTATTTAACCTTTTTTTTGTGTTTCACTAATGTTTTTCTTTTATTTTCACCACAGAACCTGGTGCAGCACCACACAACCAGGATCATCCTCTGTTGGAGCAGACCCTCATCTACCAGCCAACGAACAGACGCAGTCCCAATCATCCACAAGCGAAGGAGCAACCTGGCAGGCCTCACAGGCTGAGGAACAGGCAGCCGCCTGTCCATCAGGTTATACCATCTCACAGCCCTCTGCTGCTGCTTTGGGTGGGTCTTCTCGTCAGCAGCAGAGTGCCTGGGAGAGTTTATGCACTTAAGCTCGGTCTTCCAGCAGGGGATTAAGGTGCTTGGTGATAGACTGAAGAGTGGGTTCACCCATGTGAACACACTTCTACATGATGTCAACAATCGCCCTGACAGCCTGGAAGCCGACCTTGAGAGACCGGCGCAATATTTTTTTTTCAATACAGCGGGAAGTGTCGGAAAACCTTACGCCTCAATTCTAGATCAACATCATGCAGGCCTGCAAGGCTGCTTACTGCCACGCATTGCAGCAGCAGCAGTCCCAAAGCTACAATCCACAGGCTGAAGAATATTACCAGCAGCCAAACATCTACTTTCAAACTCCCACAGCACCGAACTCTCCACTACCACCACCGCGTCCAGTTCACAGATCCACCTCGCTGCCGACTTCATCATCCCTGCAGCCAGCAACATCCACGACGCTCTCAAGCTCAGCACCCTTGCAGCCGGCAGCATCCACCACGCTCCCAAGTTCAACACCCTTGCAGCCAATAGCATCCACCAATACTTTCCCAAGCTCAGCAGCCCTGCAGCCAGCAGCATCCACCACTACTTTCCAAAGTTCAGCACCCCTGCAGCCAGCAGCATCCACCATGCTGCCCAGTCCAGCATCACGCCAGAAGACTGCTACAGAGGCCACCACTCCCACTCGCCCAAGAAAGCAAAGGTCCAAAACTAAAAACCTTCCCACCAGGACGAAGTCCTGGAGTCAAAAAACCCTGCTAAAATTGGACCCACCACCTCCACCCTCACCTACCAATGTGTTTCTGTTGTCAAATGTGTCACTACCTTCCCTTGTGTCTGTCCCTTCCAGTTTGTCTATCAATTCCCATGATTCCACTGTGTTGTCTACTCCCAATGTGTCCAGTCCCGTCCATGATCCAATCCTTCAACTTGTTGCCACTTCCCCTGTAACCCCTTCATCAACTACCACTCAATCCTCAGAGCTCCACACCCCCAAGGTCAACCACATCTCACCCTCAGATAGACCCCGATCCTAAACCCTGTTATTTTTTTTTAAAATAAATGTTGATTTTTTTTGCACAATATCTGTGTTTTCTTTGTGTCTTTAAGCGCCGCCACTGCAATCACACACACACGTGTGCATTGTATTGTTGAGGGAACTTGTAACGGGTGTTTTACTACAGGTATTTTACTTTAATTCAGCAAACATTACAGGTACATTTTAACATTACAGGTACATTTTTACATTACAGATACACACTAAGAGGCTTAAACCATTCCATCTTGCCATGCCACACGTCCATGATCAGAAATAAAGTATGCAGCAAACTTATCCCTCATCTGGGCAACTTCTACTGTAGTCCTCAGAGGGAGATCTTGGTAATCGTGCAATGTAACAGGTTCCTCAGGTTCTAAGTTGGGTTGCTCTTTTGCCAGGATATAATTGTGCATAACAACACATGCTTTCATAACCTCATCAATTGTCTCAATTTGTAGATTGATTGGTGTTCCCAAATTGCACCATTTAGATGCCAGCATACCAAAGGCACACTCCACAGTTCTTCGTGCCCTTGTCAGTCGGTAGTTGAAAATCCATTTGGTGTGACTCCAGTCCCTACTTGAGTAAGGTTTTAGGAGGTTGGCACACATTTGAAAGGCCTTATCCCCAGCCACAACAAACGGCATTGGCAGGCCTTCAGTGTTGGGAAGAGGTTGTAGCTGTGGAAAATTGAAATTATTATGATACAAACGTTGGCCCATGTCAGAGTTTTCGTCCAAGTAAGCCAACGTCCATGGCGACATTCAGCATCTGCAATCACCATGAGAACAATAGAAAATAATTTTTTGTAATTAAAAAACTCAGTTCCACTTCCAGCAGGTTTCATAATCCAAATGTGTTTGCCATCCACAGCCCCCACACAGTTAGGAAAATTAAAAATGTCCTGGAATTTTTCTGCATTTTCAAGCCAGAGTTCTGTTGTGGGTAGGGGAGGAATTCTGGTCACAGAACTTCACATAAAGCCCTGCAGGTGTCTCCAACAATCACAGAAAGGATGGACACTCCAATCTGGAACTGGAAATGGACAGATGATAAGGTCTCTCCGGTAGCCAGGAATCTGTCAAACAGAAAATGGAAATAAAAAAATTAATACATGGGTTTTCTAACAATAATACTATGAACATGCGTTTGTTTTTCACAATTACGTACCTCAGGGACACCAACAGACGTTCCTCAGCAGGAATTGCTTTACGTAGTTGTGTATCATGCCTGGTAATGGATCCTTGGACACGTTGCAGCAAGTCATCGAAACTACATTCAGACATCCTCGTGTAGTGAAAAAACTTCTGAGGGTTGCACGCAGCTCAGTGTATAAAGAGTGGTAGGCTCCACGGCTCCCTCGGAGCTCAAGGATGGGGTGTTGCCAGTAGCGACGGCGATGTCTTATCAGTCTTTGTCTTTTTTCTTCTTGACAAGCAAAAGCAAAGGCAACAGCCATTTTCAATTGTAAATCCAGATTAGCATAGAAGCTCTCCATGTAAAAATCCATCTTGCAGCAGGATACAGCTGCAAAAGATGAGGATTTCCTCAGTGCAGTGTATATACAGTATATAGAAATCCCATGAGACACGCCCATTGGGTATCTGAAGTCAAGGAAAAACTACTGCAAAACATTGGAAATATCGAATGCATGAGCATTCACATGCAGCTTTTTTGCTGTCATGTGTAAGATGATGCGGATAAAAAACACTGCATAAGCATGCGTTTGCATGCGTTTGGGCATGCAGAAGATACGCTGCGGACTCAAATGCTAATGTGAACCTAGCCTTACCTGTACACTGACACTTTACACTATATACTATGTACAGTGTTATGATGCGGTGGTTTAGGAGTAACATGGAACGAGCTCTGAAGGAAGTGGTAACTGTACTGACCGCAGTCCCTAAGCTCAACACAACACTAGAAGTAGCCGTGGAATGCTCCTAACTCTCCCTAGGCATCTCGTCACAGCCTAAGAGCTAACTACCCCTAAAGAAAGAAGCAGGAAAGCTATCTTGCCTCAGAGAAAATCCCCAAAGGATAGATTAGCCCCCCACAAATAATGACTGTGAGTGGAGAGGGAAAAGACATACACAGAATGAAACCAGGATGAGCACAGGAGGCCAGTCTAACTAAATAGATAGGACAGGATGGAATACTGTGCGGTCAGTATAAAACACTACAAAAATCCATGCAGAGTTTACTAAAAATCTCCACACCTGACTAAAGGTGTGGAGGGTAAATCTGCTTCCCAGAGCTTCCAGCAAGACAGAATTAATTCATACTGATAACGCTGGACAAACATAGAAGCACAGAACGGATAAGTCCACAAACTGTGAACAGAAAAGAGCAAGCAAAAACTTAGCTTTGCTGAACTGGTCAGGATAACAGGGAACTCCAAAGAGATGTGAATCCAACCAGGAACAATTTACAAGTGGCACTGGCTGAAGGACAGAGCCAGGCATAAATAGCCGATCAGAAAAGATGATCAGTGGAAAAAGCTGAAGACAGCTAACTCCAAGGAGCAGCCATCCCACTAGAAACCACAAGAGGGAGCCCAAGAGCAGAACTCACAAAAGTGCCACTTACAACCACCGGAGGGAGCCCAAGAGCGGAATTCACAACAGTACGCCCCCTTGAGGAGGGGTCACCGAACCCTCACCAGAGCCCCCAGGCCGATCAGGATGAGCCAAGTGAAAAGCACGAACCAAATTGGTGGCATGGACATCAAAGGCAACAACCCAAGAATTATCCTCCTGACCATAACCCTTCTGTTATAACCTGGTGGTTAAGAGGCCACACTGATATGACCTGGTGGCTAAAACGCAACATGGAGCGAGCTCTGAGAAGGTGGTATCTCTACTGACCGCAGTCCCTAATCCTAACAACAACACTAGAAATAGCCGTGGGATGTTCCTGACTCTCCCTAGACACCTCTTCACAGCCTAAGAAATAACTACCCCTAAAGAAGGAAATAGAAAGCTATCTTGCCTCAGAGAAAACCTCCAAAAGGAAAGATAGCCCCCCACAAATATTGACTGTGAATGGAGAGGGAAATGACGTACAAAGAAATGAAATCAGAATTCAGCAAAGGAGGCCAATACTAAACTAGATAGACAGAGAGAAAAGGATACTGTGCGGTCAGTATAAAAACTACAAAATCCACGCAAAGTTTACAAAAAAGAACTCCACACCGACTTACGGTGTGGAGGGGCAAATCTGCTTTCCCAGAGCTTCCAGCTAGCCTGAATAACACATAGTGACAAGCTGGACAAAAAGAGACATATTTGCAAAGCAATAGAGTCCAAACAAATGGACAAACAAAAACTAGCAAAAACTTATCTTTTGCAGACAAGGACTGGCCATATGAGAATTCCAAGGAAAGAACCAAATCCAACCAAGAACATTGACAGCAGGCATGGACTAAAGCCCAGAGCAGGTTTAAATAACAAACCCAGGCAAGGCGATTAGTGAAGGCAGCTGCTACAGCTACCTAAAGGAGCAGCAGTTCCACTCGAAACCACCAGAGGGAGCCCAAGGGCAGAACTCACAAAAATACCATTAGCAACCACAGGAGGGAGCTCCAGAACGGAATTCACAACACCATTCCACTTGACAAGATACTGAAGCCTCCGCCTCGAAAAACGAGAGTCCAAAATCTTCTCAACCTCATACTCCAACTCTCCCTCAACCAACACCGGGGCAGGAGGGTCAACCGAGGGAACAACGGGGACCACATATCTCCGCAACAAAGATCTATGGAAAACATTATGAATGGCAAAAGAGGCTGGAAGAGCCAAACGAAAAGACACCGGATTAATAATTTCAGAAATTTTATAAGGACCAATAAACTGAGGCTTAAACTTAGGGGACGAAACCTTCATAGGAACATGACGAGAAGACAACCAAACCAAATCCCCCACACGAAGTCGGGGACCAACACACCGACAGCGGTTAGCAAAACGTTGAGCCCTTTCCTGAGACAACGTCAAATTGTCCACCACATGAGTCCAAATCTGCTGCAGCCTGTCCACCACAGAATCCACACCAGGACAATCAGAAGGCTCAACCTGCCCAGAAGAAAAGCGAGGATGAAAACCAAAATTACAAAAGAAAGGTGAAACCAAAGTAGCCGAACTAGCCCGATTATTAAGGGCAAACTCAGCCAACGGCAAGAAAGACACCCAATCATCCCGATCAGCAGACACAAAGCATCTCAAATAGGTCTCCAAGGTCTGATTAGTTCGCTCAGTTTGGCCATTAGTCTGAGGATGAAACGCCGAAGAAAAAGACAAATCAATGCCCATCCTAGCACAAAAGGCCCGCTAAAATCTAGAGACAAACTGAGAACCTCTGTCAGACACAATATTCTCCGGAATGCCATGCAAACGAACCACATGCTGAAAAAACAATGGAACCAGATCTGAGGAGGAAGGCAACTTAGGCAAAGGTACCAGATGGACCATTTTAGAGAACCGGTCACAAACAACCCAGATAACAGACATCTTCTGGGAAACAGGAAGATCCAAAATAAAATCCATGGAAATATGCGTCCAGGGCCTCTCAGGGACCGGCAAAGGCAAAAGCAACCCACTAGCGCGGGAACAGCAAGGCTTGGCCCGGGCGCAAGTCCCACAGGACTGCACAAAAGCACGCACATCGCGCGACAAGGAAGGCCACCAAAAGGACCTAGCAACCAAATCTCTGGTACCAAAAATCCCAGGATGACCAGCCAACACTGAACAATGAACCTCAGAAATTACCTTACTTGTCCATCCATTAGGAACAAACAGCTTCCCCACTGGACAGGCCTATCAGCCTGAAATTCCTGAAGCACCCGCCGCAAATCAGGGGAGATGGCAGAAAGAATCACCCCTTCCTTAAGAAAGCCAACCGGCTCAAGGACTCCAGGAGAATCAGGCGAAAAACTCCTAGAGAGGGCATCAGCCTTAACATTCTTAGATCCCGGAAGATATGAGACCACAAAATCAAAACGGGAGAAAAACAGGGACCATCGAGCCTGTCTAGGATTCAGCCGCTTGGCCGACTCGAGGTAAATCAGATTCTTATGATCGGTCAGGACCACAACGCGGTGTTTAGCTCCCTCAAGCCAATGTCGCCACTCCTCAAACGCCCACTTCATAGCCAACAACTCCCGATTGCCGACATAATTGTGTTCCGCAGGCGAAAACTTTCTGGAAAAAAGGCACACGGTTTCATCAAAGAACCATCAGATTCCCTCTGAGACAAAACGGCCCCTGCCCCAATCTCAGAAGCGTCAACCTCAACCTGAAAAGGAAGAGAAACATCCGGCTGACGCAACACAGGGGCAGAAGTAAATCGGCGTTTAAGCTCCTGAAAGGCCTCAACAGCCGCAGAGGACCAATTCGTCACATCAGCGCCTTTCTTCGTCAAACCAGTAAGGGGCTTAACCACACTGGAAAAGTTGGCAATGAAACGGCGATAGAAATTAGCAAAGCCCAAAAATTTTTGAAGGCTCTTCACAGATGTGGGTTGAATCCAGTCATGAATAGCTTGAACCTTAACAGGATCCATTTCTATAGACGAGGGAGAAAAAATAAAACACAAAAACGAGACCTTGTGAACTCCGAATAGGCACTTAGACCCCTTCACAAAAAAAGTATTATCACGAAGGATCTGGAACACCATCCTGACCTGCTTCACATGAGACTCCCAATCATCGGAAAAAATCAAAATATCATCCAAATATACGACCATGAATTTATCAAGATAATTGCGGAAAATATCATGCATGAAAGACTGGAACACAGATGGAGCATTAGAGAGCCCAAATGGCATCACAAGGTATTCAAAATGGCCTTCGGGCGTATTAAATGCAGTTTTCCATTCGTCACCTTGTTTAATACGAACAAGATTATATGTCCCTCGGAGGTCAATCTTAGTAAACCAACTAGCCCCCTTAATCTGAGCAAACAAATCAGTAAGCAAAGGCAAGGGGTATTGGAATTTAACCGTGATCTTATTAAGATGACGATAATCAATACAGGGTCTCAAGGAGCCATCCTTAGCAACAAAAAAGAAACCCGCTCCCAATGGTAACAAAGAGGGCCGAATATGCCCCTTCTCCAAAGACTCCTTAACATAACTCCGCATGGCGGCATGCTCTGGCACAGACAGATTGAAAAGTCGGCCCTTTGGGAACTTGCAACCAGGAATCAAGTTAATAGCACAATCACAGTCCCTGTGCGGAGGAAGGGAACTGGACTTGGGCTCATCAAATACATCCTGGAAATCCGACAAAAACTCAGGGACCTCAGAAGAGGGGGAAGAGGAAATTGACATCAAAGGAACGTCACTATGTACTCCTCGACAACCCCAACTAGTCACCGACATAGTTTTCCAATCCAGCAATCTTCCTGATGTGCTGGGGCCGTGTACAGGGCCGCCATCAGGGCATTACAGCCGTCACTGGCGTATGGGGCCCGGTGAGCAGAGGGGGCAGAGGGGTGGGGCCCAGGGCAGTAAAGCTGGACACAGGGAGGGGGGGGGGCAGTAAAGCTGGACACAGGGAGGGGGGGGCAGTAAAGCTGGACACAGGGAGGGGGGGGGCAGTAAAGCTGGACACAGGGAGGGGGGGCAGTAAAGCTGGACACAGGGGGGGCAGTAAAGCTGGACACAGGGAGGGGGGGCAGTAAAGCTGGACACAGGGAGGGGGGGCAGTAAAGCTGGACACAGGGAGGGGGGGCAGTAAAGCTGGACACAGGGAGGGGGGGCAGTAAAGCTGGACACAGGGAGGGGGGGGCAGTAAAGCTGGACACAGGGAGGGGGGGCAGTAAAACTGGACACAGGGTGGGGGGGCAGTAAAGCTGGACACGGGGGGGAGCAGTAAAGCTGGACACGGGGGGGTCAGAAAGCTGGACACGGGGGGGTCAAAAAGCTGGACAGGGGGGGCAGTAAAGCTGGACACAGGGGGGCAGAAAGCTGGACACATGGGGGGCAGAAAGCTGGACACATGGGGGGCAGAGTGCTGGACAGAGATGGGGCAGAGTGCTGGAAAGAGATGGGGCAGAGTGCTGTACAGAGATGGGGCAGAGTGCTGGACAGAGATGGGGCAGAGTGCTAGACAGAGATGGGGCAGAGTGCTGGACAGAGATGGGGCAGAGTGCTGGACAGAGATGGGGCAGAGTGCTGGACAGAGATGGGGCAGAGTGCTGGACACTGATGGGGCAGAGTGCTGGACACTGATGGGGCAGAGTGCTGGACAGAGATGGGGCAGCGTGCTGAACAGAGATGGGGCAGAGTGCTGAACAGAGATGGGGCAGAGTGCTGGACAGAGATGGGGCAGAGTGCTGGACAGAGATGGGGCAGAGTGCTGGACAGAGATGGGGCAGAGTGGTGGACAGAGATGGGGCAGAGTGCTGGACAGAGATGGGGCAGAGTGCTGGACAGAGATGGGGCAGAGTGCTGGACAGAGATGGGGCAGAGTGCTGGACACTGATGGGGCAGAGTGCTGGACACTGATGGGGCAGAGTGCTGGACACTGATGGGGCAGAGTGCTGGACAGAGATGGGGCCGCGTGCTGAACAGAGGTGGGGCAGAGTGCTGGACAGAGATGGGGCAGAGTGCTGGACAGAGATGGGGCAGAGTGCTGGACAGAGATGGGGCAGAGTGCTGGACAGAGATGGGGCAGAGTGCTGGACAGAGATGGGGCAGAGTGCTGGACAGAGATGGGGCATGATTGGACACAGATGGGGCAGAGTGCTGGACAGAGATGGGGCAGGATTCGACACAGATGGGGCAGAGTGCTAGACAGAGATGGGGCAGGATTGGACACAGATGGGGCAGAGTGCTGGACAGAGATGGGGCAGGATTGGACACAGATGGGGCAGAGTGCTGGACACAGATGGGGCAGGATTGGACACAGATGGGGCAGAGATGGGGTAGGATTAGACACAGATGGGGCAGAGTGCTGGACACAGATGGGGTAGGATTGGACAGAGATGGGGCAAAGTGCTGGACAGAGATGGGGCAGAGTGCTGGACTGGACAGAGATGGGGCAGAGTGCTGGACAGAGATGGGGCAGAGTGCTGGACAGAGATGGGGCAGAGTGCTGGACAGAGATGGGGCATGATTGGACACAGATGGGGCAGAGTGCTGGACAGAGATGGGGCAGGATTGGACACAGATGGGGCAGAGTGCTGGACAGAGATGGGGCAGAGTGCTGGACAGAGATGGGGCAGAGTGCTGGACAGAGATGGGGCAGAGTGCTGGACAGAGATGGGGCAGAGTGCTGGACAGAGATGAGGCAGGATTGGAAACAGATGGGGCAGAGTGCTGGACACAGATGGGGCAGGATTGCACACAGACTGGGCAGAGTGCTGGACACAGATGGGGCAGGATTGGACACAGATGGGGCAGAGTGCTGGACACAGATGGGGCAGGATTGGACACAGATGGGGCAGAGTGCTGGACACAGATGGGGCAGAGTGCTGGACACAGATGGGGCAGGATTGGAAACAGATGGGGCAGAATGGAGACAGATGGGGCAGGATTGGAAACAGATGGGGCAGAATGGAGACAGATGGGGCAAGATTGGAGACAGATGGGGCAGGATGGATAAGATGGAGACAGATGGGGCAGGATGGGGAGATCGTATGGGGCAGAATGGATACTCATGAAGGCAGGATGGGAGAACATATGGCTGGAGCCTGGAATGAGACACACGGGGGCTAGGATGGCGAATATTACCATAGGGGCTAATTAAGGGATATTATTATTGCAGTGATGTATTTATTTTATTTTTTGAGTATACTGTTTTAAATGGGGGGGGCGGTCCTGTTACTGTGTAGAGTGATACTATGTTGCCTTCTTCATGTGGTGTAATGTAGAAGTTGGGAAAATTAAGTAATGTGTTCTACAAGCGGAACTCGAGATAACTGTTTTATTTCCTGCAGAGACGAGTCCTGGCTGGATGAAGTGATGGCGGTCTGTGCTGGATGAAAGATGAAGGACTTCACCTAGAGACGTCACTGGTGAGTCAGTGTTACCTATACACTGACACTATACGCTGTATACTATATACAGAGGTCCTGTGTACAATGTCACCAGTGATCACTGTATTACCTATACATTATATACAGAGCTCCTGTGTATAATGTCACCGGTGATCACTGTATTACCTGTACACAGACACTGCTTACTAATTACAGATCTCCTGTGCATAATGGCACTGCTGGTGATAGTATTGTGGGTTTTTTTTTATTACTGATCAGTATTGTAGTATTCAGTCATTTGTGGTTATATGCGGTCTGGTCATGGTGTAGTGGTATTTGTTCCTTGTATTTTATATTATTCGATCACTGTGGTGGTAATATGTCATCTGGTCATAGTGCGGTGGTATTTGTTCCTTGTATGTAGTATTATAGGTCATTTTAAAAATTGAAAAATAAATAAAAATATACCTAAATTGTATTGCATATTTTAACAAATATTTAGTAGGTTACAGTAGAGTAGGGCCCGGCCAAAAGTGTCTACCGTGTTATGGTGGCAGCTTAAAAAATCTTTTGGCCAAAACAAAAGCTGCCTATGTGTGATAGGTGAGAAGTGGAGATTATCCAAGAGAGAGCGGTGGGACTGTGGACAGTTCGTGGGGTGGAGCCTGGAGGCGGGGCTGGGGTAGAGCCTGGGCGGAGTTTCAAGGGGGCCCAGAAAATTTTGCCAGTATGGGGCCCCAAAATTTCTAGTGGCAGCCCTGGCCGTGTACATAGTCATCTGCGTCAAGTACTGAGGTTTATCCTTGGCCAAGGGTGTAGCATCAATACCCCTCAAAGGAATAGGGCTCTGCAAAGGCTGCAAGGAAAAACCACAGCGCCTGGCAAATTCTAAGTCCATTAAGTTCAGGGCAGCGCCTGAATCCACAAATGCCATGACAGAAAAGGACGACAATGAGAAAATCAGGGTCACAGATAAGAGAAATTTAGGCTGTATAGTACTAATGGTAACAGACCTAGCGACTCTCTTAAGGTACCGTCACACTGGACGATATCGCTAGCGATCCGTGACGTTGCAGCGTCCTGGCTAGCGATATCGTCCAGTGTGACAGGCAGCAGCGATCAGGCCCCTGCTGTGCTGTCGCTGGTCGGGGAAGAAAGTCCAGAACTTTGTTTCGTCGCTGGACTCCCCGCAGACATCGCTGAATCGGCGTGTGTGACACCGATTCAGCGATGTCTTCGCTGGTAACCAGGGTAAACATCGGGTTACTAAGCGCAGGGCCGCGCTTAGTAACCCGATGTTTACCCTGGTTACCATCGTTAAAGTAAAAAAACAAACGCTACATACTTACCTACCGCTGTCTGTCCTCGGCGCTCTGCTTCTCTGCTCTGGCTGTGAGCACAGCGGCCGGAAAGCAGAGCTGTGACGTCACCGCTCTGCTTTCCGGCTGCCCGGCGCTCACAGCCAGAGCGCCGAGGACAGACAGCGGTAGGTAAGTATGTAGCGTTTGTTTTTTTACTTTTAGGATGGTAACCAGGGTAAACATCGGGTTACTAAGCGTGGCCCTGCGCTTAGCAACCCGATGTTTACCCTGGTTACCGGCATTGTTGGTCGCTGGAGAGCGGTCTGTGTGACAGCTCTCCAGCGCCCAAACAGCGACGCTGCAGCGATCCGGATCATTGTCGGTATCGCTGCAGCGTCGCTTAGTGTGACGGTACCTTAAGTACGCTTAGGGCAATCAGAGATAATATGAGTAGAATCACCACAGTAAAAACACAGCCTATTCTGACGTCTGAATTCCTGCCGTTCTGTTCTAGTCAAAATCCTATCACATTGCATAGGTTCAGGACTTTGCTCAGAGGATACTGCCATATGGTGCACAGCTTTGCGCTCGCGCAGACGCCGATCAATCTGAATAGCTAGAGACATAGATTCGCTCAAACCGGCAGGCGTAGGAAAGCCCACCATAACATCTTTAAGGGCTTCAGAAAGACCTTTTCTGAAAATAGCAGCCAGAGCCTCCTCATTCCATTTAGTGAGCACAGACCATTTTCTAAATTTATGGCAGTATATTCTGCCACTTCCTGACCTTGACACAAGGCCAACAGGGTTTTTTCTGCATGATCCACAGAATTAGGTTCGTCATACAATAATCCGAGCGCTTGAAAAAATGCGTCTACATTCAATAATGCCGGATCCCCTGTTTCAAGAGAAAAGGCCCAGTCTTGAGGGTCACCACGCAGCAAGGATATGATGATTTTTACTTGCTGAATGGGATCACCTGAAGAACGGGGTTTCAAAGCAAAAAACAATTTGCAGTTATTTTTAAAGTTCAAAAACTTGGATCTGTCCCCAAAAAACAAATCAGGAGTAGGAATTCTAGGCTCTAAAGCCGGAGTCTGGACAACGTAGTCCTGGATACTCTGTACTCTTGGAGCAAGTTGATCCACACGAGAAAACAAACCCTGAACATCCATGCCAAAGCATATATCCTGAACCACCCAGATATCAAGAGGAAAAAAAGACAAACCAGAGCACAGATTCATTTTTTGCCACTTGTACTGTTATGATGCGGTGGTTTAGGAGTAACATGGAACGAGCTCTGAAGGAAGCGGTAACTGTACTGACCGGAGTCCCTAAGCTCAACACAACACTAGAAGTAGCTGTGGAATGCTCCTAACTCTCCCTAGGCATCTCGTCACAGCCTAAGAGCTAACTACCCCTAAAGAAAGAAGCAGGAAAGCTATCTTGCCTCAGAGAAAATCCCCAAAGGATAGATTAGCCCCCCACAAATAATGACTGTGAGTGGAGAGGGAAAAGACATACACAGAATGAAACCAGGATGAGCACAGGAGGCCAGTCTAACTTGATAGATAGGACAGGATGGAATACTGTGCAGTCAGTATAAAACACTTCAAAAATCCACGCAGAGTTTACTAAAAATCTCCACACCTGACTAAAGATGTGGAGGGTAAATCTGCTTCCCAGAGCTTCCAGCAAGACAGAATTAATTCATACTGATAACGCTGGACAAACATAGAAGCACAGAACGGATAAGTCCACAAACTGTGAACAGAAAAGAGCAAGCAAAAACTTAGCTTTGCTGAACTGGTCAGGATAACAGGGAACTCCAAAGAGATGTGAATCCAACCAGGAACCATTTACAAGTGGCACTGGCTGAAGGACAGAGCCAGGCATAAATAGCCGAGCAGAAAAGACGATCAGTGGAAACAGCTGAAGACAGCTAACTCCAAGGAGCAGCCATCCCACTAGAAACCACAAGAGGGAGCCCAAGAGCAGAACTCACAAAAGTGCCACTTACAACCACCGGAGGGAGCCCAAGAGCCGAATTCACAACAGTACAGTGCTCCTGTGTATAGTTGCACTGGTGATATCTGCATCTCCTGTACACACACTATATACAGAGCTCCTGTGTATAATGGCACTGGTGATCAGTGTATTACCTCTACACTGACACTGTATACAGAGCTCCTGTATACAATGTCACTGGTCATCACTGTATTACCTATACACTGACACTATACACTATATACTATGTGCAGAGCTTAAAGAAAAACAAATAAAAATATACCTAAAAAGAGTATTGGATCTTTTAAGGCATGTTTAATAGGTTAGAGTAAAGTAGGACCCAGCCAAAAGAGTCTACCTTGTTGTGGTGGTGGCGGCTTAAAAATCTTTTGTCCAAAACAAAAGCTGTTGGCTGTTGTGAATTCTGTGGCAGAGCTCCCTCCTGTGGTCACAAGTGGTACTTCGGCTGATTCTCTCTGTGAGCTTCTGTTGGTGGAGGGAAGTGGTACTGCGGCTTCTGAGTTTCCTCCCTCAGGTGATCTGGTGAGGTCGTTAGGTGCTTCTCTACTTAACTCCACCTAATGCTTTGATCCTGGCTTCCTGTCAATGTTCCAGTGTTGGACTTGCTTTTCCCTGGATCATTCCTGTGGCCTGCTGCTCTGCATAGCTAAGTTCTTCTTTGCTATTTGTTTGCTATTTTTTCTGTCCAGCTTGTCTAATTTGTTGCTGGAAGCTCTGGGACGCAAAGGGTGTACCTCCGTGCCGTTAGTTCGGTACGGAGGGTCTTTTTGCCCCCTTTGCGTGGTTTTCTTTAGGGTTTTGTGTAGACCGCAAAGTGACCTTTTCTATCCTCGCTCTGTTAAGAAAGTCGGGCCTCACTTTGCTGAATCTATTTCATCTCTACGTTTGTCTTTTCATCTTAACTCACAGTCATTATATGTGGGGGGCTGCCTTTTCCTTTGGGGTATTTCTCTGAGGCAAGGTAGGCTTATTTTCTATCTTCAGGCCAGTTAGTTTCTCAGGCTGTGCCGAGTTGCATAGGCAGTGTTAGGCGCAATCCACGGCTGCCTCTAGTGTTGTTTGGAGAGGATTAGGGATTGCGGTCTGCAGAGTTCCCACGTCTCAGAGCTCGTTCTATTATTTTGGGTTATTGTCAGATCACTGTATGTGCTCTGACCGCTATGTCCATTGTGGTTCTGAATTGCATTTCATAACAGTACAGGAAGCCCAAAGTACTAATGATTCTCAATAGAGGGAAAAAAGAAGTTCTGAGACCATTTTTTTTTTCTTTGCACTGTGTTTTGCCTTTTTTTTTTCCCCTAGACAATTGGGTGGTTCAGTACACAGGTGTAGCGATGGACATTAGAAGTCTGTCTTCATTTGTGGATCAGCTCTCGGCAAGTGTACAAAAGATTCAAGACACTATTGATCAGAAATCTATGTTAGAACCAAGAATTCCTATTCCTGATTTGTTTTTTGGAGATAGAACTAAGTTTCTGAGTTTCAAAAATAATTGTAAATTATTTCTGGCCTTGAAACCTCGCTCCTCTGGTGATCCAGTTCAACAGGTTTTGATTGTTATTTCTTTTTTGCGCGGCAACCCTCAGGACTGGGCGTTTTCTCTTGCGCCAGGAGATCCTGCATTGAGTAATATCGATGCGTTTTTCCTGGTGCTCGGATTGCTGTACGATGAACCTAATTCAGTGGATCAGGCAGAGAAAAATTTGCTGGCTCTTTGTCAGGGTCAGGATGAGATAGAGGTATATTGTCAGAAATTTAGAAAGTGGTCCGTGCTCACTCAATGGAATGAATCTGCGCTGGCAGCTATGTTCAGAAAGGGTCTCTCTGAAGCCCTTAAGGATGTCATGGTGGGATTTCCTATGCCTGCTGGTTTGAATGAGTCTATGTCTTTGGCCATTCAGATCGGTCGAGGCTTGCGTGAGCGTAAATCTGTGCACCATTTGGCGGTATTACCTGAGCTTAAACCTGAGCCTATGCAGTGCGATAGGACTTTGACCAGAGTTGAATGGCAAGAACACAGACGTCTGAATGGGCTGTGTTTCTACTGTGGTGATTCCACTCATGCCATCTCTGATTGTCCTAAGCGCACTAAGCGGTTCGCTAGGTCTGCCACCATTGGTACAGTACAGTCAAAATTCCTTCTGTCCGTTACCTTGATCTGTTCTTTGTCATCGTTGTCATGATTCCAATGGCAGGGAATCACAAAAGGACAAGCACCAACGAGCTCTAGGGTGATGGAACCTGAGCTGACCGCGACCCTAAACCTGAACACACAAATAACAATAGCTGGGGAACGTGCCTACGTTGATCCTAGACGTCTCGCACCAGCCGAAGATCTAACTTCCCCTATTAGAAGAAACACAGACCTCTCTTGCCTCCAGAGAAATCCCCCACAGAAATAGCAGCCCCCAACATATAATGACGGTGAAATGAGAGGAAGGCACATACACAGTATGAAAACAGATTCAGCAAAATGAGGCCCGCTAAAACTAGATAGCAGAGGATACAAAAGTAAACTGCGCGGTCAGCAAAAAACCCTTCAAAAAACCATCCTGTAATTACTTGAACTCATGTTCCAACTCATGGAACATGAGGAGCAATTACAGCCCACTAAAGCAACCAGCAGCAAAGAGACAATTATATGCAAGCTGGACAAGACAAAAATAAAGCAAAACGTGGAACAAGAAAATCAAAACTTAGCTTGTCCTGAAGGTTACTGAAGCCAGAAGCTGAGGTAACAAAACACTCTGATAACCTTGATAGCCGGCGGGGAAATGACAAGAAAGCCCGGTTAAATAGGAAACTCTCAAATCCTAATAGAACAGGTGGACACCAGAGACAGCAGAACACAAATCACCCAGTACCATCAGTAACCACCAGAGGGAGCCCAAAAATAGAACTCACAACAGTACCCCCCCCTTGAGGAGGGGTCACCGAACCCTCACGAGAACCACCAGGGCGACCAGGATGAGCCCTATGAAAAGCGCGGACCAAATCATCAGCATGAACATCAGAGGCAACCACCCAAGAATTATCCTCCTGACCATAACCCCTCCACTTGACCAAATATTGGAGTTTCCGTCTGGAAACACGAGAATCCAAGATCTTCTCCACAACATACTCCAATTCTCCCTCCACCAGCACCGGAGCAGGAGGCTCAAGCGAAGGAACAACAGGTACCTCATACCTCCGCAACAACGACCGATGGAACACATTATGAATAGCAAACAATGCCGGGAGATCCAAACGAAACGACACAGGATTAAGAATTTCCAAGATCCTATAAGGACCGATGAACCGAGGCGTGAACTTAGGAGAAGAGACCTTCATAGGAACAAAATGAGAAGACAACCACACCAAGTCCCCAACACGAAGTCGAGGACCCACGCGGCGACGGCGATTAGCAAACTGCTGAGCCTTCTCCTGGGACAACTTCAAATTGTCCACCACATGACTCCAAATCCGATGCAACCCATCCACCACCATGTCCACTCCAGGATAATCAGAAGGCTCCACCTGACCAGAGGAAAAACGAGGATGAAACCCCGAATTACAAAAGAAAGGAGAAACCAAGGTAGCAGAACTAGCCAGATTATTAAGGGCAAACTCGGCCAGCGGCAAAAAGGTAACCCAGTCATCCTGATCAGCAGAAACAAAACACCTCAAATAAGTTTCCAAGGTCTGATTAGTTCGCTCCGTCTGGCCATTCGTCTGAGGATGGAATGCAGACGAAAAGGACAAATCAATGCCTATCTTAGCACAGAACGTCCGCCAAAATCTAGACACAAACTGGGATCCCCTGTCAGAAACGATGTTCTCCGGAATCCCATGCAAACGAACCACGTTCTGGAAAAACAGAGGGACCAACTCAGAGGAGGAAGGTAACTTAGGCAAGGGGACCAGATGAACCATTTTAGAAAAGCGGTCACACACAACCCAGATGACAGACATTTTTTGAGAGACAGGGAGATCCGAAATAAAGTCCATGGAAATGTGCGTCCAAGGCCTCTTCGGGATAGGCAAAGGTGACAACAATCCACTGGCTCGAGAACAGCAAGGCTTAGCCCGAGCACAAACCTCACAAGACTGCACAAAAGAACGCACATCCCTCGACAAGGAAGGCCACCAAAAAGACCTGGCCACCAAGTCTCTAGTACCAAATATTCCAGGATGACCTGCCAACGCAGAAGAATGGACCTCGGAGATGACTCTACTGGTCCAACTATCCGGAACAAACAGTCTCTCAGGCGGACAACGATCAGGTTTACCCGCCTGAAACTCCTGCAAAGCACGTCGCAAGTCTGGGAAGACGGCCGACAAAATCACCCCATCCCTAAGGATACCAGTGGGCTCAGAATTTCCAGGGGAGTCAGGCACAAAACTCCTAGAAAGAGCATCCGCCTTCACATTCTTTGAACCTGGCAGGTATGAAACCACAAAATTGAAACGAGAGAAAAACAGTGACCAACGAGCCTGTCTAGGATTCAGACGCCTGGCAGACTCAAGGTAAATCAGATTTTTGTGATCAGTCAAGACCACCACACGATGTCTAGCACCCTCCAGCCAATGACGCCACTCCTCAAATGCCCACTTCATGGCCAAAATTTCCCGATTACCCACATCATAATTCCGCTCAGCGGGCGAAAATTTTCTAGAAAAGAACGCACATGGCTTCATCACCGAGCAATCGGAGCTTCTCTGTGACAAAACCGCCCCCGCTCCAATCTCGGAAGCATCAACCTCAACCTGGAAAGGAAGCGAAACATCAGGCTGACGCAACACAGGAGCAGAAGAAAACCGGCGTTTAAGTTCCCGAAAGGCCTCCACAGCCGCAGGAGACCAATCAGCAACATCAGCACCCTTCTTAGTCAAATCCGTCAAAGGCTTAACAACACTAGAAAAATTAGTTATAAAACGACGATAGAAATTAGCAAAGCCTAAGAACTTCTGCAGGCTCTTAAGAGATGCAGGCTGCGTCCAGTCACAAATAGCCCGAACCTTGACGGGATCCATCTCAATAGTAGAAGGGGAAAAAATATACCCCAAGAAAGAAATCCTCTGGACTCCAAAGAGACACTTTGAGCCCTTTACAAACAAGGAATTAGCCCGCAGGACCTGAAACACCTTCCTGACCTGCTGAACATGAGACTCCCAGTCATCAGAAAAAACCAAAATATCATCCAAATACACAATCATAAATTTATCCAGATATTCACGGAAAATATCGTGCATAAAGGACTGGAAGACTGAAGGAGCATTAGAAAGTCCGAAAGGCATTACCAAATACTCAAAATGGCCCTCAGGCGTATTAAATGTGGTTTTCCACTCATCACCTTGCTTTATTCGTATAAGATTATACGCACCCCGAAGATCAATCTTAGTGAACCATTTAGCCCCCTTAATGCGAGCAAACAAATCAGTCAACAAAGGCAAAGGATACTGATATTTTACGGTAATCTTATTCAAAAGACGATAATCTATACAAGGCCTCAAGGACCCATCTTTTTTGGCCACGAAAAAAAAACCTGCTCCCAAAGGGGACGAAGATGGACGGATATGTCCCTTTTCCAGGGACTCCTTAACATAATCCCGCATAGCAGTATGCTCTGGCACTGACAGATTGAACAAACGACCTTTAGGAAATTTACTACCAGGAATTAAATCTATAGCACAATCGCAATCCCTGTGAGGAGGAAGCGAACTGAGCTTAGGCTCCTCAAAAACATCCCGATAATCAGACAAAAATACAGGAACCTCAGAAGGAGTAGATGAAGCGATAGAAATCGGAGGTGCATCATCATGAACCCCCTGACATCCCCAGCTTAACACAGACATTGTTTTCCAGTCAAGGACTGGATTATGAGTTTGTAACCATGGCAGACCAAGTACTAGAACATCATGTAAATTATACAATACCAGGAAGCGAATCACCTCCTGATGAACGGGAGTCATACGCATGGTCACTTGTGTCCAGTACTGAGGTTTATTCATAGCCAAAGGTGTAGAGTCAATTCCCTTCAAAGGAATAGGGACTTCCAGAGGCTCAAGACTAAACCCACATCGCTTGGCAAATGACCAATCCATAAGACTCAGGGCAGCGCCTGAATCTACATAGGCATCGACGGAAATGGATGATAATGAGCAAATCAGAGTCACAGACAGAATGAACTTAGACTGTAACGTACTAATGGCAACAGACTTATCAACCTTTTTTGTGCGTTTAGAGCATGCTGATATAACATGAGCTGAATTACCACAATAAAAGCACAACCCATTTTTCCGCCTATAGTTTTGCCGTTCACTTCTAGACTGAACTCTATCACATTGCATTGTCTCAAGTGCCTGTTCAGAAGACACCGCCAAATGGTGCACAGGTTTGCGCTCCCGTAAACGCCGATCAATCTGAATAGCCATAGTCATAGACTCATTCAGACCCGTAGGCGCAGGGAACCCCACCATAACATCTTTAATGGCCTCAGAAAGGCCATCTCTGAACTTTGCAGCCAGGGCGCACTCATTCCACTGAGTAAGCACTGACCATTTCCGAAATTTTTGACAATATATTTCTGCTTCATCTTGCCCCAGAGAGAGAGCTAATAAAGCTTTTTCAGCCTGAATCTCCTGGTTAGGTTCCTCATAGAGCAAACCCAATGCCAGAAAAAACGCATCCACATTAAGCAACGCAGGATCCCCTGGTGCCAATGCAAATGCCCAATTTTGAGGGTCACCCCGCAGGAAAGATATAATAATCTTAACCTGCTGAGCAGGGTCTCCAGAAGAGCGAGATTTCAAAGAAAGGAACAGCTTGCAATTGTTCCTAAAATTCAGAAAACTAGATCTATCTCCAGCAAAGAACTTTGGAATAGGAATTCTAGGTTCAGACATAGGAGCATGTACAACAAAATCTTGTATATTTTGAACCTTAGCAGCAAGATAATTCAAGCTGGAAGCTAAACTCTGGACGTCCATGATAAACAGCTAAGGTCAGAGCCATTCAAGGATTAAGAGAAGGAGAAAAAAAAAAAAATCAGCCTGGCTGCAATTAAGGCTAGGCAGCAACCTCAGAGGAGAGGAAAAAAAAAAACTTCCTCAGACTACTTTTCCTCCTACTTCAGCCCAAACATTTTGGCCGGCTATACTGTCATGATTCCAATGGCAGGGAATCACAAAAGGACAAGCACCAACGAGCTCTAGGGTGATGGAACCTGAGCTGACCGCGACCCTAAACCTGAACACACAAATAACAATAGCCGGGGAACGTGCCTAGGTTGATCCTAGACGTCTCGCACCAGCCGAAGATCTAACTTCCCCTATTAGAAGAAACACAGACCTCTCTTGCCTCCAGAGAAATCCCCCACAGAAATAGCAGCCCCCCACATATAATGACGGTGAAATGAGAGGAAGGCACATACACAGTATGAAAACAGATTCAGCAAAATGAGGCCCGCTAAAACTAGATAGCAGAGGATACAAAAGTAAACTGCGCGGTCAGCAAAAAACCCTTCAAAAAACCATCCTGTAATTACTTGAACTCATGTTCCAACTCATGGAACATGAGGAGCAATTACAGCCCACTAAAGCAACCAGCAGCAAAGAGACAATTATATGCAAGCTGGACAAGACAAAAATAAAGCAAAACGTGGAACAAGAAAATCAAAACTTAGCTTGTCCTGAAGATTACTGAAGCCAGAAGCTGAGGTAACAAAACACTCTGATAACCTTGATAGCCGGCGGGGAAATGACAAGAAAGCCCGGTTAAATAGGAAACTCCCAAATCCTAATAGAACAGGTGGACACCAGAGACAGCAGAACACAAATCACCCAGTACCATCAGTAACCACCAGAGGGAGCCCAAAAACAGAACTCACAACACATCGTATTCTGTCATGGCATTTGTGGATTCAGGCGCTGCCCTGAATTTGATGGACTTGGAGTATGCTAAGCATTGTGGGTTTCTCTTAGAGCCCTTGCAGTGTCCTATTCCATTGAGAGGAATTGATGCCACGCCTTTGGCCAAGAATAAGCCTCAATACTGGACCCAGCTGACCATGTGCATGGCTCCTGCACATCAGGAGGTTATTCGCTTTCTGGTGTTGCATAATCTGCATGATGTGGTCGTGTTGGGGTTGCCATGGCTACAAGCCCATAATCCAGTATTAGATTGGAAATCCATGTCGGTGTCCAGCTGGGGTTGTCAGGGGGTACATGGTGATGTTCCATTTCTGTCAATTTTGTCATCCACCCCTTCTGAGGTTCCAGAGTTCTTGTCTGATTAGCGGGATGTATTTGATGAGCCCAAGTCCGATGCCCTACCTCCGCATAGGGATTGTGATTGTGCTATCAATTTGATTCCTGGTAGTAAATTCCCTAAAGGTAGACTGTTTAATTTATCCGTGCCTGAGCACGCCGCTATGCGCAGTTATGTGAAGGAATCCCTGGAGAAGGGGCATATTCGCCCGTCATCGTCACCATTAGGAGCAGGGTTTTTTTTTGTAGCCAAGAAGGATGGTTCGCTGAGACCTTGTATAGATTACCGCCTTCTAAATAAGATCACGGTTAAATTTCAGTACCCCTTGCCATTGTTATCTGACTTGTTTGCTCGGATTAAGGGGGCTAGTTGGTTCACCAAGATAGATCTTCGTGGTGCGTATAATCTGGTGCGTATCAGGCGAGGACAGTGGCGTAGGAAGGGGGGTGCGGGGGGGCGGTCCGCCCCGGGCGGCACAATGCGGGGGGCGGCCGGCGCTGCAAGAGAAGAAAAAAAAAAAAAAAAAAAAGACGCCCCTTTAAATCTTCGGGCGGCGCCGTCCAGCGCCACGACCAGCTCCCCCCACCCCCGCCCCCGCCCCCCGCTCCCGCTCCCGCCCCCCGCTCTCCGCTCTAAAATACTCACCTCTCCTGGTTCCTGCGGTTTCAGCATCCTCTGACTCTGCGACGTCTCAGAGCAGAGGGCGCGATGACGTCACTACTGTGCGCGCCGCTCTGCCTCTCTGTCCTGAGCGTCGCAGAGCCGGAGAGACGCTGACTGCACCGGACCTGCGCTAGGAACGGGAGAGGTGAGGATTTTACTTTTTTTTTTTCTTTATGTCTGACTGTCTGGGGGCAATGCTGGACACACTGGGGCAATACTGGAGAGCATGGGGCAGATTGCTGGACACACTGGGGCAATACTGGAGAGCATGGGGCAGATTGCTGGACACACTGGGGCAATACAGGAGACCATGGGGCAGATTGCTGGACACACTGGGGCAATACAGGAGACTATGGGGCAGATTGCTGGACACACTGGGGCAATACTGGAGACCATGGGGCAGAATGCTGGACACACTGGGGCAATACTGAAGACCATGGGGCAGATTGCTGGACACACAGGGGCAATACTGGAGAGCATGGGGCAGATTGCTGGACACACTGGGGCAATACTGGAGAGCATGGGGCAGATTGCTGGACACACTGGGGCAATACTGGAGACCATGGGGCAGAATGCTGGACACACTGGGGCAATACTGGAGAGCATGGGGCAGATTGCTGGACACACTGGGGCAATACTGGAGACCATGGGGCAGAATGCTGGACACACTGGGGCAATACTGGAGACCCTGGGGCAGAATGCTGGACACACTGGGGCAATACTGGAGACCATGGGGCAGAATGCTGGACACACTGGGGCAATACAGGAGACCATGGGGCAGAATGCTGGACACACTGGGGCAATACTGGAGACCATGGGGCAGAATGCTGGACACACTGGGGCAATACAGGAGACTATGGGGCAGATTGCTGGACACACTGGGGCAATACTGGAGACCATGGGGCAGATTGCTGGACACACTGGGGCAATACTGGAGACCATGGGGCAGAATGCTGGACACACTGGGGCAATACAGGAGACTATGGGGCAGATTGCTGGACACACTGGGGCAATACTGGAGACCATGGGGCAGATTGCTGGACACACTGGGGCAATACTGGAGACCATGGGGCAGAATGCTGGACACACTGGGGCAATACTGGAGACCCTGGGGCAGAATGCTGGACACACTGGGGCAATACTGGAGACCATGGGGCAGATTGCTGGACACACTGGGGCAATACTGGAGACCATGGGGCAGAATGCTGGACACACTGGGGCAATACTGGAGACCATGGGGCAGAATGCTGGACACACTGAATACTGGAGACCATGGGGCAGATTTCTGGACACATTGAGGCAATGCTGGAGACCCTGGGGCAGACTTCTGGACACACTGGGGCAATGCTGGACACTGGGGCAGATTGCTGGACACACTGGGGGTAATATGCTGGACATACAGGGGCAATGCTGGACACTGGGGGTAATATGCTGGACACACTGGGGCAGACTGCTGGACACACTGGGGAAAGGCTGGACACTGGGGCAGATTGCTGGACACACTGGGGGCAGTGCTGGACATACTGGGGCAGATTGCTGGACACACTGGGGGTAATATGCTGGACACACTGGGGCAGACTGCTGGACAACATGGGGTAATATGCTGGACACACTGTGGCAGATTGCTGGACAACATGGGGGTAATATGCTGGACACACTGGGGGCAGGACTTGAGGCATGGGCAGAATGTAGACACGGGGCATGATTGGAGACACGGGGCATGATTGGAGACACGGGGCAGGATTGGATCATGGGGCAGGATGGATACGATGGAGGCTGGTGGGGCAGGATGGGGAGATCATATGGGGTAGAATGGATACTCATGAGGGCAGGATGCGAGAACATATGGCTGGAGCCAGGAATGAGATAAACGGGGCCAGGGTGGGGAATAGTGTTACCATAGGGGATAATTAAGGGATATTATTACTGCAGTGATGTATTTATTTTATTTTTTGAGTATACTGTTTTAAATGGGGGGGGCGGTCCTGTTACTGTGCAGAGTGACACTATATCACCTTTTTTTCTTCATGTGATGTAATGTAGAAGTTGTGAAAAATTAAGTAATGTGTTCTGCAAGCGGAGCTCGAGATAACTGTGTTAGGCTACGTTCACATTAGCGTCGCGTCGCTGTTGCGTCGGCGACGCAGCGGCGACGCAGCGGCGACGCGCCCCTATGTTTAACATAGGGGACGCGTGCGTCTTTTTGCACGCGTTTTCCGACACGTGCGTCGTTTTAGACGCTAGCGTCGGACGCAAGAAAACGCTACAAGTTGCATTTTTCTTGCCTCCGATTTCGGCAAAAAACGACGCACGCGTCGCAAAACGCGCGCGTTTTTGCGCGCGTTTGCGCGCATTTTTCCGTGCGTCGCCGCTGCGTCGCCGACGCAACAGCGACGCGACGCTAATGTGAACGTAGCCTTATTTCCTGCAGAAACGAGTCCTGGCTGGAAGGAATGATGGCGGTCTGTGCTGGATGAAAGATGAAGGACTTCACCTAGAGACGTCACTGGTGAGTCAGTGTTACCTATACACTGACACTATACACTGTATACTATATAGAGGTCCTGTGTATAATGTCACCAGTGATCTCTGTATTACCTCTACACAGACACTGCATACTAAGTACAGATCTCCTGTGAATACTGGCACTTATGGTGATAGTATTGTGGGTTTTTTTTTATTACTGATCAGTATTGTAGTATTCAGTCACTATGTGGTGGTAATATGTGGTCTGGAAATGGTGTTGTGGTATTTGTCCCTTGTATGTAGTATTATTCGGTCACTATGTGGCCTGGTCATGGTGTGGTAGTATTAAGTCACAGGTGTGGCATGTGGGGGTGACACCATTAGGCCCAGTTTAAGTTCTACAAAACAGGAAAACCATTTTTGGTAACCTTTGTGTGTATTGAGCCGGGGGGGGGGGGGGGGCGCCAAACTCGGGAACAGCCCCGGGCGGCAAAAGCTCTAGCTACGCCTCTGGGCGAGGAGATGAATGGAAAACTGCATTTAATACGCCCGAGGGTCATTTTGAGTATCTAGTGATGCCATTCGGACTTGCCAATGCTCTATCAGTGTTTCAGTCCTTTATGCATGACATCTTCCGAGAGTACCTGGATAAATTCCTGATTGTGTACTTGGATGACATTTTGATCTTCTCGGATGATTGGGAGTCTCATGTGAAGCAGGTCAGAACAGTTTTTCAGGTCCTGCGTGCTAATTCTTTGTTTGTGAAGGGATCAAAGTGTCTCTTTGGTGTGCAGAAGGTTTCATTTTTGGGGTTCATCTTTTCCCCTTCTACTATCGAGATGGATCCTGTTAAGGTCCAAGCCATCCATGATTGGACTCAGCCGACATCTCTGAAAAGTCTGCAAAAGTTCCTGGGCTTTGCTAATTTTTATCGTCGCTTCATCTGCAATTTTTCTAGTATTGCCAAACCATTGACCGATTTGACCAAGAAGGGTGCTGATTTGGTCAATTGGTCTTCTGCTGCTGTGGAAGCTTTTCAAGAGTTGAAGCGTCGTTTTTCTTCTGCCCCTGTGTTGTGTCAACCAGATGTTTCTCTTCCGTTCCAGGTCGAGGTTGATGCTTCTGAGATTAGAGCAGGGGCTGTTTTGTCGCAGAGAGCTTCTGATTGCTCAGTGATGAAACCATGCGCTTTTTTTTCCAGGAAGTTTTCGCCTGCTGAGCGAAATTATGATGTGGGCAACCGAGAGTTGCTGGCCATGAAGTGGGCATTCGAGGAGTGGCGTCATTGGCTTGAAGGAGCTAAGCATCGCGTGGTGGCATTGACTGATCATAAGAACTTGACTTATCTTGAGTCTGCTAAGCGGTTGAATCCTAGACAGGCTCGTTGGTCGCTGTTTTTTGCCCGTTTCGTACCTTCCGGGCTCTAAAAATGTGAAGGCGGATGCTCTGTCTAGGAGTTTTGTGGCCGACTCTCCGGGTTTGTCTGAGCCGGCGGGTATCCTCAAGGAAGGAGTAATTGTGTCTGCCATCTCCCCTGATTTGCGGCAGGTGCTGCAAAAATTTCAGGCTAATAAACCTGATCGTTGTCCAGCGGAGAGACTGTTTGTCCCTGATAGGTGGACCAATAAAGTTATCTCTGAGGTTCATTGTTCGGTGTTGGCTGGTCATCCTGGAATCTTTGGTACCAGAGAGTTAGTGGCTAGATCCTTTTGGTGGCCGTCTCTGTCGCGGGATGTGCGTGCTTTTGTGCAGTCCTGTGGGATTTGTGCTCGGGCTAAGCCCTGCTGTTCTCGTGCCAGTGGGTTGCTTTTGCCCTTGCCGGTCCCGAAGAGGCCTTGGACACATATCTCTATGGATTTTATTTCTGATCTTCCCGTTTCTCAAAAGATGTCAGTCATTTGGGTGGTCTGTGATCGCTTTTCTAAGATGGTCCATCTGGTACCCTTGTCTAAATTGCCTTCCTCCTCTGATTTGGTGCCATTGTTCTTCCAGCATGTGGTTCGTTTACATGGCATTCCAGAGAATATCGTTTCTGACAGAGGTTCCCAGTTTGTTTCAAGGTTTTGGCGAGCCTTTTGTGGTAGGATGGGCATTGACTTGTCTTTTTCCTCGGCTTTCCATCCTCAGACTAATGGCCAGACCGAATGAACCAATCAGACCTTGGAAACATATCTGAGATGCTTTGTTTCTGCCGATCAGGATGCCTGGGTGTCCTTTTTGCCTTTGGCTGAGTTCGCCCTTAATAATCGGGCCAGCTCGGCTACCTTGGTTTCGCCATTTTTCTGCAATTCTGGGTTCCATCCTCGTTTCTCTTCAGGACAGGTTGAGTCTTCGGACTGTCCTGGTGTGGATACTGTGGTGGACAGGTTGCAGCAGATTTGGACTCATGTAGTGGACAATTTGACCTTGTCCCAGGAGAAGGCTCAACGTTTCGCTAATCGCAGACGCCGTGTGGGTCCCCGACTTCGTGTTGGGGATCTGGTTTGGTTATCTTCTCGTCATATTCCTATGAAGGTTTCCTCTCCTAAGTTTAAACCTCGTTTCATTGGTCCGTATAGGATTTCTGAGGTTCTTAATCCTGTGTCTTTTCGTCTGACCCTTCCAGATTCTTTTTCCATACATAACGTATTCCATAGGTCATTGTTGCGGAGATACGTGGTACCTATGGTTCCATCTGTTGATCCTCCTGCCCCGGTTTTGGTGGAGGGGGAATTGGAGTATATTGTGGAGAAGATTTTGGATTCTCGTGTTTCTAGACGGAAACTCCAGTATCTGGTTAAATGGAAGGGTTATGCTCAGGAAGATAATTCCTGGGTTTTTGCCTCTGATGTCCATGCTCCCGATCTTGTTCGTGCCTTTCATGTGGCTCATCCTGGTCGGCCTGGGGGCTCTGGTGAGGGTTCGGTGACCCTTCCTCAAGGGGGGGTACTGTTGTGAATTCTGTGGCAGAGCTCCCTCCTGTGGTCACAAGTGGTACTTCGGCTGATTCTCTCTGTGAGCTTCTGTTGGTGGAGGGAAGTGGTACTGCGGCTTCTGAGTTTCCTCCCTCAGGTGATCTGGTGAGGTCGTTAGGTGCTTCTCTACTTAACTCCACCTAATGCTTTGATCCTGGCTTCCTGTCAATGTTCCAGTGTTGGACTTGCTTTTCCCTGGATCATTCCTGTGGCCTGCTGCTCTGCATAGCTAAGTTCTTCTTTGCTATTTGTTTGCTATTTTTTCTGTCCAGCTTGTCTAATTTGTTGCTGGAAGCTCTGGGACGCAAAGGGTGTACCTCCGTGCCGTTAGTTCGGTACGGAGGGTCTTTTTGCCCCCTTTGCGTGGTTTTCTTTAGGGTTTTGTGTAGACCGCAAAGTGATCTTTTCTATCCTCGCTCTGTTAAGAAAGTCGGGCCTCACTTTGCTGAATCTATTTCATCTCTACGTTTGTCTTTTCATCTTAACTCACAGTCATTATATGTGGGGGGCTGCCTTTTCCTTTGGAGTATTTCTCTGAGGCAAGGTAGGCTTATTTTCTATCTTCAGGCTAGTTAGTTTCTCAGGCTGTGCCGAGTTGCATAGGCAGTGTTAGGCGCAATCCATGGCTGCCTCTAGTGTTGTTTGGAGAGGATTAGGGATTGCGGTCTGCAGAGTTCCCACGTCTCAGAGCTCGTTCTATTATTTTGGGTTATTGTCAGATCACTGTATGTGCTCTGACCGCTATGTCCATTGTGGTTCTGAATTGCCTTTCATAACAGTTGGCTATGTATGTGATATGGTGTTCAGTGGTAACTGTTAATGTGTGATTGGTGAGGACAGGGTACGGAAGTGGAATTTTTTCCCAGAGTGGGTGGTAGTACTGTGGAAGGTTTGAGGGGTAAAGGCGGAGCTGGGGTAGGGTCTGTACAGAGCGGAGAACCTCTTTTCTGACTGACCTACTAGCATGAGCACACATACATTGAAAGATGTCAATCTTTAAATCAGGGGTGTAGTTATAGGGGAAGCAAAGGCAGCAGTTACACTTAGCCACCCCTAAGACACCAGTAATATAAATGGCCCAAATAATGGAGGACTCTGATATAGATTTTGCAAAGGAGTCCAGGAGCACAAGTGAAGCGTCTGCATTAAACGGGTTGCCCCAAATTGAGTAAATGAGTAAAATTGCAAAGTGTTTGTGAAAACAAGCATCTTTGCAATTTATCCATTATTAAAAAACCTCTTCATTCTAAAGAATGGAAGTATTTTTAAGCTTATATTGTACAGTGTGTTGCCTAGCATGGTCGGTTATCTAAGGAGAGCACAGTGCTAAGTGCTGAACCCTCTCACAATGTTGTGACACTTGACTGATCTCTGTACCCAACAAGCCTCAGTTGCCCTATGCTTCTCCTATGCTAGCAATCTGGCAGAGTGCACGGTTCAGACTAACGGTGCAACTGTAGAGGATGTGATAGTTTTGTGCCTTGTTCCCCCAACCCCTTGTTCAGATGTCATATGGTACTGTTACACATTTAAAGTGTATTACCATGGTTGCGTACAGGTACTGCTACACCCTTGGTGTATTACCGAGTCTAAATGTATAATATGTTGTCATGCCATTGTTCACATATTTGCATAAGGTTGGTTTGGGAAAGTAAGTGCCTGGGCCAGTTAAGTGTTAGGGGAGTAATATCTCTAGTTAGCCACTGGATGGGGCATTATAGCAAATAGTTAGAATAGGAGGGGCAGGGGGGATAAGTTAGTAAGAGCTTCCTAGTTTAGTCAGTTAGGGCCTGGGCGCCCGCACAGCTCACAGAGGGCTAGATAGCCCAGAACACTTTGTACCCCGCAACGTTCTTCTAAGAAGAGTGGGCCCAGCAGTAGTATCCAGGGGGCCAGAATAAAGAACAGAGAGTACAGGAACAGCAGTGCAGTATAAGTGGGATTGCAGCTGCAGAACAGAAGAAGGCTAAGAAAAGTGGGAGAAAGTGCACCAAGATGTGGCAGGTTTTTGAGTGGGCCGCTATTCTGAGGACCGAGATAAAACGGCAGGGAATACTCCCACGAAAGGCAGAAATACTGGACATTGAGGACACTGAGGGACCATATAGTGCGGACCACCCCAAACGCAGGCTTAGTGACAGGCAGCCAGTAAAGTCCTCATCGTCCCGCAGAGAGATCGCGAGCAGAGCAGTCCTCTTCACGTTCACTGGAGCTGGAACATCTTGCAGAGCTAGCATTGCGGTGCTAGGATAAGGAACCTCTTTGCCCAGAACCAAAGTTGTTAACTCAGCGCGGGACTGGAACTAGCAACAACTCCAGAGGAGCCTGAACCGGAAGCAAGGCCGGAGCCAGAACTACCTCCAGAAAGATCAGTCTGCACTAGGGTTGAGCGAAACGGGTCGAACATTTTCAAAAGTCGCCGACTTTTGGCGAAGTCGAGTTTCATGAAACCCGATCCGACCCCTGTGCGTGGTCGGCCATGCGGTACGCGACTTTCGCGCCAAAGTCGCGTTTCAATGACGTGAAAAGCGCCATTTCTCAGCCAATGAAGGTAAACGCAGAGTGTGGGCAGCGTGATGACATAGGTCCTGGTCCCCACCATCTTAGAGAAGGGCATTGCAGTGATTGGCTTGCTGTCTGCGGCGTCACAGGGGCTATAAAGGGGCGTTCCCGCCGACCGCCATGTTACTGCTGCTGATCTGAGCCTAGGGAGAGGTTGCTGCCGCTTCGTCAGAAGCAGGGATAGCGTTAGGCAGGGTCCATTAACCACAAAACCGCTTGTGCTGTAGCGATTTCCACTGCCCAACACCACCTTCGGTGTGCAGGGACAGTGGAAGCTCCTTTTTTTTTTTTTTTCCTCAGCGCTGTAGCTCATTGGGCTGCCCTAGAAGGCTCCCTGATAGCTGCATTGCTGTGTGTACGCCGCTGTGCAAACCAACTGCTTTTTTCAAAGCACAAATCCTCTTGTTCCTTCCTTTCTGCACAGCTATCTTGTTTGTTTGTCCACACTTTTTATTTAATTTGTGCATCAGTCCACTCCTTATTGCTGCCTGCCATACCTGGCTGAGATTACTGCAGGGAGATAGTAATTGAAGGACAGTTCCTTTTTTTTTTTTTTTTTTTTTTTGTGGGAGATTAAGATTGACATTTCTGCTACAGTGCCATCTCTGTCTGTGCCATCTCTCACTCAGTGGGCCATAGAAAGCCTATTTATTTTTTTGCTTGATTTGGGTTCCAAAATCTACCAGAAAAAATCACAACATCAATCAGTGGGAGAAAAATATTGGCCTCAGGGCTTGTGTGCCACTCCTTACTCCTGTGTGTGCCATCTCTCACTCAGTGGGCCATAGAAAGCCTATTAATTTTTTTGCTTGATTTGGGTTCTAAATTCTACCTGAAAAAATCAATAAATCAATCAGTGGGAGATTAATATTGGCCTTTGGGCTTGTGTGCCAGTCCTAAGCGTGCCATCTCTCTCTCTCTCAGATAGTGGGCCATAGAAAGCCTATTTTTTTATTATTTTATTGGGTTTATAAATTTTCCCTGGAAAAAAAAAAAAGTGGGAGATTAATATTGGCCTCTGGGCTTGTGTGCCAGTCCTGAGCGTGCCATCTCTCTCACAAATAGTGGGCCATAGAAAGCCTATTAATTTTTTTGCTTGATTTGGGTTCCAAAATCTACCAAAAAAAATCACTAAATCAATCAGTGGGAGATTAATATTGGCCTCTGGGCTTGTGTGCCACTCCTGACTCCTGTGAGCGTCATCTGTCACTCAGTGGGCCCTAGAAAGCCTATTTTTTGTTTTATTTGTTTTCTAAATTCTCCCTGAAAAAATCATTTTATTTTCTTTGGTTTCTAAATTATTCCTGAAAAAAATCATTTTTTTTGTATTTTTTTTTCTCTAAAGTCTCCCTGAAAAAAAAAAAAAAAAATCTGTGGGAGATTCATATTGCCCCTTCTGCTTGTGTGCCAGTCTTGACTCCTGGGTGTGCCATCTCTCTCTCTCTCCCCAATTGTGGACCATAGAAAGCCTATAAATTTTTTTGCTTGATTTGGGTTCCAAAATCTACCAAAAATAATCACTAAATCAATCAGTGGGAGATTAATATTGGCCTCTGGGCTTGTCTGCCACTCCTGACTCCTGTGTGCGTCATCTGTCACTCAGTGGGCCCTAGAAAGCCTATTTTTTGTTTTATTTGTTTTCTAAATTCTCCCTGAAAAAATCATTTTATTTTCTTTGGTTTCTAAATTATTCCTGAAAAAAATCATTTTTTTTGTATTTTTTTTTCTCTAAAGTCTCCCTGAAAAAAAAAAAAAAAAAAAAATCTGTGGGAGATTCATATTGCCCCTTCTGCTTGTGTGCCAGTCTTGACTCCTGGGTGTGCCATCTCTCTCTCTCTCTCTCCCCAATTGTGGGCCATAGAAAGCCTATTAATTTTTTTGCTTGATTTGGGTTCCAAAATCTACCAAAAAAAATCACTAAATCAATCAGTGGGAGATTAATATTGGCCTCTGGGCTTGTGTGCCACTCCTGACTCCTGTGTGCGTCATCTGTCACTCAGTGGGCCCTAGAAAGCCTATTTTTTGTTTTATTTGTTTTCTAAATTCTCCCTGAAAAAATAATTTTATTTTCTTTGGTTTCTAAATTATTCCTGAAAAAAATCATTTTTTTTGTATTTTTTTTTTTCTCTAAAGTCTCCCTGAAAAAAAAAAAAAAAAAAAAAAAAATCTGTGGGAGATTCATATTGCCCCTTCTGCTTGTGTGCCAGTCTTGACTCCTGGGTGTGCCATCTCTCTCTCTCTCCCCAATTGTGGGCCATAGAAAGCCTATAAATTTTTTTGCTTGATTTGGGTTCCAAAATCTACCAAAAATAATCACTAAATCAATCAGTGGGAGATTAATATTGGCCTCTGGGCTTGTGTGCCACTCCTGACTCCTGTGTGCGTCATCTGTCACTCAGTGGGCCCTAGAAAGCCTATTTTTTGTTTTATTTGTTTTCTAAATTCTCCCTGAAACAATCATTTTATTTTCTTTGGTTTCTAAATTATTCCTGAAAAAAATCATTTTTTTTGTATTTTTTTTTCTCTCAAGTCTCCCTGAAAAAAAAAAAAAAAAAAAAAAAATCTGTGGGAGATTCATATTGCCCCTTCTGCTTGTGTGCCAGTCTTGACTCCTGGGTGTGCCATCTCTCTCTCTCTCCCCAATTGTGGGCCATAGAAAGCCTATTAATTTTTTTGCTTGATTTGGGTTCCAAAATCTACCAAAAAAAATAACTAAATCAATCGGTGGGAGATTAATATTGGCCTCTGGGCTTGTGTGCCACTCCTGACTCCTGTGTGCGTCCTCTCTCACTCAGTGGGCCCTACAAAGCCTTTTTTTTTTTTTTTTTTCCTAAATTCTCCCTGAAACAATCATTTCATTTTATTTGTTTTATAAATTCTTCTGTAAAAAATAATTTTTTTTAAATTTTTTTTTTTTTCTGAAGTCTCCCTTTTAAAAAAAACAAACACAAATCAGTGGGAGATAAATATTTACATTTGCGCTTCAGTGACAGTCCTGCGTGTGTGCCATCTCATTTGTTGCCAACAACAACAGAGTGTGTAACATTGTGGCTGATTTTCGTTGTGGTCTCACCCACCTGTAAAGGGGTAGCTAAATCATACTGAAGTTATAGCTCACCGTGTAAGTTGTGTGACAGCAACAAATACCGTTCGTTTGGTAACGTTTTTAAAACAATGAGGAAGTCTGGTGGAAGAGGTCGTGGCCGGGGGCGTTCATTGTCAGCTGGTAATGAGGGTAGTGGTAGTGGTGGAGCATCAGGTGGTCGTGGGAAAAAAAATATTGCACCTAAGTCTGGAGCTGTGGAGCCAGGTTCGTCGTCTGGCTACACAAGGCCTCGAACCCTCCCTTTTCTGGGAGTAGGAAAACCGCTTTTAAAGCCGGAGCATCAAGAGCAAGTTTTGGCTTATCTTGCTGACTCAGCCTCTAGCTCTTTTGCCTCCTCTCGTGAAACTGGTAAAAGTAAAAGCAGCGCGTCGTTAGTGGATGTTCACGGTCAGGGACAAGTCGCTTCCTTGTCCTCTTCAGCAAAAACAACAACAGAGAAGAATGCAGCAGGCGACACAACAGGTTACTCCATGGAGCTCTTTACACATACCGTCCCTGGCTTAGAAAGTGAAGCAGTTAACAGTCCATGCCCATTACAAGTTGAATCTGACATGGAGTGCACTGATGCACAGCCACAGCCAGACTACTATGCTGGTCCTTTGACTCAGACCACAACATTGCCCTCGCAGGGTGCTGATCAAGAATCAGACCCTGATGAGACTATGTTGCCCCATCACGAACGCTATACCACCGACCGACACGGTGACACAGACGAAGTTGCACACGAGCTACAAGAAGAGGTAATAGATGACCCAGTTCTTGACCCCGATTGGCAGCCATTGGGGGAACAGGGTGCAGGCGGCAGCAGTTCTGAAGCGGAGGAGGAGGGGCCGCAGCAGGCATCAACATCGCAACAGGTTCCATCTGCCGGGCCCGTATCTTGGCCAAAACGCGTGGCAAAGTCAAAACCTGTTGGAGGACAGCGTGGCCATCCGGTTAAAGCTCAGTCTGCAATGCCTGAAAAGGTATCCGATGCTAGAAAGAGTGCAGTCTGGCATTTTTTTAAACAACATCCAATTGATCAGCACAAAGTAATCTGTCAAAAATGTTCAACTACCTTAAGCAGAGGGCAGAATCTGAAAAGTCTCAATACAAGTTGCATGCATAGACATTTAACCACCATGCATTTGCAAGCTTGGACTAACTACCAAACGTCCCTTAAGGTTGTAGCACCCTCGGCCAATGAAGCTACTCATCAACGCAACATCCCTTCCGGCAGTGTAGGGCCACCATTTTCTGCACCACCTGCAGTATCTGTGCAGGTTTCTTTGCCAGGCCAAAGCAGTCAGGGTCAGGGAATCTCCAGTTTCGTAGTAGGAAACACTGCATCTAGGGCACCGGTGGCAACAATACCATCTCCCACCGTCTCTCAGTCTGCCATGTCCACCGGCACCCCCGCTAGTTCCACGATCTCCAGCTCTCCAGTCCAGCTCACCCTACATGAGACTATGGTTAGAAAAAGGAAGTACTTAGCCTCGCATCCGCGTACACAGGGTTTGAACGCCCACATAGCTAGACTAATCTCGTTAGAGATGATGCCCTACCGGTTAGTTGAAAGCGAAGCTTTCAAAGACCTGATGGACTACGCTGTACCACGCTATGAGCTACCCAGTCGACACTTTTTTTCCAGAAAAGCCATCCCAGCCCTCCACCAGCATGTTAAAGAGCACATCGTCCATGCACTCAGGCAATCTGTGAGCACAAAGGTGCACCTGACAACAGATGCATGGACCAGTAGGCATGGCCAGGGACGTTACGTGTCCATCACGGCACACTGGGTAAATGTGGTGGATTCAGGGTCCACAGGGGACAGCAAGTTTGGGACAGTTCTGCCTAGCCCACGGTCTAGGAAACAGTTGGCTGTAGCCGTTCGCACCCCCTCCTCCTCCTCCTCCTCCTCGTCCTCCTGCAGAAGCGAGAGCTCGTCCACAGACCGCAGTCGCACAACCACTCCATCCGCAGCTGCCACTGTTGCACACCAGGTCTCCCATTATGGGGCAGCTACTGGCAAACGTCAGCAGGCTGTATTGGCTATGAAGTGTTTGGGCGACAACAGACACACCGCGGAAGTTCTGTCCGAGTTCTTGCAGCAAGAAACGCAGTCGTTGCTGGGCACTGTAGATCTTGAGGCAGGCAAGGTAGTGAGTGATAACGGAAGGAATTTCATGGCTGCCATCTCCCTTTCCCAACTGAAACACATTCCTTGCCTGGCTCACACCTTAAACCTGGTGGTGCAGTGCTTCCTGAAAAGTTATCCGGGGTTATCCGACCTGCTCCTCAAAGTGCGTGGACTTTGCGCACATATCCGCCGTTCGCCTGTACACTCCAGCCGTATGCAGACCTATCAGCGTTCTTTGAACCTTCCCCAGCATCGCCTAATCATAGATGTTGCAACAAGGTGGAACTCAACACTGCACATGCTTCAGAGACTGTGCGAACAGAGGCGGGCTGTTATGTTTTTGTGGGAGGATACACATACACGGGCAGGCAGTAGGATGGCAGACATGGAGTTGTCAGGTGTGCAGTGGTCGAAGATTCAAGACATGTGTCAAGTCCTTCAGTGTTTTGAGGAATGCACACGGCTGGTTAGTGCAGACAACGCCATAATAAGCATGAGCATCCCCCTAATGTGTCTGCTGATGCAAAGTTTGACGCACATAAAGGATCAGGCGTCTGCACCAGAGGAAGAGGAAAGCCTTGATGACAGTCAGCCATTGTCTGGTCAGGGCAGTGTACAGGACGAGGTAGCGGGCGAAGAGGAGGTGGAGGATGAGGAGGATGATGGGGATGAGTATATTTTTAATGAGGAAGCTTTCCCGGGGTCATTGGAAATTGGTGGCGTGGCAAGGGCGGGTTCTGGTTTTTTGAGGGACACAAGTGACGTAGATTTGCCTGCAACTGCCCCTCAACCAAGCACAACCGCAGATTTGACAACTGGAACTTTGGCCCACATGGCGGATTATGCCTTGCGTATCCTCAAAAGGGACACACGCATTACAAAAATGATGAACGATGACGATTACTGGTTGGCCTGCCTCCTTGATCCTCGCTATAAAGGCAAATTGCAAAATATTATGCCACATGAGAACTTGGAACTAATATTAGCAACAAAACAATCAACTCTTGTTGACCGTTTGCTTCTGGCATTCCCTGCACACAGCGCCCGTGATCGTTCTCACACGAGCTCCAGGGACCAGCAGACCAGAGGTGTTAGAGGGGCAGAAATCAGAAGTGGCGTTGGCCAGAGGGGTTTTCTGACCAGGTTGTGGAGTGATTTTGCTATTACCGCAGACAGGACAGGTACTGCAGCATCAATTCAAAGTGACAGGAGACAACATTTGTCCAGTATGGTTACAAACTATTTTTCATCCCTTATCGACGTTCTCCCTCAACCATCATTCCCATTTGATTACTGGGCATCCAAATTAGACACCTGGCCAGAATTGGCAGAATATGCATTGCAGGAGCTTGCTTGCCCGGCAGCTAGTGTCCTATCAGAAAGAGTATTCAGTGCTGCAGGTTCAATACTAACTGAAAAAAGGACTCGTCTGGCTACCCAAAATGTAGATGATCTAACCTTCATTAAAATGAACCACAACTGGATTTCGAAATCTTTTGCCCCACCTTGCCCGGCTGACACCTAACTTTCCTATGAAAAGGTCTTGCCTGTGGACTCTTCTGAATGACTTTTCCAATCTCGTAATTTTCTGCACCTGATTGTCCAGCATACGACATGTTTACTCCTAACAAAATGGCCAAACTCCCCACACGGGGCCGTGGTATCGCCACTTTGCGCCAGCACCCGTGAGAGTGCTGTTTGTCTGAAGAGGTGGGTGTGCCCGCTTTTGGTCGACGGCACTGCCACTGGGTCCCTCATAGTACAATAAAGTGTCTCTGGCGGTGGTGGTGCGCACCCAACGTCAGACACACCATTGTAATATGAGGGGCCCTGGGCCTGTACCGCCGGCCACAAGACAGTTCCCCCCCCCAGCTCAAACAGTGCTCTACCACTAGCAAAATTATCTCTCACAGCTTCACCAATGTTTAGTCTATGCGCTGACATCCTTCAATGCCTGGCACTGACAATACCATTGTTTTGACATTTTTGTTATGTTAGGCCTTCGAAGCCTGTCTGCGGTCCGTTCTTTCTACAACTACTACACTGACCAGGCCACTGCTGGCCGTGTTCCCCTGGAACCAATTTAAACTTGCCTACAGCCAGCCCAATTTTGTTATGTTAGGCCTTCTTAGCCTGTCTGCCGTCACTCCTTCCACTAGACTTCCACTGACCAGACCACTGTTGCCCGTGTACCCCTGGAACCAATTTTAAATTGCCAACAGCCAAATGTTATTATGTTAGGCCTTTGATGCCTGTCTGCCGTCACTCCTTCCACTAGACTTCCACTGACCAGACCACTGTTGCCCGTGTACCCCTGGAACCAATTTTAAATTGCCAACAGCCCAATGTTATGATGTTAGGCCTTTGATGCCTGTCTGCTGTCACTCCTTCCACTAGGCCTCCACTGACCTGTCTACTGCTGCCCGTGTTCCCATGGAACCAATTGTAAATTGCCTACAGCCAGCCCATTTTATTACGTTAGGCCTTCGAAGCCTGTCTGCGGTCCCTCCTTCCACTAGGCCTCCACTTACCTGTCTACTGCTGCCCGTGTTCCCCTGGAACCAATTTTAAATTGCCTACAGGCAGCCCAATTTATTATGTTAGGCCTTCGAAGCCTGTCTGCGGTCCCTCCTTCCACTAGGCCTCCACTTACCTGTCTACTGCTGCCCGTGCTCCCCTGGAACCAATTTTAAATTGCCTACAGCCAGCCCATTTTATTATGTTAGGCCTTCGAAGCCTGTCTGCGGTCCCTCCTTCCACTAGGCCTCCACTGACCTGTCTACTGCTGCCCGTGTTCCCCTGGAACCAATTTTAAATTGCCTACAGCCAGCCCATTTTATTATGTTAGGCCTTGGAAGCCTGTCTGCGGTCCCTCCTTCCACTAGGCCTCCACTTACCTGTCTACTGCTGCCCGTGTTCCCCTGGAACCAATTTTAAATTGCCTACAGGCAGCCCAATTTATTATGTTAGGGCTTCGAAGCCTGTCTGCGGTCCCTCCTTCCACTAGGCCTCCACTGACCTGTCTACTGCTGCCCGTGTTCCCCTGGAACCAATTTTAAACTGCCTACAGGCAGCCCAATTTATTATGTTAGGGCTTCGAAGCCTGTCTGCGGTCCCTCCTTCCACTAGGCCTCCACTGACCTGTCTACTGCTGCCCGTGTACCCCTTGAACCAACATCATAAAATTAAAAAAAAAGTATTTTGCTTATAAAAAAGAAAATACTGGTGAGATATCAAATGCAGACATTTTAACATTAAAAACAAACACACAACTAAAATCTGGTACAGTACTAAAAATGGCCACCAGCTACAATTACTTTATCCTGCAAGTATTTAACTGAAAGGTTTTTTAAATTGAAAACACAGATATGGCATCCACCGAGTGTTGTCCTGTCGCGTCTTCTTTATATTATTGCCGAGAAGATGCAAAACAATGAAAATAATAAAATCATTAATTACCAAAATAATAGAGAAAGTCAACACCACATTGCAAATAAACATTCATTCCAAATAAAGAAGCAGGGCGCGTCCGAGGGTGAGTATATACCTAATAAGAATATAATCACCCTCGGACGCGCAATGCTTATTTCCAACAGCCTTCCTTCCTAAGAATCAGCCCTTCCGTGGTGTAGAGAGACGTTGTGTTACACTCCAAGGTGTTCCCCAGGTTGCCTTTCCTGAGCTTCGATCTTCCGGCTCTCGTTTAGTAGTTGTTGGAAACTACGCTGCATTAGGCCTTCAAATTGGGTATGGGGTGTAGAGAGATGGTGTGTTCCACTCCAAGGTGTTCCCCAGGTTGCCTTTCCTGAGCTTCGATCTTCCGGCTCTCGTTTAGTAGTTCTTGGAAACTACACTGCATTAGGCCTTCAAATTGGGTATGGGGTGTAGAGAGAGGGTGTGTTACACTCCAAGGTGTTCCCCAGGTTGCCTTTCCTGAGCTTCGATCTTCATGCTCTCGTTTAGTAGTTGTCGGAAACTACGCTGCATTAGGCCTACAAATTGGGTATGGGGTGTAGAGAGAGGGTTTGTTACACTCCAAGGTGTTCCCCAGGTTGCCTTTCCTGAGCTTCGATCTTCCGGCTCTCGTTTAGTAGTTGTTGGAAACTACGCTGCATTAGGCCTTCAAATTGGGTATGGGGTGTAGAGAGAGGGTGTGTTACACTCCAAGGTGTTCCCCAGGTTGCCTTTCCTGAGCTTCGATCTTCCGGCTCTCGTTTAGTAGTTCTTGGAAACTACACTGCATTAGGCCTTCAAATTGGGTATGGGGTGTAGAGAGAGGGTGTGTTACACTCCAAGGTGTTCCCCAGGTTGCCTTTCCCGAGCTTCGATCTTCCGGCTCTCGTTTAGTAGTTCTTGGAAACTACACTGCATTAGGCCTACAAATTGGGTATGGGGTGGAGAGAGATGGTGTGTTACACTCCAAGGTGTTCCCCAGGTTTCCTTGCCATTGCTTCGGTCTTCCGACTCTCGTTTAGTAGTTGTAGAAAAGTACACTGCATTAGGCCTACAAAATGGGTATGGGGTGGAGAGAGATGGTGTGTTACACTCCAAGGTGTTCCCCAGGTTGCCTTTCCTGAGCTTCTATCTTCAGGCTCTCATTAAATTGTGGTTAAATGGAACAACTGCATTTGGCGTACTAGTTGGTTTGGGGCCTACTATCGGTGTCTGCTACTCCTTGCTGTTCTCCTGGTTTCCTGTCCTGAAATTCCATTTTCAGGCTCTCGTTAAGTAGTTGTTAATGTTAGACTGCATTTGGCCTACTAGTTGGGTTGGGGCCTACTATCGGTGTCTGCCACTCCTTGCTGTTCTCCTCCACTGAACAAAGCTGTGCCGCCTGTTTACTATGGTTGCCAATTTTGAACTGCATTTCGACTACTTACTGATTTGGCCCTACTCTCTGTGTCAGCCTCTCATTCCAGTTGTCCTCCACTGCAATGCCCCCTGGATATTCCTGTGTTACCAATTTTGAACTGCATTTAGCCCACTTTATTCTTTGGGCCTATATCTGTGTTTCCACTTCATCGTGCCCATTGCCCAGCCAGTGATAGATGAGTCTGCTGGTACATTGACCCATAACGCAACATTCCCCGTGCATGCTACACAACAACATTGTGACCCTGCTGAAAGTCAGGTTGCTCTTCCCGCATACCATACCACCTTACACGGGGACAAAGAGGAAGGTGCAGATGAAAGTGCAGGTTCCTTCATCAGGTGGGGGGAGGAATACTAGTTGGCGACGTCACTGGCACAGGGCCTCTCATAGTACGCAAAAGTGTTGCTGCCGGTGGGAGGCGCCCCCGCCGTGCAAACACACCGCTGTACTTTGAGGGGCCCTGTGCCAGTGCCAATGCCAACAAGTGGGCCCCCCCTGCTTGCTCAGGATCACAGCACTTGCAAAGTTGAAATACTTACCTCTCCCTGCTCCACTGCCGTGACGTGGTCCAGATTTCCTGGGCCCACTAATTACTTGAACCAGCCCTACCCCACACAACTTTAGCCAAATGACCCCCAATTTCAAATGCCTTCCAATTATTATAAGGTAAATTACGCTTGACAAGCTTCATTAAGAAGAATGGATGGTTTTGACATTAAAATGGGCACTCTAGGTGTTTTCCTGGCCCCCACTCACTGCCGACTATGCTGCCCCATTGACTTGCATTGGGTTTCGTGTTTCGGTCAATCCCGACTTTTCGCCATAATCGGCCGATTTCACTCGACCCGACTTTTGAGATAGTCGGGTTTCGCGAAACCCGGCTCGACTCTAAAAAGGTCAAGGTCGCTCAACTCTAGTCTGCACCACCTCTGCGGAAGGATGCAGCGGACGCGAAGAGGACATGGACTCGAGGTGGTGAGTGAGCCTTGACCCATGCCCCAAGATAGCAAGACCCTGTCCCCAACGTCCGGTCCCGAAGTCCAACCCAAATCGTTCCCCCCTGCTGCAGGTTACCAACCTATGAGAGAGGAGTCGGAGGTCCTGGGGCGTATGAAAGCTCGCCGGGTGTTAGAGGAGAGGATCGTCACAAACACCCAGGCATCCCAGGGAGCCGCATGTCCTGCCCCTGTTACCAATGGCCTATTTTCTTCTCCAGACCAGCTGGCCTGGATAGCTGATGTGGTGAAACAGTATGCGGGATTGAGCATGGCCTAATCGGACTCCTGCAAAGTTTTTGTTTTTTCTTCAAGCCCCCTACCGCTTCATCGGGGCAATCTGTACTTTCTGCGGCTGCAGAGCCACCCTCATTCCAAAGTTGGGGTTGAAATAATAGAGAAGTAGAGACTGAAGTTATGTTGTGTCGTTGCACTAAAAAGAAAAGAGAGGACTGTTCCCCGTCCTTCTAGGCTTGAGTTCCGTGACCAGAAGCAGTCACAAGGACATTTGTGTTATTGTCTTTTATGTCTGATCCAGAGGACTGAGAACTGGATAACCATATTCGGAGCCTATGGACTCTTTTTGTTTGTTTTTGTTGCACCTGTTGTACCCTTTCTGCTGGAAAGCAGGACTTCTTCTAAAAGAACTGAGTCTTAGGGTACGGGAGTACCGCATTCCAAGAAGGGGGGGACGTATCTTCCTTTGCTGAAGAACATTTGTATGGCCTTGACTCATATTGAGTCCTCTTTATTATGTTTACATTTTATATATATTTTACTGTATATGTATTTCTATAAATGTTTGCAATGGTTGGGGACAACCATATTGAAAGAAAGGGGGAATGTAGAGGATATAATAGTTTTGTGCCTTGTTCCCCCAAACCCTTGTTCAGATGTCATATGGTACGGCTACACATTTAAAGTGTATTACCATGGTTGTGTACAGGTACTGCTACACCCTTGGTGTATTACCTTTAAGAGTTTAAATGTATAATATGTTGTCATGCCATTGTTCACATATTTGCACAAGGTTGGTTAGGGAAAGTAAGTGCCCTGGGCCAGTTAAGTGTTAGGGGAGTAATATCTCTAGTTGGCTACTAGATGGGGGCATTATAGCAAACTTGATGGTGGCCCGATTCTAACGCATTGGGTATTCTAGAATATGTATGTAGTTTATTTATGAAGTTTTCAGAATAATGCAATTTATACACAGGATTCGGCCAGCCAGGCGCGACCAATTAGCAAAGCGTGGTTCAAATCCCGCCCCAATTCGCGGCCGGACTGCACCTGTCGCTGATTGCTCGCGGCCGGCCGGGCGTGACAAATCAGTGAAGCCAGGGCCTGCTCCAGGTTTTTGAGGGGCCCGCGCGAGTCTCAGTGTACCCCCTTGTTAACACATACCATGATTCATGATGCACAGATACAGCAGAGAAATATAGCACAGCCAAGTAGCATATAACACAGCCCACGTAGCATATAGCACAGGCCACGTAGTATATAGCACAGCCATGTAGCATATAACACAGCTACATAGTATATAACAGCCCACGTAGCATATAACATAGCCCACGTAGTATATAGCACAGCCACATAGTATATAGCACAGCCACGTAGTATATCGCACAGCCCATGTAGTATATAGCAGTATTTAGTAGTGGGATTGCAGCTGCTGAACAGAAGAAGGCTGAGCAAAGTGGGAGAAAGTGCCCCAAGGTGTGGCAGGTTTTTGCTTGGACCGCTATTCTGAGGACAGGGACGAAACTGCAGGGAATACCCCCAAGAAAGGCAGAAATATTGGACATTGAGGGACCGTCCCAAACGCAGGCTTAGTGACAGGCAAGGGTCATAGATACCGGTGCCTAATGCTGTAACAGTGTGTGCCCTGGATGACAAGTTGCTGAGTAAACAAGTTGAAGTTAAAGCAAAGCCGGACTGTGACTCTTTATGTGTGAAACCGGCTGTGAGGAATACATCACCGTACTGGGCAAGTCCAGATGGCATTGAGGAACAGCACTGAGGTACTCAGATTGGTACATATCTTTGTATGGAGGGGAAGGCCAGAGAGTGATAAAGGGATTACTATCGGCCATATCTACAGCCCTGGCTCCCCCATACTACACAACCTTGCCACTGGTTTGAAATTTCAATCTTCAGGAGTACACCACCCCCTGCAAAGCAGAAAACCAGGATCCTGGAAGTGGTGCACTCCTAAAGCTACATCATGGGATAAATTTACTTGGTACAATTGTCTGTTCATGCAGTGCTTTTCCCTTTTCTTATTGAAATGAGCACATTGTAGATTCAGACTGAAGGCATAAAAACCACAAAGTAAAGAAAACATGAAAAAAACAAACGGATGTTTGTTAAATTTTACTCTTCCTTAGTAGTATCACAAGCAGCTTGATCAGGTCATCCCCTTGAAAAGCTTTCGGACAGTCTTGAAGGAGTTCCTTGAGGTGTGCAGTACTTGTTAGATGTCTCACCTTCTTAGATGTGGCAATACTTCTCCCAAACCATATTCGCTATGTGCCTGCTATTTGATGTCTGTTCATCATTTCTAAGGGATGTCAACATGTGATTTATGAGGCTGATAATTCTGATGAACTTATCCTCTGCAGTAAAGGTAATTCTTGGTCTTCCTTTCCTGGGGCAATCCTAATGAGAGTCAGTTTAATCATAATAACGTTTTTCATGACTGCTATTAAAAGTACCTTCAATGTTCTAGTAAATGACCTGATTTACTGACCTTCATGTCTTAAAGTAAAAATGTGTCTTTACTTTGGTCGAGTGAATCCTACAATATTCTGGCTTAGCACAGTTGTGGAATAAAGCTCAGGTTTGTATGGATCTGTGCACTGTATTGTACTGTACACTGCCTCTATAATAAACACTTGATGGTCACAAACATTTTCTGAAGACCGATGATTCTATAAATGGACTCTTGACAAGGTACACCTGTTCATTGCAAGCCATTCCAAGTGACTACATGAAGCTGCTTGAGAGAATGCCAAGGGAGTGCAAAGATGTCATTAGAGCAAAAGGTAGTATTTTGAAGAATCTAAGGTTTAACACATATTCTGGTTTGTTTCCCACATTTCTTTAAACCTTTTTTCTATATGTGTTCTTTCGTGGTTTTGCTTCTTTCAGACAGAATCTACAATCCTCACCTTAAAGGGTTTTGCACTAATACAAAAATGTTAATAACTAAAAGAAATGTCATTATTGCCACGTTAAAGAAAGGACTTCTGATTTGACCCTGAGAGAGATATACAGTATATGCTATGTATTGTCCTTCAGACTGATACGGTGGACAGCAGTGTTAGCGGCCACTTCTTACCTCAGCACTCCTGCTATCTCCAGTATTAGATTAGATAGACAGCGAGTGTAAGGGTACCGTCACACAGTGCAATTTTGATCGCTACGACGGCACGATTCGTGACGTTCGAGCGATATAGTTACGATATCGCAGTGTCTGACACGCTCCTGCGATCAGGGACCCCGCTGAGAATCGTACGTCATAGCAGATCGTTTGAAACTTTCTTTCGTCGTCTAGTGTCCCGCTGTGGCGGCATGATTGCATGGTGTAACATATATCGTATACGATGTGCGTATAGTAACCAACGGCTTCTACATCGCACATACGTCATGAAATTATCGCTCCAGCGTCGTAGATTGCAAAGTGTGACAGCAGTCTACGACGCTGGAGCGATATTGTTACGACGCTGGAGCGTCACGGATCGTACCGTCGTAGCGATGAAAATTGCACTGTGTGACGGTACCCTAAGCAGTCTCATCTTACCTCAGCTCCCCTTGCTTGTATCTCCAGTATTATATCAGAAAGACATAGTGGACAGGAATGAGAGCAGCCTTTTCTTACCTCAGCACCCCTGGTATCTCCATTATTACATCAGATAGATATGGTAGACAACACTGTGAGTGGCCTCTCCTTACCTGATAATTCTTGGTTTCTCCAGTATTAGATCAAATAGACAAGGTGAACAGCAATGTGAAAATCCACTTCTTTCCTGAGCACCCCTAGTATCTCCAGTATTAGATCAGAGAAATATGATGGACAGCAGTGTGAGCAGCCTCTTCTTACCTCAAAAATCCTGGTATCTCCAGTATTTGCTAAAAAAAACAAGATGAACAGAAATACGAGCAGCCTCTTCTTACTTTCTCACTCCTAGTATCTCCTGTATTCGATCAGATAGACAGGGTGGACAGCAGTGTGGACAGTATCTTTTTACCTCAGCACTCCAGGTATCCTTAGTTTTAGGTCAGATAGACAGGTTGAACAACAGTGTGAGCAGCCTCTTCTTACCTCAGTACTCCAGGTATCTTCAGTATTAGGTCAGATAGACAGGGTGGACAACAGTGTGAGCAGCCTCTTCTTACCTTCTCACTCCTGGTATCTCCTGTACTCGATCAGATAGACAGGGTGGACAACAGTGTGAGCAGCCACTTCTTATCTCAGCACTCCAGGTATCCTTAGTTTTAGGTCATATAGACAGGGTGGACAACAGTGTGAGCAGCCTCTTCTTATCTCAACACTCCAGGTATCTTCAATATTAGATCAGACTGATCGTGTGGACAGCAGTGTGAGCAGTCTCTTTTTACCTTGACACTACTAGTATCTCCAGTATTAGATCAGAATATCCAACGGAAGCACATATTACTACAAATGTTGGGGTGGAGCTTAATACTGCACATGCTAACACACAAATGTACTATTAATCCACAAAAAGAAAAAAAAAAGAAAAAGATAGAACGGCACTACGTAAGGCGAAAGTCAACAGATGGTGAACAAAATGCTACACAGACAAATGTCTCATGTGACCATAAAGCGGTGGTGGTTTCAACTCGCACTGTGGTGCTCGACCAAAAAGTAATTATCATGAGAAATGCAAAGAAAAAATAAATAGTGGCACCCACCAAGCAAAGTCCTTTTATTCATACAAATGCAGGTGCAAGGAGCAGACAGGACGACGGCCGTTTCGCACCAACTGCGCTTCAACGGGTCCAGGTGTGTGATTAGGAGTCATGTCAGTTTCTTTATAGGGAACTCTAAACCATCTGTGAAGCACAAGTCTTTAGTTAACAAATTGTGCATAAAAATATGCGATCTAAAAGCATAAAACATGCCACCCGTTGAAGCACAGTTGGCGCGAAACGGCCGTCGTCCTGTCTGCTCCTTGCACCTTCATTTATACCCGCCGCCCTGGAGGTGTGTCCTCACCCCGCTAAGTGGGAGAATAGAAGGACTTTTAAATACATTGCTTAGTGAGTGCCACTATTTCTTTTCTCTACGCATTTCTCAAAATGTACTATTAACATTTTAGGTTTCTGTCAATGTAACAAAATGTCAATTTTAATCCTATAGTATTCTCCTCTCTAGACAAATCTATTGTGATTTGCTAATTAAAAGTATTTAGAAATGTTATTTAAAATGACTTTTCATTTTCTGGAAGAACCCCTTTAATCATGATGATCTTTATGTGAACAGTACAACATTCAACATATAGATTATAAGTCCTGTCAGGTTCAAAAGTCAGACCCAGTGACCTATACTCCAAGCTATCTAAAGGTACCTTCACACATAACGATTTCGTTAACGATATCGTTGCTTTTTGTGACGTAGCAACAATATCGTTAACGAAATCGTTAAGCGTGACAGCGACCAACGATCAGGCCCCTGCTGGGAGATCGTTGGTCGCTGGGGAATGATCAGGACCTTTTTTTGGTCGCTGATCACCCGCTGTCATCGCTGAATCGGCATTTGTGACGCCGATCCAGCGATGTGTTCACTGGTAACCAGGGTAAATATCGGGTTACTAAGCGCAGGGCCACGCTTAGTAACCCGATATTTACCCTGGTTACCATTGTAAAAGTAAAAAAAAAACAAACAGTACATACTCACATTCCGATGTCTGTCACGTCCCCCGGCGTCCACGGGGTTAAAACTGTTTTCGGCAGGAGCGCTGCTAATGCATGCGCTGCTGCCGAGAGCTTTCCCTGCACTGTGTCAACGCTGGCCGGCCGTAAAGCAAAGCACAACGGTGACGTCACTGCTGCTTTACGGCCGCCGCTGACACAGTGCAGGGAAAGTGACGTCACCGCTGTGCTTTGCTTTACGGCCGGCCAGCGTTGACACAGTGCAGGGAAAGCTCTCGGCAGCAGCGCGTGCATTAGCAGCGCTCCTGCCGAAAGCAGTTTTAACCCTGTGGACGTCGGGGGACGTGACAGACATCAGAATGTGAGTATGTACTGTTTTTTTTTTTTTTAACTTTTACAATGGTAACCAGGGTAAATATTGGGTTACTAAGCGCGGCCCTGCGCTTAGTAACCCAATGTTTACCCTGGTTACCCGGGGACTTCGGCATCGTTGAAGACAGTTTCAACGATACCGAAGTTGTTCCCCGGATCGTTAGTCGCTGGAGAGAGCTGTCTGTGTCAACCTTAACTCTGGGGACGGTTGACGATGACGTGGAGATACAGCACATATGCTAAAAAGGTAGATATTTAGAGATAATATACGATAGATAGATAGATAGATAGATAACAAAAAATCGGTAGGTGGTTGCAAGATTTGTGGACTTATGTCATGCCAACAGACACTGCAAAGGGATATACACAGCCTCTATGGATAATCCTTTTGTATTTTCCACAATAAGCAATGCCTCTAGGGACGAATTCCTCTACTGTATATTAGAACATGAAATATATCAGGCCACATTTTATTTCTCTAAGATCAGATATAAATATATGTGAAGACACCTCTGCATACATCTATGGTAACTATTTTATCTTTATTTTAAAGTATAACGATTTTCATAAAAATATAATATGCCTCAGTATATATGTGCTACTGATTGGTGGGGATCCAGCAACTGAATCCTCCACCGACTGCTCAAGAAACAGCTGTATGTGTAGTATGTGCTCAACAGAAAGTCTATGGTTCCATACACAGCTCTGCACGAGCTCAAAGACTTGCTATTGTGCCCATAGACCGCTTTGTAATTGTGCAGAACCTGGTCTCCCAACAATGAGCAGAATAACATATTTTTAAAAATGATAGGTATACTATACTTTATTATATGTTTTGGTGACTACAGATGAGTGAATCAAATTTGTTACTAATTTCCCACCAAAACACCTCTCTCCTTACTCCAAAGCTTCTTCTCTGGTCCTCTGCACAGATCTCAGGGTTGGTATAATTGAAGCCCTCACAGAGGACCTGGGAAGCTATGGCATAAGGGATCAGGTGAGAGCCTAAGACAGGTGAGTAGATTGGGTTTTTTTTAGTTAGTAATCTCTTCCCTCTCCTCTATTTTTTATTGTTTGGGTTCTGGAGAGACCTCTGAGCATCTTAAACATCTTTTCACAGTTATGTGGGCACTTTTGATTCAGAGCAAATTAAATCTCCCAAATGATTTAAGTAATCAGAATTAATTAATGTGTGTATATTTTAAAACTTACTGTGGGGTCAGTAGTAGGACATCTCACAGAAACGCCTTTCCATTACTAACTGCTGGTCTTGATGTCAGCTGCCAATACAAAGCTGACATCAACCCCAAACCTCTTACCCACTGGCCACCGCCACAGTGGGAAAATCGAGGCTAAGCACCAGATTTGGTGCATCTTACGGATGTGCCATTTCTGGGGTGGCTAAGGGTTGATGTTGGTGGTCTGGGAGAGGGTACAATATTCCTGGCCCCTTCCCAGGCTAATAATAACTGACAGCTGTCTGTTTAGTCTTTGCTGGTTTGAATTTAAAAGAGAACCCTACGTCATTTTTTTTACTGGTGTCCCCCATAAAATCGTCATTAAAGGCTAAACAAACAGCTGTGAGCTGTTATTAATACTATGGGAACCTTTTGGGATATTGTCTCTTTTCCTCGATTGTTGACATCAGCCCCTAGCCATGAACTTTCCCTCTGCTGGTTATGAAAATTACGTGAGAACCCATGCCATTTTTTCAGATTTAATTCTTAATTTTACACAGGAGGTACACAGCAGGTGCTGAATACAACTCCCATTATTGTCGCCTGGTCGCATGCTAATCTCAGAGGGACCTGACGACAACGATGAGAGCCGTCTTCAGCAGCTGGTGCCTGGGATCAACGCAAACTGTACCGCTTCTTCCCAGGGGCCGGTATATGTCACACTGATGACACATTATCAGTGTGCACGTGTGTGGTACGCATTTTGTCCATGCTGCAGATTAAAAACTGACATGTCTGTGGATTTTTCACATGGACACAAGGTCAGTGTGAAAAAACTGGCATGTGTGTAGCACTATTGAATACAATGGGTGTGCGTGTATCCAAATTTGCAGTGCTTAAAAACTTACGTGTGAAGGAGGCCTAACTCTCTTTGTGTAGGCAAATATCCCACTTGTGCAGCTAAATATATTCTCAATCTTTAAGAGCATGGTCATCAAAAGATGTCTGACGGTGTCTTGTGGCATTAAACAGACTTGTTTTTCTATCTCATCCCACAAATGCTCAATCTGGTTGAGATTTGTGGAATTTGAAGACCAAATCAACACCTTGAAATTCTTTGTCATGTTCCTAAAGCCTTTCCTGAACAATTCTTAAAGTGTGGCAGGATGAAAAGGCCCTGGAGATATCATCGTCATAAAGCATGTGTATTTGGTTTGTACAATGTATAGATAAGTGATATTTGTCAAAGCAATATCTACACGAGTAGCGTGCCCCAAAGTTTCCAAGAAGAACATTACCCACAACATTGCACTGCCTCTGCTCGCTTCCTGTGTTCTCATAGTGCCGATTTGTCTTCTTCCTAGTATTAGTTCATCCTCAGGTAAGTGAAATATATGCAGCCAGCCACATAACATAAAACTAAGCATAATGTATCAGACCATGCCACCTTCTTCTACGGCTCCATTGTCTGGTTCTGCGGGGGTTATCATGGGCCCTGCGAGTTATCTTCTTCTCTTTGTCTCTTTTCTAACACGTCTGTATCATTACCGTTTTGTGCAATGTGTGGGATCGGACTAGATGGGGTAACCTTTGTTCCCCAGGTGTATGATTGTGTTTTCAGTGGTTTCATGTTCTAGCCCTCACCTTATGGAATACTGTGAGTCAAGATTGGACTATTTTTAGTTATTGTGTTGGTAAGAGAGTACTAATACTTCAACTAATAAAAGATATTCAAAACAAGTAGAATGAAACACACAACAAAAATACAGAATGTACATGTCTATACAATTTTCCAATATATGGTACTAATTCTTAAAGGGGTTGTCAGGGTCTTTTATATTGGTGCCATATTAGGATAGGATAGGATAGGTCATCTGTATCTGAACAAAGAGACTGCAAAACTCAGCACCCCCATAATTAATTGTTCCCGATCATTGTCCAACTGGGTTGACAAGGGCCCAACAGTAACATTGACTTTGGGGGGCACTTTCCACCTGCATGCAAATACAGCATTACTCTCATTCACAAAATTACCTAAATCTCTATATAATAATAAACTGGGTAGTTTGGTAAATTAATGATGAGATGCTGCTTTTTTCTGTACCTTGTGAATCAAATGAATTATGTCAAGTACTGCCCATACATGTCTGGACGGGGGCCCACCAGGGAATTCTCCTGTTCCCCTATGGGCCAGTCACATTTTCTGTTTTCTGATGACAGCCTCCCCCACCTCAATGGACTCTATTATAATTAATGGGGTCTGTTCAGTGCCATTTGTGTTTGTCATGTAATAGACCCATCCCTGTCAATATTTTCTATTCTTTTAGAAAAGCCTGAGACATGGCTCTAATAACTGCACTGTTCCAGTATTGAGCAGTAAAACAATGTGATCATCACTTGGCCAGGAAAGTAATTAAAGGTTCCTGTGTAATGACCAGAATCAGTGACCTTCACAATACATTAAAAAACTGTATATAAAATATAAACCTTTTTTTTTTGCTAAAACCAATAATAAAAAAAAAATAAAGATACAGCTTAATCTGGAAGAATGATGATGATGAGACGATGATGTTGAATATATTGGCAACAGAAAATTTTAAAAAAAAGAACAAACACATAATAAAAATAAAGAGTATAGATTTTAATATGCAGAGAGAACAGAAACATCACAAAAACAACACATAGTACAAAAGGTGATGAGAACACAATGAGATGAACACAGAAGATTTTGACAAGAAACATAATCAGTTAAGATATTCTTAAGATCTATCGACACAGGTAGACATCTGACGGGTAACATAGTAGCTAGCCATATCGCGTTGTTGAAGGGATTTTCAGTAAATCACAGCAAAACTATGGTGTTGTACAATGAGTATCTGTAAAACTGTTCAGACGGCACTCTTATATGTCTGGGCAAACAAAAGTGCACGAGCCATGTGCTGAAAAACACCCAAATCTATAGAAAAGTTTTCAGACTAAAAACTTCTTTCTGCAGTGCGCAGGTGCCGGGAAAGGTCAGACAGACCCAGCGCCTGCACACTGCAGAACTTTACTCTGCCCTCAACAGGACAGATAAGTACGCCTGCAGGAGCGCGATGTCGGGGAGCCATGAAGCAAGCAGGAGGGTGGCAATCATAAGAAGATGGGAGGTGCTGGGCCTGGACCTGCAACACCCATCAGACCAGACTGCCGCCCGGTCCGACAGAGTATAGAGAAAAGTATGCCTGTACAGGAGCGCAATGTTGGGAGACACTATGTGGAAAACATAAGATGCGTAATCCACATGAAGCAAGAAGGAGGAGGCGCCAGCCCAAGACAGCGACGTCCCTGAGGTGAATATTCTAAAAGGTCTTTTTCTTGTCTTGCAGGCTGGATTGGGGCAGATATTTAGCATTATAGAACGCTGTATATCAGGCCAGAAAGGTGATGGCCATAACTCATATGGGACAAACCTCGTGACAGGTTCCCATTAAAAAAGAATGTATAAACCAATTTCACTAGTGACATTTAACGTTGCATTATACACACGTGATCAAAATTGTTGGTACCCCTTGTTTAATGACACAAAAACCCACAATGGTCACAGAAATAACTTGAATCTGACAAAAGTAATAATAACTAAAAAAAAATCTATGATAATGAACAAAAGAAAGTCAGACATTGCTTTTCAACCATGCTTCCACAGAATTAAAAAAAAAAAAAATTCATGAAATAGGCCTGGACAGAAATGATGGTACCCCTGAAAATAATATGACAAAAGGTACATGTTATATCAAGGTGTGTCCACTAATTAGCATCACAGGTGTCTACAATCTTGGAATCAGTCAGTGGGCCTGTATATAGGGCTACAGATTCTCACTGTGCTGTTTGGTGACATGGTGTGTATCACACTCAACATGGAAGGGAAGGAAAAAGTCTCAGGAGATTAGAAAGAAAATTATAGACAAACATGTTAAAGGTAAGAGTTATAAGACTATCTCCAAGCAGCTTGATGTTCCTGTGACTACAGCTGCACATATTATTCAGAAATGTAAGATCCATGGGACTATAGCCAACTTCCCTGGACGTGGCCGCAGGAGGAAAATTGATGACAAATCAAAGAGATGGATAATACGAATGATAACATAGGAGCCCAGAAAAAATTCTAAACAGACTAAAGGTGAATTTCAAGCTCAAGGAACATCAGTGTCAGATCGCACCATCCGTCATTGTATGAGCCAAAGTGGACTTCATGGGAGACAACCAAGGAGGACACCATTGTTGAAAAAAATCATAAAAAGCAAGACTGGAATTTGCCAAACTACATGTTGACAAGCCACAAAGCTTCTGGGAGAATGTCCCAAGGACACATGACACAAAAATGAAACTTTTTGTCAAAGGCACATCAGCTCTATGTTCACAGACGGAAAAATTAAGCATATCAAGGAAAGAACACTGTCCCTACTGTGAAACATGGAGGAGGCTCTGTTATGATCTGAGGCTGCTTTGCTGCATCTGGCACAGGGTGTCTAGAATCTGTGCAGGTTACAACGAAATCTCAACATTATCAAGGGATTCTAGAGAGACTTGTGCTGCCCAGTGTCAGAAAGCTTGGTCTCAGTCGCAGGTCAAAGGTCTTGCAACAGGATAATGACCCAAACACACAGCTAAAAACACCCAAGAATGGCTAAGGAGGAAAACGTTGGACTATTCTGAAGTGGCCTTCTATGAGCCCTGACCTAAATATATGAGCATCTTTGGAAAGAGCTGAAACATGCCGTCTGGAAAAAGGCAGCCTTCAAACACGAGACAACTGGAGCAGTTTGCTCTTCAGGAGTGGGCCAAAATACCCGTCGAGAGGTGCAGAAGTCTCATTGACAGTTGCAGGAATAGTTTGATTGCAGTGATTGCCTCAAAAGGTTGTGCAACAAAATATTAAGTTAAGGGTACCATCATTTCTGTCAAGGCCTATTTCATGATTTTCAGGTTCTATTTTTTTTTTATTCCGTGGAAACATGGTTGAAAAGGAATGTCTGACTTTCAATTGTTCATTATCATAGATTATTTAGTTATTTATTTTGTCAGATTCAAGTTATTTCTGTGACCATTGTGTTTTTTTCTGTCATTAAAAAAGGGTACCAAAAATTTTGACCACGTGTGTATGCTTAAAAAGTACCATAACCATCTATTCAATTATATTCATAAATCAATAGTACATGTGAAAATAAGAAACTTTGTAATATATATTATTAAAGAAATCTGCTTCATTCTCCTCCTGGACAAATCTTTCTTTTTTCTTTCTCAAAATTCTTTGTTCACAGGTAAAATTGGTCTTTAGAGAATGCAGATTTTACATATGAATGTAAAAGATCAGTCCATATTACAGTCACTTATTTTCATGTGTAGCAGTGATTTATAAAATACATATTAAAACAGTGATTATTCTTTAAAGCTATGAGAAACATGCCCCTTAAAGCTTAATGCACCATATTAAAATAAGGAAATGGTTTCCATAAAGGATATATCTATTTGCTGTGTTAAAACTAGTTCATTAGTTGAGGTCCAACTGCTAGAACATTTATTGATTCGAAGACGCTGTGGCACCCAATCCCACTCGCTGCAGTGGAAACTGGGTTGTGTGGCCACTCTCCACCACCACCTTCATGTCTAAAGAAGATATGGAAAAGGTATATTTGTGTGCCAGAGACAAAGCATAGGATTGCGTTGTGGCCCTGACGTCCGTTCTTCCATAGGTGCTGCTCCTTGGGGAGTAATGAATAGCATATTCCAGTTTAGGTCCTGACTGTACTGAAGGTCTTGGTAGACATCTAACTGTGCTTGAATAATAAAATCTACTTGCTATTCCTCATAATCCTGCTCTCCCCACTCCACTGCCGGATCATCCTCCATGCGCAGGATCAAGTAGGACAATAATTGGAAAAGATTTTGCCACAACAGCATAGACACATAAAATGACAGGTCGCTTACATCAATCTCGCAGATCTCCCCAGCATAGTTCATATCACAAATACAATGGAAGTGATTGGGCAGGTTCTGGCAGATGCCCCCATTCAGACAGGGGTTTGAAGCACATTCGTCAATGTCAATCTCACACCTGAAATGCCAATAAGATGTATTACAAATTCATCACATCACTGCCTCCTTATAAAAACCAATGTTATTCATGGTATGAAGCTAAAAAGTATCATTATCTTCATTGGTGGACACTGGAGCCTCTGTGCAAGAACAATATATGGGACCTTTGCTGCCCAAGAGCTCCTAAAAATGAAAAATTGCACCTGATTTGGAGGTAGAAATGGGCCCCCTTATCTCTTAGGCCCCTGTACGACTGCACCAATGATATGTCCGCCCCTGATTATCTTAGTCTGCATGCATCCATAAGACCTCTACAAAGATAATGATACTTTATAGTTCTATTAACCCATTTAAGACCAGGAAATATTCAGTTTTTGAGCTTTAATTGTTTTTACTCCCCTTTTCCAAAAGCCTTAACTTTTTAATTTTTCCATCCACATAGCCATATGAGGGCTTGTTTTAGGGCAGGGTAAGGGCACCATGTAAGGTGCTGTAAAACGGGAGGGTGGTAAAATGGTGAAAAAAATCACTATTATCTCTTGGGTTTTGCTTTTACAGCATTCATTATTTGGTAAAATGACCTGGCAGCATGATCCTAAAGGTCATTATAAGTACAGTGATATCAAACATACAAGTTGTATTTTACATTTTAGTTGTCAAAAATCCTCTAAGCTTTGAAAAAAAAAAGTGGTCAGTGTGACTCGCCAGGGTCCTGGTCGTCACAGTGGCATTGCTTTCCCCTTGAGGAGAGTGATGTAACGCTTGGAAGCGATGAAGGGTATCTTTCACCAGGTAATCACATACACACAACATGTTCATACTCCAGGCAAGAAGGGGGAGCGCTAAACCTGGTTTAAGGTGAACTCCCCTATAAATACATTTTGGTCTGGAGGGAAAGGGAGATTTGAGTCAGACTGTCAGAGGACAGTGAAGAGAGCAGACAGACATAGAGTGTTAGAAGGTCTGGAGGGGCCATGTAGTCTGAGGTACTAAAACTCCTGGAGAAAAGAGAACTTAGAAAGAACGATCAACTTGTGGAAAGTGTGCAGAAGAGAAAAGGCACAGGAGAGTGATACCAGTGGAGCAGAGCAGTGAATTAGCTACCTCCCTGGCTGGCACAGATACCGGTAGCCAGAAGACCGTGGCCGTGCTAAACTCTAAGTGGCATAGCTGAAACCGGTAGGACAGCTGAACTTCAAGTTACCTGTCCACCTTTACACCCAGGAGACACAGTGATACTTATAGGGCCCGAGTCGTGATGGAGACCCTATAAAAAGGCCTGCTTCACCTGTCATACAGGTTGTGTCCTAACCTTTATGGGGGACAGAGAGGAACTGTGAGGACCTTATCAGAAGCCATAGGCAGTAAGGGACTACAACACCACTGCGCTTTGAGGAAGGCTTTCATCTCCACCTGGTGAAGGGGACTCTGGATTCGTTTCCAAGCCGGCCGAACCCTGCCTGCCCTGTGATCTGGTGCCCTGGACTGCGGTTGCCTGAAGCTTCAGTAAACAGGTAAAGAGACTGCAAACTTGTGTCCTCATTCTTTACTGCGCCATTCACCATCTTCACTTACTCACCGGGAGCCCTGGGGATACACTTCACCTGTAGGAAGTTATACCATCTAGCTGTCATACCATCACCCCAGAGGACCTCTTTAAGCAGCGTCGGTCCCTACTGACCAAATACCACAGGTGGCGTCATGAACATAAACTTTAATCAATATTCCTTTTACATACGCGCTTCGGGCCACGGACCGGGTCGCCACCGTGACACGTCCCCTTAAGTACTGGACCCGATACCGAGTGCCCCACGGCCCTGGTGGCCGTTTCATCTGCGTCCCCATTTTCTGAGAGCAGTAATATTTTATATTTCGGCCCTTGGAGCTGTGTCAGGACTTGTTCCTTGCTTAAACTGTATATACGGTGAGCTTACTTTTTTATTGATACCATTTTGTCTTACATCCAGTGTATTGATTGCTATTTATTGCATTTTTCTGTGGGGAGTGCAGCAATTGGAAAAGAAATATATTTTTTTCATGTTGACTCTATTTTTCTTTTCGTTATTTAACGTACGGTTAAAAATATTTTTTTCTTATTTCTTTTTAAATGAGAAGAGGTTGGTGATTTTTTTTAATATTTTTATATTTTCTCAAAAACTTTTTTAATATTTTTCCTTAGTTCTCTTAGCTGACTTGAATGACTGATCACATGATCACTTTTACTGTATACTGAAGCACTGTAGTATATTGTAGTATTGAGCTAAATTGTGGTTTCCCAATGAAGATGCACAGAAGGGGCTTCATATAGGGACCAAGATGGCAGCCATGGGGGACTTCAGCAGGCTCACGGCTGCCATCCTGTGATTACGTCATGGGGTGGCCGATGAGCACTGGTGAATTTAGCCATTTAAATGCCGCTCTCAGTGATTGACAGCGGTATTAAATGGTTAAACAGCAGCAATCAGAGATAGCTCCAGTCACTGCTGTTATAGGCAGTGTAATACAGCTGGCATTTCAGTGTCTGAGACCGCTCTAGACACTTGCTGTGACCACATGACATAATTTTACATGATGACGTTGCAAAGGGGTTAAAGGAACGTTCAGGGTGTTGCCACCACTTGTTCCATAGATACCCCATCAGTTTGCCTCTCACCAAGGACAGATCTCAAGTGATTGTATTAAAGGATTTCCTTTCAGATTCTGTTGGCCATACACATTAAATTATTTTTTGACTGAACCCATCCGTATAATACGGGGCCTGTTCTGACGCTATCACAACAGCAAAAAAGGATCAGGCTGTTGGATTTCAACATGCCCAGTCCTTTTGTTCTCTGGGTAAATTAGAAGCCCCCAAAGGTGTTTGGAATCAGCTTTCTCCCCTCTCCCCAGTCAGGACACATGCATTCTTGATCAACAGCAATCTAGGAGTGGTCAGATTTACTCTAAAAGGATGTTTAATATATCATATAAGTAAAATCCATAATGGGGGGCCATGGTGCAACTTACCGATCTCCTGCATATCCAGACTGGCAAGAACATCCTAGCACCCCTAGTTCCTGAGTGCAGTTACTGTGGTTATAGCAGGTTATGTTTTTCTTTTCATCGCCACAGAAAATGGAAGGCATTATATTATAGCTGTAATAATTAGATATAAAGGATATTGAGTTTGGAGGAACAGTTATACTGAACACATAAACAGTAGTAGAAAGAGGTAATGGCTACATGGTGACTTGGACCATAAAACCCTAGGTGCAGAAGTGAATTGAGCTACAGAACATTCACAAAATCAAGTTGCATAACCTTGTTCGCCAATGCAGATCTTTTAAACTTTATTACTTCCAACTACTTTTTATCTACAGTGTTCAGACACTGTGGAGCAATCACCAACAACAGGATGTTATATCTACTACAAGATGTGGACGACATGTATATGACACATGCATGGGAGCAGATTAATTCCAGTACATCTCTAAAAACATTGCCATCTCTGTGTGCGGTTCCACCATTACTCTCAAGCAACATGCCCGCTGCCTTGGGGTCATACTTGATTCCGAGCTTTCATTCACCCCCCACATCCGATCACTGGCTCACTCTTGTTATCTGCACCTCAAAAACATTTCTAGAATTAGACCCTTTCTTACTTTCAACTCTGCAAAAACTCTTACTGTTTCTCTTATTCATTCTCGTCTGGACTATTGTAACTCTCTACTAATCGGCCTCCCTCTTACCAAACTCTCCCCACTCCAATCTGTCCTGAATGCTGCGGCCAGGATCATATTCCTCACCAACCGTTACACCGATGCCTCTACCTTGTGCCAGTCATTACACTGGTTACCTATCCACTCCAGAATCCAGTACAAACTTATTACCCTCACCCACAAAGCTCTCCACGGCTCAGCAACACCCTACATCTCCTCCCTCATCTCAGTCTACCACCCTACCAACCTGTCCTCCGTTCTGCTAATGACCTGAGGTTAACATTCTCAACAATCAGAACCTCCCACTCCCATCTCTAAGACTTTTCACGTGCTGCGCCAATACAATGCACTACCCAGGTTAATACGATTAATCCCCAAATCCCCACAGTTTAAAGCGTGCCCTAAAAAGGCATTTCTTCAGACTGGCCTACCGCCTCAAAGCATTAACCTAACTATCCCTGTGTGGCCCATTCAAAAAAACTTAAACCATAATCCTTAATAATTCCTTGCATCATGTTCCCATATGCTTTATGCAGTTAATAGACCTCTGTGTCTGTACTGTTACATATTTAGGCTGATAACTGGTTCATACAGCATTACATGAACACCCGAGCCTTACACTATGGCTGGTCCGAACAACGAAAGCAATTATTACCATCCACCTCTCATGTCCCCCCTTTTTCCTCATAGTTTGCAAGCTTGTGAGCAGGGCCCTCATTCCTCTTGCAATCTGTTTTTATCTGTGTTTATTGTTATACTGTAATGTACAAGTCCCCTCTATAATGTAAAGCACTGCGGAATATGTTGACGCTATATAAAGAAAAATTATTATTATATTATTATTATAAAAACATATAAAATAACTTGCTTGAAGAGGACCTTCCATGATCTGTAGCATGTTAAACTGGTCACTGTATGGAATAGTGTATGCAGAGCTGAATAAAATAGTGTCTGCAGAGTTGTGAAGATAATAGCTTGTAACGTTTAGGGTATAGTTTTCACTCACCAGCAAAGTTTCTTCTCTGGGGTGTGTACATTTTCCCCTGCAGAACATTGACCAATCATTAGCACAATCCCCTGAATGTCAGCCTTGACTTTCTCCTTGTGAGACATGTAAAGACACATAGCCCTGCTCTCCTCGCAGATCTCACTGGTGAGGAAGTGAGGAAAAGAGTAGAGCAGTGATGTGTGTCATTACAAACTATCCTTACAGCTCTCATTTCATGGCACTGTCAGTGTGCAGGGAAGGGAGTAGAGCAGATATGTGCATCATTACATACAACTCTGCATCTGCCACTCTCATCCCATGGCATTGCTGGTGTGGCAGAGAGGGAGTAGAGCATAGCTGTGTATCATTACAAACACTTCTTGCATATGTAATCTCATAGCACTATCAGTATGGGGGGTAAAGAAAAGCTGTGTGTCATTACAAACACTTATTGCATATCTAATCTTACACCATTATCAGTGTGGGGGAGTAGAGAAAAGATGTGTTTCATCACAAACGTCTCGACATCTGACGCTCTTGTCCCAGAGCACTGTTATATTGGGGAGAGGGGAAGTAGAGCAGAGCTGTACAAACACTTCCTGCAAATCTAATCTCACACCATTATCAGTGTGGGGGGGGGGGGGGAGTAGAGAAAAGATGTGTGCCATTACAAACATCTCGGCATCTGTAGCTGGGAGGGGCTAAGTGGAAGGGACAGAGACAGTTTCCTGTTGGGACATCAGATAGGGCCTGGAGTGCCTAGAGAAGAGATCAAAGGCCTGGTGTGATTAGTGCCATATTTCTTGGGTGTCCCTAGAGGAACTAAGAACCCCTCCAATGAGGAAAAGTCAATTAATCACAAGTTTCATATCCGCATAATAAATAATCTGCAGGGTCTCAAATTTAATTTTGGGTCATATGGACCCGAACAGAACAGTAGGGTTAAAGGGAATCTGTCACCTTATTTTGGACCTATAAACTGCGGCCATCAACATCAGGGGCTTATCTACAGTATTCTGTAATGCTGTAGATAAGCCCCCAATGTAACCTGAAAGATAAGAAAAACAAGTTACATTATACTCACCCAGGGGCGATCCCGGTGAGGTCCGGACCGATGGGCGCCTCAGGTCCGATTCCGACGCCTCCCATCTTCATGTAATGATGTCCTCTTCTTTGCTTCCTGTTACGGCTCCTGCACAGGTGTACTGATTTGCCCCGTTGAGGGCAGCGCAAAGTACTACAGTGTGCAGGCGCTATGACCTTTATGACCTTTATGACCTCTATGACCTTTCCCGGCGCCTGCGCACTGCAGTACTTTGCTCTGCCCTCAACAGGGCAGATAAAGTACGCCTGTGCCTTAGCTGCGACAGAAAGCAAAAAAGAGAACGTCATTGCATGAAGATGGGAGGCGCCAGACTCGGACCTGCGACGTCCATCGGACCGGACCGCCCCTGGGTGAGTATAATCTAGCTTGCTAATCTTATCTTTCAGGTTACAGCATTACAGAATACTGTAGATAAGCCCCTGATGGCGGTGGCCGCAATTTATAGGGCCAAAATGAGGTGACAGATTCTCTTTAACTGGGTAGAAAGGTAAAATAAGCAATTGTAAGAACACACTGCTATATAATATGTTGACAGCTATATATTAAGAGGGCAAACATGTTGATGTTAGTGCGTTTTTAAAGCGGAACTGCTCCAAAAAGGTATTCAAAAACTATGTTTGCACATAACCGAAAGGTCCCCATAAACATGAGACTGATTCAGGTGACAACTACCTCACCTAACCCTGCAAGAAAACTGAAAATGGTGACTTCATCTGACTGTAATCTAATTTGTCTAGGCGCCATGTTTCACCGGTGAAGCAGCTAAGGGAGCTACATCACATACACACATCTGTTAGCGTTAGATGATACATACATTCTTACCAAACTCAGAGATGTTTTTGCAGATGATGAGGACAAACTGTGAAGGACATAAAAATGAAGGTGCAGTTATGGAATGACATGTAGATGGACAGACTTTAGATTCTACGACTACCCATTTCACAACACAGAATGGACAGCATATACTGTCCCTAAATGCAAGAACATACGTCATGATGAGATTGGCTTAGTTCTCACCTGCAATGCTTCCCTGTGACATTAGCTGGGCAGAGGCAAAAGAATCCATCCGATCTCATAACACAGGTGGCACCTCTAGGACAAGGACGACCGTGACAGCTAAAGAAGTCACAATTACGTCCAGTGTAGCCTGGTTTACACTCACATTTATAACCATCTGATTTGATAGTACAGTTGCCATGTGCACAGGGGTTAGGCAGGCACATGGTGGTTTTATTTTCACAGATATCTCCACTTCTTCCTTCCGGACAAATGCAGACTGGGTGGGTGAATACATCGCGACAGATGCCTCCAAACAAACATGGGTTAGAGGAACAGGGATCAGACACTAAACATCTGAGGTCAACAATCTCAAGAGACGTTTTTACAAATTGTTCTACTTGTGGTTTGACCACTGGATAATCCCTATCCGCAAAGTATGGCAAGTGTATTCCTTCAATGAGCACTGTGCCAAGACATCCCGTAAAGTTCCTGTTCATTCCATCAATGTCTACACCCAAGTAAATATCTGTGTCTTCCTTGAGAAAATTTAGGTTTCCTGTTGCGAGTGAACTGACGGTTTTCTCTGGCTTTCCATCTATTTCCATCTGCCATGTTGAGGAGTGGGATCCAGGAGCAGTCATTGATACGGTGACAGTGTGCCACTGGCTGTCACTCACTGATTCTTTACTCAATAGATTCACTGCATTGAGGTCGTTCCCACTTTGCAGATGAAAATGTAGAAATTTATTCTGGATGTTAACCCTAATGATTTCTGGTTCTCGTTGGGCATGCAGTAGCACAGATACAGAGTCTACCGTCCGGAAGCCAATGGTTAGGTTGGTGAGGTCCCTCATTATTTTCCCATTACTTCTGAAACTGATGGCTTGTCCATTACCACTGAACAGTGCATTGGAAATACCTGTAATACAAAACGAAAATATAAACAGAAATTATCATAGGTCAATGTCTTACTGCAGGGTGTAATAATTATCGGTTGGACGCAAAAGTAGCTTTAGTCAGTCAGTTTAGGATTTAACAGTTCAGCATCAATCAAGTCAGATCTGTTCATATACAGGTCCTTCTCAAAAAATTAGCATATGGTGTTAAATTTCATTATTTACCATAATGTAATGATTACAATTAAACTTTCATATATTATAGATTCATTATCCACCAACTGAAATTTGTCAGGTCTTTTATTGTTTTAATACTGATGATTTTGGCATACAACTCCTGATAACCCAAAAAACCTGTCTCAATAAATTAGCATATCAAGAAAAGGTTCTCTAAACGACCTATTACCCTAATCTTCTGAATCAACTAATTAACTCTAAACACATGCAAAAGATACCTGAGGCTTTTATAAACTCCCTGCCTGGTTCATTACTCAAAACCCCCATCATGGGTAAGGGTACCGTCACACTATGCCATTTCGATCGCTACGACGGTACGATTCGTGACGTTCCAGCGATATCGTTACGATATCGCTGTGTCTGACACGCAGCAGCGATCAGGGATCCTGCTGAGAATCGTACGTCGTAGCAGATCGTATGGAACTTTCTTTCATCGCTGGATCTCCCGCTGTCATCGCTAGATCGGTGTGTGTGACACCGATCTAGCGATCTAGCGATGCGATCCAGCGATGCGTTCGCTTGTAACCAGGGTAAACATCGGGTAACTAAGCGCAGGGCCGCGCTTAGTAACCCGATGTTTACCCTGGTTACAAGCGTAAAACTAAAAAAAAAACAAACAGCACATACTTACATTCTGGTGTCCGTCAGGTCCCTTGCCGTCTACTTCCCGCACTGTGACTGCCGGCCGTAAAGTGAAAGCAGAGCACAGCGGTGACGTGCTTTCACTTTCACTTTACGGCCGGCAGTCACAGAGCGGGAAGCAGACGGCAAGGGACGTGACGGACACCAGATGTAAGTATGTGCTGTTTGTTTTTTTTTAGTTTTACGCTTGTAACCAGGGTAAACATCGGGTTACTAAGCGCGGTCCTGTGCTTAGTTACCCGATGTTTACCCTGGTTACCCGGGTACCTCGGCATTGTTGGTAGCTGGAGAGCTGTCTGTGTGACAGCTCCCCAGCGACCACACTACGATTTACCTACGATCACGGCCAGGTCATATCGCTGGTCGTGATCGTAGGTAAATCGTATAGTGTGACGGTACCTTTAGACTAGCGACCTGACAGATGTCAAGAAGGCCATCATTGACACCCTCAAGCAAGAGGGTAAGACCCAGAAAGAAATTTCTCAACAAATAGGCTGTTCCCAGAGTGCTGTATCAAGGCACCTCAATGGTAAGTCTGTTGGAAGGAAACAATGTGGCAGAAAACGCTGTACAACGAGAAGAGGAGACCGGACCCTGAGGAAGATTGTGGAGAAGGACCGATTCCAGACCTTGGGGAACCTGAGGAAGCAGTGGACTGAGTCTGGTGTGGAAACATCCAGAGCCACCGTGCACAGGCGTGTGCAGGAAATGGGCTACAGGTGCCGCATTCCCCAGGTAAAGCCACTTTTGAACCATAAACAGCGGCAGAGGCGCCTGACCTGGGCTACAGAGAAGCAGCACTGGACTGTTGCTAAGTGGTCCCAAGTACTTTTTTCTGATGAAAGCAAATTTTGCATGTCATTCGGAAATCAAGGTGCCAGAGTCTGGAGGAAGACTGGGGAGAAGGAAATGCCAAAATGCCTGAAGTCCAGTGTCAAGTACCCACAGTCAGTGATGGTGTGGGGTGCCATGTCAGCTGCTGGTGTTGGTCCACTGTGTTTCATCAAGGGCAGGGTCAATGCAGCTAGCTATCAGGAGATTTTGGAGCACTTCATGCTTCCATCGGCTGAAATGCTTTATGGAGATGAAGATTTCATTTTTCAGCACGACCTGGCACCTGCTCACAGTGCCAAAACCACTGGTAAATGGTTTACTGACCATGGTATTACTGTGCTCAATTGGCCTGCCAACTCTCCTGACCTGAACCCCATAGAGAATCTGTGGGATATTGTGAAGAGAAAGTTGAGAGACGCAAGACCCAACACTCTGGATGAGCTTAAGGCCGCTATTGAAGCATCCTGGGCCTCCATAACATCTCAGCAGTGTCACAGGCTGATTGCCTCCATGCCACGCCGCATTGAAGCAGTCATTTCTGCCAAAGGATTCCCGACCAAGTATTGAGTGCATAACTGAACATTATTATTTGATGGTTTTTTTGTTTGTTATTAAAAAACACTTTTATTTGATTGGATGGGTGAAATATGCTAATTTATTGAGACAAGTTTTTTTGGTTATCAGGAGTTGTATGCCAAAATCATCAGTATTAAAACAATAAAAGACCTGACAAATTTCAGTTGGTGGATAATGAATCTATAATATATGAAAGTTTAATTGTAATCATTACATTATGGTAAATAATGAAATTTAACACTATATGCTAATTTTTTGAGAAGGACCTGTATTTGATTTATGTGAATAGACAGGAGAACAACCATAAGTGTTACTGACAGCAAGTAAATCAAAGAAAGCTAAACAGTGACAAACTATTTGGCTCTTCTACTCTCTCCTCGGACAGGTACACTTTGTATAGCGTCTTACTCTTCATGTGAAATACCAACTTTCATGACAGGTTACTTTCATATCCACATTAACTCGACATTCCTCAACTCACTAACTCTTCTGTAAGGAAGTGGACAAGAGGGAAGACTACAGTTTAAGTTGATGCCCAGCTGAGTAATTGCAAGTGAACACCACCATCTGCTGGTCAAATGCAAAAGTAAAAGTAAAGAAAGAATTACAGTTGTAGGAACCTATTTTCCAACAGCAACAGTTTAAAAGACGACACCAGGTCAGGACATACCTGTGTCGCAGTTACTAATTGTAAGAGGCCTGGCAGGGCTGAGAAGGGGAGATGGCGACAGTATCAGTACCAGGGCAGGTCGTGTGGCTCAAAGGTGGACACAGATAGAAAAGAGCCCCTGTGCAAGAACAATATATAGGCCGTTTGCAGCCCAAGAGCTCCTAAAAATGCAAAATTGCACCTGCTTTAGAGGTTGATATGGGCCCCCTTACCCCTTGTGCCCCTTGGGCTGCTGCACAGGTTGCACTAATGATATGTCTGCCCCTGGTGTGGCTGTTAGGCTGGCTTACAGCCACCATCACCACAGACTTGTCCGAGAGCAATCAGATGCCGAATAAGGTCTGAGCTATGAGGAAGATCTGTACCCACTGCCAATAGAAGATCTGCACCCCGCTCCAGTAGAAGATCCGTACCCAGCACCAGAAGAAAATCCATATCCAGCGCTAGTAGAAGATCCGTACCCAACCCAAGTGGAAGATCTGTAAGCAGCATCAGTAGGAGACCATGACCAGATCTGAACCAGGCTCGGGAGACAATCTGGCTGTAGCAGAGGACCATTCCTGTGGGCTGTTACTTCCATTGCAGATGTACGGTACGTGGTGTGGGGCTTGGGCTGTGCTTCAGGGAACAGAAACGGCCAGTACGACAAGCACACTGTATACCCAGTGACTCGCATATCTAGGACTTGCAGCCCAGCGGGAAATACCGGTGACCTCTGCTAGGGCTACTGTAACGATTACAGGTGTTTATAGAGACTACGAGTCCTGAGAGTGACATCCGTAAAGCTGAGACATAAAGGCATTAACAGTATTTTAACTGCCAGATACCTTTCATGTTATGTGTAATAGAGCGTTGTATAGATATTGTATTTATTCGTATTGCTGTGTCATAACCCTGTTACTGTTACCGCCCGGCAATATAGTGCCTAGGCTACGTTCACATTAGCATTGTGCGGGGCTGCGTCGGGCGCAGCCGCGGCGACGCATGTGTCATGCGCCCCTATATTTAACATGGGGGGGGCATGGACATGCTTTGCACTTGCGTTTTGTGACGCATGCGTTATTTTGACACGTGTCAGGGCGCAGAGGACGCAGCATGCTGCAGTTTTTTCTGCGCCAAAAAGCATGCAAAAATGAACGCATGCGTCACAAAATGCTGCGTTTTGCATGCGTTTTTGCATGCGTTGTGCGTTGCGTCGCCGACGCAGCCCTGCACAACGCTAATGTGAACGTAGCCTTACTTCTACATATACTTATCAATAGATTTTCTTTTTTATGTTAGCTAAATAAATAGTGTTGGCTAAGTACCACTGTCTCCTCATTGTCTGCACTGGTGCATCCGAGTAACCTGCTAACACGTCTACTCCACAATACAGATTTGACTTCATCTGGACTACTTTGGGTTATAACTTAATTAACTGCTCTCTGAAAACAACCTACTTTCAAACTTACCTAAGAAGATTCGCTCTCTTCAGAACACAACTGCTTTTTGCACATAGCAAAATCTCCAATCTTTTAGCAATCAGCAATATATAGACTCTACAATCAGACATGCCCGAATGACATTTCTCCCACCTATCAGTCGGCCGTCTCTCTCATACACATTAGACTGTTGGCCGAGCCTTTCAATATCAGTGAGTTCAGACGATATTAGTCTAAAGTGTATGGGGGACCTTTAGTCCTAAAATGCAGGCTCTTTATACCTTACAGAAATTGCTCTCTACACCTTCATATCTCATGACAGTTAAATGTAAAGGCAACTAAAAGTGTTTGACACTAGCCTATGCAAATTGCCTCTTCAGAGAGGAAGAGGACTAGGACTCTAGTGCCACCTATAGGAAATAGCAATCCTAACAGTCAATGTCAACCCTTTAACGAGCCTTTCCATATGATTTAATAATAATAATAATAATAATAATATTTTTTATTTCTACAATGGGTACGTAAAGTATTCAGATCCCTTTACATTTTTCACTCTTTGTTTCATTGTAGCCATTTGGCAAATTCAAAAAAGTTCATTTTTCACATTAATGTACACTCTGCACCCCATCTTGACTGAAAAAAACCTGAAATGTAGACATTTTTGCAAATTTAATAAAAGATAAAAAATAAAATATCACATAGTCATAAGTATTCAGACCCTATTCCTCAGATACTCATATTTAAGTCACATGCTGTCCATTTCCTTGTGATCCTCCTTGAGATGGTTCTACTCCTTCATTGGAGTCCAGCTGTGTTTAATTAAACTGATAGCGCTTGATTTGGAAAGGCACACACCTGTCTATATAAGACCTCACAGCTCACAGTGCATGTCAGACCAAATGAGAATCATGAGGTCAAAGGAACTGGCCAAGGAGCTCAGAGACAGAATTATGGCAAGGTACAGATCTGGCCAAGGTTACAACAGAACTTGTGCAGTACTCAAGGTTCCTAAGAGCACAGTGGCCTCCATAATCCTTAAATAGAAGAAGTATCGGACCACCAGAAGTCTTCCTAGACCTGGCCGTCCAGCCAAACTGAGCAATCGTGGGAGAAGAGCCTTGGTGAGAGAGGTAAAGAAGAACCCCAAGATCACTGTGGCTGAGCTCCAGAGATGCAGTAGGGAGATGGGAGAAAGTTTCACAAAATCAACTATCACTGCAGCCCTCCACCAGTTGGGCTTTTATGGCAGAGTGGCCCGACAGAAGCCTCTCCTCGGTGCAAGACATATGAAAGCCTGCATAGAGTTTGCTAAAAAACACATGAAGGACTCCCAGGCTATGAAAAATTAGATTATCTGGTCTGATTAGATGAAGATAGACCTTTTTGGTGATAATTCTAAGTGGTATGTGCGGAGAATACCAGGCACTGCTAATCACTTGCCCAATTTAATCCCAACAGTGAAACATGGTGGTGGCAGCATCATGCTATGGGGGTGTTTTTCAGGTGCAGGGACAGGACGACTAGTTGTCATTGAAGGAAACATGAATGCAGCCAAGTACAGAGATATCCTGTATGAAAATCTCTTCCAGAGTGCTGTGGACCTCAAACTTGGCCTAATGTTCACCTTCCAATAAGACAATGACCCTAAGCACACAGCTAAAATAACAAAAGAGTGGCTTCAGAACAACTCTGTGACTATTCTTGATTTGCCCACCCAGAGCCCTGACCTAAACCCAATTGAGCATCTCTGGAGACACCTGAAAATGGCTGTCCACCAACATACACAATCCAACCTGATGGAACTGGAGAGGATCTGCAAGGAAGAATGGCAGAGGATCCCCAAATCCAGGTGTGAAAAACTTGTTGCATCATTCCCAAGAAGACTCATGGCTGTATAAGCTCAAAAGGGTGTTTCTACTCAATACTGAGCAAAGGAGTCTGAATACTTAAGACCATGTGATATTTCTGGTTTTCTTTTTTAATAAATTTGCAAAGATTTCTACATTTCTGTTTTTTTTCAGTCAAAATGGGGTGCAGAGTGTACATTATTGTGAAAAAAGAACTTTTTTGAATTTACCAAATGGCTGCAATGAAACAAAAAGTGAAAAATGTAAAGGGGTCTGAATACTTTCCGGACATGGGCGAATATACCGCCTGTTCAACCTGTGCAACCGCACAGGGGCCCAGAGCGGGAGGGGGCCCCCGATGGGCATACAAGGCAATGAATATGAATGACAGCCGGCGGTAGTATTACTGCTAACAGGAGAAGCAGGGGGGCCCGCTCTGCTGCACGCATGTGATGTGACAGTTAAACGGGACCCCCTCCTCACCTGCTAGCATATATTATGCTGCTGTAACTGCTGCGGTCTGCGGTGAGGTGACGGGTAGCAGACGCTGGACCAGGAAGAGAGGAGAGAGGGGGAGGGCCTCTCAGTCACAGTGAGTCACTGAAGCTTGCTCAGGACCTGTGATGAGGTCACAGGAGGCGAGGAGTCAGGAGTCACATAATCAGGGGCCTCCGTGTATTGCAGGACTCTGCTGTGCTGTCATGGTGCTAGACGGTAGGCTTATGTGTGGGGTCATGAGTTGTTTACAGTGTGGATGTAGCAGAGCCGTGTGTGTACGAGGTGAACAGAGCGGAGCCGTGTGTGTATGAGGTGTACAGAGCGGAGCCGTGTGTGTATGAGGTGTACGGAGCAGAGCCGTGTGTGTGTATGAGGTGTGTGGAGCAGTGTGTGTGTGTATGAGGTGTACGGAGCTGAGCCGTGGTGTGTGTGTGTGTATGAGGTGTACGGAGCTGAGCCGTGGTGTGTGTATGATGTGTACGGAGTTGAGCCGTTTGTGTGTGTATGAGGTGTACAGAGCTGAGCCGTGTGTGTGTATGAGGTGTATGGAGCGGAGCCGTGTGTGTATGAGGTGTACAGAGCGGAGCCGTGTGTGTGTGTATGAGGTGTACGGAGCAGAGCAGTGTGTGTGTGTATGAGGTGTACGATGCTGAGCCGTGTGTGTATGAGGTGTACGGATCTGAGCCGTGTGTGTGTGTATGAGGTGTACGGAGCTGAGCCGTGTGTGTGTGTGTATGAGGTGTACGGAGCTGAGCCGTGTGTGTGTGTATGAGGTGTACGGAGCTGAGCCGTGTGTGTGTGTATGAGGTGTACGGAGCTGAGCCGTGTGTGTGTGTATGAGGTGTATGGAGCTGAGCCGTGTGTGTGTATGAGGTGTACGGAGCTGAGCCGTGTGTGTGTGTGTATGAGCTGTACGGAGCTGAGCCGTGTGTGTGTGTGTATGAGGTGTACGGAGCTGAGCCGTGTGTGTGTGTATGAGGTGTATGGAGCTGAGCCGTGTATGAGGTGTACGGAGCTGAGCCGTGTGTGTGTATGAGGTGTACGGAGCTGAGCCGTGTGTGTGTATGAGGTGTATGGAGCTGAACCATCTATGTGTGTATGAGGTGTACGGAGCGGAGCCGTGTGTGTATGAGGTGTACGGAGCGGAGCCGTGTGTGTGTATGAGGTGTACGGAGCGGAGCTGTGTGTGTATGTGTACGGAGCGGAGCCGCGTGTGTAGGAGTAACTATGTGTGGCCATTATACTGTACGCAGTATCATGTGTGGCCATTATACAGTTTGTAACATCATGTGTGGCCATTATACAGTATGTAGCATCATGTGAGGCCATTATACAGTATGGAGCATCATGTGTGGCCATTATACAGTATGGAGCATCATGTAGGTCCATTATACATTATGGAACATCATATGTGGCCATTATACAGTATGGAGCATCATGTGGGGCCATTATACAGTATGTAGCATCATATGGGGCCATTATAAAGTATGGAGCGTCATGTAGGGCCATTATACAGTATGGATCATCATGTGGGGCCATTATACAGTATGGATCATCATGTGGGGCCATTATACAGTATGGAGCATCATGTGGGGCCATTATACAGTATGGAGCACTGTGTGGCCATTATACAGTTTGGAGCACTGTGTGGCCATTATACAGTATGGAGCACTGTGTGGCCATTATACAGTATGGAGCATCATGTGGGGCCATTATACAGCATGGAGCATCATGTGTGGCCATTATACAGTATGGAGCACTGTGTGGTCATTATACAGTATTGAGCATCATGTGTGGCCATTATACAGTTTGGAGAACTGTGTGGCCATTATACAGTATGGAGCACTGTGTGGCCATTATACAGTATGGAGCACCATGTGGGGCCATTATACAGCATGGAGCATCATGTGTGGCCATTATACAGTATGGAGCACTGTGTGGTCATTATACAGTATTGAGCATCATGTGTGGCCATTATACAGTTTGGAGCACTGTGTGGCCATTATACAGTATGGAGCACTGTGTGGCCATTATACAGTATGGAGCATCATGTGGGGCCATTATACAGCATGGAGCATCATGTGTGGCCATTATACAGTATGGAGCACTGTGTGGTCATTATACAGTATTGAGCATCATGTGTGGCCATTATACAGTTTGGAGAACTGTGTGGCCATTATACAGTATGGAGCACTGTGTGGCCATTATACAGTATGGAGCACCATGTGGGGCCATTATACAGCATGGAGCATCATGTGTGGCCATTATACAGTATGGAGCACTGTGTGGTCATTATACAGTATTGAGCATCATGTGTGGCCATTATACAGTTTGGAGCACTGTGTGGCCATTATACAGTATGGAGCATCATGTGGGGCCATTATACAGCATGGAGCATCATGTGTGGCGATTATACAGTATGGAGCACTATGTGGCCATTATACAGTATTGAGCATCATGCGGGGCCATTATAAAGTATGGAGCACTGTGCGTCCATTATAAAGTGTGGAGCACTGTGTTGCCATTAAACAGTATGGAGCATCATGTGTGGCCATTATAAAGTATGGAGCATTGTGTGGCCATTATAAAGTATGGAGCACTGTGTGGCTATTATACAGTATGCAGCATCATGTGTGACCATTAAACAGTATGGAGCACTGTGTGGCCATTATACAGTATGGAGCATCATGTGTGGCCATTATACAGTATGGAGCACTGTGTGGCCATATTTTTTTGTTTATAATTTTTGTTTAAGAAAAAGTGTGATCAGCAGTGCTAAATGGCTGTAGTTGGGATGTGGATATGGGTGTGACTAGTTGTGAAATGGGTGTGGTCACAGGCGTGGCTTAAAATTTGCCATGGCGCGCTGCAAACTTTATCCCTCTTTCCCCTCTTCAAAAGTTGGGAGGTTTAACTGCGCCCCTACTTGTATATGTTTGAGGAAAAGGTGTGTGTAAATGGGTGTGGCTTAAAAATGGGTGTGGTTTTCCTACGCAAACACAGAACCTGTTGTTAAAAATTTGAATCCCACCCCTACCTACAGTTAGGGCCAGAAATATTTGGACAGTGACACAAGTTTTGTTATTTTAGCTGTTTACAAAAACATGTTCAGAAATACAATTATATATATAATATGGGCTGAAAGTGCACACTCCCAGCTGCAATATGATAGTTTCCACATCCAAATCGGAGAAAGGGTTTAGGAATCATAGCTCTGTAATGCATAGCGTCCTCTTTTTCAAGGGACCAAAAGTAATTGGACAATGGACTCTAAGGGCTGCAATTAACTCTGAAGGCGTCTCCCTCGTTAACCTGCAATCAATGAAGTAGTTAAAAGGTCAGGGGTGGATTCCAGGTGTGTGGTTTTGCATTTGGAAGCTGTTGCTGTGAGCAGACAACATGCGGTCAAAGGAACTCTCAATTGAGGTGAAGCAGAACATCCTGAGGCTGAAAAAAAAGAAAAAATCCATCAGAGAGATAGCAGACATGCTTGGAGTAGCAAAATCAACAGTTGGGTACATTCTGAGAAAAAAGGAATTGACTGGTGAGCCTGGGAACTCAAAAAGGCCTGGGCGTCCACGGATGACAACAGTGGTGGATGATCGCCGCATACTTAATTTGGTGAAGAAGAACCCGTTCACAACATCAACTGAAGTCCAGAACACTCTCAGTGAAGTAGGTGTATCTGTCTCTAAGTCAACAGTAAAGAGAAGACTCCATGACAGTAAATACAAAGGGTTCAGATCTAGATGCAAACCATTCATCAATACCAAAAATAGACAGGCCAGAGTTAAATTTGCAGAAAAACACCTCAAGAAGCCAGCTCAGTTCTGGAAAAGTATTCTATGGACAGATGAGACAAAGATCAACCTGTACGAGAATGATGGGAAGAAAAAAGTTTGGAGAAGAAAGGGAACGGCACATGATCCAAGGCACACCACATCCTCTGTAAAACATGGTGGAGGCAACGTGATGGCATGGGCATGCATGGCTTTCAATGGCACTGGGTCACTTGTGTTTATTGATGACATAAGAGCAGACAAGAGTAGCCGGATGAATTCTGAAGTGTACCGGGATATACTTTCAGCCCAGATTCAGCCAAATGCTGCAAAGTTGATTGGACGGCGCTTCATAGTACAGATGGACAATGACCCCAAGCATACATCCAAAGCTACCCAGGAGTTCATGAGTGCCAAAAAGTGGAACATTCTGCAATGGCCAAGTCAATCTCCAGATCTAAACCCAACTGAGCATGCATTTCACTTGCTGAAATCCAGACTTAAGACGGAAAGACCCACAAACAAGCAAGACCTGAAGGCTGTGGCTGTAAAGGCCTGGCAAAGCATTAAGAAGGAGGAAACCCAGCGTTTGGTGATGTCCATGGGTTCCAGACTTAAGGCAGTTATTGCCTCCAAAGGATTTGCAACAAAATATTGAAAATAAAAATATTTTGTTTGGGTTATGTTTATTTGTCCAATTACTTTTGACCTCCTAAAATGTGGAGTGTTTGTAAAGAAATGTGTACAATTCCTACATTTTCTATCAGATATTTTTGTTCAACCCTTCAAATTAAATGTTACAATCTGCACTTGAATTCTGTTGTAGAGGTTTCATTTCAAATCCAATGTGGTGGCATGCAGAGCCCAACTCTCGAAAATTGTGTCACTGTCCAAATATTTCTGGCCCTAACTGTATATGCTTGCATAACTTTGTTGCGCTATGGAGGGGGGGGGCCCGGGAAGATTTCTTGCACAGGGGCCCTCTGCAGTCTGTGTCCGCCCCTGTTTCCGGACCCACTATATATTTCCATTGTGCCAATATATTCCGCAGCACTTTACACTTCACAGGGGATTTGTACAGACAATAAAAGACATGACAGAGTAAACTCATAATTCAACAGATACCAAGAGGAGTGAGGTCCCTGGTCACAAGATTACAATCTATGAGGAAATAGAGAAGGCACGAAAGGTAAGTGGTAAAAAGTGCTTATATTATATGGTTCAGCTAGCGATATAATAAATAGGGTATTGAAATAACACTGCATATGTAATAGTATGCAGGTACTGAGTATGTCACCACGGAACAGACAGACCAACAGTTGAAGGGTTTAATAACAGTAATAAGGTTCTCCTCGCAGGGAGGAAGCAATGGAAAATAACTGGTATTAAAATAGAGCAAAAATATGGGAGTCAAACAGCGTAATAGAATTAAGCAGGATTTTCCTGAGAAAAGAACACTTATCAGTCTGATGAGGACTTGCTTGAAGGGTCGTCTTCTCCAACGTAGGCACCGAGAAACAGCGGCACTTGTCGTTCCTCTGTTGTCCGTGGGCTGAGTAGTCTCTAGGAGCCTGTTGCTTGGGGATTCGGGAGTTAACGTGATATGCACAAGTTCGGAGTCTTTAGCCTTTACAGCACAGCAGGAATCAGAGGCTCTGCACTGTTAAGTCTCTGTACCAGGAAATCAGGGGCTCTGCACTGTTAAGTCTCTGTACCAGGAAATCAGGGGGGTCGCAGTCTCTATATGGGCCGATGTCTCTACATGGGTCTCAAAGCGCCCCTCACCAGACACAGCAGAATCCGCTTTCAGGTGCTCACAAGATGCAGTCTGTCTGGGCAATCTCTCTGTATCTGTTCTCTGACCGGGTGATTTCTCCCTCTCCAGGAGCGCAGCTGCACTCTGCTCTGATCTCTGCTCACGCTGCTCTGTCCCTTGCCTGCGTGCCTTTCCTGCCCTCTGCCTGGCTTTCTTCCTGTACCAGTCTCTAAGTCTGTCCCCTGGGGACCCTGCAGCACAGCTCAATGGTTCCAGGCACAGAGCCGAGAAGGTAACCGCCCCCAGACTCTCATTGTGCTTCAGCCCCTTACACTCCCCCTCTCTTTCTGCTCGCCATTCCACGGGCGAGATTTTCAGGAGTTCTTGTTGGCAATCTTCCAGTCCTTGCACAATCTGCTGCCGGATGAACTCATCCTGATTGTAGCGAACAGGGGGTACACCAGCCGTCGAACGTTCAGAGCGTCTTAAATCTGCAGGGGCGGTGATGTCAACTTCTGTGGGAGGAGTCGAGGCTTCCTCCTATACGTTGGTAGTTTCAGGCACCATCCCTGTTTCTGGGTTCCCTGGTAGAGATTGGGAGTCTTCCTCATCTTCCACATCGACATTGATCATTGGTGCAGCTGGTGGGGGCGATGGAGCCAATTGGACTGATTCAGGATCTCGAGACAAACATGGACGCAACATATTCCTGTGCAGTGTGCGGGTGGGAGTCCCCTCTTCTGTTTCAGGCTGGACCTCATAAACGGGACCCCCATTGCCGAGCCGCCGCTTCACTCGGTACGGCCTTTTCTCCCATCGGTACTCTAGTTTGTTGTGTGGGCGCTTTTCCCTCACTAAGACTCGGTCTCCAGGCCGCAGGGCCGTCCCCTTTTGAGGAGCTACCTGAGGATGCTCCAATTCTTGCAGCCGGTTCTGCACTAGACGTTGAATTGTCCGCAGCCGCCGCCGATGTTCTTGAACCCAGGAGTACACCCCTGTCCGTGGGTAGTCCTCCTCGGGTTCCAGCTCCAGCTCTGCCAGCCCCTTCCCGGGTCGGCCAAAGAACAAAGAGTTGGGGGTGAATCCGGTGGTGCTGTGTTTCCGATTGTTATACGCCCACACCAATTCAGGGACGGACTCAGTCCACTTTGCGTTCTGGTCCTCTTCCAGGGTCCTCAGCATTTGAATCAGAGTGCGGTTAAATCTTTCACAAGCCCCATTCCCCTGTGGATGATAAGGGGTGGTCCGGGACTTATCGATTTTGTACAGCTGGTGTAGCTCCTCCATCACTCTTCCGAGGAAACAGGCCCCTTGATCAGAATGGATGCGCTTGGGGCACCCGTACACCTGTATGAAATGTTTGCAGATTGCATGAGCAGCAGACTCAGCAGTCTGGTCCCGCGTGGGCGTCACTACGGCAAATTTAGTAAAGTGGTCTATCATCACTAAACAATGCTCATAGCCTTGGTGTGCTGGTCCAATTGTCAAGTAATCTATTGCCAGTAGATCCATGGGGCCAGAAGACCTCACCGTCTCTGTGGGAGCTCGTTGTTCTGGTGGTTTAACCAGCTCACAACTTCTGCATTGCTGACATACTTTCTCCACAATGTTCCTTAAGTGGGGATGATAAAATAGGCGCTGTAACCACTGGAAAGTTTTTTCTGGCCCAAAGTGTGCTCCTTTCTCATGTGCTTCCTTAGCCACCTGGTCTATCAAGGACAAGGGAATCACCGTCTGCCAAACAAGACTGAGTTCTGTTTTCAGGAATACCTTCCGGTACAGGATACCATCCCACAACTGGAGCCTTTCCCACTGGCGTAGCATCTTCAGTAGTTTAGGTGACATTGACCTCCTCTCGTGCCGATTGGACATTTGTCCAGACACCACCCACTTTCTCAACTGAGCTAGCTCTGGATCCTCTTGCTGCACTCGGACCCACTCATCGCGGGGCTGCTCCAGCAAATTCACACAGGCCTCTTCCTGTTCAATTTCCCGCACCGCTGCCACCGTCCTGGCAGTCCCTCCAAAACCTGGAACCTCCACATCTTCCAGATCTTCATCTTGGCTGGGTGCTGGTTTGCAATAGTTTACTCGAGAGAGGGCATCCGCATGAACATTCTCAGCTCCTCTTTTATACGAAATTCTGTATCGGAACTTGGCCATTCGGGCTACCCAACGTTGTTCTAGGGCACCTAACTTGGCATTCTCGATATGGGCCAATGGATTGTTATCGGTGCGTACATGAACTTCTGAGCCAGCCAGATATTCTGCGAACTTCTCAGTCATTGCCCACACCAGCGCCAGCAACTCCAGCTTAAAGGAACTGTAGTTTTCTGGATTCCTTTCTGAGTCATGCAAAGACCGACTGGCGTATGCGATGACGCGCTCTTTTCCATCCTGCATCTGCGATAGTACGGCCCCGAGGCCCTGCAGGCTCCCATCAGTGTGCAAGATGAACGGTTGTGTGAAGTCAGCGTAGGCCAGCACAGGAGCCTCCGTCAAAGCCTTCTTCAAAGCCAAGAATGCCTCCTCCTGACGCTTCCCCCACTGTATGTTCCTGTTTTTGGCACAAGAGGACACTCCCCTCAACAACTCCTGGAGTGGATTAGCAAGGCGGGTAAAGTGTTTTACGAAGCATCTGAAGTATCCTGTGAGTCCCAGGAACGCATGCACATCTTTCACAGTTTTTGGAGTTGGCCACTCTTGTACCGCAGCGATCTTCTCCGGGGAAGGCCTCACCCCCTCAGCGGAGACAACGTGTCCCAAGTATTCAATCTCGGTACGGAAGAGGTGACATTTCTGGGGTTTCACTTTCAAGCCATACTTCTGTAGCCGACTCAGAACTTGCTCTAGTCTCTGCAGATGCTCCTCAAAGGTGGGGGCAAAGACGATGATATCATCCAAGTAGATCAAAGTGGCTTCAAAGTTCAGGTCTCCCAGACATCTCTCCATGAGTCGCTGAAATGTTCCTGGGGCGTTTGCTAGGCCGAAGGGCATCCGGTCGAACTCATATAGTCCCATTGGAAGGATGAAAGCAGTCTTGGCTCGGTCTTGTTCAGACATGGGCACCTGCCAGTAGCCGCTGGCCAAGTCTAACGTGGAGAAATATCTGGCATTCCCTAGCGTTGTCAGGGACTCCTCTATCCTGGGCAGTGGGTACGAGTCCCGCACTGTGCAAGCGTTGAGCCGGCGATAGTCCACACAGAACCGCAAGGACCCATCTTTCTTTCTCACCAAGACTATAGGGGCAGCCCACGGGCTCTGACTCTCGCGTATGACTCCCTTCTTCAGCATGTGTGACAGCATTACCTTCACCTCCTGGTACATCTGTGGGGGTATTTGGCGGTACCGTTCCCGGATTGGTGCCGCATCCCCGGTGGGTATCTCGTGGGTGATGGCCGTGGTACATCCAAAGTGATCTTCATCTTTGGTGAACGCCTCCTGAAATCTCCCCAATACGGCTTCCACCTGTGGTATCTGCTGCGGAGTAAGTTCTGAGAGCTCCGCCCTCATGCGCTCCAGTATCTGGCGCCCTTCTTGCAGTAATCTGGGGTCTGGAGCTGCCTCTGCTTTGACGGTCACCAGCCACGGATCTTCTGGCTTTGCGGTCAGCTGTACCGCCTCAGTGGGACCAGCTCATCTGGGAGGCCCAGGACTTGAGCGACTTCACTTCTAGGGGGCAAAGTTGTATCTGTCTCTCCCAAATTTATGCAGCGCACAAGGACAGTTCCATCCCGCACGGTAGCCAGGGACCGTGCGACCAATATTCCTGATGGCAGCTGGTCGGCTCTGCTGGGCTCAATTTGGACTTCGACCCCTTTCAGCGGGATGCCAGCTCGTATAAGCAGGGGAAGCACTGTCTTCCCAGGGGGCAACACTCGATTGACTGAGGCGGGGGCGATGACTTTGCCGAGTTCCTTTCCGTCGCTGTATGCTTCCCGGACCTGGGCGGTCCGTATCAGTTGTTGAAAGACATTTCTCTGGGGGGTTTGGTCGCTCCATTGTTGCAGGAACTGTTCCGGGGACTCGTTGAAAACCAGGCTTCCGAGGTCTTTTAACACATTCATGCCCAGGGTAATGGTATGGTCCTTAGCTACCTCTCCATCCACCAGTACCACTCCTCTTCTCCCGAGGTCTTTTACGCAGACCTCTATGTTCATCCATACCACCCCTGCGACCGGGATGTGCAAGTGATTGGCTGCCATAAGTTTGATCACAGGGCCCCATTCGGGCCGTAGCGCCTCTGGGAAATGACGGCAGAAATATCTCTCAGGCATGGTGGTCACTTGTGAGCCGGTGTCTATCAAGCACCGCACTGCTCTTCCATTGATTTCTGCCCAGACCAGAGGGCACATGGAAACAAGGCTGTGGGGATTTTCACTACTCCTCCTCTGTTCTTCATGCTCCGAGCGGTGCCCCTCGAGCTCAGAGCCACCTAGTTTAAAGGAGGGCGTGGGGACGGTCGGCTCCGCCGGGGACATCATCTAGCAATGTGGCCGGATTCTCCACAAGTGTAGCATGTAAGAGGGCTTCTCCTCCTGCTAGTTTCACCCTCCCTTTGGGGGGCAGCTTCTCTGTCTCACACCAGAGGACCGGGCCCTTCTGCCATACTTCTTCTGGAGGCCACTATTTCTTCACGGACCTGTCTAATCTCCATTCTCAGGTCCTCCACCCACTGGGGAACATTGTCTGTGGTGGTGTTACCTCCCCGCTCTGCACTCTTCCCACCAGCCCCATCACTCCCTGTTCTTGTTCTCGCACACGCGCCTCACTGCTAACCTCAGAGAAAGTCATGTCTGGCTTTACTCGCATGCGCTCTCGCAGTGCCTGTTTCATCATTGCATCACGCAGTCCTGTCACCAGCTCATCTCTGAGCACCACATCAACTGACCCAACCCCTACACCGTCCTTTCGTCTGATAGCAGTGTGAAGCTCTTGTAGGGCGTTCATGAATTGGGTCACGGTCTCCCCCTCCCGTTGTACCCGGTGAAACAGTCGCATGCGAAGTTCCCCTACGTCAGTGGGGTCCCCATGCGTCTCCTCAAGTATGCGCAGCACTTTATCTAGGGTATCTCTCTCTTGGGGTGACCTATGCATGACAGAATCCCGCGCCTCCCCCTCCAGGGCCATCAATGCAATTTCTGCCTCCAGGGCTGGTGTCATGGGATGCATCCGCAGCATTCCCCGGATACGCTCCGTCCAACTCCACATCATTACATTATTCCCAGTGAACCTCGGCAAATTATTCAACATGGCTCCCAGGGAAATGCTAGACCTGGGAACTTCCCCAGCTGCTTGGTCTACCCTGTCGCGCTACCGTGTGACATCCTGCCGACTACGCCAAATGTAATAGTATGCAAGTACTGAGTATGTCACCACGGAACAGACAGACCAACAGTTGAAGTGTTTAATAATAGTAATAAGGTTCTCCTTGGAGGGAGGAAGCAATGGAAAATAACTGGTATTAAAATAGTGCAAAAATATGGGAGTCAAACAGCGTAACAGAATTAAGAAGGATTTTCCTGAGAAAAGAACACTTATCAGTCTGATGAGGACTTGCTTGAAGGGTCGTCTTCTCCAATGTAGGCGCCGAGAAACAGCGGCACTTGTCGTTCCTCTGCTGTCCGTGGGCTGAATAGTCTCTAGGAGCCTGCTGCTTGGGGATTCGGGAGTTAACGTGATATGCACAAGTTCGGAGTCTTTAGCCTTTACAGCACAGCAGGAATCAGAGGCTCTGCACTGTTAAGTCTCTGTACCAGGAAATCAGGGGCTCTGCACTGTTAAGTCTCTGTACCAGGAAATCAGGGGGGTCGCAGTCTCTATATGGGCCGATGTCTCTACATGGGTCTCAAAACACCCCTCTCCAGTCACAGCAGAATCCGCTTTCAGGTGCTCACAAGATGCAGTCTGTCTGGGCAATCTCTCTGTATCTGTTCTCTGACCGGGTGATTTCTCCCTCTCCAGGAGCGCAGCTGCACCCTGCTCTGATCTCTGCTCACGCTGCTCTGTCCCTTGCCTGTGTGCCTTTCCCGCCCTCTGCCTGGCTTTCTTCCTGTACCAGTCTCTAAGTCTGTCCCCTGGGGACCCTGCAGCACAGCTCAATGGTTCCAGGCACAGAGCCGAGAAGGTAACCGCCCCCAGACTCTCATTGTGCTTCAGCCCCTTACACTTACACTGCATGAACTGGTCACAAGCCAGTATCTGAATAAGTACAGATACAATATGTTATTAAGTGCATGAAGGGTGTGTAAACAGATGCTATGAGGGTCCAGATTTTGAAGAAAATTTTGGTAGTGCAAAACTGGAATAGTTACATAAGTGAGGTAATAGGTCAGTCTAAAGAAGTGCGTTTTAGGGCACGCTTAAAACTGTTTTTTGGAAATTAATCCAATTGTTCTGGGTAGTGCATTCTAGAGAAGTGGCGCAGCTTGAAAGAAGTCTTGGAGACGGGAGTGGGAGGTTCAGATTATTGAGGATGTTAGTCTTAGGTCATTAGTGGAATGGAAGGCACAGGTAAGGTGATAGACAGAGATGTGGGAGGAGATGTAGAGTGATGCAGAACTGTGGAGAGCTTTGTGGGATAGAGTGATAAAGTTATATTGGACTCTGTAGCGGATGTGCAACCAGTGCACAGGATAAAGGCATCGATGTAGCCCTTGGAGAGAGGAATATGATCCTGGTTTCTGCATTCAGGACAGATTGGAGAGGGAAGAGCTTAGTAAGAGGGAGACCACTTAATAAAGAGTTGCAGTAGTCCAGTTTTTGCAGAGTAAAAGCTAAGAAAAGGTTGAATTCTAGCGATGTTTTGAGGTATAGATAGTATATAGGGAAAATATTAGTGGACCTAGACCTGAACCTTGAGGAACTCCAACAGGCCATGTACACACGTTCAGGTTTTTTTCCGCTTTTTTCACGCTAAAAACTCTATAAAAACTCATGAAAAACGCATACATTATGCATTCTATCATTTAGAATGCATTCTGCATGTTTTGTGCACATGGATGCGCTTTTTTCCGCGAAAAAAAAAGCATCGCGGTAAAAAAATGAGCATGTTCATTATTTTTGCGGATTTTCTGCGTTTATCCCGCAATTCTATGCATTTGGGGAAAAACGCACAAAAAAAGCACCAAAAACGCGTCAAAATCGCGGTAAAATCGCAGTAAAAACGCATGCGGATTTCTGGCAGAAATGTCCCGTTTTTGTCGGGAAAATTTCTGCAAGAAATCCTGACGTGTGCACATACCCTAAGGGGAAGAGGGGAGGAAGAGGAGCCAGTAAAAGATACAGTGAAGGAGCATTAACCCCTTCATGACCCAGCCTATTTTGACCTTAAAGACCTTGCCGTTTTTTGCAATTCTGACCAGTGTCCCTTCATGAGGTAATAACTCAGGAACGCTTCAATGGATCCTAGCGGTTCTGAGATTGTTTTTTCGTGACATATTGGGCTTCATGTTAGTGGTAAATTTAGGTCAATAAATTCTGTGTTTATTTGTGATAAAAACGGAAATTTGGCGAAAATTTTGAAAATTTCGCAATTTTCACATTTTGAATTTTTATTCTGTTAAACCAGAGAGTTATGTGACACAAAATAGTTAATAAATAACATTTCCCACACGTCTACTTTACATCAGCACAATTTTGGAAACAAAATTTTTTTTTGCTAGGAAGTTATAAGGGTTAAAATTTGACCAGCGATTTCTCATTTTTACAACGAAATTTACAAAACCATTTTTTTTAGGGACCACCTCACATTTGAAGTCAGTTTGAGGGGTCTATATGGCTGAAAATACCCAAAAGTGACACCATTCTAAAAACTGCACCCCTCAAGGTGCACAAAACCACATTCAAGAAGTTTATTAACCCTTCAGGTGCTTCACAGCAGCAGAAGCAACATGGAAGGAAAAAATGAACATTTAACTTTTTAGTCACAAAAATGATTTTTCAGCAACAATTTTTTTATTTTCCCAATGGTAAAAGGAGAAACTGAACCACGTACGTTGTTGTCCAATTTGTCCTGAGTACGCCGATACCTCATATGTGGGGGTAAACCACTGTTCGGGCGCACGGCAGGGCTTGGAAGGGAAGGAGCGCCATTTGACTTTTTGAATGAAAAATTGGCTGCACTCTTTAGCGGACACCATGTCACATTTGGAGAGCCCCCGTGTGCCTAAAAATTGGAGCTCCCCCACAAGTGACCCCATTTTGGAAACTAGACGCCCCAAGGAACTTATCTAGATGCATAGTGAGCCCTTTAAACCCCCAGGTGCTTCACAAATTGATCCGTAAAAATGAAAAAGTACTTTTTTTTCACAAAAAAATTCTTTTAGCCTCAATTTTTTCATTTTCACATGGACAACAGGATAAAATGGATCCTAAAATTTGTTTGGCAATTTCTCCTGAGTACACCGATACTTCACATGTGGGGGTAAACCACTGTTTGGGCACATGGTAAGGCTCGGAAGGGAAGGAGCGCCATTTGACTTTTTGAATGAAAAATTATCTCCATCGATAGCGGACACCATGTCGCGTTTGGAGAGACCCTGTGTGCTTAAACATTGGAGCTCCCCCACAAGTGACCCCATTTTGGAAACTGGACCCCCCAAGGAACTTATCTAGATGCCTAGTGAGCACTTTAAACCCTCAGGTGCTTCACAAATTGATCCGTAAAAATGAAAAAGTACTTTTTTTTCACAAAAAATTTATTTTCGCCTCAATTTTTTCATTTTCACATGGGCAATAGGATAAAATGGATCCTAAAATTTGTTGAGCAATTTCTCCCGAGTACGCCGATACCTCATATGTGGGGGTAAACCACTGTTTGGGCACACGGCAGGGCTCGGAAGGGAAGGCGCGCCTTTTAACTTTTTGAATGGAAAATTAGCTCCAATTGTTAGCGGACACCATGTCGCATTTGGAGAGCCCCTGTGTGCCTATGCAATGGAGCTCCCCCACAAGTGACCCCATTTTGGAAACTAGACCCCCCAAGGAACTTATCTAGATGCATACTGAGCACTTTAAACCCCCAGGTGCTTCACAGAAGTTTATAATGCAGAGCCATGAAAATAAAAAATAATTTTTCTTTTCTCAAAAATGATTTTTTAGCCTGGAATTTCCTATTTTGCCAATGGTAATAGGAGAAATTGGACCACAAATGTTGTTGTCCAGTTTGTCCTGAGTATGCAGATACCCCATATGTGGGGGTAAACCACTGTTTGGGCGCACGGCAGGGCTCAGAAGGGAAGGCACGCCATTTGGCTTTTTAAATGGAAAATTAGCTCCAATCATTAGCGGACACCATGTCGCGTTTGGAGAGCCCCTGTGTGCCTAAACATTGGAGATCCCCCACAAATTACCCCATTTTGGAAACTAGACCCCCAAAGGAACTAATCTAGATGTGTAGTGAGCACTTTGAACCCTCAAGTGCTTCACAGAAGTTTATAACGCAGAGCCATGAAAATAAAAAAAAAAAATTATTTTCTCAAAAATGAATTTTAGCCCGCAATTTTTTATTTTCCCAAGGGTAACAGGAGAAATTTGACCCCAAAAGTTGTTGTCCAGTTTCTCCTGAGTACGCTGATACCCCATATGTGGGGGTAAACCACTGTTTAGGCACATGCTGGGGCTCGGAAGTGAAGTAGTGACGTTTTGAAATGCAGACTTTGATGGAATGCTCTGCGGGCGTCACGTTGCGTTTGCAGAGCCCCTGATGTGGCTAAACAGTAGAAACCCCCCACAAGTGACCCCATTTTGGAAACTAGACCCCGAAAGGAACTTATCTAGATGTGAGGTGAGCACTTTGAACCCCCAAGTGCTTCACAGAAGTTCATAACACAGAGCAGTGAAAATAATAAATACGTTTTCTTTCCTCAAAAATAATTTTTTAGCCCAGAATTTTTTATTTTCCCAAGGGTTACAGGAGAAATTGGACCACAAAAGTTGTTGTCCAGTTTCTCCTGAGTACGCTGATACCCCATGTGTGGGGGTAAACCACTGTTTGGGCACACGTGGGGGCTCAGAAGGGAAGTAGTGACTTTTGAAATGCAGACTTTGATGGAATGGTCTGCGGGCGTCACATTGCGTTTGCAGAGCCCCTGGTGTGCCTAAACAGTAGAAACCCCCCACAAGTGACCCCATTTTGGAAACTAGACCCCCAAAGGAACTTATCTAGATGTGTGGTGAGCACTTTCAACCCCCAAGTGCTTTACAGAAGTTTATAACGCAGAGCCGTGAAAATAATAAATACGTTTTCTTTCCTCAAAAATAATTTTTTAGCCCAGAATTTTTTATTTTCCTAAGGGTTACAGGAGAAATTGGACCACAAAAGTTGTTGTCCAGTTTCTCCTGAGTACGCTGATGCCCCATGTGTGGGGGTAAACCACTGTTTGGGCACACGTGGGGGCTCAGAAGGGAAGTAGTGACTTTTGAAATGCAGACTTTGATGGAATGGTCTGCGGGCGTCATGTTGCGTTTGCAGAGCCCCTGGTGTGCCTAAACAGTAGAAACCCCCCACAAGTGACCCCATTTTGGAAACTAGACCCCCCAAGGAACTTATCTAGATATGTGGTGAGCACTTTGAACCCCCAAGTGCTTCACAGACGTTTACAACGCAGAGCCGTGAAAATAAAAAATCATTTTTCTTTCCTCAAAAATGATGTTTTAGCAAGCAATTTTTTATTTTCTCAAGGGTAACAGGAGAAGTTGGACCCCAGTAATTGTTGCGCAGTTTGTCCTGAGTATGCTGGTACCCCATATGTGGGGGTAAACCACTGTTTGGGCACATGTCGGGGTTCGGAAGTGAGGGAGCACCATTTGAATTTTTGAATACAAGATTGGCTGGAATCAATGGTGGCGCCATGTTGCGTTTGGAGACCCCCTGAAGTGCCTAAACAGTGGAAACCCCTCAATTCTACCTCCAACACACCCCTAACCCTTATCCCAACTGTAGCCGTAACCCTAATCACAACCCTAACCCCAACACACCCCTAACCACAACCCTAACCCCAACACACCCCTAACCCTAACCACAACCCTAATTCCAACCCAACTCTAAGGCTATGTGCCAACGTTGCGGATTCGTATGAGATTTTTCAGCATCATTTTTGAAAAATCCGCGGGTAAAAGGCACTGCGTTTTACCTGTGGATTTACCGTGGATTTCCAGTGTTTTTTGTGCGGATTTCACCTGTGGATTCCTATTGAGGAACAGGTGTAAAACGCTGCGGAATCCGCACAAAGAATTGGCATGCTGCGGAAAATACAACGCAGCGTTCCCGCGTGGTATTTTCCGCACCATGGGCACAGCGGATTTGGTTTTCCATATGTTTACATGGTACTGTAAACCTGATGGAACACTGCTGCGAATCCGCAGCGGCCAATCCGCACCGTGTGCACATGGCCTAATTCTAAAGGTATGTGCACACGCTGCGGAAAACGCTGCGGATCCGCAGCAGTTTCCCATGAGTGTACAGTTCAATGTGAACCTATGGGAACCAAAAATCGCTGTACACATGCTGCGGAAAAACTGCACGGAAACGCAGCGGTTTACATTCCGCAGCATGTCACTTCTTTCTGCGGATTCCGCAGCGGTTTTAGAACTGCTCCAATAGAAAATCGCAGTTGTAAAACCGCAGTGAAATGCGCAGAAAAACCGCGGTAAATCCACGATAAATCGGCAGCGGTTTAGCACTGTGGATTTTTCAAATCCGCTGCGGAAAAATCCGCATAGGACCAGAATACGTGTGCACATACCGAAACCCTAACCCTAGCCCTAACCCTACCCCTAACCCTAACCCTAACCCTAGCCCTAACCCTACCCCTACCCCTAACCCTAGCCCTAACCCTACCCCTACCCCTAACCCTACCCCTAACCCTACCCCTAACCCTACCCCTAACCCTACCCCTAACCCTAACCCTAGTTCTTACCCCAACCTTAGTGAAAAAAAAAAAAATTCTTTATTTTTTTTATTGTCCCTATCTATGGGGGTGACAAAGGGGGGGGTCATTTACTATTTTTTTTATTTTGATCACTGAGATAGGATATATCTCAGTGATCAAAATTCACTCTGGAACGAATCTGCCGGCCGGCAGATTCGGCGGGCGCACTGCACATGCGCCCGCCATTTTGGAAGATGGCGGCGCCCAGGAAAGAAGACGGACGGACCTCGGGCGGCCAGGTAAGTATAAGGGGGGGAGATCAGGGCACGGGGGGGGCGTCGGAGCACGGGGGGGTGGATCGGATCATGGGGGGGGGTGGATCGGAACACGGGAGGGAGGATTGGAGCACGGGGAAGGATTGGAGCACGGGGTGAGGGATCGCTGTGCGGGGGGGGTGGATCGGAGCACGGGGGGGGGGGGTCGCTGTGTGCGGGGGGGGGATCGGAGTGCGGGGGGGTTTGATTGCAGCACAGGGGGTGTGATTGGTGCACGGGGAAGCGGACAGGAGGACGGGGGAGCGGAGCACAGGACGGAGGGGAGCGGACCACAGATCGGGGGGGTGGGGGGGCGATCGGAGGGGTGGGGTGGGTGCACATAAGTGTTTCCAGCCATGGCCGATGATATTGCAGCATCGGCCATGGCTGGATTGTAATATTTCACCAGTTTTTTAGGTGAAATATTACAAATCGCTCTGATTGGCAGTTTCACTTTCAACAGCCAATCAGAGCGATCGTAGCCACGAGGGGGTGAAGCCACCCCCCCTGGGCTAAACTACCACTCCCCCTGTCCCTGCAGATCGGGTGAAATGGGAGTTAACCCTTTCACCCGGCCTGCAGGGACGCGATCTTTCCATGACGCATATGCTGCGTCATGGGTCGGAATGGCACCGACTTTCATGACGCAGCGTATGCGTCAAAGGTCGGGAAGGGGTTAAGAGAGGTAGGAGGATAACCAAGAGAGAGCAGTATTCTTGAGCCTGATAGAGCAAAGTATAGTGAGGAGGAGCTGGTGATCCACAATCCACAATGTTGAATGGTACAGAGAAATCCAGGGGAATCAACATGGAGTAGTGAATATTACATTTTGTAACATCCCTGCCGGCATCACCGCATGACTTTCCATCCCCCATCAGGCAGATACACATCTTACTTACCCCTCCAGGCCCATGCTGTGAGTTCTGCCCTCTGCCTGCTCCATGCTGTGAACCTCATGCCTCCTGCCTGCAGTTTCCATACTACCTGGCTGTGTGCTCAGGGGAGCGGCTCCGGCACTCCCTGATTCTTAGAGAGACAGTGTGCACCTTCCTAAGTTGTCCCTAGCCAATTGCCGAGAGGCATCAGGTACTTTAGGCATCTCCACCCGTAGGGAGAAGCCTGAGCAAACTGCAACGCTTGCGTCCTTACTGGGTGGCGCGAGCAAGGATTGTGGCCTCACTGTGAAACAAACCCGACTACCTTGGAGTGGCTTGACTAAGCAGCTACCTTGGTGTTCACTGGAGCTTCTAGTGGTGAGGTCAGGCTTGTGCGGCAGGTAGCTACCAGGTACCACTCTAGGGCGGTGTCTGGCTGTAGCAGCTGAGTTCACTGGAGGACATAACATTAGGGACAGGTGCAAGCAAATTCAGATGAGCACGACTGGTACTCTGGTGGGCATGGCTGGCACTCTGGCAGGCAGGTGGGTATGGCTGGTACTCTGGCAGGCAAGTGGGCACGGCTGGCACTCTGGCAGTCAGGTGGGTATGGCTGGTACTCTGGCAGACAAGTGGGCACGGCTGGCACTCTGGCAGGCATGTGGGCACGGCTGGCACTCTGGCAGGCATGTGGGCATGGTTGGCTCTCTGGTAGGCATGGCTGGCAGGCACAGCTGGCACTCTGGCAGGCAGGCGGGCACAGCTGGCACTCTGGCAGGCAGGCGGGCACAGCTGGCACTCTGGCAGGCAGCCGCGGCTGGCACTCTGGCAGGCAGGTGGGCACGGCTGGAACTTTGGCAGGCAGGCGGGCATGGAACAGACTGGAGAAGATAGGACTGTAACGGGCTGTAACGGGTAGGGCAGGATCACAGGCAGGTATGAGTAGGAAAAGGGAACAGATAGGAACCAGTTCAGACTGGAGGGGCAGGAACTGTTAGGGACCAGTTCAGACTGGAGAGACAGGAACTGCTTCAGGAGGAACGGGAACACAGGCAGATAGTGGGAAAAGGGAATGGGCAGTAACCAGTGCAGACTTGAGGGACAAAGAGCCACGGGGTGTGGAGCAAGAGCAGAGCAGAGCCACAGGATGTGGGAATCAGAGCAGGGCACAGAGAGGAGAGCAGAGACGTGGAGAGCAGAGCTGCAGGATGCGGACAGCAGAGCAGAACCGCAGGATGCGGAGAGCAGAGCCGAACCACAGGACACGGAGAGCAGAGCAGAACCGCAGGACGTAGAGAGCAGAGCCGAACCGCAGGACGTGGAGAGCAGAGCATAACAGCAGGACGCGGAGAGCAGAGCAGAGCCACAGGACTGTTGTGAATTCCGCTCTTGGGCTCCCTCCGGTGGTTGTAAGTGGCACTTTTGTGGGTTTTGCTCTTGGGCTCCCTCTTGTGGTTTCAAGTGGTATGGCTGCTCCTTGGATTTAGCTGTCAGCAGCTGCTTCTACTGATTGTCTTTTTTGCTCAGCTATTTATGCCTGGCTCTTTCCTTCAGCCAGTGCCACCTGTAAATGGTTCCTGGTTGGATTCACATCCCTTTGGATTTCCCTGTTATCCTGACCAGTTCAGCAAAGCTAAGTTCTTGCTTGCGCTTTTCTGTCCACAGATTGTGGACTTATCCGTTCTGTGCTTTCTATGTTTGTCCAGCTTATCAGTATGAATTAACTCTGTGTTGCTGGAAGCTCTGGGAAGCAGATTTACCCTCCACACCTTTAGTCAGGTGTGGAGATTTTTGTAATCTCTGCGTGGATTTTTGTAGTGTTTTATACTGACCGCACAGTATTCCATCCTGTCCTATCTATCTAGCTAGACTGGCCTCCTGTGCTCATCCTGGTTTCATTCTGTGTATGTCCTTTCCCTCTCCTCTCACAGTCATTATTTGTGGGGGGCTAATCTATCCTTTGGGGATTTTCTCTGAGGCAAGATAGTTTTCCTGTTTCTATCTTTAGGGGTAGTTAGATCTTAGGCTGTGACGAGGTGCCTAGGGAGAGTTAGGAGCATCCCACGGCTCCTTCTAGTGTTGTGTTGAGCTTAGGGACTGCGGTCAGTACAGATACCACTTCCTTCAGAGCTCGTTCCATGTTGCTCCTAAACCACCAGATCATAACACAGGACGCGGAGAGCAGAGCCGCAGCACGCAGAGAGCAGAGCCGCAGGACACGGAGAGAAGAGCAGAGCCAGAGGATGCAGGACAGGAGGAGACACAAGGATATACACAGCTGAGTAGGGAAGGCAACAGACAAAGATACAAACAGGTATAGGAAACGAACTTAGTACAGACTAGGATGGACATGGGAACAAGTTCAGGATAAAGGATTCAGGCCTGGGTATACAGCCCCCAGGATGGCAGGAACAGGACACACAGGAACAGGCCTGGGTATACAGCCCCCAGGGTGACAGGAGCAAAAGTAGTAATAGGACAGGACCTAGCAACTCAGTAGCGGAAAGCAGACTGAGAGAGTTTGTTGCTCAGGCCTCTCCCTATGGGATGAGATGCCTTAAGTACCTGATGCCTCTTGGCAATTGGCTGGGGACACCTCAGGAAGGTGCACACTGTCTCTATAAGAATCAGGGAGTGCTAGCGCGGCCAGGAAGCATGTAAACAGCAGGCAGGAGGCATGAGGTTCACAGCATGGAGCAGGCAGAGGGCAGAACTCACCGCATGGCCTGGAGAGGTAAGTAAGATGGTGTATCTGCCTGATGGGAGATGAAAAGCCATGCGGTGATGCTGGCAGAGATGTTACACATTTAGCTGTTAGTAGATCATTGGAGACTTTAGTAAGGGCAATTTCAGCTGAGTGTAAACAGCAAAAAATGGATTATAAAGAGTCAAGAAACAAGCTATCTGATTAATAGTGGAGTAGACAGGAGTAGACCAAACATTCCAGAAATTTAGAAATAAAGGCGATATCAGAGGCAGGTCTATAGCTAGCAGCACAGTTCTAGTCAAGGAGTGTTTTTTTAAGTAATGGGTGTATGCTGGCATGCTTAAATGAAGAGGGAAATGTACAAGATGAGAGCTAGAGGGTAAATATTTTAGTTTGGTGAGTGGTGACAACCAGGGAAAGGGACTTAAGGAGATGAGAGAGAATAGGGTCACTGGTGAAGGTAGTAGGGCGAGAAGATTTGAGCCGGGTAACCTCTTCTTCTGTGACTGGTTCAAAGACAAAAAATGAGCTAAATGAAGTGCAGGAGGGAAAAGAATGCATGATATTAGAGGATTAAGAGAAAATTTCCTGTTGGATATGGTCAATGTTTTCATTATTTGCCAGCACTGTCAGCCAGATTGTCAGTGCTGTCAGTAAACTGTCAAAGAGTTGTTTTAGAGAGAGTTTCCTTCAGATCTTTTCTTTACCCCCCATATGTACTCATTATCACCTCCATAATTTATCCTTTTCTCTTTATGGAAATTGCCAAAAACATATGGGACCTCATTCAACATTGCTTTTTCGCCAGTTTTGGCCTGAAAACTTCTCAATTAAAGAGTAAAATCAGTAAAAAGTTTCTGCCATTTCCCGACATTCTTTGTAGTACTACGTCACTTTATAGCACAGAAAATACGTATCTGCTCTGAGCAGCCTGGTCTCACTGCTGAGAGCCAATACCATGTTCAGTGTTCTGGAGTGAATGTGTGCGCTGATCCTGCAGCCCCCTGGTAGCCGGTTGCTGCAGTGATGTTGCCTTCCCTTTGGGGAGGGTGATGTCATGCTTGGAGGCAAGGGGGATTCTTTCTATCAGGTAAGGCCCTTACATTCAACACATCTGAATCTAGGCCAGGAGGGGGAGCTCAGGACCCGGATTCAGGGGAGCTTCCTTGGACTTTATGTTTCCTGGTCTGGAGGAGGAGTCAGCCAATTGAAGAGGAGTGAGAAGAGGAGAAGGACGTCTGGAGCAGACGTAGGGGCCGAGCAGCCATGACGGAGCTGCTACCCCTGGAAAGAGAAGCAGAAAGAGAGTTGAATAGTGAAGGAGCTTAGAGGGAAGAAGCACAGTGGAGGAAAGGGCTCAGGAAGGGAACAGTGGAAGGACATCGTCAGAGCCAGAGCGCAGAAGCCGGGTACCTGGAGCCCGAGTTTGTGTTGTTCTCCAGGACACGCAACAGACCCGGAGGGCATAGTACTGTATGTCAATTGCCTGTAACAAGTCTGAGGTGAAGCAGTAACCCTAAGAGTCAGGTCATCTAAGAGATCCCATAAACAGGCTCAAACTGCCTATCGTACAGACATCTGTCTTAGGACAGGAGAGAGGGGACCCTGTCAGCAAGCTTTAAGCCGCAGGGACCTCGCCATCTGATGCAAGTAGGAAAGGCTTACGGACCTCACCTGAAGTGGGGTCCCATATTGCCTCTAAGCCGGCCGAACTACAGCTGCCCTACACTTGGTACCCTGGTCTGAGGACTGTTACCATCAGTAAACCAGGTAAAAGACTGCAAACTCTGTGTCCTCCACTTATTTGTCGGCGTACACCATCTTTGCCACACACCTTGGGAGCCCAGGGGACCCCGCTTCACCTGTGGGAAGCGTTACCATTTTGCTCCAACAACATCACCCCAGAGGACCCCTTTAAGCAGCGTCAGTCCCAACTGACCGAACACCACAGGTGGCGTCACGAATATAGACATTACAAATTCCCTTAATATACCTTCCCCTTTAATTGGACTCCCAGGGCCACGGACCGTGGCATCCCCTTTAATACTGGACCCGGTACCGAATACCCCACTGCCCTGGTTGGGGTGCTCAAATCCCACAAACATACTGCTACTTTATTAGAATATTTTTCCCTGCTGCTATTCAACGTCATGATCTATCATTGTCATACTGATCTGTGCTCTGGTCAAAGTTAAAACCATTCAATTAGAGCAAAGAGCAGTGTGATATTGATGTAGTGAATCTGCAGATCAGCAGGGAGAACTGTAATAATATACTTAACGCTGGTGGAGTGACGGTGAGCCATCAAATCAATGTCCCCGGAGCCATGAGTATTACAACACTTCTTAGACCAGCTCCTCTGTGAAACAGTGAGGGAAACCATATGCGAGGGCCATTGTGTATCCCTCAGAATGTGCTTAGAAGCATATTAAACCCACTGTGGTGCATTGTAATTTCAGCTACAGCTGTGGCTACCATGCAAAATTAAAGCAAGTGTTGACTGGGTCAAGTGATTTGACCAAGTCAGTTTAGGAAGACCTGTCTTGAGCTTTAATTTTTGGATCTGTAGTATGGCAGTGGGACGGATCTCTCCCTCCAGTTTGGGTCTTACAAGTGGCCCATGTGTGTTAATATTGTGTGTGTTTGGATTTTCACAAGTAGCAGAGTTGAAGGCCCTATGGATGTATTCCTCACTGGGTGAAGCTAACACAGACCAGAGCCAGCGACATGGACAACCACGATAGCCAGTGACACTGAACTTTATTGCGTATTCCTGGTTGCGGTTCCTGGTGACCAATTTCACGCATGTAGTGTTTGGACAATATAGGATGTTTTATTAAACTTGCCTGGGTTACTGTCTCACTAAATTCACTGGCCCCACTGCCTTACACATCACAAAAAGCGTAATCTCGTGAGCTATCATGAGATCTCTGCTTGGTGAGGAGAAGAGAGGCTAGGAAGTGTTACCATGCATGTGGCTCCTAGGGACATCCCTCTACTATATTAGAAGACTGCTCATTGCGCTCCACCGCCCTTCACCAGCGGTAAGTATATTACAATTTTCCCTACCGCTCTGCCGTTTTCATATCAATCACCGTTACACTATTGCACTGTTCTGTCCTCTGATGAGAGTGTTTTCACTGTGATCAGTGCACAGACCAGTGTGACAATGATGGATAGCGACTAGTGATGAGCGAACGGACTCGGATAAGGTGTTACCCACGCACGCTCCTTAGTGTCGCTATTAGTAATGAGTGAGCATGCTCCGTTAAGGTGTTATCCGAGCACGCTTGTGTCCTAATCAAGTATTTTAGGCATGATTGTAAAAAATGCTCATGTCGTTGCGGATGTTCGACAGTCGCAACACACGCAAGGATTGCCTAACATTAAGCATTTTTTTTTAGCACACCGAAAATACTTGATTAGGACACAATTGTGCTCGGATAACACCTTAAAGGGACACTGTCACCTGAATTTGGAGGGAACAATCTTCAGCCATGGAGGCAGGGTTTTTGGGTTTTTGATTCACCCTTTCCCTACCCCCCGGCTGCATGCTGGCTGCAATATTGGATTGAAGTTCATTCTCTGTCCTCCGTAGTACATGCCTGCACAAGGTAATCTTGCCTTGCGCAGGCGTGTACTATGGAGGACAGAGAATGAACTTCAATCCAATATTGCAGCCAGCATGCAGCCAGCGGGTAAGGAAAGGGTGAATCAAAAACCCAAAAACCCCGCCTCCATGGCTGAAGATTGTTCCCTCCAAATTCAGGTGACAGTGTCCCTTTAACGGAGCATGCTCACTCATCACTAATAGCGACACTAAGGAGCAACAGGGAAAAAAAATCTAATAAAGCAGCACTGCCCCAAGGAGCAGTGCACATCTGTTCTCTCTTCCTGCGCATGTGAACTGAAAATATGCACCGTGCAGAGGGATCAGTGAAGAAGCCATGACATCCGTAAGATGGAGCGTGCTTCCATAGAAAAACAGACAAAACAAAGGTTTTCTCGAAAGATACGGACTAAAAGTTTATTACTATGTAAAGTCGGAGTTTGCTGTATATGAAACCTCTGAATTAGTGCTATGTAAAAAAAATATTACTACTATATTATTTTATTACATTATTTTGAGAGCTAAAAAGCAGATCATTTATTTAAAGTGTCTTTTAACTCCATATTTTCTAGCTGGGTCAAGTAACCTTGAATGTGCCTATGTGTAAAGACATTGTACTTACATTCATATCCTCCAGGTACGAGTTGGCAGACAGACCCAGGAGGACACTGAGTGAGCTGGCACCACTTATGGCTGTCACATGAAGAACACAAACAAGCATTGCCAGCGCTGCCATCACAAGTACTTCCATTCTGACAAAGGCTGGGCTACCAACAAGAGATAGGTTGTTAGGTATTTTTACACATTAGAAACAAGCACGTTGATCGCTACTGTACATTGATTTTCTAAAATGATGAGCATCCTGATTTGTTACACATTTGACACCCAGAGAATTTATTCTGCAATATCTAGCCCATATTTAAATGTATTATTTTCTGGGACTGGCTATGAACAGTTCATTTTAGTAAAATGTCTAGTTTAGTAAATAATTGTATTTTTCATGAAATAATTCTGGAACATCTTCTATGAGAACTCTACTTCTGCCAGTCCTCTCTAATTACTCCTAGATTATTATTATTTTTTACATGACAACTAGTGTCACCTGTTGGGAGCGTGTTCCTGCACACCATGACACTGTGCAACCAGTGCTCCCAGTGCTGACTCTGTAGGGATGTACCACTTAACATGAGGAATGGTACTACCCAGTTGTCAATTTATTCACAACTATTAAGGGGGAAGGACAGAGGAAGGTAAGAGCAGAGAGCTTTAATAAAAGATACTACAGAATTGTCATTTCATTGAGAGTCCCTGGATTCTGTAAAACAAAAATATCATTAGCAGAGACACGTTTTAAATTCACTTGCTCTGTATTTGCTCTATATTTAAAGGGGTTCAACAGGAATAAAAAAAACTAAAGGAAATGTAATATACATAATCTAATATATAATTGCCTAGAATACTACTTCCTGCAATTTGTGCCAACTTCCTGTCCGGAGCTAATGTCCGGAGCTAATGTCCGGAGCTAATGTCCGGAGCTAATGTCCGGAGATAATGTCCGGAGCTAATGTCCGGAGCTAATGTCCGGAGATAAGTGACGTCAACAGTGTCCAGTGTCTGATTGGTTGCCGCCTGCTGCGAGCGACCAATCAGAAACGTGCCGTACTGTGACACACTCCGCCCGCCATTTTGGTGTGATTTTTGAATTTTTACCTCACAGCAAGTTTCTACTGCGTGGAGGCGGGCCCAGCTCTTCAAGCTCCTGCCGAATTTCGTCAAAAAAATGATAATACCATTTACCAAAACTATATATATTTAGTTGTGAAGTGGTTCAGTGACATTTTCACACCAATTTTGAACTTTTGTTTGGTGTTTTCTCCATATACTGCCTATTATTTTTGTTCTTTCTTACTATTATTTATTAATTGTATTATTCTTACATTTGAATAAATAAAGTATATATGGATTCTAGACTCCCGATTCTTTAGAATCGGGCTGCCATCTAGTTTACTATAATTGCCTTTTATTTGCAAATTATTTATTTGTTTTTCCTAAGGAGGTAATCAGTCTAGAATAAAATGGCAGATGACTTGACACACTCACAGAAACCTGCCTATCTGATCTAATGCTAAACATACTAGGAATGCTGATGTAAGAAGAGGCTGCTCACACTGCTATCTACTACGTGTATCTGAGCTAATACCTGGAGCACTGAGGTGAGAATAAGCTGCTCACACTGCTGTTAATCTTATCTTTCTGATCTAATACTGGATATACCTGGAAAACTGAGATAAGGAGAGGCTGCTCACACTGCTGTCCACCCTGTTATTCTGATGTATTGCTTGGGAAACCAGGAGTAATGACGTAAGAAGAGGCTGCTCCCACTGCTGTCCACCCTGTTATTCTGATGTATTGCTTGGGAAACCATGTGTAATGACGTAAGATGAGGCTGCTCATACTGCTGTCTACTATGTCTATCTGATCTAATACTGGATATACCAGAGGTATTGAGATAAGAATAATCTGCTCACACTGCTGTCAATCTTATCTTTCTGATCTAGTACTGGAGATACCTGGAGCACTGAGATAAGAACAGGCTGCTCACACTGCTGTCCACCCTGTCTATCTAATCTACAATAATACTGGAGATAGCAGAGATGCTGAGGTAAGAAGAGGCTGCTCAGACTGCAGTCCACCCTGTCTGTCTGATCTAACACTGGAGATAACAGAGGTCCTGAGGTAAAATGATGCCACTAACACTGCTGTCTATCCTGTCTATCTGATCTAGTACTATAGATAAGGGGAGAGCTGAGGTAAGAAGAGGCTGCTCACTTCGCTGTCCATCCTGTCTATCTGATATAATGGAGATACCAAGACTGCTGAGTTAAGAAAGGACTGCTCACTCTGCCTGTGTAACCTGTCTTTCTGAATGCTACTTGCTGCTGTGAGTTGAAGATGACCTATGTCTGTGCTGCTGTAATGTTTTGTTTGCATGTTATGCAGCTTGCACTTATTCACACTTGTTTTACTCTGTTCAGTTTTACTCTGGTCAGTTATATTTATTGTAGTATACTATTGGACGTAATGACTGCCTCCATATTTGCTTTTTGTAAAGCTACTGTACCTCCAGGTCACAGCAGCATAGTTTCTTACTAAACATGCTCACAGGCACCTGTCCTCATACTACTCTAGGAAAGGTGTCAGTGTAACAAATGGCGTCCATTTTATTTCTATATTGACTATCTTCCTAAAATAAAAAGCATTACTTAATAATTAAAGGTATTTAGGAAATTATTTATAACTGCATTTCATTTAGTTATATTTTTCTATTCCTGAAGAACATCTTTTAATCGAACCATGCAATCCATCTTTGTGTTCTCCATTTTTTGCTTACCTTGCAGATTATGTCATTTAAGCAGCCTCTCGATAAATTAACCAAAGTTGAATTTTCTGAATGTTCTAAATCCGAACTTGGGAAGAACTCAAGAGCAGTGTCATCAATCCTTAGATCTTGGATACAACCATTAAAATACCCTCCTCCCTTAATAGTCTCCAAATGATCACCCAATCCTCCAACATAGAGAGAACCTATATGTTTCCTCTTGATATCCAAAGATATGACATCCAATGGTTGTGAAGAGGTGAACAGATCCAGTTTGTCTTGTGTCAGTTTTATAGTAACCAGATGAGCTTGGCCATCATTAATATTATGTCCTCCCTTAGTCGTAATGTCTTTTCCAGTTCTTGCTGTCAATTTACCAGATTCCAGGGATATTATAATATGATAGTGAGTTACGTTTCCCATAGCAAACAAAATCCCTGAACCATTCTTCGTTCTGACAAATGCAGACAAAGCCACGTCATCGTTGTGTTGAATCCTCGTTTGGAACACAGCATATGATGATACATGTCCATAACCAAACCCAGCAGCTTCATATTCTAATGGGAAGAAAAAAAATAAATCATTGACATCAGGGTTAAAATAATGGAACACTCAGGAGGAATATAGAGCATACATTTACATTAAGTTCATGAAAATGTTTTTTTAAATCTACAGGACTGGCAAAATAGAAAACACATGTTCATATACAGTTAGGGCCAGAAATATTTGGACAGTGACACAATTTTCGCGAGTTGGGCTCTGCATGCCACCACATTGGATTTGAAATGAAACCTCTACAACAGAATTCAAGTGCAGATTGTAACGTTTTATTTGAAGGGTTGAACAAAAATATCTGATAGAAAATGTAGGAATTGTACACATTTCTTTACAAACACTCCACATTTTAGGAGGTCAAAAGTAATTGGACAAATAAACATAACCCAAACAAAATATTTTTATTTTCAATATTTTGTTGCAAATCCTTTGGAGGCAATCACTGCCTTAAGTCTGGAACCCATGGACATCACCAAACGCTGGGTTTCCTCCTTCTTAATGCTTTGCCAGGCCTTTACAGCCGCAGCCTTCAGGTCTTGCTTGTTTGTGGGTCTTTCCGTCTTAAGTCTGGATTTCAGCAAGTGAAATGCATGCTCAATTGGGTTTAGATCTGGAGATTGACTTGGCCATTGCAGAATGTTCCACTTTTTGGCACTCATGAACTCCTGGGTAGCTTTGGCTGTATGCTTGGGGTCATTGTCCATCTGTACTATGAAGCGCCGTCCAATCAACTTTGCAGCATTTGGCTGAATCTGGGCTGAAAGTATATCCCGGTACACTTCAGAATTCATCCGGCTACTCTTGTCTGCTCTTATGTCATCAATAAACACAAGTGACCCAGTGCCATTGAAAGCCATGCATGCCCATGCCATCACGTTGCCTCCACCATGTTTTACAGAGGATGTGGTGTGCCTTGGATCATGTGCCGTTCCATTTCTTCTCCAAACTTTTTTCTTCCCATCATTCTGGTACAGGTTGATCTTTGTCTCATCTGTCCATAGAATACTTTTCCAGAACTGAGCTGGCTTCTTGAGGTGTTTTTCTGCAAATTTAACTCTGGCCTGTCTATTTTTGGTATTGATGAATGGTTTGCATCTAGATGTGAACCCTTTGTATTTACTGTCATGGAGTCTTCTCTTTACTGTTGACTTAGAGACAGATACACCTACTTCACTGAGAGTGTTCTGGACTTCAGTTGATGTTGTGAACGGGTTCTTCTTCACCAAATTAAGTATGCGGCGATCATCCACCACTGTTGTCATCCGTGGACGCCCAGGCCTTTTTGAGTTCCCAAGCTCACCAGTCAATTCCTTTTTTCTCAGAATGTACCCAACTGTTGATTTTGCTACTCCAAGCATGTCTGCTATCTCTCTGATGGATTTTTTCTTTTTTTTCAGCCTCAGGATGTTCTGCTTCACCTCAATTGAGAGTTCCTTTGACCGCATATTGTCTGCTCACAGCAACAGCTTCCAAATGCAAAACCACACACCTGGAATCCACCCCTGACCTTTTAACTACTCCATTGATTACAGGTTAACGAGGGAGACGCCTTCAGAGTTAATTGCAGCCCTTAGAGTCCATTGTCCAATTACTTTTGGTCCCTTGAAAAAGAGGACGCTATGCATTACAGAGCTATGATTCCTAAACCCTTTCTCCGATTTGGATGTGGAAACTATCATATTGCAGCTGGGAGTGTGCACTTTCAGCCCATATTATATATATAATTGTATTTCTGAACATGTTTTTGTAAACAGCTAAAATAACAAAACTTGTGTCACTGTCCAAATATTTCTGGCCCTAACTGTAGTTCTTAAGACAAGGCTGAACGGTTCAAATTTACCACTTACAATATTCCTCCTAGGAGTAAGAGGTATACAGATATATCCAAAACATTTATTCTCCACTATTTTTTGGCTCCTAACTGGTCTAGATGCAACTCAATGTGCAAATGGATCTCAATTCGTAATAGGTCAAAATTTGAAAAATTTGCTACAAAAAGTGTTTGTGTAGCCATGATTTTCTTGTGTAAATGTGCTCATAAGTTAGTCAATGGAAACCTTTACACGTACTACAATTTACATTTGCATACTATGGCATATATATTGTATGTTTATAAAGTAGCTCACATCCAACGGTGTAACGTTATCGTGTACTTACCTCAAGACGATAACTGATCTAATCAAAGTAAAATTAAAAAAATACAATGGATAAATAGAGAAATATGTATACTCTTAACGTCATAGGTGACTGCCATCAAAAAATTAGGAGTCAAGCATCAAAAGTGAAGTTTCTACCAGTTTTATCTATGAAGCTGCTGAATAAACACCAAAAATATAAAAATGTCATGGAACATACACTAAATGTGTGTAGTTATTTCCATCTTCTTTTTGATATCAGAGCATGCCTGCACAATGTTCTACTTCTGTAGACATGAATACTACTTAGCTCTTTTACAGCTGTCTGGTACCTTGGTATCTGACTTAGAAAAATTGGACAAATGTGATAACAAATCTGGACAACAAACCGTCTGCCATGTTTTTGGATGAATCTAAGAGGGATGTATGATTAAAAAAATAGCAATTCTACCATTCTTATTTGTGCTTTGTTTTTACAACATTCAGAAGATCCAGTAAAAATGATCTGGATGGTTTGGAAACATGATTGTCTAGGCACGTGCAATTATGGCAATTCCCAATGTGCATCTTTTTTTTATATCTAAGTGGTGAAAAAAAAATTATCATTTTGTAAAAACAAAGTTTTGCTCTCTGTCTCCATTGTCCAAAACATTTTTGTCTTTCCGTTGATGGACCTGAGCGAGGGCTTGTTTTTTGATTGGTAAGCTGACATTTCTATTGATACTAATTTGGGGTACATACGTCATTTTGATAGATTTTATTGCATTTTTTTCAGAAGATGAGGTGACCAAAAAAAAAAAATTCTGGCATTTAGATTTTTTTTCATCTCAGTCTTTACCATATGGGTTAACTAATTTTCTATTTTGGTAGATAGGGTATTTACAGATTTGAAAATACCAAATATGTTTATTTTTTGTACGTATTTATATATATTTTAAAACCCTTTTTTTTTTTACTTTTTACATAATTTTTTAGTCCCTTTTTGGGAATCTGAACCTTTAATTGTTTGATCAATTGTACAGTATATTACAATACCACAGTATATAAGAAAAATTATGTTTTTATGCTTCCTTTGGGTTTAGCCTGTGGTGGAGCTTAGTCTATGGTTGACCTATGGAGTGTCAAGATGACAGCAATGATAACCTATCAGTAACCTACGATCGCATTGCAGGGGGGCCAATGCCAGCCGTTGCGTGCACACACTAACAAATGCTCTATTTAAGTGCTGCTATTAGTGGTTAACAGCCAGGGTCGGAGCTCAGCTTCTGTAACATAACCGGCATCTATCACATGAGAAGATAGTTCAAATCCTGAGCTCCCTCCCCACTTTCGAACCCTTGCCCAGGACATTTATTCATACCCTTATGTGGAAAAGGGTTAAAAGGCTTCGGGAGGTGAAAAAAAATGATACTGGCCTCATAGAGTGGAGATGACCCTCTGTAATAAGAACTGCATCCCTGGCCTCAACTTCCAGTGAGGGAATCACGTAGACGCTCAATCAGTGGCTGCAATGATCACATCTCAGCCAGGCTGAGGAAACATTGATTTTTCCACTGGACCCATAATAAAGCCAGCAATATAACAACTTACAATTAGGGCAAAATTTGAAGCTGTAGACCATGATTTGTTTCTATTTCTATAATTATTTAGTTGTAATAGTATTACCTGTGGAGCAGTTGTGTCCTCTGTAAGGCCGATGACAATCACAGTAGTAGCTCAGCCATAAATTAACACATTCACCTTTGTTTCCACATGGCTGACTCTCACAGTGGTCGTATCTCTGACAACCAACTTCAACGTTAACTAATATCCCATCTTCCTCTGTAATAACAATGGAGCCCACTGTAATATCGCGTATACAGCCTACAAAGCCTGTCTGTAATTCAACTATTCCAGTGCTGGTTTCTTGCTTCCTCTGTGCTGATGGTTCACCTCCAATTAGTATGTTCTGGAATGCAATTTTTGGTGCATTTTCTAGGTGAGACTGGATCACACATGAACTTCCACAAGAGGGGTCAAGCAATTTGAAACGAATATCGTCTCGAATGATGATTTCAACTGTATGCCAAAGATCATCACTCACATTGTGAGGCAAATGTAAGACAGTGCTCAACTGACTGCTGTGGTATAAAGACAAGAACAAGAAGCCATTTTGAAGATATAGCCTCCAGGCTGCTGCTTGGTCTCCGAGGTGTAATACAGAAGCAGATGTCTGCACGGTTCGGAAGGTGAAAGATACATTGAGTGGTTCCCCTCTTTGAGGCTGTAATTTGAAAGGGAGGACAGTTCTACCGTTAAATGAGAATGTAGTCTGCTTCTCACAGTATTGGCCTGCATATCCTGCCAAACACAAGCAGGTATAGTAATGAGTACCGTTCAATAAATAAGGTATGCAGGAGCCACCATGTTTGCATATGTGCTCCTCACAGCCAGTAAGAACCTGCGTACAATCTGTACCCCCATAGTAGTGTCCTTCCAAATTGTATGTAGGACAGTGACAGATGTAACTTCCAAGAAGATTCTCACAAGTGCCTTCATTTTGACAAGGATTTGATTCGCACTCATTGATGTCTTGTTCACAGTGGACACCTAAGGTGAGGAGACAAAATAACACGTGTACATTTAAAGAGTAAATTGAATCCTTTACTAGAACAAAAGATGAGCAGTTGACAAATGAGATGAGAATAGTACAGAATGAGATGAGAATAAATGGATGACATCTTGGTAGATGTGCCGTCATTTAGGGAACCCAATACTTACTTGAATATTGAATTAAAGTGAATAGCTCAAAACGAGCCAATACAGATGAGAGAGACCTTACCCAAATGTACGAGGACTGATGAGACCGAGATCCATATTACTGAATGGAGCATTCTCAGAGATGTCCCTTGTACTGATCATTAGCTGCGCATCTTGATTCTGTCACTGGATTAAGTTTCTGCACAGACTGTTTTTTCAATCTCTTAAAACCAGCTTAGTCTAATTCTTCTTATTAGCGTTTATGCAATAAGTAGGGTGAGAAAACTCTATGGGAATCTACTGTTAACGTCATTATTAGCCCTAATAAAGAATGGCTAGGGATGTCAAGCTGCGGTATAGAAAAAATAATGATGAATAAGCTGAATAGTCATCAATTCTGATTTATTGGTATGTAATGCGAGCCTGCCAAATGATGACGCCTTCAAGATATAAGTTGTGAAGCAATTTATAAGGACCTGATGAGGATATTCACTACTATTGGAGAAGTACTTCTCAGTAGAAAGTCCTTGCTCACACATGTACTACATGATTTCTTCTACAAACACCCTATAGCAGAAGTAAAATCATTGCAGTTTGAAAATTTTTAGATTATTTTGCTGCCACTAACAGTTTAGCTATATGGCAACTTTTTTAAACACTGGAAAAAAAAGTTGTATGCCTCACTGACAGAGAAGGAAGTTGGTTAAGAAAATGCTAATATGTGAAAAGTTTTAATCAAGATAAGTGGACTGGTTACCATTTACTACTATACAGTATATCGTATTTCTAGTAGGCAGATGAAGGAAGGGGAAACGTTGAAAAATTTTTGTAATTAAATGCTGGATTTGTTTTGATGAGTATGGAGCAGACGGCTCACATTCTCTACCCTACCCTTTTAGTAAGAGGTATTTAGTAAAAAATGGAACAGTATGCGGGCATACATTACCAGGTTCTTATATTATCAATATAATCAGCATGTTATATACAGATGCAGTAAAAAACGGTTAACAAATCTTGAATCTGGCATTAATGGTATTAATAAAGCGTGTCAGATTATCAAATATTCTTAAAGCTCATTTGGCGAACCCTTACGTAAGTGTGCCCAAAATGAAATGATATTACAGAATTTGGCATTTTCTTTTTCAAAGGAAAAAAGTGTAGGTACTTTTGAATTTTAATTTTGATTTTCGTAAATTCAACTTTATCATATGGTTCTATGCTGTAAACAAGTGCTGATATATACACTCTGGGCACTTATTATTCAAGTGAATATTTTGACCATATCACCATTTTTATGCAGATTTTACAACTCGAAGCTGTGTAAACTTGAATGTGCATTGGCTGAAGCTGACCAGGTGATGTGTATTTGTGTAATGAGGGAGGGTGCAGCCTAAGGATGCAACAGAATTGTAAGGCTGCCGTCACACTAGCAGTATTTGGTCAGTATTTTACATCAGTATTTGTAAGCCAAAACCAGGAGTGGGTGATAAATGCAGAAGTGGTTCATATGTTTCTATTATACTTTTCCTCTAATTGTTCCACTCTGGTTTTTGGCTTACAAATACTGATCTATATATAATTGTCTAAGGGGTACTTCCATCTTTCTGTCCTCAACTTCCGTAATGGAAATCCCGCGTCGCTGATTGGTCTCGCCAGCTGCCTGTCATGGCTGCCGCGACCAATCAGCGACGGGCACAGTCCGTTTAGTCCCTCCCTACTCCCCTGCAGTGCCCGGCGCCAGCATACTCCCCTCCAGTCACCGCTAACAAGTGGCACGAATTGGCCCCTCCCTACTCCCCCCCGTCAGTACCCCCTGCGTGCGTCACTGCTGACACATGACCCGCACATGGTGCACCAGGTTATAATGGGGAGGAAGCAGCGAGTGCTCACAATGAGGGACATGGAAATACAATGGGGAGATCACAGAGGCCGTCATCATCTGACCTGTGCCCGGGGCTCCACACATTACCGGGAGCAACCACGATGTCCATCGCCAGCAACGGCCTCCGTGCCGGACTACAGGAAGGGCGGACTATCACCCCGCACGTGAACAGCTCTTCGGAGCCAGCCCATGTGCCGGCACTGTGGAGTCCTGCAGGACGCCCCGTGTGAGCCACACTCCCGGCCGGGCCCTCGGCCTCTCTGTCGTCTACACACGTGTCCTATTATTGTTATGCGCGGGACGTGTGCTGCTCCTGCACTGCCGAAGATGGCGCCTCCACCGCTCTCACCACCGCCCATACATCTGCTCCTCTCATGGACGGACGGGCCGGGGACGGTCTCCAGAAAGCTGCCATACTACGTGGGCTGTGTTACATACGTCTCTGTGTTATATACTACGTGGGCTCTGCTATATACTGCGTGGGCTCTGCTATATACTACGTGGGCTCTGCTATATACAACGTGGGCTCTGCTATATACTATGTGGGCTCTGCTATATACTACGTGGGCTCTACTATATACTACGTGGCCTGTGCTATATACTACATGGGCTCTGCTATATACTATGTGGGCTCTGCTATATGCTATGTGGGCTGTGCTATATATTACGTGGGCTCTGCTATATACTACGTGGGCTCTGCTACATACTACGTAGGCTCTGCTATATACTGTGTGGGCTCTGCTATATACTACATGGGCTCTGCTATATACTACGTGGGCTTTGCTATATACTACGTGGCCTGTGTTATATACTACGTGGGTTCTGCTATATACTACGTGGGCTCTGCTATATACTACGTGGGCAGTGCTATATACTACATGGACTCTGCTATATACTACGTGGGCTCTGCTATATAGTACGTGGACTCTGCTACATACTACGTGGGCTCTGCTATATAGTACGTGGGCTCTGTTATATACTACGTGGCCTGTGCTATATACTACATGGGCTGTGCTATATACTACATGGGATCTGCTATATACTACGTGGGCAATGCTATATACTACTATACATATTCTAGAATACCCGATGCGTTAGAATCGGGCCACCATCTAGTGTAAAATACTGACCAAATACTGCTAGTGTGATGGCAGCCTTAGGCAACTTGTATTCTTCAGGCAAAATGGCCCAAAAAAGGAGATTTAACTGACTCTGAAAAGTCAAAAATTGTTACAAGTCTTACAGAGGGAGGCAGCACTCTTGTAAATGCTAAGATATTATAGCACATTTGTCACAAAACCATCAAAAGTTTTGTTACAAATACTCAACAGGATTGGCAAAAACAGCGAAAAAAAGCAGCACATTAATTACCAAAGATTTGAGAAGAATCAATAGTGAAGCGATCAGGAAACCACTATCCTCCAGTGCGGTCATATTCCAGAATTCAGCCTTCCTTACATTGGCCGTGTCTCTAAGCACTGTACATCTTGTACTTCTGGACCCTCCAGGAAGGTTGCAGTTTGCAGTTCTGATATATGACAGCACCGGAGGATAATGGCTTCCTAGCCGCTTTCCATTTGATTCTTTTCAGACTTTTGGCAGTTAATGTCCAGCTTTTTGTCTCAACATGTTTTGTGCAACCTTGTTGACTATTTGCAATTCCATCAGGCAGGCATCTGATTGACTCCAATTTTATTTTGCGGCACGACAATGACCACAAACATACAGCCAATGTCATTAAGAACTATCCTTGGCGCAAAGAAGAACAAGGAGTTTTGAAGGGATGATATGCCCCCGCAGAGCTCTGATCTCAAAATCATCTATTGAGGACTACATGAGAAACCAGGATGTTTTTGCACAAGTCTACATTCACAAACGATCTGTGGTTAATTCTCCGAGATGTTTAGAACATATGGTACTCCCCACCAAGTCATTCAAAAACTGTGCAAAAACAAGTGTACCTAGAAGACTTCATTTGCATATTTGTTAGGAAACATAGAAGACTGTTAATAAAAAAAAAAAAGATTCCATGAGTCATTTAACCCCTTAACGTCTGCCAATATGCATAAAAACAGCAGACGCTTAAAGGCCTTATTCCCTCATCGCCGTTTTAAAACGATGATTGGGAATAAGGTAATAGACCTCCAAGAGTCAGAAAATCTCTTTGGCTTCAGTGAGACCTTGGAAGTATCAGAGACTGTCATGTCTTCGATCTTATCAAGAAAGTCACTTGTATCTCTGATAAAAGACCGTGCTGCAACAGCAAAGGGACGTAACACTCTATCTAGAAAAATAGCGGTGTTACTGAACAATGAACCCCTCCCCGAAACTATCGGTCTACCTGGAGGGTTAAATAAATCCTTGTGGATCTTTGGTAACACATACAGCACTGGTGTAACCGGTGCATCCACATTAAAAAATTCAGACAGCTTATGGTCAATGAGTCCCATGGCTAGGGAGTCACTGATCACAAGCTGTAGTTCCTTCTGAAACCGTAGGGTAGAATTACAAGGCAATTTCTCATAAACAAGGTAATCACTCAACTGTCTAAGTATCTCTGCTTTATATTTATGACTGTCCATGATAACCACTGCTCCGCCTTTATTGGCTCTTTTGATGATTATCGCAGTGTTATTTGCCAAATTACTAACAGCTTTCCTTTTAACTGCAGTCATATTTTGATATGTAACAGGTTTATAGGTATTTTTCAATTTTTCACCTTCCTTCTGTATCAATTCAATATATGATTCTATGAAGTGATTTTTAATAGGTGGCTGAAACATACTTCTATTATACAGACCTAGTTCTTTTAAAGAAAAACCTTGTGTGGGATCATTACCCTCTGTATTTACATTATTGGTTTTATCTGAAAAATAAGATGACAGTCTCAACCTCCTAAAGAAAGCCTGTAGGTCAATTTCTATTCCAAAGCAGTCTGGATTACTAGACGGACAGAAAGACTGTCCCTTCGATAATGCGCTCCTCTACTTCCTCCCGCAATAGAGTCATCTGTGGAGTAAGATTCGGCTGTAGTAAAACCAAAATTAGAGAACTTTTGTACCTGTGGTTTCCTCAGTCTTTTTGACGTCATGTTAATTCCTTTTTTATTATTGGAGAATTGGTTGGGTCTCATGTGCCAAGAAAATACACGGCCCCCCTTATAGTCCTCCATGTCTCTAAACCACTTTGTCCTCTTTGTGGTCTCAATATCAGTCCTGAATTTAGCCAAAGAACTAGGTCTGTATAATAGAAGTACGTTTCAGCCACCTATTAAAAATCACTTCATAGAATCATATATTGAATTGATACAGAAGGAAGTTGAAAAATTGAAAAATACCTATAAACCTGTTACATATCAAAATATGACTTGAAAAGAAAGCTGTTAGTAATTTGGCAAATAACACTGCGATAACCATCAAAAGAGCCGATAAAGGCGGGGCAGTGGTTATTATGGACAGTCATAAATATAAAGCAGAGATACTTAGACAGTTGAGTGATTACCTTGTTTATGAGAAATTGCCTTGTAATCCTGCCCTACGGTTTCAGAAGGAACTACAGCTTGTGATCAGTGACTCCCTAGCCATGGGACTCATTGACCACAAGCTGTCTGAATTTTTGAATGTGGATGCACCGGTTACACCAGTGTTGTATGTGTTACCAAAGATCCACAAGGATTTATTTAACCCTCCAGGTAGACCGATAGTTTCGGGGAGGGGTTCATTGTTCATTAAGACCGCTATTTTTCTAGATAGAGTGTTACGTCCCTTTGCTGTGGGAGCACGGGCTTTTATCAGAGATACAAGTGACTTTCTTGATAAGATCGAAGACATGACAGTCTCTGATACTTCCATTTTGGTATCTTTCGATGTGACATCGTTAGACACATCATTCGAACATGACAAAGGTCTTGAGGCCGTTCATTGTGCGTTATCGGGCTCTGACGTGGCCCCAGAGTGTGCACAGCTTGTCCTCACACTGTTGGAGCTCATCCTCAGGAAAATTATTTCCTCTTTGGGGATGAGTATTTCCTTCAGTTGAGAGGTACCGCCATGGGGTCCAATGTGGCCCCCACCTATGCTAACATCTATATGGTGGTATTTGAGGACAGGTTTGTGTACCAATCCATCCTCTGGCGCCACGTCAGAGCCTGGTGGTGCTACATTGATGATATTTTTGTGTTATGGGATGGTAGTCTTATGGAGCTAGAGAACTTTCACAATGGCCTTAATGAAGTCTATTCGGAATTACAGTTTACATTAGTGTATTCGGCTGTCCAGATTCAATTTTTAGATACTTTGGTTTACAAAGACGGAGGTAGACTGAAGACTGACATTTTCATCAAAGAGACGGATAGAAATAGTTTGCTGTCTTTTGACAGTAATCATCCGAGAAGGATGGTCGAGTCACTCCCCTGGAGTCAATGACTAAGAGTACGCAGGATAGTGTCCGATGAGAATTTGGTGGACCAACGGCTAGATGACATGTGCTCTAGATTTGTGGCAAGAGGGTACCCTAAAAGAGGAGTGGAGGTCTTCAAGACTAAAGCCCATAACTCTTCAAGGGAAAGTGTCCGTAAGAAAACCTCCTCAAAACGTGTATGTGATCGTATTCCGTTTGTTTCTACTTACAGTTCGGTGAGTAACCGTATCAGTGGGATAATAAAAAAACATTGGGCCCTCCTACAGCGAGGGTTACCCCAAGTGACAGGTTTTAAATCACTTCCAGTGATGTCATATAGGAGGGGTTGAAACCTGGGTGACAAATTGGTGAAATCTGATTTTGGCACGTCTAAGGTATCATGTCAAAAAACACTAAGCGCGCCGAGATTTGGGAATTTCCCATGCCTCGGCTGCGCTTGCTGTAACAATATGTTAAAAGGAGAATTCTTTTGTCATCCCCATACTGGAAAGAAGTTCTACCTAAGGGAAAGGTACACTTGTACATCAAGCTATGTCATCTATATGATTACCTGTCCCTGTGGACTTGCTTACATAGGGGAGACCACTATGGAAGTGAAGGCCCGCATCACCAAACATAAAAGTACAATTAGAATGGGGCTCACTGAACTGCCGGTGCCCAAACACTTTACAGAAAGAAAACACTCAGTGAATCAATTAAGATTTAGAGTCATTGATAGTGTTCCTACTTTGAGAAGGGGAGGGGATAGATTACAGATGCTTAAAACTAAAGAAATGAGATGGATCTATACCCTAGGTTCATTACAACCCGGGGGTTTGAATATAGATTTTAATCTACATATGTGTACCCCTTAAAATGGTTACCCCCTCATGGTATGGTTGTTGCCGTCATTGTTTTTATATTGTTTTAGACACGGTTGTTGGTATAATATTTTAACTACACATTTTTTGTTTCTGTTTTATTAGATGGACCACATATGGGACAGTCGGTAGACAGAGACGTAGGAAGAGGCAAAGCCTGGATTGCTTGGTAGCATATATATAAGTAAACAGTGGATTCCCCCCTCTCTCTGTGATCCTTCGCCTGTACTCCGACTGCACTTATATGGTTGGCCTGTATATGTGTTTGTTACATTGGTGTTATTTGTTATTTTGTATTCAAGTAGTAGGTTCTTCTTTACTTTGAAGATTCCATATATATGAACTTGTCTGGGTATTGCTTATTTGTATCGCCGGAAGAAAGGTACAAGTGATGTACGGAGGGATGCGTCTCCTTGGTGATGTGTCCCGTCTCCGAATAAGATGGAATGCTGCTCCGGTAGGAGGCGCCTGGATGACGAGCCTGAGTCCTAGATATGGCACAAGGCTAACACCTACAGTATGCGGCTGTGCCTAATGATCGCTCCGGATAAGTTACCAGAGAAACACAGCATCGTTTACCAGCGTTCCCCAGGTAACCTGTCTGGTTGGCAGACGCACGGGATGGTTGCTGTGTGACGCGGGGGCGCGTCACGTCTGGGCGTGACTCCAACCAGATCATGTGATGGGGCGCGGCTACGGCGTGGTGCGCCTGCGCTCGCACTCCACGGTCCGTGTGTCTGTCACCCAGTGGTGATGCCGGTGGAGACGACCAGGAATGATGCAAGAGCGTTCAGTATAAAAGAACATAGCTGATTGGGGTAAGCTAGATGGCCGCAATATAAGAATAAATTTGATAGGCTGTCTGTTCCTTTTGGCGCCGTTCGATTGTATGGTATTGTAATATACAGGAAGCCCGACAAGGGGAGCGTATCATTGGTAGAAGATTACTATGGAAACGAAGACGCATCTGGTGAACCTACGGATGAGAGATAAAAACAAAGTTCTGCTATATGTTTATACACTGAATAATATAACGAATAAGGTGGTGGTGATATGTATATATAATATTTGTTTATACACAAGTGTCTGATGTCTGTTTATACTCTATAGTAAAGTATGATATTTTATTGTGGGTTAGTACTTGATAGTGATTGGCTCCCTGTGTGGTGTCCACACTATTTAAGACTGCCCAGGACACCATGTTTGTATGCTTGAAAAAGACCAGTGTATGGTCGAAACGTTGCTGCTGTTATATGGCTGAATAAAGATTCTTTATTGGATTACTACACCCGGTTGGAGCGCTGTTCTTCTAAGTTGAAGTTTACGTATTACCCAGGAGGGTTCCCTGGATATGGAACAAGCGCCCTGAGAAGTGAGTGCTGTCAGCCACCTTTATATCTTACATGCTGGATTTCCTCACACAGTCTCACCCCACAACTCCAGTGTTTTATATCTTACCAAAGATCCATAAGAGCCTAGATAAACCACCAGGGCGTCCAATAGTGGCAATGATTCGATCTTGTCCCCCCTCTCAATTTTTCTCGAGAGAAACCTTACCCCCTTGGTTAAAACAATACCGTCTTTACTACTTCACACGGGTGATTTTCTACAAACAATTAACAGCCTGGGCTCTTTACCGGAAGGGGCCATTTTGGTGTCCTTCAATGTAAAGGACCTGTATACTTCCACCCCACATGAAAAAGGCATGACTTGAGTTCATCAACTTCTCAGCCAAGCTAATCTACACCAGGATGCTTTGGACTTGATATCACAATTGCTTAGGGTGGTCCTGACATGGAACTATTTCATGTTCAAGGACAATTACTACCTCCAAATTAGGGGCAACAGTCATGGGGACCAAGGTGGCACCCCCTTATGCCATCTGCTATAGGGCTGTTTTTGAACAGGAGGTAGTCTACACTGACCCCCTTTATGAGAGACATTGTCTGATATGTAAAAGGTATATAGATAATGTGTTCTGTATCTGGACAGCCCCCCAGGATACTTTGGACACCTCAATTCAGAATGGCCGGGTCTCCAATTCACCATTACAAGTAGTCAGCATAACGTCAGCTTCCTGGATACGATGGTTCACAAAGACAATGCAGGTACACTCAGCACTGATCTTTGCACCAAACCCACGGACCACAATAACCTCCTCCACTTCTTCAGTTAACATCCACCTACATCAAAAAATCAATTCCCAAATCCCAATTCAAACTGGTCAATAGAATTGTGTCTGATGCTAAACAGCGCCAACATCGTCTGGATCAGATGCACCTGAAATTTTCAGAACGGGGCTACCCGTCTGCAATCTCAACTGAGGCTAGGATATCACAGGGGACAACACGTGTGCAAGTTACCAAACGAGTCCCATTTGTCCATACCTACCACCCGTTTGTGGGTATCATACATAAGACGATAAGTAAACATTGGGGACTTCTTAATTTGGCTCACCCAGAGGTCCCAGAGTTTCAAAACTAATTTCTCCCTTGCTACAAATGTTCCAATAACCTACGTGACTCTCTTGTCAAAGCAGACATAGGCACTACAAATAGGGGCCCCTTACAGAGATTTCTACAAAAACCTAAAACAGGTACTTTTCCCTGCTTGCAATGCCAGCAATGTAATAACGTACAAAAGGGTGAATACATCCATCAACCTCATTCTAGGAAAAGATACCATTTTAAACACATGTGACACAGGTTACGTGATTTACCTTATCAAATGCCCTTGTGGCCTTCTCTATATAGGGGAGACATCACAGCCCATCAAAGATAGAACCAGCAATCACAAATCTACCATCAGATGTCGTAACATGCTTCTCCCTCTACCATATCATTTCCACAATCTTGGTCATAACATCTCACAGTTGAAATTTCAGGTCATAGAACAGGTACCATTACCTAGACGTGGAGGAAACCGGATCCAAATCATGAAAAAACTTGAATCTTACTTGATCCATGAATTACATACCTTATTCCCTAATGGTCTTAACAGAGACTATGACTTAATGTCTATCACTTAATCTCTGGCATATACTGTCATGTGATGCTGTATGTACACTGTCGGATTAACACTATTGTGCCGCATACTATATAACTCTCTTTCCCCACAGTCATTTCATCAATTGATCACCTATATAGTATGATGTGGATGGGCTATGATATAATCTTTTATATATTTATTTCTGTATACTAATACGCTGTATTCTCTTTACAGAGTCATCTGTATTGACCCAACCTGGCTTTCTCTATCCTTCTTGGACCCATCCATCATTCCCTACTCGACTGCAATTGTACTATACCTGGTAGCCTATTCCTTACCTACCTATATGTATATACATATAAACATAATAATTGATATGTTCCACAGCACTCCACCTACTCTGTGGAACGCAAACAATCTCTTCTTCCTACCCATGGAACACAGTTTATGATCATTTTCTGTCAATGGAACACATAGCACACCCACTTCCTGTTTGTGGAACACAATCTATGACCACTTTCTGTCAATGGACCACATAGCACACCCACTTCCTGCCTGTGGAACATGACCACTTCCTGTCAATGAAACACATATGTGGAGAAATGGGGTCAGTGGGTGCTCTCGTCCGCTGGCCCGGCTGTCTTTAGCAAGACTGCATCGACCAGGGCTCATTCCTATCAATGGAACACATAGCACACCAACTTCCTGCCTGTGTAACACAATCTATGACCACTTCCTGTCAATGGAATGCATAGCGCACCCACTTCCTGCCTGTGGAACACAATCTATGACCACTTTCTGTCAATGGACCACATAGCACACCCACTTCCTGCCTGTGGAACATGACCACTTCCTGTCAATGAAACACATATGTGGAGAAATGGGGTCAGTGGGTGCTCTCGTCCGCTGGCCCGGCTGTCTTTAGCAAGACTGCATCGACCAGGGCTCATTCCTATCAATGGAACACATAGCACACCAACTTCCTGCCTGTGTAACACAATCTATGACCACTTCCTGTCAATGGAATGCATAGCGCACCCACTTCCTGCCTGTGGAACACAATCTATGACCACTTTCTGTCAATGGACCACATAGCACACCCACTTCCTGCCTGTGGAACATGACCCCTTTCTGTCAATGAAACACATATGTGGAGAAATGGAGTCAGTGGGTGCTCTCGTCCGCTGGCCCGGCTGTCTTTAGCAAGACTGCATCGACCAGGGCTCATACCACTGAACACCTGCTCTATCTCCCATTGGGCAATAAACTACACAGACAACACAGGGTTAAGGTAAAACAGCGTGGCAATATTTTATTGAACCACAACACACCATAGCAATCAGAACAATCTCACCAATTACCCCAACCTAGTGCACATGACAGGGTCTTACTCTTCCGTTGCCTTGCCGGGATAATGGTAGATGTTATATCAGAGCTCCCAGGGTCGCTATTCCACCTGTGATATACACACAGTGAAGAGGTAACGACAAGCATAGGGAGATGACAGAACAGTCCATAGAGTCCGTACAAGGTCAAAAGCCAGTTGACATAATGTCAGAGCTCCAGGGTCGCTATTCCACCTGTGATACACACACAGAGAAGAGGTAACAACAAGCGTAGGGAGATGACCAAGAACTGTCCATAGAGTCCATACAAGGTCCAAAGCCAGTTGACACGAGAGTCACCACCTGGCTTATCTGACCATCTCCATGGAACCAGGCTACCAACGGGTCCCAAACCTGGCTTCTCCAAACATATCCATTGTTCAGAGATGGTCACTGGATCAGATCTGTGTCCTTCCAACCGCAGCTGAGAACCCCTAGGTTGTTTTCTATAGAATCATAGATCAGTGTCCCTTGTGATGGTGCCATGATGAATTGGCTGCAGTCATTTATCTTGTCTGTTGGGTGGTTTGCAGAATGTCTGGCTGGTAGCTCTGTCTTACTTCAGTCTCCTATGATGTGATATCTGAGTCTTTTTATACCCAAGGCATGTAAGCTTTTTTAGAATTACCCAGGGTCCTTCAGTCCAGCATCAAGATAAGGTAAACAATGGTGATGGGATCAAGTAGCACTATTAGCATATAAGCACACATCAATAAACAAAGCTTAACACACCCTATGTACAGTCACTCTTAAGGTACCTTCACACATAACGATATCGTTAAGGATATCATTGCAACGTCACGCTTTTTGTGACGTAGCAACGATCCCGCTAACGATATCTTTATGTGTGACAGCGACCAACGATCAGGCCCCTGCTGGGAGATCGTTGGTCGTGGGGAATGATCAGGACCTTTTTTTGGTCGCTGATCACCCCGCTGTCATCGCTAGATCGGCGTGTGTGACGCCGATCTAGCGATGTGTTCACCTGTAACCAGGGTAAGCATCGGGTTAATAAGTGCAGGGCCGCGCTTAGTAACCCGATATTTACCCTGGTTACCATTGTAAAAGTAAAAAAACAAAACTACATACTCACATTCCGATGTCTGTCACGTCCCCCGGCGTCAGCTTCCCTGCACTGACTGTCAGCGCCGGCCGTAAAGCAGAGCACAGCGGTGACGTCACCGCTCTGCTTTACGGCCGGCACTTACACAGTGCAGGGAAGCTGACGCCGGGGGACGTGACAGACATCAGAATGTGAGTATGTAGTGTTTTTTTTTTTTTTTACTTTTACAATGGTAACCAGGGTAAATATCGGGTTACTAAGCGCGGCCCTGCACTTAGTAACCCGATGTTTACCCTGATTACCCGGGGACTTCGGCATCGTTGAAGACAGTTTCAACGATGCCGAAGTTGTTCCCCTGATCGTTGGTCGCTGGAGAGAGCTGTCTGTGTGACAGCTTCCCAGCGACCACACAACGACTTACCAACAATCACGGCCAGGTCGTTTTGCTGGTCGTGATCGTTGCATTGGTAAATCGTTTAGTGTAACGGTACCTTTACAGACTTACACAGTATGTTAGATAGTATATCAGTTGGCAAGTCTGTCTTCTTGATCCACCAGACAAAAACACTTAAATTCACAAGCCAATATACAGATAAAAAGCCAGTTCTTTTGGTTTGCAAAAACATGGTTGTCTGGGAAATTAAGATACAATCTGGTTTCTTCACAGCATAGCACACCCACTTCCTGCCTGTGGAACACAATCTATGACCAGTTCCTGTCAATGGAACACACAGCACACCCACTTCCTGCCTGTGTAACATATAAATAACATACCAGCCTTGCCATGTGATCAGACAAGCAGCGGATACCATGTCTCTTTGGCACACATTAACTGCTGACCACCACTGGTAAGTCCTTCTGACTCCGCGCTCTCTCTATCGTCCACAATTGTACATACCGTATATACTCGAGTATAAGCCGAGATTTTCAGCCCAATAAAAGTAAATCAAACCCCCTTCATCACCCCCTTAGTTAGGGAAAAATAATAAAATAAAAAAATGTATTTATTTCCATTTTCCCATTGGGGTTAGAGTTATGGCTAGGGTTGGGGCAAGGGTTAGGGCTAGGGTTAGGGCTAGTGTTGGGGCTAGGGTTAGGGTTAGGGTTGGGGCTAGGGTTAGGGCTAGGGTTAGGGCTAGGATTGGGGCTAGGGTTAGGGTTGGGGCTAGGGTTACGGTTGGGGCTAGGGTTAGCATTGGTGCTAGGGTTAGGGTTGGGGATAGGGTTAGGGTTGGGGATAGGGTTAGGGATAGGGTTGGGGCTAGGGTTAGGACTAGGATTAGGATTGGGGCCAGGGTTAGGGTTGGGGTTAGGGCTAGGGTTGTGGTTAGTGTTGGGGTTGGGGCTAGGGTTGGGGTTAGGGCAACAGTGAGGGTTGGGGCTAAAGTTAGGGTTAGCGTTGGGGCTAAAGTTAGGGTTGGGGCTAAAGTTAGGGTTGGGGCTAAAGTTAGGGTTAGGGTTTGGATTACATTTACGGTTAGGATTAGGGTTAGGGGTGTGTCAGGGTTAGGGGTGTAGTTAGGGTTATGGTTGAGATTAGTGTTAGGGGTGTGTTGGATTTAGGGGTGTGGTTAGGGTTGGGATTAGGGTTAGGGGTGTGTTGGGGTTAGGGGTGTGGTTGGGATTAGGATTAGGGGCATGTTTGGATTAGGGGTGTGGTTAGGGTTATGGTTAGAGTTGGGATTAGGGTTAGGGGTGTGTTTGGGTTAGGGGTGTGTTTGGGTTAGGGTTTCAGTTAGAATTGGGGGTTTCCACTGTTTAAGCACATCAAGGGCTCTCCAAACGTGACATGGCGTCCGATCTCAATTTCAGCCAATTCTGCGTTGAAAAAGTAAAACAGTGCTCCTTCCCTTCCGAGCTCTCCCGTGCTCTCAAACAGGGGTTTAACCCAACATATGGGGTATCAGCGTACTCAGGACGAAATGGACAACAACTTTTGGGGTCGAAATTCTCTTGCTACCCTTGGGAAAAAAAAAAAGTTGGGGGGCTAAAAAACCCTTTTTGTGGGAAAAAAATTTTTTTATTTTCACGGCTCTGTGTGTTAGGCCTCGAGTTCCCGCTTCTGCACAGGGGGAATCTCGAGCCACCTCCGCTGCGGTCTCCCATTCTTGTCCAGCCGCAGTGGAGTCTGCTCAGCAAAGACATCGGTCCCAGCGTCTTGCTCATTCTCACTCTGTTCTGAGAGTTACTGCTGCTTCTCCAGTCTCTGCCATTAAAGTCAGTGCTGGTCAGCAGCGAGCGGACTTCTCTGGGACTAAGTCCTTGTCTGCACGTACTGAGCATGCCCAGGGTAAGATCTCCCGTTGGAGATCGAGGGTCATGTGCTCAGGCTCTGCAGCACATTCCATTGGTCCTCTTGGCAGGTCTTGGAAGGGCAAAGGTGCTGTGGCCACTTCCTGTGCTGCTGCTATATAAACTGCGCATGACCGCACGGCCATGCGCTAGTATTGTCTTTCAATCGCTAATGTGTGTATGTTGTGAGTGCAAGTCGTCCTTGGATACCCCTACCATATTGAATGACTGTTCGCGGAAGGTGTATGGCTGCTACCTAGCGCCCGACTTATCCTACAGCACTAGTCACACATTATAGCGTCCAGTTGCTGTGACCGCCAGTACGGCGCCGTGCACTTCCTCTGTGCTTTCCTTACCCAAGTCTGGGTGGTTAGTGGCGTTCGTCAGTGCGGCACTGCATGCACTCTTGTGCCTTAAGTATTGCTCTTCAGTTTCCTTACACACCCCGTTGCGGTGTTGTGCCAGCAAGGGTCTAATCGGACTTTAATCCTAGTTGGGGTTGAGTTCGCTGACTACTTGCTCGCGCTTTAGGTGCGGTACCGCGGTCCTGTGCCTTAACAGGATTGCTTCTTTCACGCTGGGTGAGGTTAACCCACGCGTGTATACTTTAGTGTACCGCTATATAGTCTGCTAATTGCTAGCTGCAGGTTTTCACCTGCACGGTGGACCCCGGACTGCGAACGCATCTATACCATCTGTCTTGGTGCGTTCCGCCAGTCCTAACAGAATACTAGCGCCAGGGTCTGGCTAGTAAAATGGCGGACGACCAGCTTTAACAGCGGTACATCCAGCAGCTGGAGGGAAGGTTGGCGGCTCTTGAGCGTTCAACCTCAGCTGTGGATGTTACTGCTGTCGCTGTTCAGGCTGCAAGTGTGGCTGCAGCTACCTTGTCCACTGCTGCCCCTGTACCGACGCTATCTCGCCTCCCGCTACCAGAGAAATTTTCTGGTGACAGTAAGTCCTGTAGGGGTTTCGTGAGTCAGTGCTCAATACATCTCGAGCTTCTGGCCTCTCGTTTCCCTACAGAGCGGGCTAAGGTGGGCTTTATAATTTCCTTATTGTCGGACAGGGCGTTGCAGTGGGCTACGCCGCTGTGGGAGCGTGGCGATCATGTGGTGCAGAGTGCTCCGTTATTCCTGAGCACTCTGAAACAGGTCTTTTTAGGACCTCGTGTTACCCATGACACGGCGCTCCAACTGTTGGCACTGACTCAGGGCTCGTCCTTGGTCAGCCTTTTTGCCGTCCATTTCCGCACTCTAGCATCTGAGCTGGAGTGGTCGGATAAAGCCCTTATCCCTATATTTTGGAGGGGGCTGGCTGACCACGTTAAGGATGCTCTGGCCACTAGGGAGATTCCCGCCACACTGGAAGAGTTAATAACAGTATCTACTCGCATCGACCTCCGTTTTCACGAGCGGAGGTTAGAGCGAGCCCAGTGTAGGCAGAGGTTTCGGCTGGCTCCCACCTTCGCCAAACCTTTGGAATCTCCAGTCCAGGCTCCTGAGTTCCAGGAACCTAAGGTGGTGTCACGAGCGGGATCTAAGTCCCAGACCGCTCGTGCACTCCAGGGTTGCCATATATGCCAACAGTCAGGACATCTTGCCACCAGATGTCATCAGCGGTTGAGGAAACGTCAGCGTCTAGTGGTAGTAGGTGGAGGTGCACTAGACACTGCGACGTTTGCCTCCAAATTGTCCTTTAAGGGGACAATTACCTTTGGCTCATCCTTCCACTCGGTAGACCTCTGCGTGGATTCTGGGGCAGAGGGCAATTTTATGTCTTCTGCCTTCGCCCAACGTCACGCAATACCCCTGGTTATGCTATCTCAACCAGTAACGGTACGAGTGGTGAATGGGTCGACACTCCCCGCACAGATAACACATCAGACCATCCCTGTTACTCTGTCCATGTCGCCATCCCATCAGGAGATTATTTCTCTGCTCATCATTCCTGAGGGTATTGATGAGGTCCTGTTGGGGATACCTTGGCTACGGTACCACTCTCCTCACATCGAGTGGTCCTCAGGCAGAATTCTGGGATGGGGTGAATCATGTGGGGGTAGGTGTCACCGAGAGTGCGTTCAGGTTGCTACTACTGAGGTACCCGCAGATCTATCCTCTCTCCCCAAGCAATATTGGTCTTACGCAGACGTGTTCTCCAAAAAGGCGGCGGAGACCCTTCTGCCCCATCGCCCCTATGACTGTCCTATCGATCTCTTGCCTGGTGCGGAGCCTCCCCGGGGTCGAGTTTATCCATTATCTCTCCCGGAGACGGAGGCCATGTCTCAGTACATTCAAGAGAATCTGGCAAGAGGGTTTATCAGGAAGTCAGTGTCACCTGCTGGGGCAGGGTTCTTCTTCGTGCAGAAGAAGAATGGGGAACTACGTCCATGCATAGACTACAGGGGTCTTAACGCTATCACCGTTAAGAACAAGTATCCTTTGCCCTTGATATCCGAGCTCTTCGATAGGCTTCGGGGAGCTAGAGTGTTTACTAAATTAGATCTGCGGGGTGCTTACAACCTGATTCGCATCCGTGAGGGGGACGAATGGAAAACGGCGTTTAACACCAGAGATGGGCACTATGAGTATCTGGTGATGCCCTACGGGCTCTGTAATGCCACAGCCGTTTTTCAAGACTTTGTCAACGACATCTTCCGGGATATGCTTTCCACCTCAGTTGTAGTCTATCTGGATGATACTCTCATCTTTTCTCCAGATATTGACTCCCACCGGAGAGATGTTGGCAGAGTCTTCGACCTCCTACGTGCAAACTCTCTTTACGCTAAGTTGGAGAAGTGTATGTTTGAGCAGGAGTCTTTGCCGTTCCTGGGCTATATCATCTCCGCCCAGGGATTGGCTATGGATCCTGCCAAACTACAGGCTGTGATGGACTGGCAAGAGCCCCATTCTCTTAAAGCGGTGCAGCGCTTTATGGGGTTCATTAACTATTACCGCCAGTTCATTCCCAACTTCTCAACTCTGGTAGCTCCCTTGGTAGCCCTCACCAAGAAGGGAGCGAATCCTAAATTGTGGTCGGAAGAGGTCTCCAAGGCCTTCACTTCTATTAAGTCCCACTTTGCTAGCGCTCCCATCTTACATCGTCCCGATGTGGATAAGCCATTCCTAATGGAGGTGGATGCCTCATCCGTTGGTGCTGGAGCAGTCCTCTATCAGAAGGATGCTCAAGGTCGGAAGCATCCATGCTTCTTCTTCTCTAAGACCTTCTCGCCAGCGGAGAGAAACTACTCCATCGGCGATAGGGAGCTGCTAGCAATGAAGTTGGCCTTTTCAGAGTGGAGACATCTTCTGGAAGGTGCGCGGTTTCCCTTCCAGGTTTACACTGACCACAAAAATTTGGTCTACTTACAAACAGCCCAGCGGCTAAATTCTCGCCAAGCCAGATGGTCCTTGTTCTTTTCCCGGTTCCACTTTTCTCTTCATTTTCTCGCCGGGGAGAAGAATATTCGTGCTGATGCTCTCTCTCGCTCCCTTATGTCAACTGAAGAGGAGGAAGAGGAGCCTCGGCTTATTGTTCCTTCTGAGAGCCTGAGAACCATGGCGCCGGTTTCGCTTGAGTCTGTGCCTCGGGCAAGACTTTTGCGCCCATTAATTTGCGACCGGAGGTTCTCTCTTGGGCTCATTAGTCCAGAGTGGGTGGACACTTTGGGACAAAGAGGACATCTGAGCTACTGGCGAGGACGTACTGGTGGCCGCATATGGTCCGGGAAGTCAGGGATTATATTCTGGCGTGTGTCTCCTGCGCCAAAAATAAATCTCCGCGTCAAAGGCCAGCTGGGTTGCTCTATCCCTTGCCGGTGGCAGATAGGCCCTGGGAGATGGTCGGGATGGACTTTGTCGTGGGTTTGCCCAAGTCTCGCGGCTGTACCATCATTTGGGTCATCACCGATCATTTCTCGAAAATGGTGCATTTGGTGCCGCTACCACGGTTACCTTCTGCACGGGCCTTGGCTGCGTTGTTCATTAAGCACATCTTCCACCTACATGGTATGCCTGACAAAATTGTCAGTGACCGGGGTCCCCAGTTTGCGTCTCGGTTCTGGAGAGAGCTATGTCGTCTTCTCAGTATTGAGTTGAATCTCTCTTCCGCTTATCATCCCGAGACGAATGGGTTGGTAGAGAGGGCCAACCAGACCTTGGTCACATACCTGCGACATTTTGTTTCAGCCAGGCAGGATGACTGGGCATCCTTGCTATCATGGGCAGAGTTTGCGCTGAACAACGCCGTAGCCGACTCCACTGGACAAACCCCATTGCTCCTCAACTATGGTCAGCATCCACGGGTACCTGTGCCTATGCCCGTGTCTTCCGCAGACTCCAGGGTGGCAGACTGGGCTGTGGAGGCACGGGATATTTGGGACCGCACTCAGGATGCCATTCGGGCCTCTAAGGAGAGAATGAGGTCCTCCGCCGATGCTCATCGGCGCCCCGCTCCGACCTTTGCTCCTGGCGACTTGGTGTGGCTCTCCGCCCGTAACATCAGGCTGCGAGTTGAGTCCACTAAATTTGCTCCTCGCTACTTGGGTCCCTTCAAGGTCCTCGAACAGGTTAATCCTGTGGTCTACCGTCTGGCCCTTCCTCCACGCCTTGGTATCACCCACACCTTTCATGTGTCCCTCCTTAAGCCCGTATTCATGTCCCAGTTTTCTGAGTCATCTGCCGGGACATCGGGTTCGTCTACGGACGATTTCGAGGTGAACGCTATCTTGGGGTGCAAGGTGGTACGTGGCAAAAAATTTTTTTGGGTGGACTGGAAGGGTTACGGCCCTGAGGATAGGTCCTGGGAGCCTGCTGAGCACATTCGGGCTCCGCAGCTCATTGCTGCCTTCGAACGTAGCGAGGCCCAAGGAGGGGGGGGCCCTAGGAGGGGGGGTAATGTTAGGTCTCGAGTTCCCGCTTCTGCACAGGGGGAATCTCGAGCCACCTCCGCTGCGGTCTCCCATTCTTGTCCAGCCGCAGTGGAGTCTGCTCAGCAAAGACGTCGGTCCCAGCGTCTTGCTCATTTTCACTCTGTTCTGAGAGTTACTGCTGCTTCTCCAGTCTCTGCCATTAAAGTCAGTGCTGGTCAGCAGCGAGCGGACTTCTCTGGGACTAAGTCCTTGTCTGCACGTACTGAGCATGCCCAGGGTAAGATCTCCCGTTGGAGATCGAGGGTCATGTGCTCAGGCTCTGCAGCACATTCCATTGGTCCTCTTGGCAGGTCTTGGAAGGGCAAAGGTACTGTGGCCACTTCCTGTGCTGCTGCTATATAAACTGCGCATGACCGCACGGCCATGCGCTAGTATTGTCTTTCAATCGCTAATGTGTGTATGTTGTGAGTGCAAGTCGTCCTTGGATACCCCTACCCTATTGAATGACTGTTCGCGGAAGGTGTATGGCTGCTACCTAGCGCCCGACTTATCCTACAGCACTAGTCACACATTATAGCGTCCAGTTGCTGTGACCGCCAGTACGGCGCCGTGCACTTCCTCTGTGCTTTCCTTACCCAAGTCTGGGTGGTTAGTGGCGTTCGTCAGTGCGGCACTGCATGCACTCTTGTGCCTTAAGTATTGCTCTTCAGTTTCCTTACACACCCCGTTGCGGTGTTGTGCCAGCAAGGGTCTAATCGGACTTTAATCCTAGTTGGGGTTGAGTTCGCTGACTACTTGCTCGCGCTTTAGGTGCGGTACCGCGGTCCTGTGCCTTAACAGGATTGCTTCTTTCACGCTGGGTGAGGTTAACCCACGCGTGTATACTTTAGTGTACCACCATATAGTCTGCTAATTGCTAGCAGCAGGTTTTCACCTGCACGGTGGACCCCGGACTGCGAACGCATCTATACCATCTGTCTTGGTGCGTTCCGCCAGTCCTAACAGAATACTAGCGCCAGGGTCTGGCTAGTAAAATGGCGGACGACCAGCTTTAACAGCGGTACATCCAGCAGCTGGAGGGAAGGTTGGCAGCTCTTGAACGTTCAACCTCAGCTGTGGATGTTACTGCTGTCGCTGTTCAGGCTGCAAGTGTGGCTGCAGCTACCTTGTCCACTGCTGCCCCTGTACCGACACTATCTCGCCTCCCGCTACCAGAGAAATTTTCTGGTGACAGTAAGTCCTGTAGGGGTTTCGTGAGTCAGTGCTCAATACATCTCGAGCTTCTGGCCTCTCGTTTCCCTACAGAGCGGGCTAAGGTGGGCTTTATAATTTCCTTATTGTCGGACAGGGCGTTGCAGTGGGCTACGCCGCTGTGGGAGCGTGGCGATCATGTGGTGCAGAGTGCTCCGTTATTCCTGAGCACTCTGAAACAGGTCTTTCTAGGACCTCGTGTCACCCATGACACGGCGCTCCAACTGTTGGCACTGACTCAGGGCTCGTCCTTGGTCAGCCTTTTTGCCGTCCATTTCCGCACTCTAGCATCTGAGCTGGAGTGGTCGGATAAAGCCCTTATCCCTATATTTTGGAGGGGGCTGGCTGACCACGTTAAGGATGCTCTGGCCACTAGGGAGATTCCCGCCACACTGGAAGAGTTAATAACAGTATCTACTCGCATCGACCTCCGTTTTCACAAGCGGAGGTTAGAGCGAGCCCAGTGTAGGCAGAGGTTTCGGCTGGCTCCCACCTTCGCCAAACCTTTGGAATCTCCAGTCCAGGCTCCTGAGTTCCAGGAACCTAAGGTGGTGTCACGAGCGGGATCTAAGTCCCAGACCGCTCGTGCACTCCAGGGTTGCCATATATGCCAACAGTCAGGACATCTTGCCACCAGATGTCATCAGCGGTTGAGGAAACGTCAGTGTCTAGTGGTAGTAGGTGGAGGTGCACTAGACACTGCGACGTTTGCCTCCAAATTGTCCTTTAAGGGGACAATTACCTTTGGCTCATCCTTCCACTCGGTAGACCTCTGCGTGGATTCTGGGGCAGGGGGCAATTTTATGTCTTCTGCCTTCGCCCAACGTCACGCAATACCCCTGGTTATGCTATCTCAACCAGTAACGGTACGAGTGGTGAATTGGTCGACACTCCCCGCACAGATAACACATCAGACCATCCCTGTTACTCTGTCCATGTCGCCATCCCATCAGGAGATTATTTCTCTGCTCATCATTCCTGAGGGTATTGATGAGGTCCTGTTGGGGATACCTTGGCTACGGTACCACTCTCCTCACATCGAGTGGTCCTCAGGCAGAATTCTGGGATGGGGTGAATCATGTGGGGGTAGGTGTCACCGAGAGTGCGTTCAGGTTGCTACTACTGAGGTACCCGCAGATCTATCCTCTCTCCCCAAGCAATATTGGTCTTACGCAGACGTGTTCTCCAAAAAGGCGGCGGAGACCCTTCCGCCCCATCGCCCCTATGACTGTCCTATCGATCTCTTGCCTGGTGCGGAGCCTCCCCGGGGTCGAGTTTATCCATTATCTCTCCCGGAGACGGAGGCCATGTCTCAGTACATTCAAGAGAATCTGGCAAGAGGGTTTATCAGGAAGTCAGTGTCACCTGCTGGGGCAGGGTTCTTCTTCGTGCAGAAGAAGAATGGGGAACTACGTCCATGCATAGACTACAGGGGTCTTAACGCTATCACCGTTAAGAACAAGTATCCTTTGCCCTTGATATCCGAGCTCTTCGATAGGCTTCGGGGAGCTAGAGTGTTTACTAAATTAGATCTGCGGGGTGCTTACAACCTGATTCGCATCCGTGAGGGGGACAAATGGAAAACGGCGTTTAACACCAGAGATGGGCACTATGAGTATCTGGTGATGCCCTTCGGGCTCTGTAATGCCCCAGCCGTTTTTCAAGACTTTGTCAACGACATCTTCCGGGATATGCTTTCCACCTCAGTTGCAGTCTATCTGGATGATATTCTCATCTTTTCTCCAGATATTGACTCCCACCGGAGAGATGTTGGCAGAGTCTTCGACCTCCTACGGGCAAACTCTCTTTACGCTAAGTTGGAGAAGTGTATGTTTGAGCAGGAGTCTTTGCCGTTCCTGGGCTATATCATCTCCGCCCAGGGATTGGCTATGGATCCTGCCAAACTACAGGCTGTGATGGACTGGCAAGAGCCCCATTCTCTTAAAGCGGTGCAGCGCTTTATGGGGTTCATTAACTATTACCGCCAGTTCATTCCCCACTTCTCAACTCTGGTAGCTCCCTTGGTAGCCCTCACCAAGAAGGGAGCGAATCCTAAATTGTGGTCGGAAGAGGTCTCCAAGGCCTTCACTTCTATTAAGTCCCACTTTGCTAGCGCTCCCATCTTACATCGTCCCGATGTGGATAAGCCATTCCTAATGGAGGTGGATGCCTCATCCGTTGGTGCTGGAGCAGTCCTTTATCAGAAGGATGCTCAAGGTCGGAAGCATCCATGCTTCTTCTTCTCTAAGACCTTCTCGCCAGCGGAGAGAAACTACTCTATCGGGGATAGGGAGCTGCTAGCAATGAAGTTGGCCTTTTCAGAGTGGAGACATCTTCTGGAAGGTGCGCGGTTTCCCTTCCAGGTTTAAACTGACCACAAAAATTTGGTCTACTTACAAACAGCCCAGCGGCTAAATTCTCGCCAAGCCAGATGGTCCTTGTTCTTTTCCGGGTTCCACTTTTCTCTTCATTTTCTCGCCGGGGAGAAGAATATTCGTGCTGATGCTCTCTCTCGCTCCCTTATGTCAACTGAAGAGGAGGAAGAGGAGCCTCGGCTTATTGTTCCTTCTGAGAGCCTGAGAACCATAGCGCCGGTTTCGCTTGAGTCTGTGCCTCCGGGCAAGACTTTTGTGCCCATTAATTTGCGACCGGAGGTTCTCTCTTGGGCTCATTCGTCCAGAGTGGGTGGACACTTTGGGACAAAGAGGACATCTGAGCTACTGGCGAGGACGTACTGGTCGCCGCATATGGTCCGGGAAGTCAGGGATTATATTCTGTCGTGTGTCTCCTGCGCCAAAAATAAATCTCCGCGTCAAAGGCCAGCTGGGTTGCTCTATCCCTTGCCGGTGGCAGATAGGCCCTGGGACATGGTCGGGATGGACTTTGTCGTGGGTTTGCCCAAGTCTCGCGGCTGTACCATCATTTGGGTCATCACCGATCATTTCTCGAAAATGGTGCATTTGGTGCCGCTACCACAGTTACCTTCTGCACGGGCCTTGGCTGCGTTGTTCATTAAGCACATCTTCCGCCTACATGGTATGCCTGACAAAATTGTTAGTGACCGGGGTCCCCAGTTTGCGTCTCGGTTCTGGAGAGCTATGTCATCTTCTCAGTATTGAGTTGAATCTCTCTTCCGCTTATCATCCCGAGACAAATGGGTTGGTAGAGAGGGCCAACCAGACCTTGGTCACATACCTGCGACATTTTGTTTCAGCCAGGCAGGATGACTGGGCATCCTTGCTATCATGGGCAGAGTTTGCGCTGAACAACGCCGTAGCCGACTCCACTGGACAAACCCCATTGCTCCTCAACTATGGTCAACATCCACGGGTACCTGTGCCTATGCCCGTGTCTTCCGCAGACTCCAGGGTGGCAGACTGGGCTGTGGAGGCACGGGATATTTGGGACCGCACTCAGGATGCCATTCGGGCCTCTAAGGAGAGAATGAGGTCCTCCGCCGATGCTCATCGGCGCCCCGCTCCGACCTTTGCTCCTGGCGACTTGGTGTGGCTCTCCGCCCGTAACATCAGGCTGCGAGTTGAGTCCACTAAATTTGCTCCTCGCTACTTGGGTCCCTTCAAGGTCCTCGAACAGGTTAATCCTGTGGTCTACCGTCTGGCCCTTCCTTCACGCCTTGGTATCACCGACACCTTTCATGTGTCCCTCCTTAAGCCCGTATTCATGTCCCAGTTTTCTGAGTCATCTGCCGGGACATCGGGTTCGTCTACGGACGATTTCGAGGTGAACGCTATCTTGGGGTGCAAGGTGGTACGTGGCAAAACATTTTTTGGGGTGGACTGGAAGGGTTACGGCCCTGAGGATAGGTCCTGGGAGCCTGCTGAGCACATTCGGGCTCCGCAGCTTATTGCTGCCTTCGAACGTAGCGAGGCCCAAGGAGGGGGGGGCCCTAGGAGGGGGGGTAATGTTAGGTCTCGAGTTCCCGCTTCTGCACAGGGGGAATCTCGAGCCACCTCCGCTGCGGTCTCCCATTCTTGTCCAGCCGCAGTGGAGTCTGCTCAGCAAAGACGTCGGTCCCAGTGTCTTGCTCATTTCCACTCTGTTCTGAGAGTTACTGCTGCTTCTCCAGTCTCTGCCATTAAAGTCAGTGCTGGTCAGCAGCGAGCGGACTTCTCTGGGACTAAGTCCTTGTCTGCACGTACTGAGCATGCCCAGGGTAAGATCTCCCGTTGGAGATCGAGGGTCATGTGCTCAGGCTCTGCAGCACATTCCATTGGTCCTCTTGGCAGGTCTTGGAAGGGCAAAGGTGCTGTGGCCACTTCCTGTGCTGCTGCTATATAAACTGCGCATGACCGCACGGCCATGCGCTAGTATTGTCTTTCAATCGCTAATGTGTGTATGTTGTGAGTGCAAGTCATCCTTGGATACCCCTACCCTATTGAATGACTGTTCGCGAAAGGTGTATGGCTGCTACCTAGCGCCCGACTTATCCTACAGCACTAGTCACACATTATAGCGTCCAGTTGCTGTGACCGCCAGTACGGCGCTGTGCACTTCCTCTGTGCTTTCCTTACCCAAGCCTGGGTGGTTAGTGGCGTTCGTCAGTGCGGCACTGCATGCACTCTTGTGCCTTAAGTATTGCTCTTCAGTTTCCTTACACACCCCGTTGCGGTGTTGTGCCAGCAAGGGTCTAATCGGACTTTAATCCTAGTTGGGGTTGAGTTCGCTGACTACTTGCTCGCGCTTTAGGTGCGGTACCGCGGTCCTGTGCCTTAACAGGATTGCTTCTTTCACGCTGGGTGAGGTTAACCCACGCGTGTATACTTTAGTGTACCGCCATATAGTCTGCCAATTGCTAGCAGCAGGTTTTCACCTGCACGGTGGACCCCGGACTGCGAACGCATCTATACCATCTGTCTTGGTGCGTTCCGCCAGTCCTAACACTGTGTTATAAACTGTAGTGAAATACTTGGGGGTTCAAAGTTCTCACAACACATCTAGATAAGTTCCTTGGGGGGTCTAGTTTCCAATATGGGGTCACTTGTGGGGGGTTTCTACTGTTTAGGTTCATCAGGGGCTCTGCAAATGCAATGTGACACCTGCAGACCAATCCATGTAAGTCTGCATTCCAAACGGCACTCCTTCCCTTCTGAGCTCTGCCATGCACCCAAACGGTGGTTTCTCCCCACATATGGGGTATCAGCATACTCAGGAAAAATTGGACAACAACTTTTGGTGTCCAATTTCTCTTGTTAACCTTGGGAAAATACAAAATTGAGGGCTAAAAAATAATTTTTGTGGAAAAAAAATGATTTTTTATTTTCACGGCTCTGAGTCATAAACTGTAGTGAAACACTTAGGGGTTCAAAGTTCTCACAACACATCTAGATAAGTTCCTTCGGGGGTCTAGTGTCCAATATGGGGTCACTTGTGGCGGGTATCTACTGTTTAGGTACATTAGGGGCTCTACAAATGCAATGTGACGCCAAAAGACCAATCCATCTAAGTCTGCATTCCAAACGTCGCTCCTTCCCTTCCGAGCTCTGCCATGCGCCCAAACGGTGGTTTCCCCCCACATATCGGTATCAGTGTACTCAAGACAAATTGGACAACAACTTTTGGGATCCAATTTCTCCTGTTACCCTTGGGAAAATACAAAACTTGGGGCTAAAAAAATAATTTTGGTGAAAAAAAAAGAATTTTTATTTTCACGGCTGTGCGTTATAAACTGTAGTGAAACGCTTGGTGGTTCAAAGCTCTCACATCACATCTAGATAAGTTCCTTGGGGGTCTACTTCCCAAAATGGTGTCACTTGTGGAGGGATTCAATGCTTAGGCACATGAGGGGCTCTCCAAACGCAACAAGGTGTCCCATCTCAATTCCAGTCAATTTTGCATTGAAAAGTCAAACGGCGCTCCATCCCTTCCGAGCTCTGCCATGCGCCCAAACAGTGGTTTACCCCCACATATGGGGTAACGGCATACTCAGGACAAATTGCACAACAACTTGTGTGTCCAATTTCTTCTCTAACCCTTGGGAAAATAAAAAATTGGGGGCAAAAAGATCATTTTTGTGAAAAAATATGATTTTTTATTTTTACGGCTCTGCATTATAAACTTCTGTGAAGCACTTGGTGGGTCAAAGTGCTCACCTCACACCTAGATAAGCTCCTTTGGGGGTCTACTTTCCAAAATGTTGTCACTTGTGGGGGGTTTCAATGTTTAGGCACATCAGGGGCTCTCCAAACGCAACATGGCGTCCTATCTCACTTCCAGTCAATTTTGCATTGAAAAGTCAAACGGCGCTCCATCCCTTCCGAGCTCTGCCATGTGCCCAAACAGTGGTTTACACTCACATATCGGGTTTCGGCGTACTCAGGACAAATTGTACAACAACTTTTGGGGTCCATTTTATCCTGTTACCCTTGGTAAAATAAAACAAATTGGAGCTGAAGTACATTTTTTGTAAAAAAAAAGTTAAATGTTCATTTTTTTTAAACATTCCAAAAATTCCTGTGAAACACCTGAAGGGTTAATAAACTTCTTGAATGTGGTTTTGAGCACCTTGAGGGGTGCAGTTTTTAGAATGGCATCACACTTAGTTATTTTCTATCATATAGACTCCTCAAAATGACTTCAAATGTGATGTGGTCCCTAAAAAAGTTGGTGTTGTAAAAATGAGAAATTGCTGGTCAACTTTTAACCCTTAAAACTCCCTAACAAAATTTCTCCCTAACCAAAATTTTTGGTTCCAAAATTGTGATGATGTAAAGTAGACATGTGGGAAATGTTACTTATTAAGTATTTGTGTGATATATCTCTGTGATTTAAGGGTATAAAAATTTAAAGTTGGAAAATTGCAAAATTTTCAAAATTTTCACCAAATTTCAGTTTTTTTCACAAATAAACGCAGGTAATATCAAATAAATTTTACCAACAACATGAATTACAATATGTCACGAGAAAACATTGTCAGAATTGTCAGGATCCATTGAAGCGTTCCAGAGTTATAACCTCATAAATGGACAGTGGTCAGAATTGTAAAAATTGGCCGGTCAGTAACGTGCAAACCATCCTTGGGGCTTAAGGGGTTAAGGATATAAAGATTAAGGGTTTAAAAATTGCATTTTTTGTTTCTTTTCAAAACATTTTGCCCAAATTGCAATATTTTCACAAATACACACAAGTCATATTAATCAAATTACCACTATGATGAAGTCCAATATGTCATGAAATAACAGTCCCAGAATCACCGTGATCCATTGAAACATTCCAGAGTTATTTCCCTATAAAGGGACACTGGTCGGAGTTCTAAAATCAAAATTAGCTTGTCACTACGGGGTTAATCTGCTCTGTATTATCTTTTTATTTTTATATTAGGAGTATGTTTTACATTTGTTTAGTGCAATTTTTCCAACCACATCTGCATATGTTACTCGTTCATTAAAATTACATTTTTTGTCATCATTAAATAGGCTTAAATACATGCTAATTAATACATACCAATGAGTCCACTCCGACATTTACAGATGTAACTTTTAGATTTATCTTGAGTGTTACCTTCTCCTTGAGACATATTGAACCACGTCAGTTCTATGCACTCGGCACCATACATACAAGGCTGGCTCTTGCACATTGGGACATGGATCTCACATAAAGCGCCAGTGTAGCCTGTAATAGAAGTAACGTTATTTCAGAATCTCATAAAGAAAATGCTTAGGGTCTGAGGACGAGGACCCCTGCCTATTATTAGACAGAATAGCCACAAAGCCCGTCTAAAGGATTTCTGGGCCCTCTGCGCGCATCAGTAGGTTTGTTCATGATACAACATGCAAAGGAGATGTACAGTACAGACCAAAAGTTTGGACACACCTTGTCATTTAAAGTTTTTTTTGTATTCTCATGACTATGAAAATTGTACATTCACACTGAAGGCATCAAAACTATGAATTAACACATGTGACAGCTTTGCACACTCTTGGCATTCTCCTGATGAGCTTCAAGAGGTAGTCACCGGGAATGGTTTTCACTTCACAGGTGTGCCCTGTCAGGTTTAATAAGTGGGATTTCTTGCCTTATAAATGGGGTTGGGACCATCAGTTGTGTTGTGCAGAAGTCTGGTGGACACACAGCTGATAGTCCTACTGAATAGACTGTTAGAATTTGTATTATGGCAAGAAAAAAGCAGCTAAGTAAAGAAAACGAGTGGCCATCATTACTTTAAGAAATGAATGTCAGTCAGTCCGAAATATTGGGAAAACTTTGAAAGTGTCCCCAAGTGCAGTGGCAATAACCATCAAGCGCTACAAAGAAACTGGCTCACATGAGGACTGCCCCAGGAAAGGAAGACCAAGAGTCACCTCTGCTTCTGAGGATAAGTTTATCCGAGTCACCAGCCTCAGAAATCGCAGGTTAACAGCAGCTCAGATTAGAGACCAGATCAATGCCACACAGAGTTCTAGCAGCGGACACATTTCTACAACAACTGTTAAGAGGAGACTTTGTGCAGCAGGCCTTCATGGTAAAATAGCTGCTAATAAACCTAATAAACCACTGCTAAGGACAGGCAACAAGCAGAATAGACTTGTTTGGGCTAAAGAACACAAGGAATGGACATTAGACCAGTGGAAATCTGTGCTTTTGTCTGATGAGTCCAAATTTGAGATCTTTGGTTCCAACCACTGTGTTTTTGTGCGACGCAGAATAGGTGAACGGATGGACTCTACATGCCTGGTTCCCACCGTGAAGCATTGAGGAGGAGGTGTGATGGTGTGGGGGTGCTTTGCTGGTGACACTGTTGGGGATTTATTCAAAATTGAAGGCATACTGAACCAGCATGGCTACCACAGCGTCTTGCAGCAGCATGCTATTCCATCCGGTTTGCGTTTAGTTGGACCATCATTTATTTTTCAACAGGACAATGACCCCAAACACACCTCCAGGCTGTGTAAGGGCTATTAGACCAAGAAAGAGAACGATGGGGTGCTACGCCAGATGACCTGCCCTCCACAGTCACCAGTCCTGAACCCAATCAAGATGGTTTGGGGTGAGCTGGACCGCAGAGTGAAGGCAAAAGGGCCAACAAGTGCTAAGCATCTCTGGGAACTCCTTCAAGATTATTGGAAGACCATTCCCGGTGACTACCTCTTGAAGCTCATCAAGAGAATGCCAAGAGTGTGCAAAGCAGTCATCAAAGCAAAAGGTGTCTACTTTGAAGAACCTAGAATATAAGACATATTTTCAGTTGTTTCACACTTTTTTGTTAAGTATATAATTCCACATATGTTAATTGATAATTTTGATGCCTTCAGTGTGAATGTACAATTTTCATAGTCATGAAAATACAGAAAAATCTTTAAATGAGAAGGTGTGTCCAAACCTTTGTCTGTACTGTATCAACTAATCAACTAGAAATCAGGAGGACACATAAGTATGAACTCATAGCGGGTTATAGACCTTATCATAGAGTCTCATTATATCCATGTACATATCTGTCCTCCTTTTATATTTTTTTAAATTGCATTAAGTCATACAATTTTGTTAAACCAATTCTGGGCCATTTCTTGGCATTCAGTAAAAACATTTTCATTAGGCAATGACCTATAAGTGACAGACATCTCTTGCCATACATACATCTATGGATATGTCCGGTTTATAGGCTAGCTGAGCAATGATACAATTGTACAAGTATTGGGGAATTTACCGCAATGGGTAGGCCAAAAAGAGGCAGCAACAAAGAGAAGATTTAAGAAAGCCACATTGTAACATGTAGAATAGTTTTATATTTTGCCATGTATACTGTTGGGCAATAGTTATGATAAGTATTAAGCCCCTATGAAAATGAAGAACATGCCATTTGTGACTACCGAAATTTACAGAATAGAGTCAAATGGTTTAGTATTCAGTTTACTGATGCACTATGCCTTAAAATTTCATTTTAGAAAATTCCAAAAGTGCATTTAATAAAAAAAAAGTGATCCCACACAATTCTAAGTCACTGCTTTAGTTTGCAGCTGCTTCCAAATAAAAAGGTACCTGGCCAGCAGAGACATCGGAAGCCCTCAGAATCCTCCGAGCAGCTGGCACTGTTCTGGCATGGCTGTGATGAGCACAGGGGGGCAGGGGTCTCACAGTTCAGACCAGTAAATCGCACCATACTGCAGTCACAGATATACCTGCAAAGCGGCAAAACAAAAACATAAAACTCTGATGACATCAAATTATAAAGAATGGTCATGTATTGTGAGCCATTACTCACCGACCAATCTCATCTTCACAATGCCCACCATTAAGGCAGGGAGCGCTGGCACATTCATCTATGGTCACATCACAAAGCTCCCCAAAGAATCCTTCAGCACATTCACAAGAGAACGATCCCGAAGTGTTGAGGCATGTGGCACCGTTCAGACAAGGCTCCGATGTGCACCCATTATACTCCATCTCACAATCTCTGCCTAGAAGAAAACTTAGTTTAAAACATTTGTAGGGGAATCTTTATAATTGCAGATTATCAGTCTTAAAGGGGTTGTCAGGGACTTTAGCATTTAGGATAGGTCATAAATGTTTGATTGGTGGATCATACACTCCCTTTGATCATATGCTTCTGGTGGCGGTGGTGGCCGTACCTGCTCAGTTACAAAGCTGCACAGCACAGGAGTGGCCGAGGTCGGGTACTTCACTTCCACTCCCTATTGATTTGAATATGGACCAGATTTACTTTGCCCGGCCGTGGCCACTATACAGTCGACAGAGCTCGGCAGCTCCACAAATGAGCAGTTCCGGCCGCCGACACCGGGAACACCTGATCAGGATGGAGGATGGACTGTTGCACCCCCACCGATCAGACTTTGAGACTTTGATGACCTATCCTAAGGATAGGCTATCAGTGTTAAGGTCCTACACAACCCCTTTAGCAATGACTGCCATTGTAAGCATACAAACAATTAACTCTTTCTGTATTTTCAGACAAATTGACAAAATTCGACATATAGCAGATCTGCAAATCTCTTTAATAAAAAATTCTATTGTTAGAACTCCAAAAAAACACTCCTAAGGGTATGTTACCACGGTCAGTAAACGCTGCGGGTTTGATGCTGCATACATCCGCAGGGTCAAACCCGAAAGCGGCCAGATGTTACAGCATAGTGGATGGGATTTCACGAAATCCCTTCTCCACTATGCGTGTAACAGCGCCCGCGGCTTCCCTGCGGAGACGGACATGCGGCACGTCTTTCGAGACCGCAGCATGCCTATTTATCTTGCAGAGACGCTCAGTCTCCGCAAGATAAATTTCACCCATACAATGTATTGGACGCGGTGATTCTGAACGGTTCAGTGAACTCATGCGGAATCACCCGCGTTAAAAAACCGGCAGCGCTTTGGATGGAGCGGACATGTGCTGCATCCAAAGCGCTGCCAATTACTGACCGTGGGGACGTAGCCTAAGTGGCAACCACTGGGTGTCTCCTGTAATCTGTTTCTAGCAGCAAGAATGGGAGATAGGTTACAAAAAGTAAGTGCAAGTAACAACAGAGAGGTGGACTTTCAGTTTGGAGCAGATAAGCTATTGGACAATGGCAAGTCCAGTGGATGAAGAGAAGTGCAGGAAAAGGCGTTACAGCACCTTTAGTGCTGATAGTATATTGATGAAGCAATGCCCAATTAAAAAGAGATGTTGCCAAGTTACAGAGCATGAGAATTGGGACAGGTCCTGGATTTATTAGACTAGAATGGTCATCAAAAACATCTTTATTTGTTGTAGGGTTACAATAGGGGATGAGGCTATAAATTCACGCATTTCCATAGGTTTTAAGTGAAAGGACAGGCATGTTTATTAATCTGCTAGAATAGTGTCACCTTTTTCTTGTGGCATGTGTGTAATTTTCCAACAGATCCTCATTTACTGGAGTAGTGCTGTTTCCAGAAAAATGCAAACATGTTTTTTTTATGTCATATCTCATATAAAGTCTATAAAGAGAACCTTTAACAAAATGTGTCAGGCTGAACTGGACACAGGAATAGTGACTGCAGAGTGAAATAAAACATTAGCAATGAAAGTATTGGCACATAATGACTTATGAGGTGTTACTAGTTACTTTTCACTGGGGGCATGTACTTCTTCTCCCTGTATGATGCTGACCAATCAGAAGCAGGCAGCAACAGAACACAATAAGAAGATGCCCACACAATAGCTTAGGTTTCTCAATATGTGAAATGTGAGGCTACAGAGCAGTTTCTGCCTTCTCATGATTGGGCAACTGATACAGGCAGAAGTACACACCTCTAGTGAATAGTAACTAATAATGCCTACTAGAACTTTGAAAAAGGTACTTTATTATGTCTTAATACTTTGATTTCTAATTTCTCCACAACAGAGAGGTGAAAAAAAAGCCAATGTTACATCATAAAAAGACCAAAAATTTGATTTTCCTGAGGGGCAAGTTGCAAGACTGCAACGTGATAAACCCAACAAAGGAATAAAGAAAAACAACAAAGGGGCAAGAAAAACAATAAATGAGCTATATAAAATTTATTAATAAATTATACTACTAGAAAAATATACAGAAAAAATATAGAGGGGGGGGGGGGGTAAGGCTAAAAACCATATGTAGGGAATAAGACGAAAAAAGATCCATAATAAGGATCAAATAATCCCCATGAGAGAAGGCTAGGAAAAGTCCCCTATAAGGCCGGCATCACACTAGCGTGTTTTACGGACGTATGAGAGGCGCAGAAAATACGAATTGCACACGGACCAATGATTTTCTATGGGACAGCTCCTATCTGCCGCATCCGTATTATACGGTAGTGTACGGACGTAGAAAATTGCAGCATGCTGCATTTGCCAGCGTATTGCGCAAAAAATCCGCCAATGAAAGTCAATGGGGGCGAGAAAAATACGGATTACACACAGACCATCAGTGTGACTTGTGAGAAATACGCAGCGGTGTTCTATAGAAAAGACGGCAATTCAGTGCGGTGTACAGTAAAATCACACCGACAGGTTTTATTAGAATAGATAGAATAAATGTCTACACATAGTATAGATATATATATATATATATATATATATATATATATATGTCAGTGAGACATATATACACTTATTTTTCATACAGCGCTAGATAGCAGAAAAGCCGGTAATTCAATTGCCGGCTTTTGCTTTCTCCTTCTCAAACCCGACATGATATGAGACATGGTTTACATACAGTAAACCATCTCATATCCCTTATTTTTTTACATATTCCTCATTAGTAATGTTACAAGTGTATGTGTGTAAAATTTGGGGGCTCTAGCTGTTAAAATAAAGGGTTAAATCACGGAAAAAATTGGCATGGGCTCCCGCGCAATTTTCTCCGGCAGAATGGGAAAGCCAGTGACTGAGGGCAGATATTAACCCCTTAAGCCCCAAGGGTGGTTTGCACGTTAATGACCGGGCCAATTTTTACAATTCTGACCACTGCCCCTTTATGAGGTTATAACTCTGGAACGCTTCAACCGATCTTGGCGATTCTGACATTGTTTTCTCATGACATACTGTACTTCATGATAGTGGTAAAATTTCTTCGATATAACTTGCGTTTATTTGTGAAAAAAATGGAAATTTGTCAAAAATTTAGAAAATTTTGCAATTTTCCAACTTTGAATTTTTATGCCCTTAAATCACAGAGATATGTCATGTAAAATAATTAATAAGTAACATTCCCCACATGTCTACTTTACATCAGCACAATTTTGGAACCAAAAATTTTTTTTTTTAGGGAGTTATAAGGGTTAAAAGTTGTCCAGCAATTTCTCATTTTTACAACACCAATATTTTTTAGGGACCACATCACATTTGAAGTCATTTTGAGGGGTCTATGTGATAGAAAATAACCAAGTGTGACACCATTCTAAAAACTGCACCCCTCACCGTGCTCAAAACCACATTCAAGAAGTTTATTAACCCTTCAGGTGTTTTACAGGAATTTTTGGAATGTTTAAAAAAAATTAACATTTAACTTTTTTTCACAAAAAAATTACTTCAGCTCCAATTTGTTTTATTTTACCAAGGGTAAGAGAAGAAATTGGACCCTAAAAGTTGTTGTGCCATTTGTTCTGAGTACGTCGATACCCCACATGTGGGGTAAACCACTGTTTGGGCGCACGGCAGAGCCCGGAAGGGAAGGAGCGCCGTTTGACTTTTCAATGCAAAATTGACTAGAATTGAGATGGGACGCCATGTTGCGTTTGGAGAGCCCCTGATGTGCCTAAACATTGAAACCCCCCACAAGTGACACCATTTTGGAAAGTAGACCCCCTAAGGAACTTATCTAGATGTGTGGTGAGCACTTTAACCCACCAAGTGCTTCACAGAAGTTTATAATGCAGAGCCATAAAAATAAAAAATCATATTTTTTCACAAATATGATCTTTTCGCCCCCAATTTTTTATTTTCCCAAGGGTAAGAGAAGAAATTGGACCCCAAAAGTTGTTGGACCATTTGCTCTGAGTACGGCGATACCCCACATGTGGGGGTAAACCACTGTTTGGGCGCACGGCAGAGCTCGGAAGGGAAGGAGCGCCATTTGACTTTTCAATGCAAAATTGACTGGAATTGAGATGGGACACCATGTTGCGTTTGGAGAGCTCCTGATGTCCCTAAACATTGAAACCCCCCACAATTGACACCATTTTGGAAAGTAGACCTCCTAAGGAACTTATCTAGATGTGTGGTGAGCACTTTACCCAACCAAGTGCTTCACAGAAGTTTATATTGCAGAGCCGTAAAAATAAAAAATCATATTTTTTCACAAATATGATCTTTTCGCCTTTCGCCTCTTTTAGCTTAGTTTTGACAGCTTTGAACCCCCAAGTGCTTCACTACAGTTTATAATGCAGAGCTGTGAAAATAAAAAAAAAATTCGACCCCAAACGTTGTTATCCAATTTGTCCTGAGTACGCTGATACCCCATATGTGGGGGGGAACCACCGTTTGGGCGCATGAGCTCGGAAGGGAAGGAGCGCCATTTGGAATGCAGACTTAGATGGATTGGTCTGCAGGCATCCTTGATGCATTTGCAGAGCCCCTGATGCACCTAAACAGTAGAAACCCCCCACAAGTGACACCATTTTGGAAACTAGACCTCCTAAGGAATTTATCTAGATGTGTTTTGACAGCTTTGAACCCCCAAGTGTTTCACTACAGTTTATAACGCAGAGACGTGAAAATAAAAATTATTTTTTTTCCCACAAAAATGTTTTTTTGACCCCCCACATTTTTATTTTCCCAAGGGTAACAAGAGAAATTGGACCCCAATAGTTGTTGTCCAACTTGTCCTGAGTATGCTGATGCCCCATATGTTGGGTAAACCCCTGTTTGGGTGCACGGGAGAGTTCGGAAGGGAAGGACCACTGTTTTACTTTTTCAACGCAGAATTGGCTGGAATTCAGATCGGATGCCATGTCGCGTTTGGAGAACCCTGATGTGCCTAAACAGTGGCAACTCCCAATTCTAACTGAAACCCTAACCCCAACACACCCCTAACCCTAATCCCAACCATAACCCTAACCACACCCCTAACCCTGACACACCCCTAACCCTAATCCCAACCATAAATGTAACCCTAACCCTAACTTTAGCCCCAACCCTAACTTTTGCCCCAACCCTAACTTTAGCCTCAACCCTAACCTTAACTTTTGCCCCAACCCTAACTTTTGCCCCAACCCTAACTCTAACTTTAGCCCCAACCCTAACTTTAGCCTCAACCCTAACTCTAACTTTAGCCCCAACCCTAACTTTAGTACCAACCCTAACTCTACCTTTAGCCCCAACTTTAACTTTAGCCCAAACCCTAACCCTAGCCCCAAACCTAACCCAACCCTAGCCCCAACCCTAGCCCCAACCCTAACCCCAACCATAACCCCAACCCTAACCCTAGCCCTAACCCTAGCCCTAACCCTAGCCCTAACCCTAGCCCTAACCCTAGCCCTAACCCTAGCCCCAACCCTAACCCCAACCCTAACCCCAACCCTAGCCCCAATCCTAACCCCAACCCTAACCCTAGCCCTACCCCTAGCCCTAACCCTAGCCCTAACCCTAGCCATAACCCTAGCCCTAACCCTAATGGGAAAATGGAAATAAATACATTTTTTAAAAATGTTTTATGTTTCCCTAACTCAGGGGGTGATGAAGGGGGGTTTGATTTACTTTTATAGCGGGTTTTCTAGCGGATTTTTATGATTGGCAGCCGTCACACACTGAAAGACGCTTTTTATTGCAAAAAACATTTTTTGCATTACCACATTTTGAGACCTATAATTTTTCCATATTTTGGTCCACAGAGTCATGTGAGGTCTTGTTTTTTGCGGGACGAGTTGATGTTTTTATTGGTAACATTTTCGGGCACGTGACATTTTTTGATCGCTTTTTATTCCGATTTTTCTGAGGCAGAATGACCAAAAACCAGCTATTCATGAATTTCTTTTGTGGGGGAGGGGGAGGGAAGCCAGTGACTGAGGGCAGATATTAAAAGCCTAGAGAGGGACCATGGATATTGCCCCCCCCCCGGCTAAAAACATCTGCCCCCAGCCACCCCAGAAAAGGCACATCTGTAAGATGCGCCTATTCTGGCACTTAGCCTCTCTCTTACCATTCCCGTGTAGCGGTGCGATATGGGGTAATAAAGGGTTAATGTCACCTTGCTATTGTAAGGTGACATTAAGCCAGGTTAATAATGGAGAGGAGTCAATAAGACACCTATCCATTATTAATCCAATAGTAGTAAATGGTTAATAAAACACACACATATTAGGAAAAAAGTATTTTAATGAAATAAAGACACAGGGTGTTGTAATATTTTATTATACTCTCAATCCAATTGAAGACCCTTGTCACCTGAAACAAAGTTAAAATAAAAAAACAACAATATCCCATACCTTTTGTCGTTCAGTCTTGTCCCACTCTGTAAATCCATCTGAAGGGGTTAACTAATTTTACAAGCAGGAGCCTGCTAATGCAGCCGCCCCTGACTGTAAAAACCAGGGGGAATGAATAGAAAGCAGGGGAACGTAGCTACCTAGACTTGCAGTGCTGCGCCCCCTGCTGCATAACCTCAGATGAACTCGAGCGTGAGAAAATATTCTGAAACACTTCATTGTACTATGATGGACCCTGTGCCAGTGTCGTCACCCAAGAGTGGGCACACCCACCTGTCCAGGCAAACGGCACTCGCACGGGTGCTTGCACCGGGTGGTGACCACGGCCCTGTGGGGGGAGTCAGCCCATTTAGAGAGGTATAAAAATGGCCTATGGTGGACATTCAGCAGCTGCAAATGGAGGAATTGGAGAAGTCAGTAAGAGGACGCCAAAAGCAAGACATTTTTCAGGCAAGCTACGTGTCAGCAGGGGAAGGTGGGGCAAAATAATTTGAAATCCATGATTGGTTCATTTTAATGAAGGTTAGATCATCAACATTCTGGGTAGCCAGACATGTCCTTTTTTCGGTCAGTATTGAACCAGCAGCATTGAAGCACACTAGCAGCAGGGCAAGCGAGCTCCTGTAATGCCACACAATGTAAGTGGCAGAAAGTGGCTGGCTGACATACGACAAACTAAGGCTTCTTTCACACTAGCGTTGTTTGGCCTCCGTCGCAATGCATCGTTTTGGAGAAAAACGCATCCTGCAAAGTTGCCCGCAGGATGCGTTTTTTCTCCATAGACTTTCATTAGCGACGCATTGCGACGGATTGCCACACGTCGTATTCGTCGTGCGACAGATGCGCCGTGTTTTTGCAGTCCGTCGGGACAAAAAAACGTTGCATGCAACGTTTTTTTGTCCGTCAGTTCCGCTTTTCCGACCACGCATGCGTGGCCGGAACTCCGCCCCCTCCTCCCCGGACCTTAAAATGGGGCAGTGGATTCGTTGAAAAACTGCATCCGCTGCCCCCGTTGTGATTTTATTTCACAGTATGCGTCGGTACGTCGGCCCGACGCACTGCGACGGGCCCGTACCGACGCTAGTGTGAAAGTAGCCTAACAGGACTGCAGTATATCCACTTTGTGAAAATTTGAATCTCACTTTTTTTGGCGAGACTGAACCAAAACTCAGGCCCAGTGCATAAAACAACCCAATGTAAGTGGCAGAAAGTGGCTGGAAGATATATGAAAAAATACAAGGACTGTAGTACAATTTCAATCTCCCTACAATGATCTCAGGAAAAGTATGGCAGCAATAAAAAGGACTGCTGCACACAAAAGTGTGGACAAATAAACAAGATAACTGTGCAGAAAGGAGCAACAGAATTTTGCTTTTAAAAAAGCAGTTGGTTTGCACAGCAGCGTGCAAACAGCAATGCAGCTATCAGGGAGCCTTGTAAGGCAGCCTAATAAGCTACAGAGCTGATGCACAAAAATATAAACTCCACTGTCCCTGCAAACAAATGGTGGTGTTGGACAGTGGAAATCGCTACAGCACAAGCAGTTTGGGGGTAATCTTCCCTCCCTAACTATATCCCTTCTACTGATGAAGCTGCAGCAACCTCTCCCTATGCTAAGATCGGCGGAAGTAAGATGGCGGTCGTCGTGCACGCCCCTTTATAGCCCCTGTGACGTTGCAGAAAGCAAGCCAATCACTGTCATGCTCTTCTCTAACATGGTGGGGACCGAGACCTATGTCATCACGCTGCCCACACTCTGCGTCCTCCTTCATTGGCTGAAAAATGGCACTGAAAGCGTCATACGACTTTTGTGCGCAGATCGCCGACCTCATGGCCGATCCCACACTAGGATCGGGTCGGGTTTCATGAAGCCCGACTTTGCCGAAAGTCGGCGATTTTTGAACTTGTCCGATCCATTTCGCTCAACCCTAGTCATCTGGCCTAAACCTTTGTACATAAATTTGATCAGGTTGGTTGGTTAGTGAAGTCGATTATTGATTTGAGTACAACATTTAACACAAGAGTACTAGAAGCAAGAGTTAATACCTGTATACTCGGGTGGACACACACAGCTGTAACTCCCAATCTGGTTTAGACAAGTACTTCCGTGTTGGCAAGGCTCAGAAATACATTCATTGACTTCAATATCACATAAAGCACCCTGAAACCCAGGAACACAGTAACATGCTTGTCCATTCCCCCTTTCCCTACAGACAGCACCATTTTGGCATGGGTTCCAAAGGCACTCATCTTCCGAAGTCTCGCAAAATTTCCCCTTGTAGCCTACAGCACAAAAGCACGTGGATCCTCTATCAGTTACGTAACACTGTCCTCCATGTCTACACAGGTTTCTGAAGCATCTTTTCATTGGTATTTCACAGCTTCTTCCCTTGAATCCTGCAGGACAGCGGCACTCGTAAGTTTCTGTATCGAGGGTAACCTGGCACGTGGCATTCAGAGGGCATGGATTTGACAAACATGGATCAGATAAGCTCCCACAACCTTTTGAGTCAAAACATGGTTCATTTTCCTTGCAAAGATGAGGGGAACAATGTGTTGTGTTCCTGGAGCAAATAGTACCTGGAAAACACAACACAAGTTAAATAGTATACTACACAAATTCACATAGTAATCAAATATTATAGTTCTTAATAGTACACAGTACACACCATGATTGGGTCTCAGTTAATTGTGTAGTACCACAGGGGTCAGTATTGGGCCATCTTCTTTTTAATATATTAATGACCTTTGTGGTGGGCATACAGAGTAACATTTCAATATTTGCAGATAATACTAAACTCTCATAGAAAGATTCTAAACACAAAGGAAGATAGTTTATTACTACAGAGGGACTTGTGAAAACAGGAGGATTTAGCCGGGAAATAACAATTCAGTATTAAAGGGAACCTGTCACCCCCAAAATCGAAGATGAGCTAAGCCGACCAGCATCTGGGGCTTATCTACAGCATTCTGTAATGCTGTAGATAAGCCCCCGATGTATCCTGAAAGATGAGAAAAAGAGATTAGATTATACTCACCTGGGGGGCGGTCCGATCCGATGGGCGTCGCGGTCCGGGGCCTCCCATCTTCATAGGATGATGTCCTCTTCTTGTCTTCACGCTGCGTCTCCGGCGCAGGCGTACTTTATCTGCCTTGTTGAGGGCAGAGAAAAGTACTTCAGTGCGCAGGCACCAGGCCTCTCTGACCTTTCCCGGCACCTGCGCACTGCAGTACGTTGCTCTGCCCTCAACAGGGCAGACAAAGTACACCTGCACCGGAGCCGCAGCATGAAAACAAGAAGACGACGTCATTGTAAGAAGATGAGAGGCCCCGGACCGCGACGCCCATCGAACCAGACCGCAGCGGGACCGCCCTTGGGTGAGTATAATCTAACCTCTTTTTCTCATCTTTCAGGATACATCGGGGGCTTATCTACAGCATTATAGAATGCTGTAGATAAGCCTCTGATGCCGGTGGGCTTAGCTCATCTTCGATTTTGGGGGTGACAGGTTCCCTTTAAGGATGATAAATGTAAAATCATGCATTTAGGCCATGAAACAAAATGTATAATCATCTTCTAAATAGTAATATAGTGGTCAAAACTGTTTATAAAAAAGACTCGGGTATATTGGTGGATAGCAAACTCAACTTTAGTGACCAGTGTCAGACAACTGCTGCCAAAGTAAATATGGTAATAAAATTATTCTTATGATAGAAGCATTATTCCCCTTTCCTCCCACCACCATTTTAGACTTAGCGCAAAGTACATATTACATTAGGTTTGAAAAATAATTCTATTGTATCTCTTATATACAGTACTTTAAATCTGTAAATATTAGCAATATGACAAAATTGTATACAGTAATTCACAAGATGAAACAAGATGTAATATTGGATGCTTTCTTTATCAAAAAAAAATTACCTGAGACTAGATTTTAGGTGATTAAGCCACCAAAATGTTGTTATATTATTATTTTGAGTAAAATCACACAGGTTGTATAATAAGATGTGCACTGTACGACAGTGGCTTGCAAAATAATTATTCACCCCTTTGAGTTTTGTGGGTTTTTAGCCTATTTTGTTATATTACAACCTGTGTTTAAATATTTTTGGAATCTCATTTGTTAGTGATGCATCAGCTCTAAATAGTCTAAGTTGCTGAAATAAAGTTTGAAAATATAGGCATAAATTAAATTTATGGGATCAAATAACTAAAAATTGGCATGTGCATATTTATTCATCACTTTTCAATAAAGCTCCTAAAATTTTTGGTGCAAGCAACTACCTCCATAAGTCCTATGCTTAGTGAAAGGAAGTCCACCTGTGTGCAGTCTAAGTGTTACGTGGTCTGTCGGTATATACACACACATTTTCTGAAAGGCCACAGAGACTGCAACACCATTAAGTAAAAGGCATCACTAACCAAACACCATGAAGACCAAAGAGATCTCCAGACATGTCAGGGACAAAGTTGTTGAGAAGTACAAGTCAGAGATGGGTTATAAAAAAAATCCCAATCTCTGAGGATCCCTCTGAGCACCATCAAATCCATTATCATCAAATGGAAAGAACATGGTACCACAACAAACCTGCCAAGAGAGGGCCATACACCAAAACTCTCAGCCCGGGCAAGGAAGGCATTAATCAGAGAGTCATCACAGAGAGGAAAGGTAACCCTGAAGGAGCTACAGAGTTCCCACGCAGAGACTGGAGTATCTGTCCATATGACCACAATAACCCATATACTCCATAGATGTGCCCTTTATGGAAGAGTGGACAGAAAAGAAACCCTATACTTACACACTAAAAATGTAAAGCTCACTTTGAGTTTGCCAAAAGACATGTAGGAGACTCCCAAATTTTTGCCACCATGGTAAATTCTGCGTCTGGTGCCTAACCAACGCAGCTCATCGCCCCAAAAACACAATCCCCACAGTGAAACATGGTGGTGGCAGCATCATGCTGTGGCGGATGTTTTTCAGGAGCAGGGGCAGGGAAAATGAGTTGAGAGGAAGATGGATAGTGCAAAATACTGGCATATACTTATGCAAAACCTGTTTCAGTCTGTCAGTGATTTGAGACTTGGATAGAGGCTCAGTCACCTTCCAACAAGACAATGACCTAAAGCATACTGCTAAGGCAATACCTGAGTGGTTTAAGTGGAAATATGTAAATGTTTTGGAGTGGCCTAGTCAAAGCCCAGACCTTAATCCAATTGAGAATCTATGGTCAGACTTGAAGATTGCTGTTCACCATCTAACTGGAAGGCGCTTAAGCAGTTTTTACTTGAGGAATGGGTAAAGATCCCAGGGAATTATGCAAAGAAACATTCAGCTGTAATTGCCGCAAAATGAGGCTCTACAAAGTACTGACTTTAGGGGGGTGAATAGCTATGCACACTGAAGTTTTCAGTTATTTTGTCCCTTTTGTTGTTTGCTTCACAGTAAAAAGAAAACCAAAAGTTCACAGTTGTAGGCATGCTCTTTACATGAACTGATGCAATCTCTAAAAACCCAGTGAAATTCCCGGTTTTGAGGTAGCAAAATACGAAAAATGGCAATGGGTGTTGAATACTTTTGCAAGCCACAGGAAAAAGAGTCCAGAGACATTCTGCCCATGCTCAGTGAAGCAAGTTCACTATATATGCACCACATGCTGCTGGACTCCTCACTGATAATGTACATTCATTGCATGCTGTGTTATAATTTATTTTTAGTGTTGGTGGGTTAGTACATTTGCAGAATGGGAGCCCTGTAAATTGCCGACATCTCTGGCTCCTCTTTTGAATAGCCAACATAATGTGACAAAACGTGTGTTAAGGTACCTTCACACATAACGATATCGTTAACGATATCGTTGCTTTTTGTGACGTAGCAACGATATCGTTAAAGAAATCGTTATGTGTGACAGCGACCAACGATCAGGCCCCTACTGGGAGATCGTTGGTCGCTGAACAAAGTCCAGAACTTTATTTCGTCGCTGAATCTCCCGTGGACATCGCTGGATCGGCATATGTCTTCACTGGTAACCAGGGTAAACATCGGGTAACTAAGGGCAGGGCCGCGCTTAGTAACCCGATGTTTACCCTGGTTAGCAGCGTAAAAGTAAAAAAAAACAAACACTACATACTTACCTACCGCTGTCTGTCCCCGGCGCTGTGCTCTGCACTCCTCCTGTACTGGCTGTGAGCGTCGGTCAGCCGGAAAGCAGAGCGGTGACGTCACCGCTCTGCTTTCCGGCCGCTGTGCTCACAGCCAGTACAGGAGGAGTGCAGAGAAGCAGAGCGCCGGGGACAGACAGCGGTAGGTAAGTATGTACTGTTTGGTTTTTTTTACTTTTACGCTGGTAACCAGGGTAAACATCGGGTTACTAAGCGCGGCCCTGCGCTTAGTAACCCGATGTTTACCCTGGTTACCCGGGGACTTCGGGATCGTTGGTCGCTGGAGAGCTGTCTGTGTGACAGCTCTCCAGCGACCAAACAGCGATGCTGCAGCGATCCGGATCGTTGTCGGTATCGCTGCAGCGTCGCTTAATGTGAAGGGGCCTTTAGTGAGAGATCGCCGGACTCCCTTTGGCGGTCACGGATTACTGATGTGGCTGCTGTTCAAGGGTCCTGCAAATTCATTTGCAGAACTCTTCTTTTTTAGGCTGCCGTCACACTATCAGTATTTGATCAGTATTTTACATCAGTATTTGTAGCCAAAACCAGGTGTGGGTGATAAATACAGAAGTGGTGCATATGTTTCTATTATACTTTTCCTCTAATTGTTCCACTCCTGGTTTTGGCTTAAAAATACTGATGTAAAATACTGACCAAATACTGCTAGTGTGACGGCAGCCTTAGGGTACCGTTACACTATACGATTTACCTACGATCACGACCAGCGATATGACCTGGCCGTGATCGTAGGTAAATAGTAGTGTGGTCGCTGGGGAGCTGTCACACAGACAGCTCTCCAGCGACCAACGATGTCGAGGTCCCTGGGTAACCAGGGTAAACATCGGGTAACTAAGCGCAGGACCGCGCTTAGTTACCCGATGTTTACCCTGGTTACAAGCGTTAAACTAAAAAAAAAAAAACAGCACATACTTACATTCTGGTGTCCGTCAGGTCCCTTGCAGTCTGGTTCCCGCACTCAGTGACTGCCAGCCGTAAAGTGAAAGTGAAAGCACAGCCGCTGTGCTCTGCTTTCACTTTACGGCCGGCAGTCACAGTGCGGGAAGCAGACGGCAAGGGACCTGACGGACACCAGAATGTAAGTATGTGCTGTTTGTTTTTTTTTAGTTTAACGCTTGTAACCAGGGTAAACATCGGGTAACTAAGCGCGGTCCTGCGCTTAGTTACCCGATGTTTACCCTGGTTACAAGCGAACGCATCGCTGGATCGCATCGCTAGATCGCTAGATCGGTGTCACACACACCGATCTAGCGATGACAGCGGGAGATCCAGCAATGAAAGAAAGTTCTAAACGATCTGCTACGACGTATGATTCTCAGCAGGATCCCTGATCGCTGCTGCGTGTCAGACACAGCGATATCGTAACGATATCGCTGGAACGTCACGAATCGTACCGTCGTAGCGATCGAAATGTTATAGTGTGACGGTACCCTTAGACTAAATGCTATAACAGCTTTAAGAGGAACACGTGTAAACCCTAGCAGAATAACAAGATACTGGTGGTTTACGGTCTTAAAATCCAGTAATAAGTTCACTTGAAAGATTAAACTTTTACTAAAGCCAATCCACTGCATATACAGTATGATACCCTGTACTTTTATAGACACCTTCTAATAAAATAAAAAATATTCCTTGGTGTTCGAAATTTAGCCTTGGCACTCGTTGTAGGAGAAAACTTTTTTTGCATAGTGTGGAGATCAGACTGAACTAAAGGAATCCATCTTGTCTTCTTCCTGAGAAATCTCGCTTACAACAAGATACATTTCTGCTGACTTGACATTTCCTTTTATGGAAGTAATCATGTGTGCATTCCTTCTTTCAATAGCAGCCTTTCATTCACCTTCCAGATGATGTAACTTTCTACTGATAAAGACTGGTATAGATTGTTTATGTAAGAGATAGTGAAATATGAGCGCTTGTGCGCATGTCTGTAAAAGAATAATTCTTTTCTATATAAAGGGAGGGCAAAGCCCAGAGAGAGAGATGTGCTCCTGGGCTTCCCCTGTATATGATCACACAATACCTTGTTTGCGTGTCATTTACTCAGGATCCCTACCTCTAGTAAGCCAGGGACTGAGAAGGACTTAACATTTCTTTGGCGCACCGAACAGGGACCCGAGATGAGAGTATTTGCTCGAGATTCACCTGCAGATACGGACAATGGAGATCTGGGATAATGGACGGCAAATGAACTGAAAAACCTAGCCAGGTAAGAGACATTATTAGTTCTCTTTTATCTGCCTTGTATTATCCGAAAGATCTCTATGAGCCGTGTCACGCTGGGTTAGTCTAGTAGTGAGTAGATACCTATAAAACTCGGGTTACTATATTGTATAGATTTATGAGTCCTGTCCCTGGCAGTGTGTGAACAGTGTGAAGGTTGTGGTATGTTGTGAAAGAAGAGCAAAAGTGCGTAGAAAAATAAGCCGAAATAGTTGGGGTATAAGCCTTATACACGGAAGTCAGCCTAACTGGGTCATGTGGTTGCGTCCTTTCGGGGAGACCTCCGCCCATGCTTGACTCTCATTTAAGTGCTTAACCTCCTTCATTTCTGGATAAGGTTTGATAGAATGAGCCCAGGACGCGGGTCCATGAGCCTGGGACAAGTATGCTAACTGACACAGAAAGTTTTGTGATCTGTATGGTGTTGCTGGGTCTGTTTGCGTGCATAATAGCACTTAAGTACATTCTGCACATTAGAAAGAATGGAGCAGATCAGCCCTTCAATATTTTAGCTCCCTAGGAGAGAAGGCAACGAGACATCACCTAGGATAAGTGATTGTCCAAACGTCACCTGGGGTAGAAATAGCTAATATTGAAAAAAAAATAAAAAAGAAAAATGGGAAATAAACAGACAAAAACCGTCTTAGGACAAGTGGAAGCAGCAGATATCATACAGGAAAGATGTGGGAAGACAGTCAGAAGTCAGATTAGAAGGGTAAGAGAAAAATTGGGAATTTCAGAAGCACTTATGTTCAGTACAGAATGGGAAAAACTGAGTAAAGAACGAGGTGGAATTATCAAAGACAATGGGTGGGAAGAAATCATACACTGTATGATAGAGGTCTCAAAAACAGCTAAAGAGGAGAATTGGAAGTATGATCCAGACACTTCCAAATGGATTATGGGGAAGGGAAAAAGTTGTGACATAATCCCACCACCTTACCTAGATCCAAAAGCCCAATCATTTGTACCATCTGGAGGAGCAGAAGGAGGAAAACAATTTCCAGCCTTGTATCCCAATCTTGGTGGGGTAGGAGGATGGGTATGTTCACACTGTGGACAACAAAATCCAGATTGGAGAAATGATTGCCTAGTCTGTGGTACACCTAGACATGGCGCTGTACTTGCCCCTGTTAGGGTAGTACCAAGACCCTTTAGGGAACCTGGTGCTGACGGGGTAATGGGAACTAGATATCACCAGACCCGACAGTATTTTCCTTGGTCCCCTGCTGAAGGTATGTCCCTCCTGCATAATGCGCCTGATCCCACTCAATATCCCATCCGATTTGCACAATACATACAACAAATCATGCAGACTCATGCTGGGGTCTGGGCGGACGGGGAAGAATTATGTAGAATGAAAATGTCCCCCGGACTTTTTTCAGGAATTATTGACACACCTACAGCCCAATAGACCAGTGGCAGAAGGGGGTGCCTTACAGACAGAAGCATCAGGTACCCAGTTCACAGAGGCATTAATAATTTTCATGAGAGAAAAACAGAGGGAAAGGGGATCTACGGGTGTGATTATGCAGAAATTTGGGCAAAGTATTGAAGAATATAGTCAAGAATTAGAAAATAGCTTTAGGGATGAAGGATTGGATTTGACTGATGCTTCAGTAAGGAGACTTTTTGCAAAACAATTAATAGAGGGGCTAGATCCGAAAATCAGAGAAAAATTTAAATCCTCTACTCCAGATTGGAGAACAATTGAACAACCAAATATTGTGAAACAACGATGTTTAGGAATAGTCATGGATATGAGAGAGAATCGTAAGCCTGTTAGAATAGCACAAGCTAATACAGGAGGAAGAGTGAGACACAACTTTCCTTGCCACTACTGTAAAAAGCCAGGTCATTTCCAAAGAGAGTGCAGGAAGAAGTTGGCAGATATAAAGTCAGGCAAATTTGTTCCCAGAAATAACCCTCCCCAAACGGACAACCAGCAGAAATCTACCATCATAGATGGTCCCATACCAGATTCAGATTGACTCGATGTGTTACAAACTTCCCTACCAGCTAGAAGACCTATGATACAGGTGAATGTGGGGGGGAGAGAGATTCCATTTTTGATAGATACAGGTGCAACTTCCTCAATTTTGAATCAAGATTTTCTTCCGAATCCGGAAGACATTTCAGAACAAACAACTTTTGCTGAGGGTTATGATGGGGTAATTCGAACACTGCCATATACTGTGCCCCTAGAGGTCTCATTAGGACCTAAATGTTTTGCATCCAGATTTTTGTATGCCAGAGGTGCCCCAACATGTTTGTTAGGAACTGATGTCCTAAAGAAATTAGAAGCTAACATCAATTTTAGGGAAGATGGCACAGTTATACTGACTATCCCTGATGATGCAGAAACATTAGAACAATATGTTAGAATTCAGGCTTTTGAGGATTATGCTGAAGAAAAAGAGTACACCACAGATCTAGACCTCTCAATGGTCCCAGAAACACTGTGGGCACAGGGTGACACCGATGTGGGACTATTGCATATCTCTCCTGTAAAACTATCTGTGCAACCAGGAACTGTTCTCCCACAGCTCAGACAATACCCTGTGAGTGCCCAGCAGGAACTAGCGATTACAAAACAGATAGAGGGATATAAAGAGAAAGGAGTTTTGGTAGAGATACAATCACCTGCTAACACTCCTCTGTATCCAGTCAAAAAGAGAACTCTTGATAAGAGTTCTATGCCCAAATATCGTATGGTACATGATTTAAGAGAAATAAACAAAGTTCTAGATCCAATCACCCCAGTTGTACCCAATCCTCATACGTTACTATCACAGATACCAGCCAGTTCTCAAGTATTTACTGTAATAGATCTTTCAAATGCATTTTTCTCGGTTCCTTTACACCAAGATAGTTGGCATTTGTTTGCATTTACATTTAAGGGCAAACAGTTGGCGTGGACACGCCTTCCACAGGGAATGATACACTCCCCTACTCTTTATTCAAATGCCCTACAAACAGTCCTTCAGAGGTTTGAACCCGAACCACAGGTAGTAATTTTGCAGTATGTGGATGACCTACTACTTTGCTGCCCAGATCTAGAAACTGCAGAAAGGTCCACTGTGAGTTTACTATGTTTTTTAGAAAAAGAAGGGTGTAAAGTGAATAGACAAAAGCTACAAGTTTGTCAGACCAAAGTGGTCTTTCTAGGTCATTGCATTTCTCAAGGTAAAAAGCATCTTACACCACAAAGAACTGAAGCAATAAGACAGATGAATGAGCCTAGAAATCATAAACAGCTACGAGCATTTTTAGGAATAGTGTCTCATTGTAGACAATGGATTATACATGCCAGTCAACTAATGCAACCACTGTATGACTGTGTAAAAAGTGAACCTTATTTGTTGACAAAAGAAGGTCAGATTTCGTTCCAACAATTAAAAGATGCCCTTGTTTCAGCTCCAGCGTTAGGGCTACCAGACTACCCCAAACCGTTTCAGCTTATGGCTGCAGAAGTTGATTCCCATGCTACAGGAGTTCTTACCCAGAAGCATGCAGGGAAACAAAGACCAATTGCATATCTTTCAGCAAGGTTAGATCCCGTAGCTAGAGCAGCGCCAACCTGTGTACGTGTAGTTGTTGCTGTCTCACTATTGTTGGACAAAGCATCAGAAATTGTTCTAGAGTATCCACTCACAGTTCAAACTACACATGATGTTTATGGGATATTAAACCAGGTCCAACCAAAACACATTTCCATGGCCAGACATTTGCGGCTACAGTGTTCTTTGTTGCTCCCCTCTACTATCACATTTGCTAGGCTTCAGACTCTCAATATAGCTACACTGCTACCTCTCGAGTCTGAAGGGGGGAATAAGGACACTGATCCACACGCAAATTTTTTCCCTACAGACACACATGATTGTACAGAGCTCATTTTACAAGAAACGGTAGGCTTACCCAATGTATCCGAAACACCACTTCAAAATCCAGATTTAGAGCTGTTTATAGATGGTAGTAGGTTTGCAGATGACACAGGTAACTTCCATACAGGGTATGCAGTTGTGTCAGAATCTGAAACTCTCAAAGCAGAACCACTTCCACCGAAACAGTCTGCACAAGAAGCAGAACTAACAGCATTGATTGAAGCTCTTAAAATAGCTGAGAACCAGACAGCTAATATATACACTGATTCTAGGTATGCACATGGTATTGTGTTTGATTTTGGAGTAATCTGGAGAGCTAGAGGTTACATGACAGCGTCAGGACAACCTGTAAAACATGCTCCTCTGATCAAACAGATCTTAGAGGCTGCACAAGAAACAAAAGAAGTAGCAGTAATCAAGGTAGCTGCACATGTGAGACTCGACACTAGGGAATCTAGGGGAAATGATAGGGCTGATAAAGCAGCCAAAGCAGCAGCTGTCAAACCCTTACAACAGGTTCATACTGTAAACCCCACAGAAAATACTGAAGATAGACTGAGACAAGCACAGGAAGATGCAGGAGAAAAGGAGAGGGACAGGTGGAAAAAGGAAGGGGCAGAAGAACAAGCGGGAATTTGGAAGAAAGATGGACTAATATGTCTACCTAGAGCCTGGTATCCGATTGTAGTTGGTGGACTGCACCACCCTACTCATGTGTCTGCAAATGCAATGACACTACTGGCAAAGCAAGTCTGGTTGGCTCCAGGTTTTGGCAACTATGCAAGAGACTATTGTGCTGCATGCGCTATATGCCTGGCACATAATCCCGGACAGACAACAAAGACCCCTATGAAGCACCACGTCCGACCTCTCTACCCGTTTCAGCGATTACAAATAGACTTTATCCAGCTGCCAAAAAGTAATGGGTATGAGTATGTGTTGGTATGTGTGGACATGTTCTCGGGGTGGCCAGAGGCCTATCCAGTTCGGAAGGCTTCAGCTAAAAACACTGCTGTAAAGCTAGTTGCCGAACTGATACCCCGTTACGGTCTCCCTGAAGTGATCGAGTCAGATAGGGGTACTCATTTCACTGGAGAAATATTTCAAAATGTACTGAAAATGTTGGGTGTTGAAAGTCAGTTACACACTCCGTACCATCCTCAAAGTTCTGGTAAGGTGGAACGCATGAATGGAACTTTAAAATTAAAAATACAGAAAGCCATGGCTGAAACAGGAAAGCCTTGGACAGAATGCCTTCCACTGGCCCTTTACTCAATACGCAATACCCCAAGGGGTAAGACTAAACTGTCTCCATATGAAATTTTGTTTGGCAGGACTGCCAATTTAGGATGTTATTTTCCACAGCAACTTGTGTTAAATATTGAGTCATTGACTTCTTATGTGCAAAATCTTCAGAAACAATTAACTAAGGTGCATGCACAAGTTTTTGCTTCCCTTCCAGATCCTGACAACACAGAAGGAAGTCACAAGTTGGAACCAGGTGATCAAGTCTATGTAAAAAGACACACCAGAAAGGCTCTAGAACCAAGGTTTGACGGACCCTTCCAAGTCCTGTTGACAACACCTACATCAGTCAAGCTTGAAGGAAAGGCATCATGGATACATGCAAGCCATTGCAAGAAAAGCAGTATAAACTCATGATATTGATGTTAATAATGATAACCTCAACAGAGGCGTGGGATAGACTGAATTCTCTAGCCCCTTTGAACAATAGATTCGTACAACATCATAGAAAATTAGTGCATGACTTGTTAAACAATACACAAACCCTGACAGATTGTTGGATCTGTACCCATTCGCCGGTATCAGCCACAAGTATACCTTTTCTAGCAGTTCCCGTATTAGCAGAAGAAATATTCGCTTGGCCTAATTGTTCAGACAACCTGGCCAACAACCAAATTGGTAATGCTAGGCTGTGGAATACTACAATCGCCATACCAATTGTGGGATGGGTAGAATTTCCTTGGTGGCAGGGTAATCTCTCAGGGAGTAACACACATCTACAATATTTAGCATTTAGGGGAGGAAAATGGGTACCTAGAAATAAGACTGGATTAACTAATTTAGGACAGGTCCCCACAGAAAATCTACAGCTTAGTTTCAGTACAACCGTCCCCCCCTCTGATGCTTTCAAACCTGTAGTATTGGAAAGATACATACATAATAGAAAATGGAAACATTCTAAATTGTTCCCCCAAGGTGATGCAAACAGTTGTACAAGTAAGCTGGGGAACCTGGTTTGTAATGAATCCAATGAGTATATCAAAGGAATGCCTGTATGTGGGAATCCCGCAGCCGGGTACTGTAGCCCCTTGGGACAAAAACCCTCTTGGTGTATGCTTCAGAATGTATCTAGATTTGTGGACTTGGCTCACAGATTGGTATTGCAGCACTCAGCTCTATGGGATCTGCCTGAAGGTACATTTTGGATATGCGGAGAAGGAGCATATAAATGGCTTCCCGTAGGTATAAAGGGTACTTGTACATTAGGACGCCTAACCCCGGCTACATTCATAATTTCAAATAAACAAGTGAATATGCAAGCCGTGCCCAAGCACACACTGTATAAAAGAGCTGCAGATAACTCACCACGTCCCTCGGGGAGGCCACATATAGTACAAATGGGAATTCCTAACAAAATTGCTAGTACCATTTTTATTTATCCTATGTTAACACAGATGTGGGATAAATTAGTTAGAGCCACGGATTATCTAGATGATCAGATCTGGGATATATTGGATATACTAAACACTAGTATAGCTGTACAGAATCAGCTTATAATAGTCACTAACCAACATACCCTGGTATTGGATTACCTAACTGCCTCACAAGGGGGTATGTGTCAAATCATCGGACCCACCTGCTGTCATTATATAGACCCGAATAGTACTATGAGTATGACATTTAAATTAAAGGACGTACAACGACTCAGAGATCAGTATGACAAAGACAATGACCAGAATAAGGATAGCTGGTGGTCAGATACCTTTTCTTTTCTTAACCCAGCCAACTGGTTCAGAGGAATCGGTGGGTGGGTTGCTGGGATTATGCAGAGCATAATACATATAGTTATGATTATTGTAGTCATATACGTACTATTCCAGATTGTGCTCAAGAGTATCTCAGTATGCACAGATAAACTTTGTGTAATAGATGCAAGAGTATAAAGTTTTTTTTCCTTCTTCTCTTATGTTATCCTTTGCTAATACTGATTATTGCGCTTATTTTGCTATCCCTTTGTAATATCTGTACTTATTGCAAAACAAAGAAAAGGTTGCGAGAGTTAAACGGAAGAATTAATACTAGATTTGATTCTCTTATTGAATACAAGCATGTACATGTGTAATACCAAATAAAGGCTTTGTCTTTGGCCCTGTGGTAATAAAATAAATAAAAGAAAATGTCAAAGGGGGGAATTGTGGAGATCAGACTGAACTAAAGGAATCCATCTTGTCTTCTTCCTGAGAAATCTCGCTTACAACAAGATACATTTCTGCTGACTTGACATTTCCTTTTATGGAAGTAATCATGTGTGCATTCCTTCTTTCAATAGCAGCCTTTCATTCACCTTCCAGATGATGTAACTTTCTACTGATAAAGACTGGTATAGATTGTTTATGTAAGAGATAGTGAAATATGAGCGCTTGTGCGCATGTCTGTAAAAGAATAATTCTTTTCTATATAAAGGGAGGGCAAAGCCCAGAGAGAGAGATGTGCTCCTGGGCTTCCCCTGTATATGATCACACAATACCTTGTTTGCGTGTCATTTACTCAGGATCCCTACCTCTAGTAAGCCAGGGACTGAGAAGGACTTAACACATAGCAAAGTAAATAAGAAATGTTAATTCAGAAATTACCTACTGTAGTTTTGAAATCGTGTTTTTTATGTTTAATGTATTGATTTTTTTTTTCAATTTCCTATAACATTATATTAAAAAAAAAACAAAAACAGAAATCATGGAAATTTCACACTGGCCATTAGACCTCATACTAGATTCACACTTCTTGTTCTGTGCAGAAGACTTTTCAGCAATCTCATCACCATCACAGACAAGATTACAATCTAGCATAACACCATTCACAAGAGTCAATGTCACAGTTCACTTTCTCCCATTCTCTTTAAAGCATGCTGAGAAAAGGCTTCTTTGTGAACAATTAGGGTTTGAGCCAGTCTACTGCAGCTAATGACCATGTGCCCAACATTAAGTAGGAGTCTAATATAAGCCTAGTGGCCAGTGTGAAACTTACTAGATTGTTTATTTAACCAATTCAGAATCAGGACATTTACCCCCATTCCTGATCAGGTTTTTTTCATACGTATGGATTGAAGAGCTATAAAGTTTTTCTCATTTGGATATTCGAATAATTTTTGCATCTCTGTTTGGGATACATGTGGCTTAAATTTATGTTATTTTAATACTTTCATATTCTATTTTCTTTTTGTTGCTGATATTAGGTGATATCAGTAGGGAAACGTGTTTGCTTTTCTCATTTTTTATTTATTTATTTATTTTTTTTAAACCCACAAAGGACCAAGAGAATAGAATTTCAATTTTGTTGACAATCATTTTTATACGCTGGACATGGGCATTTTTTGTTTCATGGGGACTATTAACAACGATTTGGATTGGCAGTGGCATTTTTTATTTTTCACTCACTTTTTTTTTCTTTTTATCATATTGTGCCCACCATGCGAGCATAAAAGGCCTTTGAGAGGTATTTTAACATTTAAATACTTTTTATCTGATTTCCCCTGTAACTGGGGCTGGTATATTAGTCCAAGTTACAGTAGAAATTCAGGCTCCTGGTACTGTAGCTTCTGCTCCCTCCTTACATCTAATGATCACATAAATGTTGGATCCAGATAAGGAAGTGCAGTTAGCGCTTCCTATATACTGTATACACACCATTTCTTTTGCGTTGTGTATATAGTGATAGAGAAGGGAGACATGGTAGTATACCATCTGTGCCTTCTCTACACTCCCTGACAGAAGTTATGTCGCTTATCCATGGTATGTAAATAAAAGCTTATAACCTGACGTTAAATTCATCCATTGGTTGTATAAATTATTCTTTTGAAAGCTGAAACCCTCCGAAATGTGATTTAGGTTAAGAAGATGAATTGGCATCAATGCAGAAATATTGATCAGTTAATGGACACAGAATGGTCAGATTTTGGCAACACAAAAGTTTTGTCGCCCACAGAAAGTAATGTGATATTCAAACAAATAATTAACTTAAAATACAAATATATGTTGCATAACATTGGTGAATGAAGTTGTGGTGCTATTAGAATCATATTTAATATTTTGTGTGACTTCCATTAGCTTGAAGGACTGCATCCATGCGGTTCAACAATGATTCATACAATTTATTAATGAAGTCATCAGGAATAGCCAAGAATGCAGTCTTACATGCCTCCCAGAGTTCATCTAGATTCTTTGGTTTTGTCTTCCAAGGTTCCTCTTTCATCCTACCCCAAACATGCTCAATAATGTTCATGTCTGGTGACTGGGCTGGCCAGTCCTTGAGCACCTTGATCTTTTTTGCCTGGAGGAACTTTGCTGTAGAGATGGATGTATGAGATGGAGCACTATCCTGCTGCAGAATTTGACCCCTTTTATGATTTGGAATATAAGAGGTAGCTAATATTTCTTGATATTTTAGGCTATCAATATTGCCTTCCACCTTGCAAATGTTTCGCACACCCCCATACTGAATGTAACCCCAGACCATGATCTTTCCACCACCAAATTCAACTGTTTTCTGGGTGTATTTTGGATCCATACGGGCTCCATTAGGTCTTGTGCAGTATTTGCGGCAGCTGTGGTGTAATTCTACTGAAGATTCATCAGAGAAATTCACCTTCTGCCACTTTTCCAGCATCCATCTTTTTAGCAGGCTTTGGGACTTTGCAATACCACATGGTTTTTTATTTGCCTTTTGTTTAGTGCTGGCTTCTGGGCACTGATTCGACCATGGAGGCCATTTCGAGACAAAATCCTACAAATTGTTCTAGTTGACACAGGACTTGAGGTGTCCAGGCCTGTTGGAGCTCTGCTGCAGTGGAAGAGGGGTTTGCTTTGGATTTTCTAACCAACAAACGTTCCTCCTGAGCAGTTGTCTTGCGGGGTCTGCCAGACCTGGGCTTGTCAAACACATCTCCAGTCTCTACACTGAAAGAGAACACCTCATATACAAATCAAAACACCCAAGATAAAGAAGGGAAATAGAATCCTCCACATACGCATATCTACCAATAGAGAAACAATCGGAGGTGAGGTTTCCAATATAAACATCATTAATTAGTTAAAATAACAGTACAAAATTCATTAAATATAATAATCCACATGAGAAAGAGTACATGTCAGACGGAAAAAACCATCTGTAAATTGATGTCGGCAGAGAAAGAGACAAAACGGGAACAGGACACCGTGGCAAAGGTAGACCTAAGAAATCACACAGGATACTACATATAAATCTCAGCTCTAATCATAGTGCCCAGGCAGTCAAATATAATAAGTACCAATAGATGGCGCCAAAGCGCCTACCAACGCAAGGTACTGTCGCTATTATTGCACTAAACGCCCAAGCCAGTATTACCATAAAAATTCATTCTGTGGCATTAGAGCAACAATATGTGTATATTACCTGCGGTCATGTTGGCCCAAGTGTCCGACCCGTAATAGATCACCTCGACGAGTGTTTCACCACGCCTGTGGCTTCGTCAGGAGGGGTCTGCCAGACCTGGGCTTGTCAAACACATCTCCAGTCTCTCCATATCTTTTTTAAATTCTTTATACTTGACGCTGAGACACATTAAAGGTGCCAGCCACCTCTGCAGTGGATCTGGTCTTCAGCCTCTTGATAATCCAGGCTTTGGTAGCAGGGTGGATTTTTGGCATGTTGTCAGAGCTCAAGTTGCAGTTCAAGTGAAGGTCTGGGGTGCTGGGTTTCTTTTTACACACACACACTAATTAACCGATCATTTACTAAGCACAGGTGAGGATGTAAACTGGGATTGGGTGCATTATATGACCAGGCGACAAAACTTTTGTCTTGCCAAAATCTGACCATTCTGTGTCCATTAACTGATCAATATTTCTGCATTGATGCCAATTTATTTTCTAAACCTAAACCACATTTTGGAGGGTTTCAGCTTTCAAAAGAATAATTTATACAATCAATGGATGAGTTTAACGTCAGGTTATAAGCTTTTATTTAAATAACATGGATAAGCAACACAACTTCTGTCAAGGAGTGTATGGGAACCTTGGCTATGTTTAACGATCATGTGTAGCTTTTCTACTATGCAGTGATGTTTTAGAACGTCACTGCAAAGTAGAACGTGGACCGCCTGTACGTTTAAAGTCTATGGGTGGTCTGGAAGTATTTAACATGGTCAGTGATAAGGAAAAACATATACAAAAATGGAAAAAAAAATCAAAATACACACCTGTTTAAACAATAGATCGTTTTATTTTGACAAATTCCCATTAAAAGCCACAAAAATATATAACATCTGTTATTTTGTGCTTCCAAAACATAAACATGTTACAAAAACCTGTAATGTTCCAGCATCAAAGATATAACGTTGTTAGTGAAGTCTGCATTCAATTAGTTGCCATAGGAACCTGTTGATACCCATCAAAACATTGTCATGACAACTAAAGACACAAAAGAAGGACATCAGCCTGTTTTATCTTTGGGTACCAAATTCTGCGTCTCTTTCATCTAAACACCCAAAGAGAACAAAGCTTTGCCGCTTCTATATATGAGGGATTCAGGTCACACACGAGACACAAGACAGACAATAAATAACACAGCGGCTCCCGGAGGGGAAAATGTAAGGATGAAGTGCAGCTCATAGAATAAAACGCACAACACCGAGCATTATTCAGCCTACTTACTACAGTACTAGAAGGCTGATAATATTGTAAAATCAGTGTTGTGCCCAGAGCTGCACCTTGTGCCAGACATGCGGGGGAACGCCAGGGATTAATCCTCGGCATCCTGTGAATCTCCTCCCAGCGGGCGCTGACAACATTTAAAGAAAAGAAATCACAATTTGAACTGATGTGGCAGAAAATCCAGTTGCTCAAGCAGAAGATAAGAAGCCGAACAAATTAGTGGAAATTATAGTGAATGCAGTCATTAATTTGAAGCATTAAGCATAAATCTAGCACATATTCAGCTTCTGGAATCAGACGATCAGACAGAATATATTTTATTTCCAACAGAAAATAACAATAAATGTACAACATTCAAAAAGTGGCAACTTCCATCCTCAGCAAACAAGTCTCAAAGTACAAACATCAGGCATGACTTAGGGTACCGTCACACTATACGATTTACCTACGATCACGACCAGCGATATGACCTGGCCGTGATCGTAGGTAAATCGTAGTGTGGTCGCTGGGGAGCTGTCACACAGACAGCTCTCCAGCGACCGAGGATGCCGAGGTCCCTGGGTAACCAGGGTAAACATCGGGTAACTAAGCGCAGGACCGCGCTTAGTTACCCGATGTTTACCCTGGTTACAAGCGTTAAACTAAAAAAAAACAAACAGCACATACTTACATCTGGTGTCCGTCACGTCCCTTGCCGTCTGCTTCCCGCACTCAGTGACTGCTGGCCGTAAAGTGAAAGTGAAAGCACAGCCGCTGTGCTCTGCTTTCACTTTACGGCCGGCAGTCACAGTGCGGGAAGCAGAGACGGCAAGGGACCTGACGGACACCAGAATGTAAGTATGTGCTGTTTGTTTTTTTTTAGTTTAACGCTTGTAACCAGGGTAAACATCGGGTAACTAAGCGGGGTCCTGCGCTTAGTTACCCGATGTTTACCCTGGTTACAAGCGAACGCATCGCTGGATCGCATCGCTAGATCGCTAGATCGGTGTCACACACACCGATCTAGCGATGACAGCGGGAGATCCAGCGATGTAAGAAAGTTCCATACGATCTGCTACGACGTACGATTCTCAGCAGGATCCCTGATCGCTGCTGCGTGTCAGACACAGCGATATCGTAACGATATCGCTGGAACGTCACGAATCGTACCGTCGTAGCGATCGAAATGTTATAGTGTGACGGTACCCTTAGTTCCCTCAGGTTTGGACTCTCCCACATCACTGTGTCCTTTTTGCTGTATTATCACATCAGTATGTACAGTAAAGACCAAAAGTTTGGACACACCTTCTCATTTAAAGATTTTTCTGTATTTTCATAACTATGAAAATTGTAAATTCACACTGAAGGCATCAAAACTATGAATTAACACATGTGGAATTATATACTTAGCAAAAAAGTGTGAAACAACTGAAAATATGTCTTATATTCTAGGTTCTTCAAAGTAGCCACCTTTTGCTTTGATGACTGCTTTGCACACTCTTGGCATTCTCTTGATGAGCTTCAAGAGGTAGTCACCGGAAATGGTTTTCACTTCACAGGTGTGCCCTGTCAGGTTTAGTAAGTGGGATTTCTTGCCTTATAAATGGGGTTGGGACCATCAGTTGTGTTGAGCAGAAATCTACTGAATAGACTGTTAGAATTTGTATTATGACAAGAACAAAGCAGCTAAGTAAAGAAAAACGAGTGGCCATCATTACTTTATGAAATGAAGGTCAGTCAGCCTGAAAAATTGGGAAAACTTTGAAAGTGTCCCCAAGTGCACTTGCAAAAACCATCAAGCGCTACAAAGAAAGTGACTCACATGAGGATCACCCCAGGAAAGGAAGACCAGGAGTCACCTCTGCTTCTGAGGATAAGTTTATCCGAGTCACCAGCCTCTGAAATCGCAGGTTAACAGCAGCTCAGATTAGAGACCAGGTCAATGCCACACAGAGTTCTAGCAGCAGACACATCTCTACAACAACTGTTAAGAGGAGACTTTGTGCAGCAGGCCTTCATGGTAAAATAGCTACTAGGAAACCACTGCTAAGGACAGGCAGCAAGCAGAAGAGACTTGTTTGGGCTAAAGAACACAAGGAATGGACATTAGACCAGTGGAAATCTGTGCTTTGGTCTAATTATTCCAAATTTGAGATCTTTGGTTCCAACCACCGTGTCTTTGTGCGACGCAAAAAAAGGTGAATGGATGGACTCTATATGCCTGGTTCCCACCGAGAAGCATGGAGGAGGAGTGATGGTGTGGGGGTGCTTTGCTAGTGACACTGTTGGGGATTTATTCAAAATTGAAGGCATGCTAAACCAGCATGGCTACCACAGCATCTTGCAGCAGCATGCTATTCCCTCCGGTTTGCGTTTAGATGGACCATCATTTATTTTTCAACAAAACAATGACCCCAAACACACCTCCAGGCTGTGTAAGGGCTATTTGACCAAGAAGGAGAGTGATGGGGTGCTACACCAGATGACCTGGCCTCCACAGTCACCAGACCTGGGGTGAGCTGGACCGCAGAGTGAAGGCAAAAGGGCCAACAAGTGCTAAGCATCTCTGGGAACTCCTTCAAGATTGTTGGAAGACCATTCCAGGTGACTACCTCTTGAAGCTCATCAAGAGAATGCCAAGACTGTGCAAAGCAGTCATCAAAGCAAAAGGTGGCTACTTTGAAGAACCTAGAATATAAGACATATTTTCAGTTGTTTCACACTTTTTTGTTAAGTATATAATCCTACATGTGCTTATTCATAGTTTTGATGCCTTCAGTGTGAATGTACAATTTTCATAGTCATGAAAATACAGAAAAATCTTTAAATGAGAAGGTGTGTCCAAACTTTTGGTCTGTACTGTATATTATTCCTGTACTATGACATCACTGGGCCTCTTATTTCTGTACTGTGACATCACTGTGTCAATTATTCCTGCACTGTGACATCACTGTGACCATTACTCCTGTACTGTGACATCACTGGATCCATTATTACTGTACTGTGACATCACTGTGTACAGTATTCCTATACTGTGACATCACTGTGTCCATTATTCCTGTACTGTGACATCATTGTGTCTATTATTCCTGTACTGTGACATCACTGGATCCATTATTCCTGTACTGTGACATCACTCTGTCCATTATTCATGTACTGTGACATCACTGGGTCTGTTATTCCTGTACTGTGACATCACTGGGTCTGTTATTCCAGTACAGTGACATCGCTAGGCCTGTTATTCCTGTACTGTGACATCCCTGAGCCTGCTATTCCTGTACTGTGACAACGATGGGCCTTTTATTCCTGTACTGTGACATCACTGTGTCCATTATCCCTGTACTGTGACATCACTGGGTCTCTTATTCCTGTACTGTGTCATCACTGGGCCTGTTATTTCTGTACTGTGACATCACTGTGCCCATTATTCCTGTACTGTGACATTTCTGTGTCCATTATTCCTGTACTGTGACATCACTGGATCCATTATTCCTGTACTGTGACATCACTGGATCCATTATTTCTGTACTGTGACATCACTAGATCCATTATTCCAGTACTGTGACATCACTGTGTCCATTATTCCTCTACTGTGACATTTCTGTGTCCATTATTCCTGTACTGTGACATCACTGGATCCATTATTCCTGTACTGTGACATTTCTGTGTCCATTATGCCTGTACTGTGACATCACTGGATCCATTATTCCTGTACTGTGACATCACTGGATTCATTATTCCTGTACTGTGACATCACTGGATCCGCTATTCCTGTACTGTGACATCACTGGGTCTGCTTTTCCTGTACTGCGACATCACTGGGCCTGTTATTAATGTACTGTGACATCACTGGGTCCATTACTTCTGTACTGTGACATCACTGTGTCCATTATTTCTGTACTGTGACATCACTGGATCCATTATTCCTGTACTGTGACATCACTGGATTCATTATTCCTGTACTGTGACATCACTGGATCCATTATTCCTGTACTGTGACATTTCTGTGTCCATTATTCCTGTACTGTGACATCACTGGATCCATTATTCCTGTACTGTGACATCACTGGATTCATTATTCCTGTACTGTGACATCACTGGGTCTGCTATTCCTGTACTGCGACATCACTGGGCCTGTTATTAATGTACTGTGACATCACTGGGTCCATTACTTCTGTACTGTGACATCACTGTGTCCATTATTTCTGTACTGTGACATCACTGGGCCTGTTATTCCTGTACTGTGACATCACTGTGTCCATTATTCCTGTACTGTGATATCACTGTGTTCATTATTCCTGTACTGTGACATCATTGTGTCTGTTATTCCGTACTGTGACATCACTGTGTCCATTATTCCTGTACTGTGACATTAATGGGTCTGTTATTCTTGTTCTGTGACATCACTGGGCCTGTTATTCCTGTACTGTGACATCACTGTGTACAGTATTCCTATACTGTGACATAACTGGGTCCATTATTCCTGTACTGTGACATCACTGTGTCCATTATTCCTGTACTGTGACATCACTGGATCCGTTATTCCTGTACTGTGACATCACTGGACCTGCTCTTCCTGTACTGTGACATCAATGGGTCTGTTATTCCTGTACTATCACATCACTGTGTCCATTATTCCTGTACTGTGATATCACTGGGCCTGCTATTTCTGTACTGTGACATCACTGGGCCTGTTATTCCTGTACTGTGACATCACTGTGTCTGTTATTCCTGTACTGTGACATCACTGGGTCTGTTATTCCTGTACTATGACATCACTGTGTTTGTTATTCCTGTACTGTGACATCACTGGGTCTGTTATTCCTGTACTGTGACATCACTGTGTCTGTTATTCCTGTACTGTGACATCACTGGGCCTGCTATTCCTGTACTGTGACATCACTGGGTCTGTTATTCCTGTACTGTGACATCACTGTGTCCATTATTCCTACACTGTGACATCACTGTGTCCATTATTCCTGTACTGTGACATCACTGGATCCATTATTCCTATACTGTGACATCACTGGATCCATTATTCCTGTACTGTGACATCACTGTGCCTGCTGTTCCTGCACTGTGACATCTCTGTGTCCATTATTGCTGTACATGGACATCACTGGATCCATTATTCCTGTACTGTGACATCACTGGATCCATTATTCCAGTACTATGACATCACTGTGTTTGTTATTGCTGTACTGTGACATCATTGGATCCATTATTCCTGTAGTATCACATCACTGGGCCTGTTATTCCTGTACTGTGACATCACTGGGTCTGTTATTCCTGTACTGTGACATCACTGTGTCTGTTATTCCTGTACTGTGAGATCACTGTGTCCTTTATTCCTGTACTGTTACGTCACTGGGTCCATTATTCTTGTACTGTGACATCACTGTGTTCATTATTCCTGTACTGTGACATCACTGTGTCCTTTATTCCTGTACTGTTACGTCACTGGGTCTGTTATTCCTGTACTATAAACATAAGGATGAATGACCTCGGGGAGATCAAAACATCCAACACCGTGGAGACACATGTTTCTCAATGCAGTGATCCAGAACACTACTCCCATCCCTTATGGGAAATATGCAAATGCATGTAGAAAAGCCGCGGAGACACCATCACGTGTTTCTCAATGTAAGCAATAAATAGCCAGGTCTTTCACCGGGAAGAAACAACCACAGGAAGGGCAGCATCCAAAAGGAAAACCACCTATGCCAAAACATGGTATCCATCCACAGACAGCTGTTTCGGGGTATTTGCCCCTCATCAGTGTGGAGTAGGAAACTGGCTATTAGGAGCAGTGCCTAGTAAAAGGACTATAAACATAAGGATGAATGACCTCGGGTAGATCAAAACATCCAACACCGCGGAGACACCATCACGTGTTTCTCAACGCAGTGATCCAGAACACTGCCCCCATCCTTTATGGGAAATATGCAAATGCATGTAGAATAGCTGCGGAGACACCATCACGTGTTTCTCAACGCAGTGATCCAGAACACTGCCCCCATCCCTTATGGGAAATATGCAAATGCATGTAGAAAAGCCGCGGAGACACCATCACGTGTTTCTCAACGCAAGCAATAAATAGCCTGGTCTTTCACCGGGAAGGAACAACCACGGGAAGGGCAGCATCCAAAAAGGAAAACCACCTATGCCAAAACATGGTATCCATCCACAGATAGCTGTTTCGGGGTATTTGCCCCTCATCATTGTGGAGTAGGAAGCTGGCTATTAGGAGCAGTGCCTAGTAAAAGGACTATAAACTGTGACATCACTGTGTCCATTATTCCTGTACTGTGACATCACTGTGTCCATTATTCCTGTACTGTTACATCACTGTGTCCATTATTCATGTACTGTGACATCACTGGATCCGTTATTCCTGTACTGTGACATCACTGGATCCATTATTCCTGTACTGTGACATCACTGGATCCATTATTCCTGTACTGTGACATCACTGGATCCATTATAACTGTACTGTGACATCACTGTGTCTGTTATTCCTGTACTGTGACATCACTGTGTCCATTATTCCAGTACTGTGACATCACTTTGTTTGTTATTCCTGTACTGTGACATCACTGTGTCTGTTATTCCTGTACTGTGACAACACTGGGTCTGTTATTCCTGCACTGTGACATCACTGGGTCTGTTATTCCTGTTCTGTGACATCACTGGACCTGGGATCTGTGACATCACTGTGTCCATTATTCCTGTACTGTGACATCACTGTGTCTGTTATTCCTGTGCTGTGACATCACTGTGTCCATTATTCCTGTACTGTGACATCTCTGGGTCTGTTATCTCTGTTCTGTGACATTACCTTGTCTGTTCTTGTACTGTGACATCACATTATCCACTATCTCTGAATAGTGAGATTACTTTGTCTGTTCTTGTGCTGTAACATCACAGTGTCCAATATCTCTGTACTGTGACATCACCTTGTCTGTTCCTTTACTGTGACATCACAGTGTCCACTATCTCTGTACTTTGATATCAATTTGTCTGTTCTTGTACTGTGACATCACAGTGTCCACTATCTCTGTACTGTGACATCACCTTGTCTGTTCCTTTACTGTGACATCACAGTGTCCACTATCTCTGTACTGTGACATCACCTTGTCTGTTCTTGTACTGTGACATCACAGTGTCTACGATCTCTGTTCTGTGACATCACCTTGTCTGTTCTTGTACTGTGACATCACAGTGTCCACTATCTCTGTACTTTGATATCAACTTGTCTGTTTTTGTACTGTGACATCACAGTGTCCACTATCTCTGTACTGTGACATCATCTTGTCTGTTCTTGCACTGTGACATCACAGTGTCCAATATCTCTGTACTGTGACATCACCTTGTTTGTTCTTGTACTGTGACATCACAGTGTCCACTATCTCTGTTCTGTGACATCACCTTGTCTGTTCTTGTACTGTGACATCACATTATCCACTATCTCTGAATAGTGAGATTACTTTGTCTGTTCTTGTGCTGTAACATCACAGTGTCCAATATCTCTGTACTGTGACATCACCTTGTCTGTTCCTTTACTGTGACATCACAGTGTCCACTATCTCTGTACTGTGACATCACCTTGTCTGTTCTTGTACTGTGACATCAGAGTGTCCATTATCTCTGTACTGTGACATCACCTTGTCTGTTCTTGTACTGTGACATCACAGTGTCTACGATCTCTGTTCTGTGACATCACCTTGTCTGTTTTTGTACTGCGACATCACAGTGTCCACTATCTCTGTTCTGTGACATCACCTTGTCTGTTCTTGTATTGTGACATCACAGTGTCCACTATCTCTGTACTGTGACATCACCTTGTCTGTTCTTGTACTGTGACATCACAGTGTCTACGATCTCTGTTCTGTGACATTACCTTGTCTGTTCTTGTACTGTGACATCACAGTGTCCACTATCTCTGTACTTTGATATCAACTTGTCTGTTCTTGTACTGTGACATCACAGTGTCCACTATCTCTGTACTGTGACATCATCTTGTCTGTTCTTGTACTATGACATCACAGTGTCCAATATCTCTGTACTGTGACATCACCTTGTCTGTTCCTTTACTGTGACATCACAGTGTCCACTATCTCTGTTCTGTGACATCACCTTGTCTGTTCTTGTACTGTGACATCACATTATCCACTATCTATGTACTGTGACATCACCTTGTCTGTTCTTGTACTGTGACATCACAGTATCTACGATCTCTGTTCTGTGACATCACCTTGTCTGTTCTTGTACTGCGACATCACAGTGTCCACTATCTCTGTACTGTGACATCACCTTGTCTGTTCTTGTATTGTAACATCAGTGTCTACGATCTCTGTTTTGTGCCATCACCTTGTCTGTTCTTGTACTGCGACATAACAGTGTCCACTATCTCTGTACTATGACATCACCTTGTCTGTTCTTGTACTGTGACATCACATTGTCCAGTATCTGTGCTGTGAGATTACTTTGTCTGTTCTTGTACTGTGACATCACAGTGTCCAATATCTCTGTACTGTGACATCACCTTGTGTGTTCCTTTACAGTGATATCAGTGTCCACTATCTCTGTACTGTGACATCACCTTGTCTGTTCTTGTATTGTGACATCACAGTGTCCACTATCTCTGTACTGTGTCATCACCTTGTCTGTTCTTGTACTGTGACATCACAGTGTCTACGATCTCTGTTCTGTGACATCACCTTGTCTGTTCTTGTACTGTGACATCACAGTGTCCACTATCTCTGTTCTGTGACATCACCTTGTCTGTTCTTGTATTGTGACATCACAGTGTCCACTATCTCTGTACTGTGACATCACCTTGTCTGTTCTTGTATTGTGACATCACAGTGTCCACTATCTCTGTACTGTGACATCACCTTGTCTGTTCTTGTACTGTGACATCACAGTGTCTACGATCTCTGTTCTGTGACATCACCTTGTCTGCTCTTGCATTGCGACATCACAGTGTCCACTATCTCTGTTCTGTGACATCCCCTTGTCTGTTCTTGTACTGTGACATCACAGTGTCCACTATCTCTGTACTGTGACATCACCTTGTCTGTTCTTGTATTGTGATATCACAGTGTCCACTATCTCTGTACTGTGTCATCACCTTGTCTGTTCTTGTACTGTGACATAACAGTGTCTACGATCTCTGTTCTGTGACATCACCTTGTCTGTTCTTGTACTGTGACATCACAGTGTCCACTATCTCTGTACTGTGACATCACCTTGTCTGTTCTTGTATTGTGACATCACAGTGTCCACTATCTCTGTACTGTGACATCACCTTGTCTGTTCTTGCACTGTGACATCACAGTGTCTACGATCTCTGTTCTGTGACATCACCTTGTCTGTTCTTGTACTGCGACATCAGTGTCCACTATCTCTGTACTGTGACATCACCTTGTCCGTTCTTGTACTGTGACATCACAGTGTCCACTATCTCTGTACTGTGACATCACCTTGTCTGTTCTTGTACTGTGACATCACAGTGTCCACTATTTCTGTTCTGTGACATCACCTTGTCTGTTCTTGTACTGTGACATCACAGTGTCCACTATCTCTGTACTGTGACATCACCTTGTCTGTTCTTGTACTGTGACATCACATTGTCCACTATCTCTGTACTGTGACATCACCTTGTCTGTTCTTGTACTGTTCTTGTTCATTATTTGTATGCTGGGAAATTTCTAAGTCAATTATTGCTGAATGGAGACATTTTCATCTTTATATAACACCATATTTTTGCCTGTAAGAGATTCTTAGGTTCTAGCCGTCTGTATTATACAGCCATCATCATGACATGTATGATTATTATCAATACAAAAGATAAACAGGCTGCAGCACTGTAGTTAATCATCTCAGATACAGTATTACAATACTAAGCTATAATGAGACACACAAACAGGCAAATCTCTGTAAAATGGAATGGCAGTAAAAAGGGATTTACATCTGAAATCACTGAAGGATTACTATATACTCTGCTACTGCTCCTTCTTCTCTGTTGTCTCAATCAACCCTGCATCTGGAGACTACAGAGCGCTACTTGGTTATAATATGTTTCCGCAAAGCAAATTTTTTGTTAATAAATTATTGTGTTTTGTAAGAATATTTGGTAAATAATGTATCAATTCTAACAGGTAAAAAATGTGAAATGATTGTAGCTTAAGTAACAGTGACAGACGTGACCTAGATTATATGAGCCCCTTTAGAGTTTCTTTGTCCTGGATTTAACTCTATGATTGCCTGGGAATAATGCAATAAGGCTCATGTCTGATTTCATGCAGTCAGAAGACTTTTATGCTGAAGGTTATGAAGTGTGTGAGATCTTTTGTTTTCTTTGATGAATTTGTCATTGTAAGTGATGGAGAAACTTATAGATCATTATTAGTGATGAGCGAATATACTCGTTACTCAAGATTTCTCGAGCACGCTCGGGTGTCCTCCGAGTATTTTTTAGTGCTCGGAGATTTAGTTTTCTTCGCCGCAGCTGAATGATTTATATCTGTTAGTCAGCATAAGTACATGTGGGGGTTGCCTGGTTGCTAGGGAAGCCCCACATGTATTTATGCTGGCTAACAGATCTAAATCATTCAGCTGCGGTGAAGAAAACTAAATCTCCGAGCATGAAAAAATACTCGGAGGACACCCGAGCCTGCTTGGGAAATCTTGAGTAATAAGTATATTCGCTCATTACTAATCATTATATTGACAAGATGTTCACAACAGTACAAAGTTGTTTTTAAGAAGTCTATCATATTTTGGGATCACAAATAGAAGATGAACCACAGTAGAAAGGTTAGGATCTCCCCAAAAAGACCAACCCAGTAGGGTTACGCAGGTTCTGGAACATTATTGTTGGGTAAAGTGATTACAATATTAGCAGTGATTGTGACGTATTGATACATATTTTAGAAGCCTTGTTTTTTTAACATAATTTAAAGATGATTCTGTTTAAAACAATCTTTAGGCTATATTCAGATGCAGTGAATTGAATGCAAGTGAATATGGAGCATACACAAGGTCTTCAAATCTGGTTAAATTCACCAGAAGGCTTCAAACGCCGAAACGTACGTCGGGGCCTGACACCACACTCTACAGGAGGTAATTTAAATATACCGTACTTTCTCCCTTTCATTTTTCCCTTTTGTTGCTTCCATATGTGAATTGCATTATTTGTGGCAGCCATTCTATAACAATTTATAAAAAAATAAAGATTATTATTATATGTATATACACGTATAATAAGGAACAGACCAATGTTTTGTCTTTATGGCGGGGATGTACGCTGTGATTACCCCTGTCATATAATTAGAGTGTGGTGCCAATTGCTGGTTTTCTCACTTTTTAAGTATTACATTTTTTAATGCTTGATTTTTTTGTATATTTAATAAAATGTCATGTTTTATATTACTATGGTTCATTGTTTCCAAATTCCTCTCCCTGGATTCATTCATCTGTCGTACTGAACATTGATCCCTCCATGTGTTACTTTGGGCACATAAACTTTAAGCTCACATTGATATTGGTGCTCACTGTGTCTGCGCCATTTGATTTTCAGATGAAGAATTGACTAGAGAATCATAGTGAGTAGCTTTATAACCATGAGTCTCTCACTCTGAAAAAATAAGTTTTTTGCTGAATTTCCACGATGAGTTTTTGGTGAGTTTTTGACTCTGCATAAAAAATCATAGAGTCCAGCAATGTGTATGAGATTTTTTAGAAATCTCATGCCCACTGTGCTTTTCTCACGCTGCATAAACTGACCTGCAGTTCGATTCTGCAACATGTCAATTTCTCTTGTAAGGACTCTGAGTTTTATATTAGGATTTTCCTTTTAGAATTGCACTAGATGCGTAAAATCCACAAGTTAAAAAAAAAGTGTTTTTAGTGCATTTCCACTGCAGAAACGCACTAAAAACCTATGTACTGTATGCCACACATGACTGTATCAATAAAGTTTTGTCAAAGCTGAATACCAGGAAGTATCAAAAATAGTGATGAGCGAGTGTACTCGTTGCTCGGGTTTTCCCGAGCACGCTCGGGTGACCTCCGAGTATTTGTTATTGCTCGGAGATATAGTTTTCATTGCCTCAGTTGCATGTTTTACAGCTTCCAGATACGTTGAATACATGTGGGAATTCCCTAACAAACAGACATTCCTCACATGTATTCTGGAAGCCATAAATTATGCAGCTGAGGCGATGAAAACTATATCTCCAAGCAATAACAAATACTTGGAGGTCACCCGAGTGTGCTCAGGAAAACCTGAGCAACGAGTATACTCGCTCATCACTAATCAAAAACAAAGCTGCAAACCAAAAAGAGACAAAAAGCGAAGCATCAAACATGATAACAATACATGTAAAGAAAAACACCCTAAAACCACAATTAAAAATCCAGAAAGTAACCTAATTAACATGAGGTGCAGAAATGCTGGCTAAAATATGTAACATAAAAAACTCACCAAAAACTCATCATGGAAAAAAGCGTTAAAGAGCAAAGTGCCCACACACTATGCAGAGAAGCCTGGCAGCTAACTCTCTATGGCTTTGTTTTTGCTTTTTAAACAATGGAAGAAAGTAGCATTGGACACAAAGAATATTGGTGCAAGACCTAGGATCCGGTCCTCTGGTCCAAATGACAAATAAAGATAATGGCTATTGATGTAGCATTTCAAGAAAGATCAAACCGTTGTTTATTATCCATGCAATATTCCAACTGTATTAGGCTTTTCAAGATTGATAAAAGATCATGCAGCTGAAAAGATGCATGGGTAATAAATGAAGGTTTGGTCTTTTCGGAAGAACTGCATACCTCTTCATTTTTTGTTTTGCTTTTATTTTTTTATTTTAGTTACGTAAACAGAACAACCATATCCTCACTAATTTATTCCAAGTCTAACAGGGTGCAAAGCAGAAGATGGAGATAGTTAACGTTCCACAGCACTCTCAACCAAATGCTGCCTTCTGCTGGTTGAACCGAACAGACGGGAACTAAAAGATGGGGAGAGTATACCCGGAGGGAAGAGCTTGAAGGGGACGCCAGATCACGTGACAACTGTAGTGCAGTTGCTAAATATAAAAAGGTCAAAATGGTGAAATGGGAAGTTGGCGAGAAGGGGAGGACGCGTGAGCAGTGCAAAAAGCTTTTTGGTCATCCCCGGAGTGAAGCTACCTGTGGGTGACTGCAGCATACCAGAGGAGGCGAGATGTCGTTGGTCAAGTATCGAAGTCCAGACTTCGCCGGTCAAGATCCAATGTCCAGACATCGCTGGTCAAGATCCAATGTCTATACTCCGCCAGTGGTCGGACACTAATCTTTGGATGAGACAGAACGTATGCCATGCTGAGGAGAAGTCTGGGGTGAAGTGAGCCTTTACTTCCAGTCCTGACATATGGTACAAGGTGTGGGCCAGGGTCATGCTTCATGGAAGAAAGACGACCAGTGCGACAAACATACTGGGTACCAAGTGACTCCAATATTGGGGACTTAAGGCTTAGCGGGAAATACTGGTGACTCTCGATAGGGCCAGTGTAATAATCAGAGGCCCTATAAAAGTGTACGAGGGGAACAGGTCTAATACTGAGATTGACGCCTGTTAAGCTGAGATATACAGGTCCTATTAGTTGTTCCGCTGCCAGATAGTAAGGATACATAAATAGAGTGTTGAATAAAGGTATCACATTGAATGTAGTAAGTGTCATAACATACTGTATTACTCTTATTATCGCCCATTATATATTGTGTACGTGTGTGTGCATATATCAAGATTTCTGTGTTAGACACATAAATGGTGCTGTTGACTAGCACTGCATTCTTATGGTCTGGCTAGATGGAACAGATCTTGGTACTGGAACATAATTGCAGACTTGCCCATATTTGATAATATAAATGAGTGAAACCATTGAATGATAGTAGTTGTAGTAGTGGAAATGATCAGCTCTGTACTACATAGTAAGCAATTAATCATCTTAAATGTAGAAACAGTCCTTTAATGTTGCACTAATATCTTATCTCCATCAATTACTGCTTTTTGCGCCTCCGTCAGGTCAGCATCTTGGAACCTTGAGCCTAACGGGTTGTGCAAAAATCCATTTCTAGAGGATGATAATCAGACACAACACTAAGTCAGATGTTTGATTTATGCAGCGCTTGTTCATTTCATTGGAGATTGGCCAAGACTCATCTATGTACATTCACTACCAAATGGAAATCAGGATGGGAATGGGGACAGTTTTGTATGTAATGGAAAGTACTAGCTGCTAAACCCTACCAGGCTTTTAATGTTGTATCTGTCTGATATGTCATGAAGGTTAGCTTCAGGGTAGGTTTATGCTGAGTTTTTTCATGAGAATTTCTCTAGCAGAAAAACCTGCCACAGAAAACTGAAGAGTTTTTATTTTGATGGATTTTTTTCTGCTATTTTTGTTTTTTTTTCTCGGGTGTTTTCTGCATTTAATTAATACATTTGACAAATTTAGCACTTATTTATGCAAAAATAATTGAAATGTTGCTTTTTTAAAGGCTGAGGAAAAAAAATGTAAAAATCAATAACCATTAAAATCAATAACACAAATATTTTAAGCCTTTTGTAATATGCCCCTTTTGCCCCAGAAGTCATGCAGTCCTGGCATTACTGTCCAGCTCCAGTAGCTTCGGGCATAGGCACAATGTATAGGCGAATCCCATGTCATTAGGTTCCCTGCACATATTGTACACCAGAGGCCACTGGAGCTTCATTGTTATGCCAGGACTCCATGACTCCAGACCGGGACCACACTTTTGACTCCATTTTACAGGAAGTACACACTATATACCAAATTCTTTCATCTATTATCAGTCATTTTTCCGAGACCTGCATCTTTAGACAAAGCTGTTACCGTGCGGTATGAGGCTACGATTGTGATTTAGGCAATGTATACTTTAATGACACAATCCCTTTAATTGGGTCTGGGTTCAAATCCTTCCAAGGAAACATAAAATAATTGTTGGTATACAGTATATTCTTAAAGGTAATCCGGCACCAGAATTTTGATATCCATCTGAGTACAATAAGATTTATGGGCAGAGGCCTGATTCCAGTTATGTATTATTTCTTTACTTGCTGCCATTTTGATAAAATCCCTGTTTTCTCTGCTGCAGATCTCCCTGCTCTCTGAATGCTGAGCTCTGTATAACCCCGCCCGTCAACACCACTGATTGGCAGCCTTCACTGTACACTGTGCATAGGCAGAAAGCTGCCAATCGGTGGTGGAGGCGGGGTTACACAGAGCTCATGACTATGGAGGACTAAATGACAGCAGGTTTACTAGACTAGTAATAATCTCCTGCAGATAAACTGTGATTTTATCAAAACTGCAGCAAACAGCCTAGTAAACGAATCAGAGTCTCTGTCTCTGCATTCTGCTGCTCTCAGGTTAGATTACATTATACTGCTTTTAGTTGGCAAAACCTGGTGACTAATTCCTTTTAATAAGTGTGAATAAATAATGGATATGTTTGTCTTATATCATATAAAATGTAGTTCAGTATGACAACCGATCCCTTCTATGCCTCTAACTAATGACCAGAGTATTATTTAGTAACTTTTCTAACACTGCCATGTACAGACTATGAGGGGAGAATGGACCCTGGACTTGATTGCATGGTAGCAGACGATATTTGCACCTAATTCTTCAGTCTGCTGCCAGAAAATTATTCATGCAGAGAGAAAATTGTCCTAAAAAAGGCCTTTCATATCTAATGACGCATACAAAATAAGTCCGGAATTGTCATTATTGTACAGTTATAAAATAACAATAAAGAAAAACAACAGAAAAAAAAGTATAAGATAACTTCTGCACGTCTGCGTAGAAATACAGTATGTCACAAATCCGTTCGTCGGAGGTAATATATAAAGCAATTATGGGAACATTTATTGTTAATAGAGCATGATGAGGAATAAATATAACTCACATGTGACTCGTAGATACATCAGTACAGCTAACCAGAGACTGTGACAGCACCAGGACCCCCGTGGCTGATCCATCATCCGGCTCGGCTCTATGGCTCTGTCCACATCACTCCATTCAGAGGCAGGATGCTCGGAGCCATGCCTCGTCCATAAGCACCAAGCATCAGCCCTGTATCATGTAGGCAGCAGAGTCTGCTCTCACTGACAGCCAAGATGCTGAACAAGTGGCATGGGCGATGGGGAAAGCCTGGTGCAGATCATTGCACAATCATGGAGTGGATGGAGGGAGGGAGTCCTGCAGCCTGCACACACCAGGATCTCTGTAGCCACCTGGATTATCGGCTTCGAAATCTGAAATGTAGTCTGCAGTCCAATATTGTCACTGACGGTGATATCTGAAGAGCATAAAAAAAGAAATGTTTCCAAGCCATCTCTGACATATCCGATTTTCCAATGCAGAAACGATGAGATCACACATAGTTATACCCACGTGGCACATGGACGGGTCTTCTGCCCCATGATTTCTGTGCTGGTTGACGTACATTTCAGACGTTGTTTCGTTTTTGTGCCAATAGTACAGAAGTATAAGCCATGGGCAATATATGGCCGCGCTCAGTGATTCCCCTCGCTACTTCTGAGATCTCAGCTTTCTGTCATGAACTAGGACATTCTTGTTTCCAATCAGCAGTTAAAGGTCCAAATTTTGAGAGATAGACAACCGGGTGACGCATTTCTAAGGAGAGATGGGGTATTGCTCATCTGCAATAGCTAGTACTTAGCAAAACAGTCAAGCAGCACCCAAGACTCTATTGATTAAAATGAATTTTAGTTCTTGGGAAACCCCCTTATTACAGTATTAAGTGCCCAGTGACTGGTCCTGGGTGATTGGCAGCTACCTCTGCACCACTGGCGGACACAGGCAACAGAAGGCCCCTGTGCACAGAGAGTATATGGGCCCTTTGCAATCCAATAGCTCATCATAATGCACAATTCCACCTGTTTTAGAAGTAGAATTGGTCCAATTACCTCTTGGGCCCTTGTGTGGCTGCACATGTTGCACCAATGGTAAGTCCGCTCCTGCTCTGCACATATTCATACATGGAAGACTGTCAATCATTGAGTTATTGCTGACCAGTGAAGTCTATCAATTCATTAATCACTTGGTTTTCCCAGCAGTGTCATGTTCCTTACAGCGGACTGCAATTGGAAGTATTGAACAGATCGATCCAGCCAATTAATCAGCCTGCTTTCAAGCCTACTGCTGTTATTTAAAGGCCCATTGATTTTGAGTTAAACACATAAGTGACGAGTGAATATAAAATATTAAAGGGATTATAAGGTCAAATACCGATGAGCAGAGGTGGATCTAGGTTTTTCGCCACCCGGTGCAAGAATTCAGTTTGGTGCCCACCCCCACAGCGACATCTCTGCAGACTTCCATCTTCTCCGGTTTTCTGCAGCACATCCCCACATGATTCTCTTAAAAGTACCGGTGTAATTATAATGCTCCAGAATAAAAATATCTGCCCTAAACTGAGTCTCTGAATAAATAATTGCCCTTCACTATATTCCCTGCACTAAATATGACCCACACACTGGCAATCTTATGGTACATGCCCCCCACACTGTCCCATCCTTTCCATACTTGGCCACTTCTTCACACTGTCCATTCACACTGTGTCCCCCTATAGGGCCCAGTCCCTATACTAAGCCTCCTCATCACACTCACCCTCCTTGCTATGCTGTGCCGTTACACTGCTGCCCCATGCTAACCTCCCCACTACTCAGTCTTTATTCTTTGCCTACTCACACTTTTTTCCTACAAACTGTCTCCTTGCACTATTCTCAATAGTCTCCTCACACATTTCCCCATCCTCATATGGTTTCCTCTCACATTCCCCTGCTAACCATACTGTCTCCTTATATATTTACCCTCTCAACCTCCATTCTGCCTCCTCACAACTCCCCATACTGTGTCTGCATCCATCCCATCACCCTCGCTCTCCATACCGTGCCTGCATACATTTTTCCCTCACTAGTCATACTGTGTCCGCACCCATTTCTCCACTCACCAAACTATGTCTGCACCCAGTACGGTAATTACTACCGTAATTAGGACTCAATTTAACATTTGCTTCTTTTAAGTCACTTTTATTTTTTATCTGGTGGTATTTGTTGACCTTTTTTCTGCCAGATTATTCAAAATGGGTCCAATGTTTCACCGATTCGTAAATGCTCTTTGTTTTTGTGTTTAACATTTTTGTGACTTTTTAGCGCAAATAATGAAATACTCAAATTGCAAAATTTGGGCAAAAATTTCAGACTTACAAAAATTCACTCCTCCAGTCAGAGCTGGAATACATTTATTAAAAAAATGAGCAATCAGCAGAAAATATCTGGAAATCCCAGACCCCACTCACAATGACAAACATTAAAAAAGCTGGTGAACACAAACTAAACTTTAAAACATAAGCAAATTAAAAATAAGAATAAGATACAAATGAAAAACAGGTGAAAAACACCAAAAACTAGACAAGAAGAACAGCACAAAGGCAATAATGAATCAGGCCCTTAGTGTTAATGTTTTCTATATATTCTAGTGGCACAACACAGGGTTAAAAAAATTAAACTGGCTTGGGCATTGTTGGTGCTGACAACAGAATTGGGACATACGAGATTAACATGTTAACGCTATTAAATACATCCTGCTTTGTCTGGCAATGAATGGATTAATATATTACTCGGCAGTGTAACCATAGAGATGTCCCTCTTTCTGTGATTGCGCTTCTGCCACTTGAATTTTGAATTATCTCAAGATCTGATGAGAAATGGTCTTCAGATGCTTTGTGCTCGCAAGACAAAATCCTATTTGGTGCTATAGGTGAATAGGCAAGCTATGGAGAAGGAAATATTTGTATTTTTTATACATTAGGTTTTGTTTAATACAGAATTACTTTTTAAACCAACATACCATGTGTATTTTTACATGTTATCAGTATTTTTTTAATATTAGTACCTAAACCTAAATAGCAGTAGCAGCTTGAAAGTACTATACTTTTAAGTGCATATATTTCTATAAAATCTGCAAGTAGAGGAGGCTAGCATTGAAGCTTCAAATTCACTGCAGTTTCAGGCTTTAAAAGAAAAAAGGAGAGGATGGAAAAACTAAGATAAGGACATATAATATATGCATTTCCCTCTGCTTGCTCCCGTGGGCAGCACGGCGGATCAGTGGTTAGCACTGCAGCCTTGCAGCTCTGTGGTGCTGGGTTCCAATCCCATGGCTGCCAATCCCATGGCACTTGCAGGGCCCTATACTGGCAACATTTTCAGGCCCCCTTGAGACTCCGCCAAGGCTCCACCCCTTGAACCTTCCACGGTCCTACCACCGCCTACTCTTGGAAAAACTCCACTTATGCACCATGTCCTCACCAATCACACATTAACAGTTCCCATAACCATATGACATACATAACTAACAGCTTTTGTTCTGGCCAAAAGATTTTTTTAAGCCGCCACCACGACAAGGAAACTCCACCAAGGCTTGAGACTCTGCAAAGGCTCCACACCTCAAACCTTCCACAGTCCCACCACCCACTCTTGGAAAAACTCCACTTATGCACCACATCCTCACCAATCACACATTAACAGTTCCCATCACCATATCACATACACAGTCAAGAGCTTTTGTTTTGGCCAAAAGATTTTTTAAGCCGCCACCATGACAAGGAAACTCTTTTTGCTGGGCCCTACCCTACTCTAAACTATTAAACATTTCTTAAATTACCCAATACTCTTTTTAGGTATATTTGTATTTATTTTTCTTTAAGGAAATGTGCCACATACATTTTTAAAAATGACCATCAATAATAACACTGATAATAACAACATAATAATAACATAATAACAATAGTGAGGGAAGCAATGTAGCGTTGCTGACTACCTTCATTCTGAGCAGGTGCACCAACGGTACGGGACGTTTGGTAGTTAGTCCAGGCTTGCAAGTGCATGCTGGTTAAATGTCTAAGCATGCACGTTGTATTTAAATTTTGAAGATTCTTCCCTCTGCTAAAGGTCTTTGAGCATTTCTTACAGATAACTTTTGACTGATCATTCAGATCTTGGTTAAAAAATTGCCACACTGCACTCTTCCTACTATGGAATACCTTTTCAGGATTGCACGCTGTGCTACTTTCACCGGATGGCCACGCTGTCCTAAAACTGTTTTTGTTTTTAACAAACGTTTTTGGCCTGATACGGGCCTGCCAGATGACAGCTGTTGCGGTGTAGACGGCTGCTGCGGATCATCCTCCTCCGCTTCTGAGCTACTGGCAGCAGCACCCTCTTCCCCCAATGGCTGCCAATCTGGGTCAACAACTGGATCATCTATCACCTCCTCTTCAATGTCATGTGCACCTTCCTCTGTGTCACCGTGTAAGGTGCTATAGCGTTCGGGACGGGGCACCATAGTCTCATCAGGGTCAGATTCTGTCTCAGTACACTGCGAGGGCAATGTAGTGATCTGAGTCAATGGAACAGCATAATAATCTAGCTGTGGCTGTGCCTCAGTGCATTCCATGTCCGATTTATCTTGTAATGGGCAGTTAACAATTTCCCTTTCTAACCCAGGTACGGTATGTGTAAAGAGCTCCATGGAGTAACCTGTAGTGGTGTCACCTGACGCATCCTTCACTTTTGGTTTGGGTGAAGGACACAAGGAAGCGACTTGTTCCTGACCGGAAGCATCCACTGATGACTCACTGCTTTTATATTTGGAACTTTCTGAAGAGGAGGCGAAAGAGCTAGAGGCTGAGTCAGCAAGGAAAGCCAAAACTTTTTCCTGCTGCTCCGGCTTTAAAAGCTGTTTTCCTACTCCCAGATAAGGGAGCCTTCGAGGCCTTGTGTAGCCAGACGATGATGCTGGCTCAACACCTCCAGCCTTAAGGTACCGTCACACTTAGCGACGCTGCAGCGATACCGACAACGATCCGGATCGCTGCAGCGTCGCTGTTTGGTCGCTGGAGAGCTGTCACACAGACCGCTCTCCAGCGACCAACAATGCCGGTAACCAGGGTAAACATCGGGTAACTAAGCGCAGGGCCGCGCTTAGTAACCCGATGTTTACCCTGGTTACCATCCTAAAAGTAAAAAAAACAAACACTACATACTTACCTACAGCCGTCTGTCCTCCAGCGCTGTGCTCTGCTCTCCTCCTGTACTGTCTGTGAGCACAGCGGCCGGAAAGCAGAGCGGTGACGTCACCGCTCTGCTTTCCGGCTGACCGACGCTCACAGCCAGAGCAGGAGGAGAGCAGAGCACAGCGCTGGAGGACAGACGGCTGTAGGTAAGTATGTAGTGTTTGTTTTTTTTACTTTTAGGATGGTAACCAGGGTAAACATCGGGTTACTAAGCGCGGCCCTGCGCTTAGTTACCCGATGTTTACCCTGGTTACCAGTGAAGACATCGCTGAATCGGTGTCACACACGCCGATTCAGCGATGTCTACGGGGAGTCCAGCGACCAAATAAAGTTCTGGACTTTCTTCCCCGACCAGCGACAGCACAGCAGGGGCCTGATCGCTGCTGCCTGTCACACTGGACGATATCGCTAGCGAGGACGCTGCAACGTCACGGATCGCTAGCGATATCGTCTAGTGTGACGGTACCTTTAGGTGCTATTGTGCTTTTGCCACTACCACCAGATGCACCACCACCACCATCAGTACCAGCTGGCAACCACCGCCCATGGGCTCTTCTACCAGACTTATTCATTTTTTGGAAAAATAACAAGCGTTATATGGTACTGCAAAACAAGGTAGAAGGTGTATATAAACGTGTTGAGAATTTAAATCTCACTTTTTGGGGGGAAGACTGAACCAAAACTCAGGCCCTGTGCTTAAAACAACACATTGTAAGTGGCAGAAAGTGGCTGGCTGACATACGACAAACTAACAGGACTGAAATATATCCACTTTGTGATAATTTGAATATCACTTTTTTTTTTTTGGGGGGGGGGGGAGACTAAACCAAACCTCAGGCCCTGTGCATAAAACAACACAATGTAAGTGGCAGAAAGTGGCTGGAAGATATATGAAAAAATACAAGGACTGTAGTACCTTTTCAATCTCCCTAAAATGATCTCAGGACAAGTATGGCAGCATTAAAAAGGACTGCTGCACACAAAAGTGTGGACAAATAAACAAGATATCTGTGCAGAAAGGAGCAACAGTATTTTTGCTTTTAAAAAAGCAATTGGTTTGCACAGCAGTGTGCAAACAGCAATGCAGCGATCAGGGAGCCTTATAAGGCAGCCTAATAAGCTACAGAGCTGATGCACAAAAATATAGCCTCCACTGTGCCTGCAAAAATGGTGGTGTTGGACAGTGGAAATCGCTACAGCAGTTTGGGGGTTAATCTTCCCTCCCTAACTATATCCATTCTTCTGATGAAGCTGCAGCAACCTCTCTCTATGCTAAGATCGGCAGAAGCAAGATGGCGGCCGGCGTGCATGCCCCTTTATAGCCCCTGTGACGCCGAAGAAAGCTAGCCAATCATTTTCATGCCCTTCTCTAAGATGGTGGGGACCGAGACCTATGTCATCATGCTGCCCACACTCTGCTTCCTCCTTCATTGGCTGAAATATGGCGCTGAAAGCGTCATACAAAACGCGACTTTGGCACGAAGATTGCTGACCTCATGGCCGATCCCACACTAGGGCGATTTTTGAATTTGTCCGATCCGTTTCGCTCAACCCTAGTAAACAGTATGCTTGTCACTAGTCCCATGATGTAAGTAAGAACCGGAGGTGTAAGGTGTTCCCTGGTAATTACCTGTGGTGTCTGCATGTAAAGCGGCACTCCCGCGCCTCGCTAGAGAGCGGCGTGTGCAGAATCTTTTCTGGGGTCCGGTATAAATGAGATTAATGGCCGCCGCACCGGAAGTGGGTGGTGCGGACCGGAAGTGACGCATCGCTACTGTGTTAAGCCCAGTGCGCATGCGCAGCCTATGTTATGGCAACCGGTAACCATACAAGATATGCAGCTAGTATTTATCTTAGGTAGAAACAGTGTTCTGTAATGGATGAAGCTGGAATGGGGATTAAATGGCACAGGGACTAAGCAATAAAGGGAATGTTTTAATAAAATCTATGGTGTGTCCGGACAATATAAAGTAAAACGAGAAATGAGGGGGAGGAATAAGAACCCGATATTGATATATAGCTAGGGGGCTCAGGGGGAACTCACCTAGTGTCACAATGAGTAGCTGGTCTAGTGAAATCGCATATTAGCGGGTCTGTAAAGTAATAGAGGAAAAGTTGATTAATAAACAAATCTACAATGCTCACAGTAACCAATCAATCTCCCTGTTAAGTCCCTTAGGAGTTAGGGTGTCTAGTTTGTGTATCCAATAGGTCTCACGAGACCTGAGAAGTTTGATATGATCTCCCCCTCTCCTGGGGCAGGGGACATGCTTATTAACTTGAAACTTCAGCTGGGCCACAGTGTGTCTTGATTTTGTGAAGTGGTCCGGTAGAGGTAACCAATTTTTCCCACACCTAATGGTGGACTTATGGCTGGCAATACGGTCCTTGATGTGCTGCGTGGTTTCTCCCACGTAAAGGAGTCCACATGGGCATTTTATCAAATATACAACAAAGTTAGAATCACATGTGTGAAATCCACGTATGGGATAAGACTTGCCAGTTCTGGGGTGGGTTATGCTGTCGGATTTAAGAACATTAGAGCAGGCTGCAAAGTTTATGCAAGGGAAGGTGCCGTTACGTCGGGTACTAAGAAACTTCTGTGTAGTGATGGGACGTGCACTGCCAATGTCAGCTCTTACAAGCTTATCCTTGATGTTAGAGGGTCTCTTACTGCACATTAAGGCTGGTTCCCTAAAGGGGGGAATATCGGGGTATGCTTTAGCTAAGAGAGGCCAGTGTCTCCTAATGACAGAATAAATTTTAGGCATTAGGGGATGGAAAACATGTACAAATGGAATCCTTTCTTGTGAATTTCTCGGGGGCCGAGGAGATGGAGGCGAAAGAGTATGTGCTCTCTCCTCAGTAAGAAGTTTTGAAGGATAACATCTTGCCTGGAATTTGTGTGCCATGGTATCTAATCTATCATTAAGAGTCCTGGGGTCAGAGACAATGCGGGCCACCCTATTGAATTGGGAACGTGGCAGGCTATTTTTCATTCTGCGAGGATGGCAGCTGGTATAGTGTAGGAGATTGTTGCAGTCCGTGGGTTTGCAGTAGATATCAGTGGAAAGGCATCCATCAGTGTCTTTAAGGACCCTGGTGTCCAGAAACGGTACTGAATCAGTGTTATAATGGATGGTAAATTGAAGCTTGGGGAAGATGGAATTCAAATAGTAGTGAAAGGACAATAATGTATCAGAGGTACAAGTCCAAATAAGGAAGATATCATCGATATAACAATGATATCCCAGGGCATGTTGTAAGAACAGGTCGTTAGTGAATACATGGGTAGTCTCAAAATGGTTCATATATGCATTAGCATAAGCAGGTGCGACGTTCGAGCCCATTGCTGTGCCACACTTCTGGATGTAGAAAGTATCCTCATATAGGAAGTAATTTTCATAGAGCACTAGAGTAAGTATGTCTAGGCAAAATTGGATAGCATCTCCTGACATGGAAGATTGACATAATAGATATCTCGTGGCCTCAATACCCTTTGTGTGTTGGATTGACGTGTAGAGGCTATTAACATCAAGGGTAACAAGGGTACTGCTTGGTGGTACTGTGTCAAGTTGTTTGATTACCCTAAGGAAGTGTCCGGTATCCAGAAGAAAGGATCGGGTTAGTTTAATCAGTGGTGTCAGAACCCTCTCTAGAAAGATAGAGGAGACAGGATAGAATCTGTCGAGGCCACAATTGGTCTGCCAGGGGGGTTTTGGAGTGATTTATGGATCTTTGGTAATACGTAAAAAACCGGTGTCACGGGATGAGGGTTGATAAGAAAGGTTGCTGTTTTCTGATCAATAATACAGTACGTCGTGCAATATATGTATCAATTACACTATGAATCTTACAACTAATAGTTGCAACCGGGTCCCTTGGTATAATACCATAGGTATTAGTGTCAGACAATTGGCGGTTTATTTCACTCATGTATTGTGTACGGTTCAATCGATCCCCCTTTATCTGCTGGTTTCACAATAATAGAATTGTTAGTGTGAAGAGAGGACAGGGCTTGTTTCTCAGTGGAAGAAAGATTGGAGTGTGGCGGAAAAAAGCCGAGACGTTGCTAATGTGTGAGAGAACTAACCTCCTGATCCACTAGAGAGATAAAGGTTTCAGTGGCATGATAAGTCCGAGGGGGACAGAAATTGCTCCGGTTACGGAGACCGAGAGTGGTGATAGACAACGCAGGCAACGTGTTATCCCCTGTAGGGGGTGCTGGACTTCAAGTGTTGTCTGTGCTCAGGCCGAAGTGAGTTTTTAATCTGACTGTCCGATAGAATCACTCCAGGTCCTTTTTCAGTTGAAAAGCGTCCCAACTTGGTGTAGGACAGAAGGAGAGTCCCTTCTGTAGTACTGAGAATTCTGTAGGGGAGAGAAGATGGTCCAATATATTGATCACTAGGTTCAAAGTCTCACCTGTGATCGTGTTGTCATTCTTTCGCTTGGATCGCCTTGTGGGTCTCCTTGATAGTGTCCTCCCTTGCGTCCTTTGGATAAAAAATGTTGACGGCTGGAATTGGTAGATGAGTCGCTTTCCGAGCTGTAAGATCCATTTCTGCATGGATATCGTGATCAGCGCCAGGTGGAGGTAGAGGAATCGGTCCATTTGTAAACCTTATTGTTAGCATAGTCCTCGGAATCCCTTTGAAATTTCAGTCGCTTGCGTTCCTGTAGGACCTTCTGGTGTTCAGCTAAAGCCTTGTCCGTCTTGGTCTTCAGAGAAGACCACTCCGTTGAAGAGAGAGTGGTTGAGAGTTGTGCCTCTATGGTCTGAATATTCTGTTTTGTCCCAGTTATAGCTTTCTGGAGGAATTCTATAGTTAGTATAATAATATCAAGAGAGCATTTGTTAAGAATCCTCTTGTACTTTTCACAGTATTCCGAATTATCGGAGAAGAGGGTGGGATGCAAGTTACACCTAAGTCCCCTAGGTATTTTGTTTTGTCTATGGTATTCCGCTAGGGTTGTGCAATGAAGATCGTAGGAAATAAGCCTACGTCTTTCTTTCTCAAAATCTCTGGTCCTTAGTTAACGTGCTGGGGTCCTAAGGAATTCACTAAAACCTGTCACATGAGACAGTATATTTGAACTAGTGGCCACATCATATGCAAATGTGTCATTAGACATGGAGAAATTGCAATGAAGTTCAGGAACGGCCGGTGCAAACACCAATAAATATAGTATAAGAAAGGGTTTCTTGGTGTGCACTCAGCCTAAACAAGGCGATGTGCTGGTGCAATGGACCAACGGCCCTGAATAACAGTAAAAGCTACAATTCACCGCACTCTCTATAGATTTTCTGCACACGCTGATCTCTAGCGAGGTGCGGGAGCCCCACTTTACATGCAGACACCACATCATGGGACTAGTGACAAGCATACTGTTTACCCTAACAGGTCCACGCTACTGGACAGAAATTTCTACAGGCGGACAGTTAAATTGCAATAGGTACCTTATCTTTTCCTAGGGGCACGCTTTCTTTTGCTTCACATATACTAATCTATTTTCACCATTTCCTGCAGAGCCTATATCTCACCACGGGGATTTTCCCTTCTCTGCACACTATTAATTTATCTGGAAGAAGGTAATTACTGGGCTATTGTCCATGATTTATGTGGGGATTACTCTGATTGTCATGTTGTTTCTATTATGTGATATTATACTGTATGTTATGTTATTATATACTACTCGACTTTGCATACCTTACTTTCTCTTGCAAGCTTTAAATAATTATTGCATTATTCATTGATGTGTTACTCACAGTACTATCCCTACCCACAGGGTACTCAGGATCATTGCGTTTTATCCCGATTCTCGATCTCCGATTCATCATTCCCACTGATGTTTGTATACATTACAGTTGGTAGACGGAGTTTTTTCTTGTTTGAGACTAGGATGATCCACTGATTTTGACACCTTTGACATGTATTTCTTTTTTATTCTGCATATTTCTTTTTCTTTTACAGTGACAAAGGCTCTAGTTGAGCCGAAACGTTGTGTATAAAAATCGCATATGCTGTAATATTCTGTTACGCTCCCAGTTTATGTGTAATAAATTTATACCAAATTTTGCATAAGAAATCTATAGAGAGTGCGGTGAATTGTAGCTCACACAGGGTTAATGGCAGCGCTAACGGACCGCGTTATGCCGCGGTGTAACGCACTCCATTAACGCTGCTATTAACCTTGTGTGACCAAATTTTTACTATTGATGCTGTCTATGCAGCATCAATAGTAAAAAGAGCTAATGTTAAAATTAATTTAAAAAAAAAATCATTATATACTCACCTTCCGCCGCCTTTCCCGCTCCTCGCGACGCTCCGGTGACCGCTCCATGCAAGCGGCAGGTTCTGGTGGCAAGGATAGTATGCGAAAAGGACCTGCCATGACGTCACGGTCATGTGACCGCGACGTCATCACAGGTCCTGCGCCCATACCAACCCTGGGACCGGAAGCTGCCGCGTGCACCGCACACAGGGCCAGGACTTCAACAGGCTTTCTGAGGCTGAGTATATGTTTATTTTTTATTTTAAGTTTGTATACTACGTGGCTCTGTGCTGTATACTACGTGGCTGGGCAATATACTACGTGGTTGGGCAATATACTACGTGGCTGTGCAATATACTATGTGGCTGGGCAATATACTACGTGACTGGGCAATATACTACGTGGCTGGGCAATATACTACGTGGACATGCATATTCTAGAACACCTGATGCGTTAGAATCGAGCTACCATCGAGTATATATATATATATATATATATGTACATATATATATATATATATATACATAGTGCTATCAGTGTAGAGTGACTGTAGAGCGGCCATGTCTGCAGAGGAGCGCTGCGCTCTGTACCCTAAAGCCAGCACACAATGCATGTGTGTATTTTTATGAATTATCACCCTCAAAGAGTCTTATCTTTACTAACACTCCTCATCTATAATGCATGAGTAGATGTCCTATACCTGTATACTGTATCTACATATATAAAATCGTCTAAGAGGCACTTCCGTCTGTCTGGCTGTTTGTCTGTCTGTCACAGAAATCCCGCGTTGCTGAATCAGTGACGGGCACAGTCCGGCAGCGAATTCGCCCCTTCCTACTCTCTCTCAGTGCCCCCTCCAGTCAGCGCTCACACAGGGTTAATGGCTGCGTTACACCGTGTTATGCCGCGGTGTAACGCAGTCCGTTAACGCTGATATTAACCCTGTGTGACCAACTTTTTACTATTGATGCTGCCAAATACAGCATCAATAGTAAAAAGATCTAATGTTAAAAATAATTTAAAAAATAAAAAATCATTATATACTCACCTTCCGGCGCCTTTCCCACTCCTCGCGATGTTCCGGGCCATGCATTGCGGTTTCACCAGATAATGACGTAGCGGTCTCGCGAGACCGCTACATCATCATCTTGCGAGACCGCAATGCATTCTTGGGACCGGAGCGTCACGAGGAGCATCGCTAAACGCCTCGCCTGGATCCGGGGGGCCGACAGAAGGTGACTATATAACTATTTTTTATTTTAATTATTTTTTTAACAGGGATATGGTGCCCACATTGCTATATACTATGTGGGCTGTGTTATATACTACGTGGGCTGTGTTATATACTGTGTGGGCTGTGTTATATATACTATGTCTCTGCTATATACTACGTGGCCTGTGCTATATACTACATCGCTGTGTTATATACTACGTGGGCAGTTATATACTGTGTGGGCTGTGTTATATACTATGTCTCTGCTATATACTACGTGGGCTGTGTTATATACTGCGTGAGCTGTGCCATATACTACGGGGCTGTGTTATATACTACGTGGGCTGTGCTATATACTACGTAGCTGTGCAATATACATGGCTGAGCAATATACTACATGGCTGTGCTATATACTATGTGGCTGTGCTATATACTACGTGGCCTGTTATATACTACATGAGCTGTGTTATATACTACGTGGGCTGTGCTATATACTACATGGGCTGTGTTATACACTGCATGGGCTGTGCTATATACTGCATGGGCTGTGTTATACACTGCGTGGGCTGTTATATACTACGTGGGCTGTGTTATACCCTGCGTGGGCTGTGCTATATACTACGTGGGCTGTGTTATACACTGCGTGAGCTGTGCTATATACTACGTGGCTGTGTTATATACTACATGGGCTGTGCTGTATACTACGTAGCTGTGTTATATACTGCATGGGCTGTTATATACTATATGGCCTGTGTTATATACTACGTGGGCTGTGTTAAATACTACATGGGCTGTGCTATATACTGCGTGGGCTGTGTTATATTGTCATGCAGTCAAAAATTTGTCATGCAGTCAAAAGAGATCAAAATGTCAAATGTACCCCAAATTGGTTTAAATAAAAAAGTCAGTTCACCACAAAAAAGTAAGCCCTCCCACAGCTCCATGGATGGAACAATAAAAATGTAATATATCTTAAGAAAAGGCAACACAAATCAAACACTTTTTTTTTCACACAAAGAAAAACCTTTGAAAGTTTGGTGTCGCTGCAATTGCACTGACCTAGAAAATCATATTCACAGGTCACTTTTACAAGACAACAACTTAAAAGCAAAACCCCAAAAATGATGACAGAATTGTGTTTAGTCATTGCAGGTCTACATTATACTGTGTGGAGAGGCACCATTTCAGTGATCACCTGAGGCAGCAAAAAACTAGAATTGGCCTGGACTCGACATACATGAACAAATATATATATTAATATTTTAACAGAATTTTTTTCTGTATATTAGTTTATTATTTGGAATCCTTAAGTTAATTGTTTTCTGTAAATCATGCTCAAAAATTCTGCAAACCAGATTTGGTCCTGCAGCTTTTACAATTTTAGGCTTAGTGGAGGAACCAGTGGTTAGAACATCATTTTATAACGTGTGAGAACGCCTGTAAGACCCTATTTCAGGTATTTGTTTGTTCCTGTGATGTTAACATTTGTGAAACAGGCACCAGCTCTAGGCCAGCCATCTTTCACTGCGCTTGTATTCTAACTCATTTACCGAATAATTCATGTACAAGTCATAGCTGGGATCTTCATGGCTTTATAAAGGGTAAAGACAAGCTGTGCTGGACTGTACAAGATATTGTGTTGTCTCAGCATGTAATGAGGAACAGCATGGGTACTTCTAATAACGACATGCTGGGCTCATTTTAAGTATCAAAATGACATCACATGCTCCTGGTGAGAAGCAAAACACATGATTTCCCCTATTACAGTGAATTGATGTCACAAAGAATAAAATATATTTTAGCAAAACTAACATCTTATCAATCAAGGTTGCTGTTCAATGACCTAGGTCTGCTGTATTTTTTTTTAAGGAAAAATGTTAACCCCTTAAGCCCCAAGGGTGGTTTGCGCGTTAATGACCGGGCCAATTTTTACAATTCTGACCACTGTCCCTTTATGAGGTTATAACTCTGGAATGCTTCAACGGATCCTGATGATTCTGACATTGTTTTCTCGTGACATATTGTACTTCATGATAGTGGTAAAATTTCTTTGATATCACCTGCGTTTCTTTGGGAAAAAAAACGGAAATTTGGTTAAAATTTTGAAAATTTCGCAATTTTCCAACTTTGTATTTTTATGCCCTTAAATCACAGAGATATGTCACACAAAATACTTAATAAGCAACATTTCCCTACTTTACATCAGCATAATTTTGGAACCAAAATTTTTTTTTGTTAGGGAGCTATAAGGGTTAAAAATTGACCAGCAATTTCTCATTTTTACAACACCATTTTTTTTTTTTAGGGACCACATCACATTTGAAGTCATTTTGAGGGGATAGGGTATGTGTCCACGTTCAGGATTGCATCAGGATTTGGTCAGGATTTTTCATCAGTATTTGTAAGCCAAAACCAGGAGTGGAACAATTAGAGGAAAAGTATAATAGAAACATATGCTCCACTTGTGCATTTATCACCCACTCCTGGTTTTGGCTTACAAATACTGATGAAAAATCCTGACCAAATCCTGATGCAATCCTGAACGTGGACACATACCCTTAGATACAAAATAACCAAGTGTGACACCATTCTAAAAATTGGCGAGTTTTCCATGAGGTGAGTTTTGCACGTGTGGCTAGTTTTGCGTGAGCCTATTTTTGCATGTGGCGAATTTTGCGTGTGGTGAGCTTTGAGCGGCGACTTTTGTGTTTTGACTTTTATGTGGCGAGGTTGGTGCATGTGTGGTGAAATTTGTGCTGAGGGTGGTATATGTGTTCAAGCACGTGGTAGTGTGTGGCGCATTTTGTGTGTGTGTTCATATCCCCGTGTGTGGTGAGTATCCCATGTCGGGGCCCCACCTTAGCAACTGTATGGTATATAATCTTTGGCGCCATCGCTCTCATTCTTTAAGTCCCCCTTGTTCACATCTGGCAGCTGTCAATTTGCCTCCAACACTTTTCCTTTCAGTTGTCCCCCATTATGTAGATAGGGGCAAAATTGTTTGGTGAATTGGAAAGCGCGGGGTTGAAATTTCGTCTCACAACATAGCCTATGACGCTTTCGGGGTCCAGAAGCGTGACTGTGCAAAATTTTGTGGCTGTAGCGGCAACGGTGCAGATGCCAATCCCGGACATACACACATACATACACAGACGCCTTCAGCTTTATATATTAGAATACCACAAGGGGGAGCATTTTCCGTTTTAGACCTCAAGCAGCTATAGTAAGACTTCATATGTCTCTCATACCCAGATTACATGTATCTCTCACCCCCTCCACAACGCCTGGCCATTCACTGCAGACTCTTATCTTAGTGAGGGATTATTGGTAGCTCCTGCTCTGACACTGCTAATGGTACACTCTTGCTCCTTGATGTCTTTGCAGTCTCTGATACTCTGCCCGGGCTTTTCTCCTGCAATTAAGGCTAGGTTCACATTGCGTTAGTGCAATCCGTTTAGTGCATACGCTAACGGAATGCGCTAACGCAATGTACAAAAAGGGATTGCGTTTAGCGATCCTGCTAGCGCAGATGCCCGATCTGCGCGAGAACGTACTGAAAAACGCTGCAAGCAGCGTTCGAGGTCTGTCAGAAAATAACGGGAGATCGCTAACGCATGCCAAAAATGGCATACGTTAGCGATGCATCAGATACATTGCGGTCAATGGCTGCGCTAACGGATCCGTTACATTGCGTTAGTGGCGCTATGTAACAGATTCCGTTAGCGGATACCCACTAACGCAATGTGAACCCAGCCTTACTCCTATCAATCTAGGATCTGTTCTGCTGGAAGCTGTACTGCTTATGCAACGCCCACCAGGGCCCTGGGGTACTTGGAACCGGGTCGGGCAGTCCTTTGGGGAAGTCACGGGGCTGTGACCCAGCTCCATGGCCCTGGGCGTGCAATAAAAATGCAAGGGGGAAAGTTATGCAGCGCCCCAGAGACCTGGTCGTTGCAGGAACGTTGCTCTGCCATTAAGGGGAGTGATGGTACGTCTGATGGCACTAAAGGAGTTCTTCTGACCAGGTATCACCAGCACACATTACACTTCACACTCCGGCCACTAGGGGGAGCAAAAGGTTTTATTAGGCCACTCCTCACACTGGTAAAACTGGGGGTTGGATAGGAAGTTAGTCAGAAGCTGACTGGGTTTGATTCAGGCAACATCCCGTGGCAGGGGGTTTTGCAGGGGGAAGATTCAGGGGGGTCCCTGTCAGGCGTGGGAACCTGGCAGGTACCTAGCGACAAGAACAGAACGTTACGGAACCGTGCCTGCACTACCCGTGGCGGTATCCTAAGAAAGAGACACAAAGCGAAGGATATTGTGGACAGTGAGAAACAAGATCAAGCACAAACATCCTACTGAGGCGCGTAGCCGGTGCCTGGAACACCGAGGAAGTGACTGACTTTATGCCTTACTTCAAATACCGCAGGACAGTTAATTATAGGTTGGCTGTCTACCTTACATCACCTAAGCAGACATAGGGGGCAACGCGTGGAGAGGGGCGTCTCTAGGGTCCCGGAAGAGCTCCGAGCCTACCCGTCAAACGGGTGCGTCCTAGCCATAACATACTGGGGGACGGAGAACTAGAAAGAACTGGAACGAATTAGAACGAACGAGAATAGAAGTTGTGAGGACTATCCCGAATGCTCAGCAGGCAAGCACTACAACACACAGGCGCTAGTGGTAGGCAACGATTTCCACCTGCAAAGGGAACTCTGGATGTGCCTTCGGACCAGCCGGTCTCAGACAGCCCTGTTAACTGTGCTCTGGATTGCGGATCCCGAAGTCTTCAGTAAAGAGGTAAAGAGACTGCAACCCTGTGTCCTCGTTATTCTCTGCACCTCACACCATCACCATCCACCTTACTGGGAAGCCCTGGGGACATACTTCACCTGTGGGAAGGTATACCATCTAGCTGCCATCACATCACCCCAGTGGACCCCAAGCAGCGTCAGTCACCCTTACCGAACACCACAGGTGGCGTCACAAACCCTTGACAGACTCGTATCACCTTTCATCGGGCGCCCCTTAGCAGGGTCACCGTGACATCCCCAGAACTGAGCCAGCAGAGGACCGGTACCGAGTAACCTGTGGCCCTGTGTCTGGGGGCGCTCCAATTTGGCGTCACGAACAGGATCTACTTAAGCCTGAGAAGCAGGTCATGTGTGCCTTGGAACTGTGATTGAATTGTACTTGAACCGTGATTTATTGCAAGGACTGTGTATTGCTGATTGCTGCAAGATTCCCGCCAAAGCCGCCGCCATTACAGCGCCACGAGGAGCGCAGGAGAAGAAGAAGGGCGTGGAAGTGGGCGTGAACAAGCTGAAGAGCGCGAACGACAATGACCGCCCAGTCTAAATATTTCTGTACCTTGACGACGTGTCCGTCAGCGGCCGAGATCCGCCTCCTGATTCTCAATGGAGGGCAGAGACAAAGAAAACGGAACTGCCCACAAAGGAGAGAGCGGGAAAGAGACCAGGAAGCGACCCATGTGGAGGACGCCATGGCCAGTCGCTCAGACCCAGAATGTGGGGTTGAAGCAGAGGGCTCCCCCAGCTACCCGGACGAGCACAGCACCCAGATCTCCACGGCGGGGACCGGTCTCCTGCAGGGTGAGATGGAGGACTTAAGGGAGCAGCTCCTCCAGTTGCGGCTGGAGACCAAGGCCTCGTGCCAGGAGGCACCAGCGGAGGACCCCCTGACATTGGTTCCTTTGCCGCCACCGGAGCCGGCTGCGATGGAGGAAGCCGTATCGGCCGGTGAGTCCGCCGACCCCGTCCCGCAGGCGGAGGACCTGTTAATAGGCCTCGTTGCAGTGCTTCCTCTCCCTGGGACCCATACGCTCCAGCGTCTCCCGCACTGGGATCGGGCCACAGGCATGGAGCACTTTCTAAAAGCCCCGATCTCGCCGATTGTTATGCCAGACGAGGTCTATGCAGAGCACACAGTGTGTCGCTGGGTGAATCCGGGATCTGACTTCATGGGGTTCCCCGGGGTGAAGACACAGGAAGGGGAGATGGTGGAGGCCCTCAGCTGGGAAGAATACCAGGCCCAGCTGGACCGGCAGTGGGAGCAGGAGAGGAAGTATCAGGCCGGGCGAGAGGCCCACTACCGGCGGGACCTCGCGGTGAAGGACCGGGCCCGCAAAGACCGTACCACCCACCAGGCCCCGCGCAGGCAGGGCACTGTTGTGGATTTTAAGCTCCATGGGGGATGGGGCTTCATCAAGGAGCCGGACCTGTATGCAGAGGTCTTTGTGAACTGGAGGGATGTGGAGTCCCATTTCAGAGAGGGACACCCGGACCGGGATCTCTACCCAGGGGACGAGGTCATCTACACCCAGCACTTTGGGGAAAGGGGGTGGTTCGCCCTGAACGTCCACAAGCGGCGAGGCCCCGTGACATACCCGACTAAAGTGTCGGAGAAGCCGTCCCCCGTGGCAAAGGCGCCCCCTTGCGACCGGACAACCACTGTCACCAAGACTACGGTGGTTACTCTAACATGCACCATTGTCAAGACCACCACCTGCACCATGGATACCACTACCACAGTGGTAGCTGAGGGATTGGCTTCAGGAGTGGTTAATACCCAGGCTGTGTCGGGGTCCAGAACAGTAGCCACCCAAACCCCTGCCTGGAGCGAAGGAGCTCCTGGGACCACACCTGGTGGCCGCAGGTATCCGGGTGGATGGCCCTGCCCACTGCTGCCTGCGGAGCTACAACCTTCGCAGAAATAAACCTCGAAGACCTGAACTTGTACATAGTTATCTAACTGTTTGTTCTTCTTGTTGCTGCTGCTAAAACCCGCTCAGGGTTAACTCTTAGGGATCCCTTCGTTTACCCGGGATCCCTATTGTTTTATGTTTTCTTTTGCACAAGTTCATCACTGTTTAAAGGACTGCCGGATCATGGACGGTGAATGATTCAAAAACTGTTTTTGTTTTTGTTGTTCGCACCTTATTAAAGGTGCCCTCTACTGGTTTTACAACGAAAGAAGGCTTTGTGAAGAGACTGCTTTGAACACAGCACAGAAGGTCTTGCTTTCAAACGGACTTGCAGACAGAGAGAATCTGCACTACCTCAAAGAGACTTGGTTCCCTCTTAAAGGGAATGTTCACATGTTGCATTTAAGTATAATGTTGCCTTAGGAAAGTTAAAGAGTTGTAATAATGTTGAGATTTAGAAACTGTTGATAATGTTACTAGAGATTGAGGACAGGAAAAGTTGAAAACCGAATTTCAACATAGTGAACCCGTAGGGGTTAGAGAGTCCTCCTGAGAACCATTGGAAGATGGTTGGTTGCTGATAGAAAGACAATGACAGTAGGCCCAGCCAAGGAGCTAGGCGGTCCTGCATTGGCGAAGTTAGAAAATAAAGAAAAAGTTGAGTTTGCCTTATAGTACTTTATAGTAAGCCTTTAGTGGGTTCAGCCTATACGCCCTTAAAGGAGAAGTTAAATTATTGTTCAGAATTTGCACTTAGTAGAATACCCGGCAGGGTACTAGAAGCTATTTATAGTCAGAATGTTATTTAAAATATTTAACCTTGTTTTTGTTTGTAACGTTCAAGTGTCCTCACCTCCCATAAAGCGAAGCATTGTTATATTTACTTGTTTCAAGCATTCCAAAATTTAGTATATCTTTTACTAACATGTATTGTTGCTCTTCTTCCCAGTCCAGGAGTACTGGATTTAACCGGGGGGGGGGGGGGGGGTTTGGGGAGAACAGCACCCCAGAGACCTGGTCGTTGCAGTAACGTTGCTCTGCCACTAAGGGGAGTGATGGTACGTCTGATGGCACTAAAGTTCTTCTGACCAGGTATCACCAGCACACATTACTCTTCACACTCCGGCCACTAGGGGGAGCAAAAGGTTTTATTTATTAGGCCACTCCTCACACTGGTAAAACTGGGGGTTGGATAGGAAGTTAGTCAGAAGCTGACTGGGTTTGATTCAGGCAACATCCCGTGGCAGGGGGTGTTGCAGGGGGAAGATTCAGGGGGGTCCCTGTCAGGCGTGGGAACCTGGCAGGTACTTAGCGACAAGAACAGAACGTTACGGAACCGCGCCTGCACTACCCGCGGTGGTATCCTAAGAAAGAGACACGAAGCGAAGCATATTGTGGACAGTGAGAAACGAGATCAAGCACAAAGGAGAGCCAGTAGGAGTCGTGCCCGGAGAACGGCAACATCCTACTGAGGCGCGTACCCGGTGCCCGGAACACCGAGGAAGTGACTGACTTTATGCCTTACTTCAAATACCGCAGGACAGTTAATTATAGGTTTGCTGTCTACCTTACATCACCTAAGCAGACATAGGGGGCAACGCGTGGAGAGGGGCGTCTCTAGGGTCCCGGAAGAGCTCCAAGCCTACCCGTCAAACGGGTGCATCCTAGCCATAACATACTGGGGAACGGAAAACTAGAAAGAACTGGAACGAACGAGAATAGAAGTTGTGAGGACTATCCCGAATGCTCAGCAGGCAAGCACTACAACACACAGGCGCTAGTGGTAGGCAACGATTTCCACCTGCAAAGGGAACTCTGGATGTGCCTTCGGACCGGCCGGTCTCAGACAGCCCTGTTAACTGTGCTCTGGATTGCGGATCCCGAAGTCTTCAGTAAAGAGGTAAAGAGACTGCAACCCTGTGTCCTCGTTATTGTCTGCACCTCACACCATCACCATCCACTTTACTGGGAAGCCCTGGGGACATACTTCACCTGTGGGAAGGTATACCATCTAGCTGCCATCACATGACCCCAGTGGAACCCAAGCAGCGTCGGTCACCCTGACCGAACACCACAGGTGGCGTCACAAACCCTTGACAGACTCGTATCACCTTTCACCCGTGGTGTTCGGCCAGGGTTGGCCGACGCTGCAGTTCAGGTCCACTGGGGCCGATGGTGACACAGCGAGGATGTTTCAGCTCTCCACGGGTAGAGCGGGCCCCAGGGCAGATTTAGAGTAAATTAAATAATGGGTTACTGGGCAGGTGATGCAGTAAATAATTCTGAGAACATGGCAGGATGCAGTCTTCACATCTTACTCACAGTTTCTTAGGTGATAATCACCAGCCGGGTGCTGTGTCCTCCGGGTCGGTGATCCAACCAGCTCTCAGGTAGTTTTGGGAGCGGTGCACTTTTCCGGGACCCCCTTCATATGTACCTTTCCGGGTCATCTCTCCCTGTGCTGGCCCACGCTCTCCTGCCTTGCGCCTCACACACAGTGTCCAAAGCCAGTAGCGTCAGGTCCTGTCAGGCGACGTCCTCCTGGTCCCCTTGACCCTATGTGGCTGCCTTTTTAGTGAATGTGTGTAGATTTGGATGTGGCACACAGAGACACCACAGCCTCCGGTTTGCTAGCTGAGTCCTACAGTCTCTCCACTAGTCTGGGGCCGGTCCCCACTGCAACCTGGTCCCTCCACCCGACTACAGTTGACGTGGATTCGGATGCCACGGGTGGATTCTTCACTTCCCTGGCCCCTAGGACACCTTCTTTCTCGAGCTTCTCTTCCACCAACTCCTCCTCCCTCCTGTTTCCATAACACCTCACTCCCAAATGTCACTCTAACTTTACTTCCTCCACCCACACCCTCTACCTAGTTCCCCCTCAAGCCTGAGATGGGGCCCTCCCTAAATAGGGTCCGTCCAGATCCCCTGGCCTGGAGTGGTGTTGGATGCTACTGTGCGGGTTCTTAGGAATGAGCGCGTTAATGACATTCGATGATGTCGCGGCTTGTGATTGGTCGCGTGAGCGGTCACATGACCGCTCAGCGACCAATCACAAGCCGCGACGTCATCGAAGGCCCTTTGCGCGCTCATTCTTCGGAAAGAAAGCAAGGCGGTTGCAGCGGTGACGACCAGGGCGCGTCAGAGGATAAGTATATCAATATTTTTTATTTTTATTCTTTATTTTACACATTAATCTTAATCCCGATACCGATTCCCGATATCACAAAAATATCGGAACTCGGTATCGGAATTCCGATACCGCAAATATCGGCCGATACCCGTTACTTGCGGTATCGGAATGCTCAACACTACTCCCTTCCTTACCCAAGAGTGGGGTACCACACCTCTGGCTGAGGTGCAGTACCTCTGTGGCGACTGGACCCTCAGGGACGCCACACTTATGTCAGCAGACTCAAGGGCTCCATGAAAATGGCAGCAAAACAATTCCACTACTGTGAATTGTGCAGCCCACAGAGGCATGCCCAATTCACAGCAGTGACAGCTCCGTTATAATAGACTAGCTATTGAACCCGTTCTACGCCCGGGTGGCGAGCATTTATATTGATATATGGTCTCCATCCTGGTATGTGCTGCTCCATCCTGCGTCCCCATCCTGTCATGTGCTGCTCCATCCTGCGTCCCCATCCTGTCATGCGCTGCTCCATCCTGCGTCCCCATCCTGTCATGTGCTGCTCCCATCCTGCGTCCCCATCCTGTCATGCGCTGCTCCATCCTGCGTCCCCATCCTGTCATGTGCTGCTCCATCCTGCGTCCCCATCCTGTCATGCGCTGCTCCCATCCTGCGTCCCCATCCTGTCATGCACTGCTCCCATCCTGCGTCCCCATCCTGTGATGCGCTGCTCCCATCCTGTGATGCGCTGCTCCCATCCTGCGTCCCCATCCTGTCATGTGCTGCTCCATCCTGCGTCCCCATCCTGTCATGTGCTGCTCCATCCTGCGTCCCCATCCTGTCATGCGCTGCTCCATCCTGCGCCTCCATTCTGTCATGCGCTGCTCCCATCCTGCATCCCCATCCTGTCATGCGCTGCTCCCATCCTGCGTCCCCATCCTGTCATGTGCTGCTCCATCCTACGTCCCCATCCTGTCATGTGCTGCTCCCATCCTGCGTCCCCATCCTGTCATGCGCTGCTCCATCCTGCGTCCCCATCCTGTCATGCGCTGCTCCCATCCTGCGTCCCCATCCTGTGATGCGCTGCTCCCATCCTGCGTCCCCATCCTGTCATGTGCTGCTCCATCCTGCGTCCCCATCCTGTCATGTGCTGCTCCATCCTGCGTCCCCATCCTGTCATGTGCTGCTCCCATCCTGCGTCCCCATCCTGTCATGCGCTGCTCCATCCTGCGTCCCCATCCTGTCATGCACTGCTCCCATCCTGCGTCCCCATCCTGTGATGCGCTGCTCCCATCCTGCGTCCCCATCCTGTCATGTGCTGCTCCATCCTGCGTCCCCATCCTGTCATGTGCTGCTCCATCCTGCGTCCCCATCCTGTCATGTGCTGCTCCTATCCTGCGTCCCCATCCTGTCATGCGCTGCTCCCATCCTGCGTCCCCATCCTGTGATGTGCTGCTCCCATCCTGTGATGCGCTGCTCCCATCCTGCGTCCCCATCCTGTCATGCGCTGCTCCATCCTGCGTCCCCATCCTGTCATGCGCTGCTCCCATCCTGCGTCCCCATCCTGTGATGCGCTGCTCCCATCCTGCGTCCCCATCCTGTCATGTGCTGCTCCATCCTGCGCCCCATCCTGTCATGTGCTGCTCCATCCTGCGTCCCCATCCTGTCATGTGCTGCTCCTATCCTGCGTCCCCATCCTGTCATGCGCTGCTCCCATCCTGCGTCCCCATCCTGTGATGTGCTGCTCCCATCCTGTGATGCGCTGCTCCCATCCTGCGTCCCCATCCTGTCATGTGCTGCTCCATCCTACGTCCCCATCCTGTCATGTGCTGCTCCCATCCTGCGTCCCCATCCTGTCATGCGCTGCTCCATCCTGCGTCCCCATCCTGTCATGCGCTGCTCCCATCCTGTGATGCGCTGCTCCCATCCTGCGTCCCCATCCTGTCATGTGCTGCTCCATCCTGCGTCCCCATCCTGTCATGTGCTGCTCCATCCTGCGTCCCCATCCTGTCATGTGCTGCTCCCATCCTGCCATGCGCTGCTCCATCCTGCGTCCCCATCCTGTCATGCACTGCTCCCATCCTGCGTCCCCATCCTGTGATGCGCTGCTCCCATCCTGCGTCCCCATCCTGTCATGTGCTGCTCCATCCTGCGTCCCCATCCTGTCATGTGCTGCTCCATCCTGCGTCCCCATCCTGTCATGTGCTGCTCCTATCCTGCGTCCCCATCCTGTCATGCGCTGCTCCCATCCTGCGTCCCCATCCTGTGATGTGCTGCTCCCATCCTGTGATGCGCTGCTCCCATCCTGCGTCCCCATCCTGTCATGTGCTGCTCCATCCTGCGTCCCCATCCTGTCATGTGCTGCTCCATCCTGCGTCCCTATCCTGTCATGTGCTGCTCCATCCTGCGTCCCCATCCTGTCATGTGCTGCTCCATCCTGCGTCCCCATCCTGTCATGCGCTGCTCCATCCTGCGTCCCCATCCTGTCATGCACTGCTCCCATCCTGCGTCCCCATCCTGTGATGCGCTGCTCCCATCCTGCGTCCCCATCCTGTCATGTGCTGCTCCATCCTGCGTCCCCATCCTGTCATGTGCTGCTCCATCCTGCGTCCCCATCCTGTCATGTGCTGCTCCTATCCTGCGTCCCCATCCTGTCATGCGCTGCTCCCATCCTGCGTCCCCATCCTGTGATGTGCTGCTCCCATCCTGTGATGCGCTGCTCCCATCCTGCGTCCCCATCCTGTCATGTGCTGCTCCATCCTGCGTCCCCATCCTGTCATGTGCTGCTCCATCCTGCGTCCCCATCCTGTCATGTGCTGCTCCATCCTGCGTCCCCATCCTGTCATGTGCTGCTCCATCCTGCGTCCCCATCCTGTCATGTGCTGCTCCATCCTGCGTCCCCATCCTGTCATGCGCTGCTCCCATCCTGCGTCCCCATCCTGTCATGCGCTGCTCCCATCCTGCGTCCCCATCCTGTCATGCGCTGCTCCCATCCTGCATCCCCATCCTGTCATGCGCTGCACCCATCCTGCGTTCCCATCCTGTCATGCGCTACACCCATCCTGCGTCCCCATCCTTATGTGCTGCTCCATCCTGCGTCCCCATCCTGTCATGTGCTGCTCCCATCCTGCGTCTCCATCCTGTCATGCGCTGCTCCCATCCTGCGTCCCCATCCTGTCATGCGCTGCACCCATCCTGCGTCCCAATCCTTATGTGCTGCTGCATCCTGCGTCCCCATCCTGTCATGCGCTGCTCCCATCCTGCGCCTCCATTCTGTCATGCGCTGCTCCCATCCTGCATCCCCATCCTGTCATGCGCTGCTCCCATCCTGCGTCCCCATCCTGTCATGTGCTGCTCCATCCTACGTCCCCATCCTGTCATGTGCTGCTCCCATCCTGCGTCCCCATCCTGTCATGCGCTGCTCCATCCTGCGTCCCCATCCTGTCATGCGCTGCACCCATCCTGCGTCCCCATCCTTATGTGCTGCTCCATCCTGCGTCCCCATCCTGTCATGTGCTGCTCCCATCCTGCGTCTCCATCCTGTCATGCGCTGCTCCCATCCTGCGTCCCCATCCTGTCATGCGCTGCACCCATCCTGCGTCCCAATCCTTATGTGCTGCTGCATCCTGCATCCCCATCCTGTCATGCGCTGCTCCCATCCTGCGCCTCCATTCTGTCATGCGCTGCTCCCATCCTGCATCCCCATCCTGTCATGCGCTGCTCCCATCCTGCGTCCCCATCCTGTCATGTGCTGCTCCCATCCTGCGTCCCCATCCTGTCATGCGCTGCTCCATCCTGCGTCCCCATCCTGTCATGCGCTGCTCCCATCCTGCGTCCCCATCCTGTGATGCGCTGCTCCCATCCTGCGTCCCCATCCTGTCATGTGCTGCTCCATCCTGCGTCCCCATCCTGTCATGTGCTGCTCCATCCTGCGTCCCCATCCTGTCATGTGCTGCTCCCATCCTGCGTCCCCATCCTGTCATGCGCTGCTCCATCCTGCGTCCCCATCCTGTCATGCACTGCTCCCATCCTGCATCCCCATCCTGTGATGCGCTGCTCCCATCCTGCGTCCCCATCCTGTCATGTGCTGCTCCATCCTGCGTCCCCATCCTGTCATGTGCTGCTCCTATCCTGCGTCCCCATCCTGTCATGCGCTGCTCCCATCCTGCGTCCCCATCCTGTGATGTGCTGCTCCCATCCTGTGATGCGCTGCTCCCATCCTGCGTCCCCATCCTGTCATGTGCTGCTCCATCCTGCGTCCCCATCCTGTCATGTGCTGCTCCATCCTGCGTCCCCATCCTGTCATGTGCTGCTCCATCCTGCGTCCCCATCCTGTCATGTGCTGCTCCATCCTGCGTCCCCATCCTGTCATGTGCTGCTCCATCCTGCGTCCCCATCCTGTCATGCGCTGCTCCCATCCTGCGTCCCCATCCTGTCATGCGCTGCTCCCATCCTGCGTCCCCATCCTGTCATGCGCTGCTCCCATCCTGCGTCCCCATCCTGACATGCGCTGCTCCCATCCTGCGTCCCCATCCTGTCATGCGCTGCACCCATCCTGCGTTCCCATCCTGTCATGCGCTGCACCCATCCTGCGTCCCCATCCTTATGTGCTGCTCCATCCTGCGTCCCCATCCTGTCATGTGCTGCTCCCATCCTGCGTCCCCATCCTGTCATGCGCTGCTCCCATCCTGCGTCCCCATCCTGTCATGCGCTGCACCCATCCTGCGTCCCAATCCTTATGTGCTGCTGCATCCTGCGTCCCCATCCTTATGTGCTGCTCCATCCTGCGTCCCCATCCTTTCATGTGCTGCTCCATCCTGCGTCCCCATTCTGTTATGTGCTGCTCCCATCCTGCGTCCCCATCCTGTGATGCGCTGCTCCCATCCTGCGTCCCCATCCTGTCATGTGCTGCTCCATCCTGCGTCCCCATCCTGTCATGTGCTGCTCCATCCTGCGTCCCCATCCTGTCATGTGCTGCTCCCATCCTGCGTCCCCATCCTGTCATGCGCTGCTCCATCCTGCGTCCCCATCCTGTCATGCACTGCTCCCATCCTGCGTCCCCATCCTGTGATGCGCTGCTCCCATCCTGCGTCCCCATCCTGTCATGTGCTGCTCCATCCTGCGTCCCCATCCTGTCATGTGCTGCTCCATCCTGCGTCCCCATCCTGTCATGTGCTGCTCCTATCCTGCGTCCCCATCCTGTCATGCGCTGCTCCCATCCTGCGTCCCCATCCTGTGATGTGCTGCTCCCATCCTGTGATGCGCTGCTCCCATCCTGCGTCCCAATCCTTATGTGCTGCTGCATCCTGCGTCCCCATCCTTATGTGCTGCTCCATCCTGCGTCCCCATCCTTTCATGTGCTGCTCCATCCTGCGTCCCCATTCTGTTATGTGCTGCTCCCATCCTGCGTCCCCATCCTGTGATGCGCTGCTCCCATCCTGCGTCCCCATCCTGTCATGTGCTGCTCCATCCTGCGTCCCCATCCTGTCATGTGCTGCTCCATCCTGCGTCCCCATCCTGTCATGTGCTGCTCCCATCCTGCGTCCCCATCCTGTCATGCGCTGCTCCATCCTGCGTCCCCATCCTGTCATGCACTGCTCCCATCCTGCGTCCCCATCCTGTGATGCGCTGCTCCCATCCTGCGTCCCCATCCTGTCATGTGCTGCTCCATCCTGCGTCCCCATCCTGTCATGTGCTGCTCCATCCTGCGTCCCCATCCTGTCATGCGCTGCTCCCATCCTGCGTCCCCATCCTGTCATGCGCTGCTCCATCCTGCGTCCCCATCCTGTCATGCACTGCTCCCATCCTGCGTCCCCATCCTGTGATGCGCTGCTCCCATCCTGCGTCCCCATCCTGTCATGTGCTGCTCCATCCTGCGTCCCCATCCTGTCATGTGCTGCTCCATCCTGCGTCCCCATCCTGTCATGTGCTGCTCCATCCTGCGTCCCCATCCTGTCATGTGCTGCTCCATCCTGCGTCCCCATCCTGTCATGCGCTGCTCCCATCCTGCGTCCCCATCCTGTCATGCGCTGCTCCCATCCTGCGTCCCCATCCTGTCATGCGCTGCACCCATCCTGCGTCCCAATCCTTATGTGCTGCTGCATCCTGCGTCCCCATCCTTATGTGCTGCTCCATCCTGCGTCCCCATCCTTTCATGTGCTGCTCCATCCTGCGTCCCCATCCTGTTATGTGCTGCTCCCATCCTGCGTCCCCATCCTTATGTGCTGCTCCCATCCAGCGTCCCCATCCTTATGTGCTGCTCCATCCTGCGTCCCCATCCTGTTATGTGCTGCTCCATCCTGCGTCCCCATCCTTATGTGCTGCTGCATCCTGCGTCCCCATCCTTATGTGCTGCTCCATCCTGCGTCCCCATCCTGTTATGTGCTGCTCCATCCTGCGTCCCCATCCTTATGTGCTGCTGCATCCTGCGTCCCCATCCTTATGTGCTGCTCCATCCTGCGTCCCCATCCTTTCATGTGCTGCTCCATCCTGCGTCCCCATCCTGTTATGTGCTGCTCCCATCCTGCGTCCCCATCCTTATGTGCTGCTCCCATCCTGCGTCCCCATCCTTATGTGCTGCTCCCATCCCGCGTCCCCATCCTTATGTGCTGCTCCCATCCTGCGTCCCCATCCTTAGGTGCTGCTGCATCCTGCGTCCCCATCCTTATGTGCTGCTGCATTCTGCGTCCCCATCCTTATGTGCTGCTCCATCCTGCGTCCCCATCCTTATGTGCTGCTGCATCCTGCGTCCCCATCCTTATGTGCTGCTCCATCCTGCGTCCCCATCCTTATGTGCTGCTCCATCCTGCGTCCCCATCCTTATGTGCTGCTCCATCCTGCGTCCCCATCCTTATGTGCTGCTCCATCCTGCGTCCCCATCCTGTTATGTGCTGCTCCATCCTGTTATGTGCTGCTCCATCCTGCGTCCCCATCCTTATGTGCTGCTGCATCCTGCGTCCCCATCCTTATGTGCTGCTGCATCCTGCGTCCCCCATCCTTATGTGCTGCTCCATCCTGCGTCCCCATCCTTATGTGCTGCTGCATCCTGCGTCCCCATCCTTATGTGCTGCTCCATCCTGCGTCCCCATCCTTTCATGTGCTGCTCCATCCTGCGTCCCCATCCTGTTATGTGCTGCTCCCATCCTGCGTCCCCATCCTTATGTGCTGCTCCCATCCTGCGTCCCCATCCTTATGTGCTGCTCCCATCCTGCGTCCCCATCCTTATGTGCTGCTCCATCCTGCGTCCCCATCCTGTTATGTGCTGCTCCATCCTGCGTCCCCATCCTTAGGTGCTGCTGCATTCTGCGTCCCCATCCTTATGTGCTGCTGCATTCTGCGTCCCCATCCTTATGTGCTGCTCCATCCTGCGTCCCCATCCTTATGTGCTGCTGCATCCTGCGTCCCCATCCTTATGTGCTGCTCCATCCTGCGTCCCCATCCTTATGTGCTGCTCCATCCTGCGTCCCCATCCTTATGTGCTGCTCCATCCTGCGTCCCCATCCTTATGTGCTGCTCCATCCTGCGTCCCCATCCTTATGTGCTGCTCCATCCTGCGTCCCCATACTGCCTCTGACCCGCTCGGCGCCGAGTGCTGGGGGGCCTGAGCAGGCGGGGACACCGGCGCGCTGTGGGGGTCAGGTGTCGGTATCGCCGCCAGCTCAGGCTCCCCAGCACTTACTATATTCACCTGTCCTGCGTTCCATCGCTGAGCGCCGCCATCTTCCCGGTCTCCTGGCCATGACTGTTCAGTCAGAGGGCGGCGCCGGCGCGCATTAAGCGCGTCATCGCGCCCTCTGAACTGAAGGTCACAGGCCGAAGACCGGGAAGATGGCGGCGCTCAGCGATGGAACGGGGACAGGTGAATATAGCTCATACTCACCCTCCTGGCGGTCCCTGCTTCTCTGTTGGAGATCGCGGTGTGCGTTCAGTGTGAACGCACACCGCGATCTCCCGGGAGCGTCACTCTGTGAGGCCCAGACTGCGCCGGCGCAGTCTATAAAGGCTTCGGACAGAGTGACGCTCCCAGCGTTATATTATAGATAGGGTCGGAGTCCATCTGTTATCTCCTATGACCATGGGGTGCCGTATTATGACATTGAAAGTGTTGTGCTGCTACTGTAAAAGCAAGATGTCAGCCCCCAGTGCCTTCTTTAAACTCCTATAACACACAAAATATGTTTCAATTGCATTCAAAACTTGGTTCTAACAGCATGTTATGCTAAACTACATTGATTTATCAATAATCTATAGATGTGGTACCTTCCCTTTAAGCATCCTTTAGAAATGTTATACTTGGCAATAAGACACTTTAATATCTATTACAGGTGGATAACTCAATTAAAAGGAGTCTAAGAGTACAAAATGATTGTTCATACCAAACATAGGGGCTCAGTATACCCATGTAGTGGTCTATTAGTTTTTCTTGCACTTTTCCACCTACTTGTTTTCTATCAGTCTCTCTCCTTCTCTGACTCTTGTAAAGAGACCACTGGAGCACTAAGCCTAAGGCCGGCTTCACACTTGCGAGTTTTACGGACGTAAGAGCGCAGAAACTACGTCCGTAAAACTCGCAAAACATACGGCACAATTATTCTCTATGCCCCTGCTCCTATCTGCCGTATTAAACTGATCAGTATTATACGGCTTTCTACGGCCGTAGAAAATCGCAGCATGCTGCGTTTGTCACCGTATTGCGCAAATAAAACGTCAATGAAAGTCTATGGAAGCCCCAAAAATACGGATTACACACGGACCAGCAATGTGACTTGCGAGAAATACGCAGCGGTGTTAGCGAGAAAAGCCGGTAATTCAGTGCGGTGTACAGTAAAATCACACTGACAGCTTACAGTAGAATAGGTAGAATAAATGTGCACACATAGAATAGGTATATATATATATATATATATATATATAAAATCAGTGAGACACATATATGTATATATATTAATATTTCTTCCAGCGCTAGACAGCTTTAAAGCCGGTTATTCAACCCGACATGATATGAGACCTGGTTACATACAGTAAACCATCTCGTATCACCATTTTTTTGCATATTCCACACTACTGTTAGTAGTGTGTCTATGCAAAATTTGGCCGTTCTAGCTAGTAAATTAAGGGGTTAAATGGCGGAAAAAATTGGCGTGGGCTCTTGCACAATTTTCTCCGCCAGAGTAGTAAAGCCAGTGACTGAGGGCAGATATTAATAGCCTGGAGAGGGTCCATGGTTATTGCCCCCCCCCCCCCCCCGGCTAAAAACATCTGCCCCCAGCCACCCCAGAAAAGGCACATCTGGAAGATGCGCCTATTCTGGCACTTGGCCACTCTCTTCCCATTCCCGTGTAGCGGTGGGATATGGGGTAATGAAGGGTTAATGCCACCTTGCTATTGTAAGGTGACATTAAGCCAAATTAATAATGGAGAGGCGTCAATTATGACACCTATCCATTATTAATCCAATACTAGTAAAGGGTTAAAAAAACACAAACACATTATTAAAAATTATTTTAATGAAATAAAAACAAAGGTTGTTGTAATATTTTATTTAACGCCAAAATCCAATCACTGAAGACCCTCGTTCTGTAACAAAAAAAACATAATAAACCAACAATATCCTTACCTTCCGCAGATCTGTAAAGTCCAACGATGTAAATCCATCTGAAGGGGTTAAAATATTTTGCAGCCACGAGCTTTGCTAATGCAGCAGCTCATGTCTGCAAAACCCCGGGGAATGAAGGTAAAGTAGGTCATTGACCTATATTTACCTGCATTTGCGGTGAGGCGCCCTCTGCTGGCTGTTCCTAGATCGTGGGAACTTTCCTAGAAAGCTCCCTGGCTCGAGATCATAAGAGGGCACCCTCTGCTGATTGTCCTCATATGAACTCGAGCCTGGGAGCTTTCTAGGAAAGTTCCCACGATCTAGGAACAGCCAGCAGAGGGCGCCTCACCGCAAATGCAGGTAAATATAGGTAATTGACCTACTTTACCTACATTCTGCGGGGTTTTGACTTTACAGATCTGCGGAAGGTAAGGATATTGTTGGTTTATTATTTTTTTTTTGTTACAGAACGAGGGTCTTCAGTGATTGGATTGGGCGTTAAATAAAATATTACAACAACCTTTGTTTTTATTTCATTAAAATAATTTTTAATAATGTGTTTGTGTTTTTTTAACCCTTTACTAGTATTGGATTAATAATGGATAGGTGTCATAATTGACGCCTCTCCATTATTAATTTGGCTTAATGTCACCTTACAATAGCAAGGTGGCATTTACCCTTCATTACCCCATATCCCACCGCTACACGGGAATGGGAAGAGAGTGGCCAAGTGCCAGAATAGGCGCATCTTCCAGATGTGCCTTTTCTGGGGTGACTGGGGGCAGGTGTTTTTAGCCAGTGGGGGGCCAATAACCATGGACCCTCTCCAGGCTATTAATATCTGCCCTCAGTCACTGGCTTTACTACTCTGGCGGAGAAAATTGTGCGGGAGCCCACGCCAATTTTTTCCGCCATTTAACCCCTTAATTTACTAGCTAGAACGGCCAAATTTTGCATAGACACACTACTAACATTATTGTGTGGAATATGCAAAAAAAATGGTGATATGAGATGGTTTACTGTATGTAAACCAGGTCTCATATCATGTCGGGTTTAGGAAGGAGAAAGCAAAAGCCGGTAATTGAATTACCGGCTTTCTGCTATATCGCGCTGGATGAAATATTAATATATATACATATACAGTGGGGCAAAAAAGTATTTAGTCAGTCAGCAATAATGCAAGTTCCACCACTTAAAAAGATGAGAGGCGTCTGTAATTTACATCATAGGTAGACCTCAACTATGGGAGACAAACTGAGAAAAAAAATCCAGAAAATCACATTGTCTGTTTTTTTAACAATTTATTTGCATATCATGGTGGAAAATAAGTATTTGGTCAGAAACAAAATTTCATCTTAATACTTTGTAATATATCCTTTGTTGGCAATGACAGAGGTCAAACATTTTCTGTAAGTCTTCACAAGGTTGCCACACACTGTTGTTGGTATGTTGGCCCATTCCTCCATGCAGATCTCCTCTAGAGCAGTGATGTTTTTGGCTTTTCGCTTGGCAACACGGACTTTCAACTCCCTCCAAAGGTTTTCTATAGGGTTGAGATCTGGAGACTGGCTAGGCCACTCCAGGACCTTGAAATGCTTCTTACGAAGCCACTCCTTCGTTGCCCTGGCGGTGTGCTTTGGATCATTGTCATGTTGAAAGACCCAGCCACGTTTCATCTTCAATGCCCTTGCTGATGGAAGGAGGTTTGCACTCAAAATCTCACGATACATGGCCCCATTCATTCTTTCATGTACCTGGATCAGTCGTCCTGGCCCCTTTGCAGAGAAACAGCCCCAAAGCATGATGTTTCCACCACCATGCTTTACAGTAGGTATGGTGTTTGATGGATGCAACTCAGTATTCTTTTTCCTCCAAACACGACAAGTTGTGTTTCTACCAAACAGTTCCAGTTTGGATTCATCAGACCATAGGACATTCTCCCAAAACTCCTCTGGATCATCCAAATGCTCTCTAGCAAACTTCAGACGGGCCCGGACATGTACTGGCTTAAGCAGTGGGACACGTCTGGCACTGCAGGATCTGAGTCCATGGTGGCGTAGTGTGTTACTTATGGTAGGCCTTGTTACATTGGTCCCAGCTCTCTGCAGTTCATTCACTAGGTCCCCCCGCGTGGTTCTGGGATTTTTGCTCACCGTTCTTGTGATCATTCTGACCCCACGGGGTGGGATTTTGCGTGGAGCCCCAGATCGAGGGAGATTATCAGTGGTCTTGTATGTCTTCCATTTTCTAATTATTGCTCCCACTGTTGATTTCTTCACTCCAAGCTGGTTGGCTATTGCAGAGTCAGTCTTCCCAGCCTGGTGCAGGGCTACAATTTTGTTTCTGGTGTCCTTTGACAGCTCTTTGGTCTTCACCATAGTGGAGTTTGGAGTCAGACTGTTTGAGGGTGTGCACAGGTGTCTTTTTATACTGATAACAAGTTTAAACAGGTGCCATTACTACAGGTAATGAGTGGAGGAAAGAGGAGACTCTTAAAGAAGAAGTTACAGGTCTGTGAGAGCCAGAAATCTTGATTGTTTGTTTCTGACCAAATACTTATTTTCCACCATAATATGCAAATAAATTGTTTAAAAAACAGACAATGTGATTTTCTGGATTTTTTTTTTTCAGTTTGTCACCCATAGTTGAGGTCTACCTATGATGTAAATTACAGACGCCTCTCATCTTTTTAAGTGGTGGAACTTGCACTATTGCTGACTGACTAAATACTTTTTTGCCCCACTGTATGTGTCTACTGACATACATACATATATATATATATATATATATATATATATATATACGGTATATATGTTTTTTTTTTTACACATGGATCCCTTGTATAGCCGTATGTCGGTTTTGCAAGCCTGCGATAAAAACACGCATTACGGCTGCCATACGGAGGATGCCATGCGCAAAAAACGCTGAAACACCCTGCCTACGGAGGAGCTACGGACCACTATTTTCGGGACTTTTCAGCGTAATACGGCCGTAATATACGGACCGTATTTTCATACGCTGAGGGTGAAGCCGGCCTTAAGGTACCGTCACACTCAGCGACGCTGCAGCAATATAGACAACGAACCGATCGCTGCAGCGTCGCTGTTTAGGTCGCTGTAGAGACGTCAAACACGGCAACTCCAGAACGATGCAGGAGCGATCCAGTGACGTAACGGTGACTCACTTATCGTTCTCGCTGGTTGTTAGCTCCAGGTAAAACGTTGCTGGCATCGTTGCTTTTGATGTCAAACATGACGATACACGCCGACCTGACGACGAAATAAAGTTCTGGACTTCTAGCTCCGACCAGCGATGTCACAGTGGGATCCAGGTCGCTGCTGTGTGTCAAACACGAGATCGCTATACAGGACGCTGCAACGTCACGGATCGTTGTCATTCTCTTTGCAAAGTTGCTGAGTGTGACAGTACCTTTAGAGGACATGACTTTGGGAGGGGTTGGACCTTTTAACTCCTGCAGTTTTGTTTATATAGCAGTGTAGATTTTAAGCAAGAGTGATGTTGCTTTAAGACAAAGGAGCACAGTATTTCTGTCTGTGCCTGGTGTATTACTGCGAAGAGGGTGGGGCTTATATAGGGGAGGTAACTGTCTCTCTGAGAGGATGGTGGGGATTGTCTCTCTGTGAGGGGGTGGGGCTTATATAGAGGAAGTAAACCTGTCTCTTTCTTTCACTGGATGAAATGGAGAAAACATCTCTGCAGTTTCAGGGAACTAGGGTTATCAGTTCACATTACAGCTGATAGAACATTCACCTCAGACATCGTGCATTAGTGTATTATCAGCTCCTACATCATCTATGGGGATTAATATTACCGCAGAAATTCATGTAGCCACCATCTTCCCTCACGTCTGCAGTGTCAGGGAGTGTAATACCGGGGTTATCACCTCACATTACAGATGATAGGAGCACATTCACCTCAGACATCGTGCAGACATGTCTGAGGTTTGCTGACTACATTGGGGTCACTCCTGTGAGTTCCTGCCGACATCAGAGATGCTGTAGTGAAACGCTGAACAGAGCAGCTCTCCTCCGGCCGCCTCCTCCAGCGCTGACAGGAGCAGATCTCCTCCGGCCGCCTCCTCCAGCGCTGACAGGAGCAGCTCTCCTCCGGCCGCCTCCTCCAGCGCTGACAGGAGCAGCTCTCCTCCGGCCGCCTCCTCCAGCGCTGACAGGAGCAGATCTCCTCCGGCCGCCTCCTCCAGCGCTGACAGGAGCAGCTCTCCTCCGGCCGCCTCCTCCAGCGCTGACAGGAGCAGCTCTCCTCCGGCCGCCTCCTCCAGCACTGACAGGAGCAGATCTCCTCCAGCACTGGCAGGAGCAGCTCTCCTCCGGCCGCCTCCTCCAGCGCTGGCAGGAGCAGCTCTCCTCCGGCCGCCTCCTCCAGCGCTGGCAGGAGCAGCTCTCCTCCGGCCGCCTCCTCCAGCGCTGGCAGGAGCAGCTCTCCTCCGGCCGCCTCCTCCAGCGCTGGCAGGAGCAGCTCTCCTCCGGCCGCCTCCTCCAGCGCTGGCAGGAGCAGCTCTCCTCCGGCCGCCTCCTCCAGCGCTGGCAGGAGCAGCTCTCCTCCGGCCGCCTCCTCCAGCGCTGGCAGGAGCAGCTCTCCTCCGGCCGCCTCCTCCAGCGCTGACAGGAGCAGCTCTCCTCCGGCCGCCTCCTCCAGCGCTGACAGGAGCAGCTCTCCTCCGGCCGCCTCCTCCAGCGCTGACAGGAGCAGCTCTCCTCCGGCCGCCTCCTCCAGCGCTGACAGGAGCAGCTCTCCTCCGGCCGCCTCCTCCAGCGCTGACAGGAGCAGCTCTCCTCCGGCCGCCTCCTCCAGCGCTGACAGGAGCAGCTCTCCTCCGGCCGCCTCCTCCAGCGCTGACAGGAGCAGATCTCCTCCGGCCGCCTCCTCCAGCGCTGACAAGAGCAGATCTCCTCCGGCCGCCTCCTCCAGCACTGACAGGCGCAGCTCTCCTCCAGCACTGACAGGCGCAGCTCTCCTCCAGCACTGACAGGCGCAGCTCTCCTCCAGCACTGACAGGCGCAGCTCTCCTCCAGCACTGACAGGCGCAGCTCTCCTCCAGCACTGACAGGCGCAGCTCTCCTCCAGCACTGACAGGCGCAGCTCTCCTCCAGCACTGACAGGCGCAGCTCTCCTCCAGCACTGACAGGCGCAGCTCTCCTCCAGCACTGACAGGCGCAGCTCTCCTCCAGCACTGACAGGCGCAGCTCTCCTCCAGCACTGACAGGCGCAGCTCTCCTCCAGCACTGACAGGCGCAGCTCTCCTCCAGCACTGACAGGCGCAGCTCTCCTCCAGCACTGACAGGCGCAGCTCTCCTCCAGCACTGACAGGCGCAGCTCTCCTCCAGCACTGACAGGCGCAGCTCTCCTCCAGCACTGACAGGCGCAGCTCTCCTCCAGCACTGACAGGCGCAGCTCTCCTCCAGCGCTGACAGGAGCAGCTCTCCTCCGGCCGCCTCCTCCAGCGCTGACAGGAACAGCTCTCCTCCGGCACTGACCGATGCAGCTCTCCTCCAGCACTGATCGGTGCAGCTCTCCTCCGGCCGCCTCCTCCAGCACTGACAGGTACTCCTCTCCGCCAGCCGCCGCCTCCTCCTCCAGCGCTGACAGTGACAGGTGCTGCTCTGCTCCGGCCGCCTCCTCCAGCACTGACAGGTGCTGCTCTCCTCCGGCCGCCTCCTCCAGCACTGACAGGTACTCCTCTCCGCCAGCCGCCGCCGCCTCCTCCTCCAGCGCTGACAGTAACAGGTGCTGTTCTGCTCCGGCCGCCTCCTCCAGCGCAGTGAGCGCACACTGACAGCGTCTAGTTCTGCTGCACTAAAATAATGCAGGCTCCGCCCCTTCCCGTGACGTCAGCGTCAGCAGTAGCGCCTATGGTGAAGGCTGAGCGGAAGTGACGTTCCCGGATGTGTTCCCCTGCAGTCCGCCTGTTTGTGCGGAGGACTCGGCTGCAGTCAGGTCCGGGGGTCGCTGCCGGTGGAGCGGAGGTCTGTGGCTCTGTAGTGTGGGGGGAGGCGGCCATGTGATGTGCGGACAGCGGACGTGTCTGCGGGGCCATGTACCGGGCACCCTGCGTCCTGGGCGCTGCCGGCTGTGACCCCCCACCTGAGCCCGTGTTCTGCCCCCGTGTGATGCGCTGATTACAGCTGACAGGGGCCTTTTTTAGGGTTTTAGATGTCTCTTTTAACCATTTGCTGCCTGTATAACTTTTAATATTGTTTTTAAACAATGAAGAAAAAGAGAAGATTTGGTCCAAAACCTGTTTCTCCAGTAGAAGTGGGTGATCCGGAGGCGTCCGCTGCTATGGACGGTGTCCCGGCTGATCCGACCAATGGCGTGGCTGATCCGCAGCCCCCCGATCAGAGGAAGCTCCTGAGCTCGCACCACTATAACCGGAACCTCCTGAGGTACCTGAACGATGACCGCCAGCGGCAGGGGTCCTTCTGCGATCTGCTGGTGGTGGTGGAGGGAGAGAAGTTCCCGGTGCACAGGGTGGTGGTGGCGGTGGGCAGCAGTTACTTCCACGCCTGCCTGAGTAAGACCCCCGGCACCGAGGTGCTGACTTTAGAACACGTCACCAGTGCCGTTTTCCAACATTTGCTTAACTTTTTGTACACGTCCGAGTTTTTGGTTCTGGAGAAGGAGATCAGCGCGGTGCTGGAGGCAGCAAAGTTTCTGGATATCATAGATGCCGTCACCTTGTTGGCTCCTGAGGACGAGCGTTTGTCTCTCGTCACATCGGACAATAGGCTGGAGAACAACCATAAGTGTCCTCAGTGCCAGCGCAACTTCTGTTATAAGAAGACACTGGAAAATCACATGGACCGAGCTCACCCGTGTAACAAAACGGACGATGTGAAGGACCCAGACCCCTCCACCAGGAAGTCCACCCGTCAGAGAAAGTGTCCAGCCAAGTTTGAAGATCAAGAGGATGGAGAAAGTGACTGTTCCTCAAGTAGTGACTCCTATAAGAGCAGTCAGGGTACATCCGAATCAGAGGATTCTAGCAGCGAGGGGAACGACGAGGGCAATGGAGCGGAAGAAGGGGACCAGTCTGTGCAAGAAGAAAATGGGGAGGCGGTATCGGTAGTTAGTCATGGACCAAGTGAGGATCTGGACAGGCTTGAAGAAAGGAACGACAGTCCTGGTGCTCTTGGAATCTTTCCTGATGGACTGGCTCCTATCATGTTAGAGAAAAGTAGCAAAAAGAATTTACAGTGTCCAAAGTGCGAGAAAGTGTTTGATCGAGTAGGTATGTAGTGTTTCTTACATGCCAGGAGGGGGGAGGATTGCAGGAGAGCATGGTGGTCTTCAGACTTGTCATTTACTCCCCAGGGAAATATGAAAGTCATACACGTGTCCACACGGGAGAAAAGCCCTTTGAGTGCGACATCTGCAACATGAGATACTCTACCAAATCCAACCTGACCGTCCACCGGAAGAGGCACAGTGGTGAGACCGAGCTGCCCAGGAAGGAACACAAGTGTCCATTTTGTAGCAAGCTTCATGCAAGTAGGAAGACTCTCGTTAAACATGTCAAGAGGTGAGAGACGTGTCTGGTTAGTGTCACGTCCATTTCCTGAGCTGATTGTTTTCTATGGGACGGTAAAGCAAGAGTAAAGGCTTGTTCACATGAAACTTTATTATGTTGGAAAACTCTGATGCAGAAAAACACAGATCTCCTACTTAAAGGGTTTCTCCACAAATAGTTTTAATCAACATTTTAATGAATTGATCTTGGAATAATAATAATTTCCACGATTTGATGTGTTTAAAATGTCCCTGTGCTGAGATAATCTTATAAATGTGCCCTACTGTGTAATGTCTGTCTGACTGTACAGGAACATGGTCTGATCATACCACATCTCCTGGGCAGGGGAGGAAGCCAAACACAATAACGTAAAACATTGCTTAAAAACTGGCAAGGAAGTGTTTTACCTGGCAGAATCAGCTGTGATCCCCTGCTGTCCTGTCTGTATACTCTCTTTTGATTCCTCCCCTGCTCAGGAGCTGTGGTATGATCAGACCATGTTCCTGCACGGTCAGACACACATCAGGGGACATTTGTAAGATTATCTCAGCACAGGAACATTTTTTCTTTAACACTACCAATTTGGAAATTATTATTCCAAGATCTATGGAATAAAATATACGTTGATCGTGGGAAACCCCTTTTTTAAGGGGTTTTCCTTTCCTAAACTACATGACTGCTATCACTCTGTGATTGCAGTCTTGTGAATTCTCACATTGCACTCACTGCGCACTATGAGGATTCTCCAGTGCCAGCAAAAAGGGCGCAACTGCAAATATACAATTTGAATCCAAGTGATCACATGCTGAGTCAATTGTATCCGGCTTTGAGTATACATATCGCATACTTCGGTCACATGCCCATTGTTCCCAGCGCCGACATTGGAGAATACTCAGAGTGCTCAGTGCGTGTGGTCTGAGGACTCATGAGTCTGCAGTCAGAGAGACATTATGCTGCACGTTCTGCTGAAACGAGTTACAGTTCCCCATAGAACTTCATGAGCACCAACTATCATGTCTTAACTCCATATTGGGAAAATCCATCTTCAGTGAAGACACATTTTTACATTACTGAGATAGGAGATGGCTAAGATTTTATATAGACGTGAAGCAATAGGTGGGAGGTGCTCTCTCCTCCCCAATACAGAGAATCTTATCAGCAGCATCTGTCATCTTCTATGGTCCTATTTGGGAGGCTGTTGTGAATTCTGTTGTCGGTCTCCCTCCTGTGGTCATGAATGGTACTTCGGCTGGTTCTGTCCATGGACTTCCTCTGGTGGGTGTTCCTGAGTTTCCTTTCACAGGTGACGAGGTTAATTCGTTAGCTGCTGCTCTATTTAACTCCACTTAGATCTTTGCTCCATGCCACCTGTCAATGTTCCAGTATTGGTCTAGTTCACTCCTGGATCGTTCTTGTGACCTGTCTTCCCATCAGAAGCTAAGTTCCAGCTTGTATTTCTTTGGTTTGCTATTTTTCTGTCCAGCTTGCTATTTAATTTTTTGTCTTGCTTGCTGGAAACTCTGGGACGCAGAGGGAGCGCCTCTGCACCGTGAGTCGGTGCGGAGGGTCTTTTTGCGCCCTCTGCGTGGTCTTTTTGTAGGTTTTTGTGCTGACCGCAAAGTAACCTTTCCTATCCTCGGTCTGTTCAGTAAGTCGGGCCTCACTTTGCTAAATCTATTTCATCTCTGTGTTTGTATTTTCATCTTTACTCACAGTCATTATATGTGGGGGGCTGCCTTTTCCTTTGGGGAATTTCTCTGAGGCAAGGTAGGCTTTATTTTTCTATCTTCAGGGCTAGCTAGTTTCTTAGGCTGTGCTGAGTTGCATAGGGAGCGTTAGGCGCAATCCACGGCTATTTCTAGTGTGTTTGATAGGTTTAGGGATTGCGGTCAGCAGAGTTCCCACGTCCCAGAGCTCGTCCTTATTATCAGTAACTATCAGGTCATTCCGTGTGCTCTTAACCACCAGGTCCATTATTGTCCTGACCACCAGGTCATAACAGGAGGCTCTCCTGTGATTTCCGTATGGTGTAAGAAATCAATTTAAAAAGGGTATTCTTCACTGATTGCTAGAGATGAGGACCCATGTCCCCTGTTTTCCACTAGTAGAGATGGGCAGACACCTGGATGTTTGGGTTCAGCCGAACAGTTACAAAAAGTTTGAGTACCAGAACAGGACCCGAACCTTGACCCCATTCACTTGAATTGGGGGGCGTGAACATCCAGTGTTTGCCACGCTGTCATGCAGGCAAATGGCACTTCTGATCAGCGGTAAAATCATCACCGCCGGTTAGACAACCGCGGTTCCCACTCACAGCTGTGATCGGTGGTATAAAGTTTCCTTCCGGTCACTGGTGTCCGCTGATGGGACTACTGCTTCCATCACCCGACACCTGTTGCTGCTAATAACAGTGAGAGCAAGAGTGGCTGATGGGAGTATTCGTCGTCCGGCGCCTGAGCTGTAAATAAAAAAACAAATAAAAAAACCAAAACAAACCGCGTTGGTTTCCCTGTATTTTTGATAATTAGCCAGGCAAAACTCACTGGTGGGGGCTGCAATCCTCAACTTCAGTAAGGCTGGTTATCAAAAATAGAGGGGTTCCCACACCATATTTTTTTAAATTATTTAAATAAAAAAAAGAGCCTTGGGGTCCCCCTCATTTCTAACAACCAGCCAAGCTAAAACAGATAACTGGGGGCAGGTATTCTCAGGCTGCTAAGGCGCCATGAAGGGACTCTCCCAGCCTAAAAATAGCAGCCCAGAAAAGGCGCATCTATTAAGATGCACCAATTCTGGCGCATTGCCCGGCTCTTCCCACTTGCCCTGTAGAGGTGACAAGTGGGGTTCATATTTGTGGGGATAAATCACCTTTGTATTGTCAGGTGACATCAGGCCCACAGCTTAGTAATAGAGAAGCATCTATAAGACACCTATCCATTACTAATCCTATAGTTACATGGTAAATAAAGATACAGCCAGAATAAAGTCCTTTATTTGAAATTAAATTAAACACACTTTTACTTTTTTATTTAAAAATAACAAACGCAGTTATACTTGCCTAATTCCACTGAATCCCTCGTCTCCTGTAATAAACCAAAAATAAAAAACAACAATATTCCTCACCTCTCCGTCGTTCGTTCCCACACTGTAATCCATGCCCCAGTATTGTTTTCAACCTGGACGGTACCAAGATGTGACCGTCCAGGCTGAGAACCACCGGTGAATGAGCTGCTGCGAGCACAGCATCAGTGACCAGCGGTGACCTCATCCAGGTTACCTCCGGTCACTGAGGCTGCGTCACAGCCGGGCTGCCCTGTGATGAACTTGTTGAGATCTCCGTTAGCACCGCAGTGAAATTCTCCCAGTGTACTGCGGTGGACTTGCCTCTGCATCATGAGATTTTTGCCTGGCTGGTTATCAAAAGTACAAGGGAAACAACTCAGTTTGCTTTTTAATTATTTATTTACAGCACAGACATCGGTTGATCAATACTCCCATCAGCCAATGCCTGCTCTTGCTTTTATTAGTGGCAGCAGGCGTTGGCTAATGGTAGCAGTAGTCCCATCAGCTGACACCAATGACAGGAGGCAAACATTATAGCTCCGATCACAGTTGCGCTCTCATGGTATTATTTGAGAGCATAGGACCCATGACTGACCGGTGTTGATGATTTTATCGCCGATCAGAAGCAGTGTTTGCTGCTGTCATGCACATGACAGCACGACAAAGACCCAGTTTTTGGTGGGCCGAACCTGAACAGTAACACGGACTTCCTGGTGAAGTCTGTGTTCGGTGTCAGTGCCTGAACAGTAGATGTTCAGTATGGACGCTGAACTTTACTGTTCGTGTTTGCCCATCTATCCAGTAGTCGTACCGTAGCCAGGGGGTCATTAAATGATGTGTAGTCCCATATGGTCTATGGATAGAGAGCTGAGGTTTGTGTGCGACTATCTTCATTGATACTATAGAGTTGGACTGGAGTCACGGGGACATGTGTGATTGTCGCGCCAATGGATACACTGTAAATAGTTGTGATTAATAAGCCCTAGCAGAAATGTATTGGTGTTAATGGTATGTGGTTCTATAGAGCCTTTATTTCAGGAGGCAAGTATCCAAACAGTCACTAATGTAACTTTTGCTCTCGTATTCATGACCCAAGATCACCACTATGGCTACTTTCACACTTCCGTCTTCCAAATCTGCACAGGATCCGTCAAGACTTTGAAATGACGGATCCTGTGCAGATTGTGGAAAACGTGTGCACTGGGCCCGTGTTTCTGACTGACCCGTCGAGCCTATGTGCATCTGTTGTGTAAGCGTCTTTGCAGTGGTTTTCCGCTGCAAAAACGCATACACAACACAAGCCAGGTTAAAAAAAAATAAAAAATCGCAGTATTCTCGCCTACGGGCGTTCCCGCGCAGCGATGCTCCCGGCAGCTAGCGTTCCTAGTACTACATTGCGAAATCTCGCGAGAAGTCGCAGTCTCGTGAGACCATGACTTCTCACGAGATTTCGCAATGTATTACTATGAACGCTAGCTGCCGGGAGCATCGCTGCGCGGGACTCCGGTAGGTCAGGATACTGCGATTTTTAATTTTTTTAAATTATTTTTCACATTCTATCTTGTTACTATTGATGCTCTCTTTGAAAAGACGGGACCCGTTGCTGGATTCCTGCTTTTCACAGGCAGCGACGCTCCCATAGGCTACTGTTGTAGCCAGTGACGGGCAGCGCAGGATGCGTCGCTGACCGATTTTTCCGACATGCAGAAAAAATGTTCCTCTGAACGTTTTCTCTGCCCGACGGACCTTTTTTTATGCAGGATCCAGTGAAAGACGGATGAAACGGATGGCAGTCCGTCGCTAATACAAGTCTATGGGAAAATGCAGAATCAAAAATCGATGGATTGTGACGGGCGGTTTAAAGACGTAAAAGTGAAAGAGGCCTAATACATTTCTCCTATCGGTCTTGCACATCCCCAGCCCTGCAGCAAGCGGCTCCTCATCCAGCAGAGAGTTAGGACTGTTGCTTTTCCCATGTTATGAGCAGGATCAGACTCTGTAAGTGAATGTTAAACGTACTCAAGGTTTCCGTAGATTAAGGCATCGTTCAAACCTACATTTTTGGTGTCCGTACTGCGTGGATCACAAATACTGTGTCGCTGCATTTTAATGGGAAAGTCGTTATCAAAATATAGTAGTAAATCCATGCGGTGTCATCGGTGTAAAAAAAAATTGCTCTGTGCTCCATCACATGACCTAGCGGAGCTCGCACCTGGAAGTGCTGACTTTAAGGCTTCAATAGGAAAATGGGATCCTTAATACATTAGCCCAGTGTGGTGTGGTTCAGCTTTGTACAACATGGATCATACTGGGTCCACTTGAACATGAGGCCTAATTCTCGGATCCATTCTTAAAGGGAATCTGTCACTCTTTTGAGCTTTTTGAGTTAATAATGAGTTAATAATATTGGCATACAGGTTATATACAGGTAATATTAATCATACTCCTCCTAGATGTGGCCTTGTTCAGTAAAGATCATCTTTTATAGCTTTGATCTTCCAGGCTATGGGGCTTACGCTGCCCCAAAGAGGAGACTACCTCTGGTCTTCATTATGCAAGATTTCTCCTCCCCTTCTCTTCAGTGCGTGGCCAGAAATCCCGCGCCTGTGCATTCTGTCTACCACCTCTCTTCTGCTGTGGTCCGCCCTTCTATGGATACTGTCTTCAGTTTTAATGTGGCAAGTGCCAGAGAGCCCCTGTAACTTCCAGTCGCAGTGGTCTCCTGCGCACAGTGAAGGTGAGTGCCACAATGTGCATAGGAGCGACGGCAGGCAGAATGCACAGGCGCGCGACTTGTGGCCGCGTACATGACGTGAAAGGGACATCTGAAGAGGAGAGGAGTGTAATCACACATAGCTGAATGCTGCTGTGTTGGAGGGCATGGGGGACCTGACAGGTTCCCTTTAATGAAGACCGGAAGCTGTCTTATCTTCCAGGCAGCCTATACCACAAAGCCTGGAAGTTTGAAGCTATAAAAGATGATTTTTACTGAACAAGGCATCATCCAGGAGGCATACAGGTATGATTAATCCCTTGTATACAACCTGTATGCCCATATTGTTAACTCCAAAAGCTCAAAAGGGCGACAGATTCTCTTTAAAGGGCTGTTCCCATTCCTATAGTCATAGATACCTTGTTGGATAGTGCTTGCAAAAACGAGCACTTGTGTAATCTGCAGTTTATAAAAGTTTTCCATTGTTCTTGAAGTATGAATATTTTTCTATTGTTTGCTGTTTGTTGTCTACAGTGACTTGCGAAAGTATTCACTCTCTTGGCTTTTTACTTATTTTGTTACATTACAACCTGCGTTTAAATATTTTTGTAATCAGGTTTGTGTGTGATGCATCAGTACTAAATAGTCTGTTAGTGAAGTGAGAAAAATATAGGCATAAATTTAAATTTGTGGGATTAAGTAACTAAAAATTGTCATTTCTATATGTGTTCACTAGTGATGAGCGAGTGTACTCGTTGCTCCGGTTTTCCCGAGCACGCTCTGGTGATCTCCGAGTATTTGTTAGTGTTCGGAGATTTAGATTTCATCGCAGCAGCTGCATGATTTTACGGCTGCTAGACAGCTTGATTACATGTGGGGGTTGCCTGGTTGCTAGGGAATCCCCACATGTAATCAAGCTGGCTAACAGCCGTAAATCATGCAGCTGCATCAACAAAAATAAATCTCTGAGCACTCACAAATACTCGGAGACCACTCGAGCAACGAGAATACTCACTTATCACTAGGGTTCACTTCTTTTGGTATGAAGGCCCTAACCATTTCTGGTGCAATTCCTGCAGAAAAGGTAAGGCCGGCGTCACACTGGCGTATTGCATCCGATGCGAGAGCATCGGATGCGATATGCTAATGACACTCGGCTCCTGCTCGCAGCAGAGCAGGAGCCGAGTGTCATGCGTCTGTGCTTCGATTCTCTCGCACAGGGAGGATCGGAGCACAGCTGCGGAGGAGGCGGAGAAACGAATTTCTCAATCTCCTCCATTGCTGGGGTCCGCTTATAACGCACATCATTCGGATATCATCCGAGTGGTGTGCGCTGTCTCACTCGCACCCATAGGCTTATATGAGTGCGAGTGAGCCGAGCATTTTCCTCGGTCTGAGACAATCGCAGCATGCTGCGATTGTCTCAGACCGAGGAAAAAGGCCGACAAAAAGTCGGCTGGTGGGAGCTGCCCCATAGCTTAATATTGGTCCGAGTGCAATGCGAATTTTTTTTTTTTTTTTTAATCGTGACGCCGGCCTAAGGTGTATATACTGACAGACATGTGACACTTAGATTGCACACAGGTGGACTTACTTTCACTAAGTATGTGACTTACGAAGTCCACCTGGGTGCGATCTAAGTGTTACAGTACTGTCAGTATATACACTTTACCTTTTCTGAAAAGCCACAGGGGCTGCAACACCATTACCCAAGAGGAACCACTAACCAAGCACCATGATGACCAAGGAAATCTTCAATCAAGTGAGGGACAAAGTTGTTGAGAAGTACAAGTCAGGTTTGGGTTATTTAAAAAAAAAAAAAAAAAAAGCATTAAGCTACTTACCGGTAGCGGCATTTTTCAGAGGCCCATGACAGCACCACGAGATAGGGGATCCGCCCCTTAGGAACAGGAAACCCACAGATACAAAAGGGTGGCACCTCTCCCACATATCAGTTGTATTACAGAGCCTGAGAGGACTACTGCAGTTAATGACAAGCATACACAAACATTATATACAATCAAATATATTTATATAATATTTATAAATGTTATATAAAATTTTAATATCTTTAATAAAGTAACAATCCAGATATCACACGTGAGACAATCTTCTTTTTTTTTCTTTTACATTTTAAGGAAGTGCAACCCCCACGTGAATAGGGAAGGAACTAAGGGTGCTGTCATGGGCCTCCGAAAAATGCCGCTACCGGTAAGTAGCTTAATGCTTTATTCGGGCTCCCATGACAGAACCACGAGAGATTTACAGAGATGTAAGCCACCTTAGGGAGGGACTATAGCCTGCAGCACCCTTAACCTGAAGGTGAGATCTAAGGAGAACCCTAAATCCAACCGATAGTGTTTAAAAAAGGGGATGACCATGTGGCCGCCTTACATATCTGGTCGATTGATACTCCAGACCTTTCCGCCCAGGATGATGTCATGGCTCGGGTGGAATGCGCCCTCAAATTCTGCGGAGCCGGACCCCCACCTGCTGTGTAAGCCAGAGAGATAGCCTCCCTAATCCATTTAGCTAGTATGTATTTTGATGCTCTAAAGGCCCCGTCACACATAGCGACGCTTAAGCGATCCCGACAACGATACGACCTGTCAGCAGCGATGCGGCGAACTGTAGCGACCTGTAGAACGATGTTATTTCATGATGATTCAATGGGACGTCCTGTCAGCGAGGTCGTTGGTAAGGTGTCAAACACAGCGATGTGTGTTACCCAGCGGGACCTCAACGATCAAAAAATGGTCCAGGCCATTCCGACACGACCAGCGATCTCACAGCAGGGGCCTGATCGCTGCTACGTGTCACACATAGCGAGATCGCTACTGAGGTCGCTGTTGCGTCACAAAACTTGTGACTCAGCAGCGATCTCGCTAGCGATCTCGCTATGTGAGACGGCGGCTTAAAGGTACCGTCACACTAAGCGACGCTGCAGCGATACCGACAACGATCCGGATCGCTGCAGCGTCGCTGTTTGGTCGCTGGAGAGCTGTCACACAGACAGCTCTCCAGCGACCAACGATGCCGGTAACCAGGGTAAACATTGGGTTACTAAGCGCAGGGCTGCGCTTAGTAACCCGATGTTTACCCTGGTTACCATCATTAAAGTAAAAAAACAAACACTACATACTTACCTACCGCTGTCTGTCCCCGGCGCTCTGCTTCTCTGCACTCCTCCTGTACTGGCTGTGAGCACAGCGGCCGGAAAGCAGAGCGGTGACGTCACCGCTCTGCTTTCCGGCTGCCCGGCGCTCACAGCCAGAGCAGAGAAGCAGAGCGCCAAGGACAGACAGCGGTAGGTAAGTATGTAGTGTTTGTTTTTTTACTTTAACGATGGTAACCAGGGTAAACATCGGGTTACTAAGCGCGGCCCTGCGCTTAGTAACCCGATGTTTACCCTGGTTACCGGCATCGTTGGTCGCTGGAGAGCTGTCTGTGTGACAGCTCTCCAGCGACCAAACAGCGACGCTGCAGCGATCCGGATCGTTGTCGGTATCGCTGCAGCGTCGCTTAGTGTGACGGTACCTTAGGACCTTGGAAAGATAAGAATAGCGTAGACCTTGGAAAGATAAGAATAGCGCACTATCTTTCTTCCAGTCATTAGTGACAGAGATATATTATAGAACGCATCTCCTAACATCTAGTGTATGGAGTTCTTTTTCATTAGGATTAGGGATAAAAGATGGTAGAACTATCTCCTGTGACCTGTGAAATTGGGATGCTACTTGGTTTGGCAAGTACCGTATATACTCGAGTATAAGCCGACCCGAGTATAAGCCGACCCCCCTAATTTTGCCACAAAAAACTGGGAAAACTTATTGACTCGAGTATAAGCCTAGGGTAGAAAATGCAGCAGCTACCGGTGAATTTCAAAAATAAAAATAGATGCTCCATACCGTTCATTATTGCCCCATAGATGCTCCATATACAACTGTGCTATATAGAATGCTCTGCACCGTTGATTATGGCCCCATAGGTGCTCCTTAGAATGCTGTGCCCCATATATGCTCTGCACCTTTGATTATGGCCCCATAGATGCCCCTTATAATGCTGTGCCATATATGCTCTGCACCATTGATTATGGCCCCATAGATGCTCCTTATAATGTTGTGCCATATATGCTCTGTACCTTTGATTATGGCCCCATAGGTGCTCCTTATAATGCTGTTCCATATATGCTCTGCACCTTTGATTATGGCCCCATAGATGCTCCTTATAATGCTGTGCCATATATGCTCTGCACCTTTGATTATGGCCCCATAGGTGCCCCTTATAATGCTGTGCCATATAGAATGCGGCTGCAATAAAAAAAAAAAATCACATACTCACCTCTCTTCTCAGGACGCCGGCGCTTTCAATAATTACCTGCTCCTCTGCGGCTCCGTCTCCAGCACTGACGCTCAGCAGAGGGCGCGCACTGACTACGTCACAGCGCCCTCTAACCTGAGCGTCACTGCTAGAGGACGCTGCAGACGGAGCCGCACCGGAGCGAGGAGCAGGTAATTATAGCGCTGCGCTCCCCTTACCTGCTGCGACGCGGTCCCTGCAGTCCCTGGCTTCTCCGGCGCTGCAGCTTCTTCCTGTAATTGAGCGGTCACATGGCACCGATCATTTACAGCAATGAATATGCGGCTCCTCCCCTATGGGGGTGGAGCCGCCTATTCATTTCTGTAATGAGCGGTGCCATGTGACCGCTCAGTACAGGAAGAATCTGCAGCGCCGGAGAAGCCAGGGACTGCAGGGACCGCACCGCAGCAGGTAAGTATGATTACACGGCCCCCGCTCCCCCTCCCCTGCCGACACCCGGTTTATGACTCGAGTATAAGCCGAGAGGGGAACTTTCAGCCCAAAAAAATGGGCTGAAAGTCTCGGCTTATACTCGAGTATATACGGTAAGCTGGGTCCGGCCTGAGGATTACCCTATCCTGTAAGAATTCCGTATACGGGGGAAGTCTGGAAAGTGCCTGGATGTCTCCTATTCAGCGTGCCGATGTTATAGCTACCAGAAAAGCTGTTTTAAGGGATAACATTTTGATTGAGGCTTCATGTAGGGGGCTCAAAGGGGTCTTTTGTTAGAGATGAAAGGACTAGATTTAGGTCCCACGGTACCGTTTTGTTTTTATGCAAAGGTTTAGCTCTACCAACTGCCTTAATGAACCTTGATACCCAATAATTATTGGCAATATTACAAGAGAACAGGGCACCAAGGGCTGATGCCTGTACTCTGTGTACTTGTAGAGAGATTTAATTCTAACCCCCTCTGCAGAAATTCTAATATTTGGCGTATCGGTACCCCTTCTTTGATGTTAAAATCTGAGAAGGCTAAGAACTTTCTCCAGGTTCTAGAGTAGATTTTTGCTGTTATCTGTTTTCTACTTTTTAGAAGGGTATCTACCAAATTTGTGGAGAAGCCTTTATCTTTTAATAACGACCGCTCAAACTCCAAGCCGTTAAATGGAGTCCCTTCACTTGTGGATGGCATATCGGTCCCTGGAAAAGCAAATTCGGGCTATCTGGTAGTACCCAGGGATCGCCTACCGACATTGTCCTGAGCCATGCAAACCAGGTTCTCCTGGGCCAGAAAGGAGCAATTAGAATGACCTTTGCACGATCTTCCCTGATTTTCCTCACCACTAGAGGTAACAGGTTCAACGGTGGGAAGGCATAAGCCAGAGGAAAATCCCATTTCATTAGGAATGCCTCCACCGCCAGCGGATTCTCCCTGGGATTCAAAGAACAAAATATTTTTACTTTTTTGTTGTCTCTTGTAGCAAATAGGTCCACCACTGGCCGACCCCATCGGCGAACAATCTGATTGAAGACGTGACCATTCCCCTTGTCTTTTGTCTTAGCATATTGCGGCTGAGAAAGTCTGCTTTTACGTTTTCCTTTCCTTTGATGTGAAGAGCAAAGATTGAAAATTTATCTCTGCCGTTTGGAACACGCGATCTGTGACCTGCATCAGAGTCTCGGAACGAGTTCCACCTTGATGATTTATATAGGTGACTGCCACCTGGTTGTCCGAGAGGATCATGACGTGGTGTCCCTGCAGATATATGAGGAGTTTTTTAACTGCTAACTCAATCGCCAATAATTCCCTTTGATTGGATGAAGACGTTGTGTACGGTTCCCATTGTCCCTGAACCACCATGTCATCCATGTGTGCCCCCCACCCTGAGGGGCTGGCATCTGTAGTTATCACCCGGGATATATCTGTTACCCAGGGAACCCCTGCCAATAAATTCTCTGTCCAGCCACCACTTTAGGGATTCAAGAGTTACCGGTCTCAAGGTTATTTTTTCCCCCCAAGGCACCCCTCAAGATTTTGTCATTAATCAACACATCTTTCTGTAGGGGTCTAGTATGAAATTGAGCCCATCTGACCGCTGGAATGCATGATTTGAGGGACCCTAGCAGGGACATAGCTTGTTGAAGGGTCATAGAGGGTGTATTAATTGCCCTGAACACCTGATGCTGAATTTGATCTAATTTCTCTATAGGGAGAAGACACTGTTGTGTGGCTGAATCTAATAATAAACCTCAGAACTTGTGAATTTTTAGGCTGTTCCAATTTAACTCTAGTTATTTCTAATTGTGACAAACAGTGCTCCATTGAATTCCCTGCTATGAGGAAATCATCGAGGTAGGGAACAATAAGAATATTAGATTCCCGTAAATGTGCCATAACCTCTGCAATTATTTTCGTAAATACTCTAGGGGCAGAAGTTATACCGAAGGGAAGTGCTCTGTACTGAAAATGGTGAACTACTCCCCCCATTAATACTGCTACCCTTAGGAATTGTTGGAAGTCTTCATGAATGGGCACATGATAATAGGCATCTTTTAAATCGACTACTACCATGAAACTATTTTTGAACAGCATCTTTATTGTTGAATTGATAGATTCCATCTTAAAGGTATGTTTGACCAGGTAACTATTAAGGTGTCTAAGATTTATGATGGTCCTCTAAGTTTTATCATGCTTCTGAATATGAAACAGGGGAGAATAAAATCCCTTTCCTCTATCAGATTTTGGAACCTCTATAAGGACATTTTTAGAACAAAGAGACCACACCTCTTCTAAAGCCGACTGTTCCAGGGGAGAAGAGCGTAACAGGGCCAATTTAAAACTATCCCGTGGGGTACAGATAAATTCAAGTGTGAGATCCCGAGATAGTGTTTTGTACCCAAACACTATTTGTGATCTCTGACCATTCTGAACAGAAATGTAATAATCTACCCCCCACCGGGATTCCGCCCCATACGCGTTATACTGACAGCTAAGTGTTTATTTTTGGGCTAACACCCCTTTCACTGGCTGCTGTTGATATCATCTATTTTTGTCTTTTTGACTGTGCATGAGTATAGGTACCTATTATTGACCATTAGAGCCCACTGGACTTTGTTTGGTTCAGCCAGTGTGTGGCTCAAGATATTCCTTTGGTATTTTTCACCAGCATAGTATCATGCTGTAGCCATACTGAGATGTGTTGCATTGTCCTGCACTCTGAAATATACTTTTTGCTAAGGGGGTGCTGCCATGCAATTTGTCTATTTTAGACTTAACCAGGTCTTTTGTTACCGTATACCTGCCCTCCCACTGCCATCTCGCCATTTATGCACATAGTTGTATCTAATGCTGGTGTACAATGGGACCGTTACATTGAAACGCTGGGAGTATACTACTTTATATATATATTTTTTTTTTTTCCAGTGTTTTGTGGCTTTATATGGGATGTTATTGAGGGAGTACGGTATATAGGTTTTTTGTGCACCTTAGTTTTTCTCTACCCTACATCTTCCTTCATTTCTTTTTATTGCTCATTGTTTTCCCTCCTATAGCTGACTAGTTACATTAATAGGGATAGCAGGTGTCAGCCGTCGCGGAGTGGGGGCGCCAAAATATCTATCAGGGTGCCAACCTCCACTGTCAGGAAGGGATAGTAGGTGAGTGTAGGGCTATCTGTGAGGAAAGGTGCACTTAGTGGATTCGTTTTTGTATTCCATTTTTCTGTGTTCACTGGGAAGTGGTATTTTTTTAGACTATTTCTAAATAAATATATTTGTTTTTAAAGGGATTATATGTTACACGGTCTCTAATTGGTCTAGCCAGACCATCATTGACCTGGCTGTACAGTTTGAAGCCACCGCAGGTCTTAAAGAACCGGCCGTCATTTCCCAGGTACCCTTTAGAAAAGTGTCCGCCTTCCTGTCAAGGGGGTCCTTAAGGGTTCCCATATCCTCAAAGAGAAGAGATGCCTGTTTCGCCACCTTGGCTATTGCCGCATCTAATTTAGGGGCCTTTTCCCAATTGCTAAGTTCTTGAATTTTTTCATTTAGCAGAAAAACTCTACGCTTCTTTTGCTCCAATCCAATAAACATAATCTCCTCTTTGGATAGCTGAGGTTTGGGTTCTGTTATGCCCATTGTCCCTCTGACCGCTTTAACTAACTTATCTATCCTTTCAAGGGGTAGACAAAAGCGAGCAGTGTCTTCATCCAAGGAAGCGGACGATGCAGCTGAACCGCAGGAAACTTCATCCCTATCCTCATCCGCTGAAGAATCCGAGATCAACGGAGCTTTGTATTTAGAGCTTCCTGCTTGAGATAGGCACTTTATGGGTTGTTTAACTTCCATTCTGACCATCTCTTTCAGGCTTGCTGCCATAGTAAGGGATTCTTCCGCTACCTACCTGAGGGGGCAAGTAAGGCAATCTAATCTATGCAGATGTAATGCTCTCACCCCCTCCCCCTTCCTGAGACCTCACCGTCTGCTGGATACAGGGGGCACATAGTTTTTTAGGGCACAAATCATGTAAGGGAACTCCGCAGATGGCACATTCTCTGTGTTTCGCCTTACTGATGCATTTCTTCCCCTACAACAAAACATATGAGGGGAATCACGTCACTGGGTGAACTTTCTCGGAGATCACTTACCAGTGGCTGCCCAAAGAGAGAGATACCGGAATACGAGGGGGATTCTTCCTAGCTGATGCTCCCGAGCCCTGTCTGGAGGAGCTTTTGCGTCCAGGACCAAAATTTGGATCACCTAAACACTCTTCGTGTGTTAGGGGTTGGGGTCCTGCCAGCTAGACCTATGAGGATACGGTGTGGTAGAACATGCCGTACTCATAGTTTGACTGTTCACACTGTATCCCTTCCAATGTAAAGGAGAAGATCCATCTGAAAAAGAAGACATTACAGGTAGACAGCGAAAACTGAGGTAGATGTAGGTCTAGTGAAAGACCCGTGTCCACCTCCTCCTGACATGAAGCTAAACTGATTAACCCCAGTCGGTGGGGTGTACACTATGGGGCAAGAGCTAACTTTTTTTTGTGCATAGGGTCAGCCTCCTAGTGGTAGCAGCATACACCCATGGTTTCCTGTGTTCCCCAATGAAGGCTCCAAGAAACAGATTTTACAATGAGTAACAAAAAATCCTGTTTTACTTACACACAAGTTGTAAAGTTCATTTTGAGTTTACCAAAAAACATTTGGGAGACTCCCCAAATGTATGGAGGAAGGTGCTGTGGTCAGCTGAGACCAAAATTGAATTCGTTGGCCCAGGTAAACGCTGTGTCTGGTGCCAAACCAACACAGCTCATCACCCCAAGAACATCATCCCCACAGTGAAACATGGTGTTGGCAGCATCATGCTGTGGGGATGTTTTTTGATAGAAGGTACAGGGAAAATGGCCCCAGTGAAGGGTAAGATGGATGGTGCGAAATACAGAGATATTCTTGAGCAAAACCTGTTTGTTAGTGATTTGAGACTGAGATGGAGGTTCACCTTCCAACAAGACAATGACCCAAAGCATACTGCTAAGGCAACACTCGAGTGGCTTAAGGGGAAACGTGTAAATGTTTTGGAGTGGCCCTAGTCAAAGCACAGACCTTAATCTAATTGAGAATATGTAAATCAGACTTGAAGATTGCTGTTCACCAGAAGAAACCATCTAACTTGAAGGAACTAGAGCAGTTTTGCCCAGTGGCAAGATGTGGAAAGCTCATAGAGATTTATCTAAAGCGACTTGCAGCTGTAATTGCCACAAAAGGTGGCTCCACAAAGTACTGACTTTAGGGGGTTAATAATTATTCACAATGAAGTTCTCAATTATTTTGTCCTATTTGGTGTTTGTTTCACAATAAAAATAAAACTAAATGTTCACACTTGTATGCATGTACTTTACATGAACTCGTACAAACCCTCAAAGAACCCAGTGAAATTCTAGGTTGTGAGGTAGCAAAGCATGAAAAATGCCAAGCGGGATAATACTTTCTCAAGCCACTGTAGGAAACGGACCATCATTGCTCTTCAGCTTGTAAGCGCTGCACTGAAGCTAGCCGGGGTTAGGAAATATCAGTGTGCTCCAGAGATCCCAGGCAGCTTCAGATCAGCATTTACAAGTATAATATCAAAGGTCTTGTATACACTGTGCATAGCCAGCCACCGCAGCTAGACCGCAGTGGTGGGCATTCACCTAGGCGACGAGCTGTAGACAAAAGAAATGTTTTAATATCACAAGAATGGCTAAAACTGACGCAGAAAATTGCAATTGTGATATTTGTTTTTACAAGCACTATGCACATTATGCATTTGGGAATAGCCCTTTAATTAAAGAAAACAAGGTAAGGCTCTTCCATAAATTCGATTTTGGATTGTGGGGTTAATTTTAATGACCTGTGTGACCCACAAATGTCTCTTACATCCTTCTCTTCCATATTGAAAGTGATGGACTCCTAGTAGAATTGTGAAACCAAAAATGATTGTCCTCGGGAACCAATGGGCACTGTCAGTTCTGTATAAAGGACATGTGAATCTTGGATACAAGGTGTTGTTGGCAGCGAGGCCGCTTTGTCTGTAAGGCCTCTTTCACACGTCCGTCCTGCTGCGTCGCCGAGATGTAGCGACGGACATGTGTCAAAACGTATGTGACGTGTGCACTGGGCCCGTCTTTCTGATGGACCCGCTGAGGCTATGTGCACCTGTTGTGTATGCGTCTAAGCAGCAGTTTTCCGCTGCGAAAAGGCATACACAATACAAACCAGGTTAAAAATAATAAAAAATCGCAGTATCCTCACCTACCGGCGTCCCGCACAGCGATGCTCCCGGCAGCTAGCGTTCCTAGTAATACATTGCGAAATCGTGAGACCGCGAGATTTTGCAATGTATTACTAGGAACGCTAGCTGCCAGGAGCATCGGTGACGCTGCACGGGACGTCGGTAGGTGAGAATATTGCGATTTTAATTTTTTTTTATTTTTACCATTCTGTTTTGTTACTATTGATGCTGCATAGGCAGAATCAATAGTAAAAAGAGAAAGAGAGCGAGAGAATTTCCCTGATGAAAATTCTTCCACGCATGCTCTCTTTGAAAAGACAGGACCCGTCGCTGGATTCCTGCTTTTCACAGGCAGCGACGCATCCTGCGCCCATAGGCTTCCATTGTAACCAGTGACGGGCAGCGCAGGATGCATCGCTGACTGATTTTCCGACGTGCAGAAAAAAAACTTTCCTCTGAACGTTTTCTCTGCCCGACGGACCGGTTTTTATGCAGGATCCAGTGCACGACGGATGAAACTGATGGCCATCCGTCACAATCCGTCACTAATACAAGTCTATGAGAAAATGCAGGATCCTGCAAATTTTTTTGCAGGATCCTGTATTTTCAAAAATCGATGGATTGTGATGGGAGCTGAAATACGGAGGTGTGAAAGAGGCCGAAGATGGTTATAACACATGAGGCCCATTATGTCTTATAGGTTCCACGCTGAGAGTGCCCAAGAGTTCCTCGCCATCAAAAGGATAAAGAGCGACGGATGGAAATGCGATGTGAGTAAGATGCTGTGCGCACACTAAGAGCTGGGAAATCTAACCACACACGGGCACATCTAATGTCTCTACCACATGTAGACTAGATGGTCTTCAATGGTGTGTGTCTGACATCATTATTTTTATCATATAATCCCCTGAAAAACAGGGATGAAATATGCAGTGAAAAAGCTCAGGTCCAGCTTGTTTTTTTTTTCTTTTTTTACGTCATCCATTGTGTGATTTTTTTCAGGTACATTTGAAGCAATACCAAACTATGTAGCCTTTTGTATGGAATGATGAAAAATAGAATTAAAACTTTGGGGAAAAAAAATTGGGTTGTCATCATTATCAGATATCCATAACTTTTAAAAAGAGAATCTGTTACCAGGTTTTGCCATCCAATTTGAAAGCAGCTGAAAGAAGCCGTCCTCCCATCAAAATGTTCCTCCTCTTAATATATTGCAATCATCATTTTATATAGCACTGAGTACTTACAATTGCTCATTTTGCCATTCACCCCAGCTAATTCGTCTCTTTTCCATTAGGTCTATGGCATCACGTGATTAAAAACTGTCTGTTTTATCACTAGAGGACTAGTCATGTAGTCAATATTCATGAGCTCTGTATAACTTTGCCCCACCTGGTAGTTTTCTGCCTATGCACAGTGTACACAGAAAGCTGCCGAACAGTGATGTTGAGGGGATGGGGGAGTTATAGAGAGCTCAGCATTTACAGAACTGGCAGATCTACAGGAGAGAAAACAGTGATTTTATCAAATCTACAGCAAGCAGCTGCTCGAAAAAACCCAGGGACATATTCCCTTTAATTTTTCGGTGGACCTGTGAGGGCTTACGAGCCCCGTGCTGACATTTTTATTGTTGCAATTATAGGGTCCATAACATTGTTTGATTGCTTTTCATTACGTTTTTGTTTTGGAGACCTGTTGAGGAAAAAAAAATGCAAGATGGAGATCAATATTCTTCTGTTCAGACAAATGTGACTTCATCGACACCAAATTTGGTATTTTCTTACATTTAGCAGTTTTTATTTGGAAAAAGGGGGTCATTTAAACTTTTGAATATTTAAAAAAAAATGTTTTTCACTTTTTATTATTGTACTTAGTTCAGTTGTGCAGTGTATTGTAAAATGACTGGTCTGCAAGCCACAGGCAAGGCTCTGTAGAAATACAGAATAATGCAGAAGACCCCCCCCCCCCCCACTTGCCATGGTACAGGGATCACCACGCTCATAACCCACACACTGAGAAGATATGACAGGTTTTACCTCCATTGATGTTTCTTCTAGCCTCCTTCACCGGCCGTCCTGTAATATACAGGAATCCATCATTAATTGCTTCATCTATCAGTATGTGCAGCATGAACAGCAGCACAGATCACCCCTGTGTTTACATGCTGCACAGGATCTTTACCCTCAAAATGTGCACACAGTGGTGTCTCTCCGCTCAGACGCTGGAGGTTTCACATAGTGGGGAGCAGGACTTCAGCCATATTTTTTTTTCATCACCTTTTAAAAAAAATTTGTACCACATTTTTTATGCATTTTTTTTTCTTTTGCAGCCACATTTATTGGTGCAACAGAAAACAATGTTGAAAATGCTTAATAAATGTGGCGCACGACATGTATGCCCGAATTGTGCTGCATTATAGAGTATGCCAGCAGATTTTGGTTATGTAATCTGACAGCAGCATTATGACAGAGACCCTGATTCCAGAGATGTATTGCTTAGTTTACTGGGGGCACCAGTTGTGATAGATTAGTCACTTTTCTCTGCTGTAGAAGTAGCCTTGGCACACCACTGATTGGCAGCTTTCTGTGTACATTGTATAGTAAGAGCGCTGCTAATCACTGGTGGGAGTGCTGTTGGACCAGGAGGCACAAGGCACCTTGTCCTGTAATGATGATCTCCTGCTGATAAAACACTTGTAACTTCGACACACAACCGGGTAAGTGACACATCACTGTAATCAGGGTTTCTTCCCCTACATCACGGTGCTCTCTGATTACATAATAAATCTGCCCCAGTATTCTAGAAATGGGACTATAAGCAAGAAAATGATTTAAGTATCAGATTGGGATTTTGTAGGTTACATTCATATCAGAGGAGCAGATGTGAAGTCGGTTTCTTTCACCTATGTCCAATCCTTTACCCTTTGCACCTCTCCAGCGTTGGATTTCCCTTCCCTGCGCCTTTCTCACGTTTTTGCCTTTCTGCCTTTAGATCTGCACTAAATCGTTCACGCGGCGGCCCCACTTACAGGAGCACATGATTCTGCACTCGCAGGACAAGCCCTTCAAATGCACGTACTGCGATGAAAAGTTTAAATCGCGCTTCAAAAGGCTGAAGCATCAAGAAAAGAATCACCTGGGTAAGAAGTTCATACTGTGCACAGACATGAGGGGGTTGGTAACTGGAAGGAACAGTCAGCAGAGCTCTCTATATAGTCCTCTCTCCACACGTCTGCTACGGCCATGTGATCACAGACGGGGAGGTCGCGGGGACTGCTGCTGCCTGTTGTCACGTCTTACCCACTTCAGGGTGTACACATAGAGGGCAGGGTGACAGAGCGGGGACAGTCCCACACTGCAAGGAGTGATCCTACGTTTTTTACCCCCTTCCCTCTGTGTTGTGGTGTAGAAACACCACAGGGAAACTGATTTGGGAACTGATCCCATAGCTTTACATAGGATCGTCCTCATTCGTCCAGTACATCAGTTATGTGACTGCAGCCTTATGAACCTTGCAGTGAGGGTGGTCATGTGACTGCAAGTGTGCGATGTGCATACTCCCGGCCACATTCTGACTAGATGCATCTGTGCTCGCTCACTACACATGCATTGACTGAGGCAATGCCGTCCATATATTTGGCATGTGACTGCAAGTATGCACATCACAAACTTGCAGTCATGTGTCCGGAGAATCCTCACTGCCCACAGTGCATGCGCTGCGAGAATTCACAAGTCTGCAGTAATATTGAGTGACTTCAAATTGTACACCAAGGCTGGACGATCCCTTTAACGTGCCAATATAATTTCTCCTTCGCCACATTGGGGGACACAGAACCATGGTGTTATGCTGCTGCCACTCCTCCCCTACAGTATACACCCTCCTGCTGGCTTCCAGAGACCCAGTTCAAGCTTAGTGTCCGTAGGAGGCACACTGGGTCTGCTATTCAGACCAAAGCTTTTTGTTTTTTTTCCTTCTACTATTTATTCCTTTTACCTGGACGAAGGGGCGACGGAACCTTTCAAGGCTTCGATCTCCCCGAACCATCAACAGGCGAGCACGGAGAGTGTCGCCTCTCCGTATCCTCTCCTGCTACGTAGGATACCACTGCCTGGGCTGATTCTAGGGGCAATGGGCCCCTTCAAGGGCACCGATCTCCCCCCTCCCTTATCAGACGAGCACTGGAATGGTACCTCCATGTATCCTCTCCTGCAGCCAGGCCTATTGCCGGACATTTTGCCCTTCCCACCAGGTTTTACCCTCGGCTGTTCAAAGGCACTCTCCATCGTGGCGTCTGTGCAGCACTGAAAAAGCGGATGATGGAAGGAGGCGGACGGTTCCTCTCCACCCCCCTTTCAAGGGGATAGTGGATGGAGGCTCCCCAACCCTGCACCGTCCTAACTACCCCGGGCACAGCTCTGAACATCCCCTTCACATTCAGGGTAAGTGCACCGGGAGGGGTCGTTTTTTTTCGGCGGTCATAGGAGGGCTCTATAGCTGGTCCGCGGGTGCGCGCCGGCCGAAGCCATAAATTTAATCCCCGGCTTCAGCCTTGTGTAGGCCGCATCCAGGTAAGCCCCGCCCACCGCTCGCATCATTCTGGCGGCTCCGCCCCCAGATCTGGCGCTTCTCGCTCCTAGAGAGACTACCTCCCAGCTCTCGGCAGCCATTTTTTCCCACTGCACAGCAGCTCTGGCCACCCTCTGCACGTGCAAGCACTCCTGGATGCCGGTTTACTCAGCGCCATCATTTTCAGATTGCGGGACACAGGACCTGGGTAAAGAGACTGCACTAGGTGCTTCCCTGCAGCTTTTCCACATATCGCTTCCACTAGCAGTTCTTTCATTTATATTGGGGTACATCATGTCGCAGTCAAAGACTACAAAGGTACATACTACCTTTTTCACTGCGTATACCACCTGCCAGGCTCCTCTCCCTCAAAGCTCCCCTCTCTGCTCAGCCTGTGATGCCCAATGTGCCCAGGAGCCCTCCGCCGCTACTGACCCCAGTGTATCTAGCCCCCCTGAGTGGGTCGCGTCACTGTCACAATCCATGGCTTCGCTGGCCAAGGCGATTGAATCCCTTCATGACCCCTCTGGGGAGCGGGCCACTTGTCTACCTGGGTTAAGAGACCCCTCCCTTACAGGGGAATCATCGGCCAGCGGGGACCGCTCTCATCTGAAGGAGGTACGGACATCCAGAAAACGGATCCACACTACCTCTCCTGAGCATTCACCACGCCACTCAGCCTCTGGTAGCTCCACTTCTCGCTCACCCTCTCCAGGGGTTCGCAGCGATCATGACTCTGAGTATGAGTCTGAGGCATTCTTGGACCCGGATTCTCCGGAGTTTCAATCAACTGTGGATTCCCTCATTGAAGCGGTCAATCATGCGCTACAGGTTGATGATTACCCTCATTCGGCTCCGGATCATGCGGTATCTTTTACAAGAACCAAGCGATCCCATAGGGGGTTCGCCTCCCATCCGGATTTTTTAGATATAGTCAGACGACACAGGGAGCGACCGGATAAGCGCTTTACGTGTAAAAAGACCCTGGGAATTAAATATCCCTTTTCCGCAGATCTTGTCAAAGATTGGACTGAACCTCCACTAGTAGATCCTCCGGTATCGCGTTTGGCTACCAAAACGCTTTTATCTGTACCTGATGGTGCTTCAATTAAAAATCCCACAGAACGCCAGATAGATTCCCTGGCTCGCTCAGTGTATGAAGCCTCAGGTTCCTCGCTATTCCCTTCCTTCGCTGCGGCATGGGTCGCAAAAGCAGTGGTTTTCTGGGCAGATGCCCTTGCAAAATCCATTCAGGACCAGGCTCTGAGGCGGCAGATCTCGCCAAACAAATCGCTATGGCTGGAGACTATGTGATGTACGAGTCTTTAGAAGCAGCAGACTGTGCGGCAATTGCTGCCTCAAATGCCGTTACCATTAGAAGAGCACTATGGCTTAGAGAGTGGCACGTGGATTCATCTAAAAAGTCCCTGATTTCTCTGCCTTTTCAGAGCGGACGTCTGTTTGGAGAAATACTAGACCAGCTTAATTCCGATGCTACAGGAGGGAAAAGCAAATTCCTCCTGCAGCACAGGCCTAAATCTGCTTTTCAGCGTCAGCAACATTTTCGCTTTCAGCCCTTTCACAGTAGCCCATTCTGGTCCTCCACAGCCTTGTCCAGATCAGAACGATCTCCACGTACAGACAGAGACTCTCGGCCCTCATTCAGGCCGAATCAGTCCTGGCGAGGCAAGCCAAGGCAACCCAGAACTAGGGGATCCAGGCCCTCCAGATTTCCTTCACAATGACTCGGGGAGTCTTCCGGTCGACATCACCAAAGTAGGCGGACGCCTGCTTCTCTTTCAACATGTCTGGCTTTACGTCATCCACGACGAACGGGTCAGAGACCAGGTGTCTTCCCGTTACAAAATAGAGTTCTCCGCCTCCCCTCCAGCTCTGTTTTTCCCTCTCGTCTTACAAGTTCAGGAGCTCAGTCTCGCGCGCTTCACCGCGCCATCGAGTCTCTCTGACAAAATGGGGTCATTGTTCTGGTTCCAGAATGCGAGAGATTCAGAGGTTTTTACTCAAACCTCTTCGTCGTTCCAAAAAAGGACAGGACGGTGCGCCCTATTTTGGATCTAAAGCTCCTAAACAAATATGTAAAGGTCCGGACCTTCAGGATTGAATCCCTCCGGTCAGTCATCTTCTCAATGGAGAATTTTTAGCATCAATAGACATCAAAGATGCTTATCTCCATATCCCAATCTTCCCGCCACATCAAAGGTTCCTGCGTTTTGCCATCCATGAGGACCATTTTCAATTTACGGCCTTACCCTTTGGCCTTGCCACCGCGCCCAGGGTATTCACAAAGGTCATGGCGGCGGTAATGGCCATTCTTCATTCCCGAGGAGTGGTCGTGTTGCCATACTTAGGACGGACCTTTGATTAGGAGGTCGTCTATCATGCCTGCAAAACAAGCATCCGCATTACCTTGGATACCCTTTCACGCCTGGGCTGGCTAATCAACTTAGACAAGTCCTCCCCTGTCCCATCCCGTTGAATCTCCTTCCTAGGCATGATCCTGGACACGTCCAAGGGGCTGGTCCTACTTCCTCGGTCCAAGGCCCAAGCGCTTCAACAGGGAGCCCAGACACTTTGTCGTGCCTTCCCTCATTCCATTTGTTTTGCCATGAGGATCCTGGTGCAAATTGTGGCCGCAATTGAAGCGATTCCCTTCGCCCAACTAAATCTCCGTCCCTTACAACAGGCTCTACTGGACAATTGGGACAGGAGTCCCTTATCCCTCTATCGGCCATGTCCTCTGCCCCCGCGGATCAGGCAGGCACTCAAATGGTGGACTTTGGAGTCATCTCTCAGCCAGGGAAGGTCTTTTCTACCAATTCACTGGCTGGTGGTAACTACCGATGCCAGTCTCCTCGGTTGGGGAGCGGTATTTCACCACCACACTGCCCAGGGACGTTGGACGATTCGGGAGTTGAGACTTCCGATAAACATCTTGGAGATTCGAGCGATCAGATTTTCCCTGAGACATTTTCACTTCCTCCTTGCGGGTCACCCAATTCAAATTCAATCAGACAACGTCACAGCGGTGGCGTACATAAACCATCAGGGGAGCAGGGTGGCGATGCGGGAAGTCTCTCGCATTCTCCGCTGGGCCGAGCACAACCGCTCCACCATTTCTGCAGTGCACATTCCAGGCGTCGAGAACTGGGCAGCGGACTTTCTCAGCCGTCAGTGTCTCGCCTCGGGGGAGTGGGAACTCCATCCGGAGGTCTTCCAGCAGATTTGTCTTTGCTGGGGGACTCCGGACGTGGATCTGATGGCGTCCAGACTGAACGCAAAGGTTCCCAACTTCATAGCGCGTTCCCGGGATCCTCAAGCCATTGGGGTGGATGCACTGATATTCTCATGGCATCAGTTCCATCTCCCGTACGTGTTTCCTCCGCTTCCTTTACTACTGAAGGTAATCCGGAAAATCAAGATGGAGGGTGTTCCTTTGATCCTAGTCGCCCCGAATTGGCCACGTCGCGCATGGTATGCGGAGCTCGTTCAACTCGTATCCGACATTCCCGTGCGGCTACCAGATCGCCCAGATCTGCTTTGCCAAGGGCCGATCTACCACCAGAACTCAGGGGCCCTACGTTTAACGGCGTGGCTGTTGAAACCTGGATCATAACTCAAGCTGGTTTCTCCCAGCAAGTCATTGCTACCATGATTAACGCTCGCAAGACGTCTTCCGCTCGCATTTATCACCGCACCTGGAAAGCCTTCTCATGGTGCAGGCTCCGTGGACGTCCCCCTCTCGCCTTTTCTATTCCCTCCATTCTGGAATTTCTCCAGTCCGGCTTGGATTCCGGTCTGGCGCTCAGTTCCCTCAAGGGTCAGATCTCGGCATTATCCGTGTTGTTCCATCGTAAGATTGCTGCTAACCTACAAGTCAGGACTTTCTTTCATGGGGTCTCCCACGTAGTACTCCCCTATAGAATGCCGTTAGAGACTTGGGATCTCAATTTGGTCCTGAGTGTTCTTCAGGAGTCCCCTTTTGAACTTCTACAGGATGTCTCGCTGATTGTCCTCTCCTGGAAGGTCGCCTTCCTTGTGGCAGTAACCTCTATCAGGCGAGTCTCAGAGTTGGCTGCCCTCTCTTGCTGGGCGCCCTTCCTTTTTCCTTCCACCAGGACAAAGTAGTCCTACGTCCATCTCTGTCTTTTCTTCCCAAGGTGGTTTCATCCTTCCACCTTAACGAAGACATCGTTCTTCCTTCCTTCTGCCCACAGCCAAGACATAGGGTTGAAAAGGCCCTTCACACCTTGGACGTGGTAAAGGCCCTCAGGAGGTATGTTTCTAGGACTGCCCCCTTCCGGAAATCGGACTCCCTCTTTGTGCTCCCTGTGGGTCACAGAAAGGGTTTAGCCGCTTCTAAAGCCACGATAGCCAGATGGATCCAATCAGCTATTCAAGAATCTTATCGGGTCAGGGGCAGACCTATCCCGGCGGGGATTAGGGCTCACTCAAATCGGTTGGTGGGTGCTTCCTGGGCCATTCGGCACCAGGCGTCGGCAGAGCAGGTTTGCAAGGCTGCAACATGGTCCAGCCTGCATACCTTCACGAAGCACTACAATGTCCACACTCAATCTTCTGCGGATGCGGCCCTTGGCAGACGTGTTCTGCAAGCGGCTGTTGCACATTTATATTCAGATGGTACACGGAGTTATTTGGTTGTGTTGTTCCCCACCCAGGGACTGCTTTGGGACGTCCCATGGCCCTGTGTCCCCCAATTTGGCGAAGGAGAAATAGGGATTTTTGTGTACTCACTGTAAAATCCTTTTCTTCGAGCCTCTCATTGGGGGACACAGCTCCCACCCTGTTAGCCTTATGGCTTTTCTTTTTGGCTCTTTGCTTACTCTGTCATGTTGTACTCTAATATTTTATGTTGTTAATAATCTCCTGCTTTAACACTGAACTGGGTCTCTGGAAGCCAGGATGAGGGTGTATACTGCAGGGGAGGAGCTAACTTTTTTTTGTCTCAACTTAGTGTCAGTCTCCTAGTGACAGCAGCATAACACCCCATGGTTCTGTGTCCCCCAATGAGTGGTTCGGAGAAAAGGATTTTACGGTGAATACACAAAAATCCCTATTTTGTATACTTTCATTGTATTCAGTTGATAACACAACACATTTTACTTGGTTCAGGAAAGGTGAAGGGCAAACACATCAGTAATGGGGTCCCGTAGGACCCATTGCGGTCTCAATCATACTGACAGGAAGAATAGGAATGTATGCAGTGCTATAATTTCTCATATCTGCCAAAACTGGAGACATGGGGTTTAGATGGAGCTTGTAGCGGTAGTGTAGGCAGAGTCATAGTTGGGCGGACTCAGAAATGTCATCTTTGCATTCCAGGCAGTCTAAACGTGTGAACTGAGTTTGCTCTTCTTTCTCTCATTTGCATCTTGGAAAATGTTATATGTTCATCAGTCGCTGCATAGTTTCTGGAGCTTCTTAGCTTTCTACTTGCCAGATGTGATGGAAGGGGGGACGGTGCAATCAGGAATGACAGTTTGGACCAGCAGCATGATTACGTCACTGGCATAAACTGTGCTTGCTTCAATGCTGGACACACTGCACCATTTCTTTTGCAGTGTCAGAAGAGTGCAGGAGCACTGAAGCCATCTGCGTCCAGCAAACTTCAAAGCAATGCTTACAAGATCTATCGTTAAACAAAAAAAAAAAAATGTTTTTTGTATGGTGTCCTATACTCAGGACCACATATTTGTAGAGGGATCATGTATCACATACTATCAAAAGACCACGCTCCTGTATATTCGATGCTTGTATGGTGTCCTATTCTCAGGACCCCATGTTTGTAGAGGGATCATATATACTATTGGATCCCCAACCTGTAGCTCTGGAGCCACATGTGGCTCGCGAGCCTGTGATTTGTGGCTCGCGGCTGCCTGCCAGCTTGGTGCATTACACCAGGTGTAAATAACTATTAAGAGCAGATCTCTAAATGGTGACTTTTGTGTGTAGCCCTGTACAGAAGACCAGATCTGAATGGGGGTGAGATAGAAAACCGTGGAGCTTGGCATACTGCCTTGGTGTGATTTCAGTGGAAAAGCTTTGGTTTTCATTATACCGGTAATGGAGGCTCCAGGTGTCACTAGTGAGAGTAGGGAAGGAGCTGGTTGTGGCTCGCCACCCTCTTTCAGAGCTGAATGTGGCTCACCACCCTCTTTCATAGGTGGATGTGGCTCTCAAGGTCAGAAAGGTTGGGGACCTCTGACATCACTCTTGATGTATATTTGCTGCTTGTATGGTGTCCTGTACTCTGGACCCCATGTTTGTAGAGGGATCATGTATCATATACTATTAGAAGACCAAGCTCTTGCTATGTATTTGCCGCTTGTATGGTGTCCTATACTTAGGGCCTCATGTTTGTGTATGGATCATATGTCATATACTATTAGAAGACCACGCTCCTGCTGTATATTTGCTGCTTGTATGGTGTCCTATACTCAGGACCTTATGTTTGTATAGGTATCATGTATCACATACTATCAAAAGACCATGCTCCCTCTGTATGGTGTCCTATATTCTGGACCCCATGTTAGTATGTGATACATTATGCCTATACAATCAGAAGACAACGCACCCGCTGTATATTTCCTTCTTGTATGGCGTCCTATACTCAGGACTCCATGTTTGTGTAGGGATTATTTATCACGTGCAGTTAGAAGACCACTCTCCTTTATATTTGCTGCTTGCTTATTGTCCTATACTTGGGATCTTTACACAATCCCTACACAGTAATAGGGTCCAGAGTATTATTATTATTATTTATTGTTATAGCGCCATTTATTCCATGGCGCTTTACATGTGAGGAGGGGGTATACAAAATAATAACAAGTACAATAATCTTAAGCAATACAAGTCATAACTGGTACAGGAGGAGAGAGGACCCTGCCCGCAAAGGCTCACAATCTACACGGGATGGGTGAGGATAGAGATGGTCGTGCAGCGGTTTGGTCGATCGGTGGTTACTGCACTTTGTAGGCTTGGCGGAAGAGGTGGGTCTTCAGGCTCTTTTTGAAGGTTTTGATGGTAGGTGAGAGTCTGATGTGTTGTGGTAGAGAGTTCCAGAGTAGGGGTGATACGCGGGAGAAGTCTTGTATACGATTGTGGGAAGAGGAGATAAGAGGGGAGTAGAGAAGGAGATCTTGTGAGGATCGGAGGTTGCATGCAGGAGAGTACCGGGAGACGAGGTCACAGATGAATGGAGGAGACAGGTTGTGGATGGCTTTGTACGTCATGGTTAGGGTTTTGTACTGGAGTCTCTGGGCAATGGGGAGACAGTGAAGGGATTGACAGAGGGGAGAGGCCGGGAAATAGTGGGGGGACAGGTGGATTAGTCGGGCAGCAGAGTTTAGAATAGATTGGAGGGGTGCGAGAGTGTTAGAGGGGAGGCCACAGAGCAGGAGGTTGCAGTAGTCAAGGCGAGAGATGATGAGGGCATGGACTAGGGTTTTTGCAGACTCTTGGTTGAGGAATGTACGGATTCGTGAAATATTTTTGAGTTGAAGTCGGCAGGAAGTGGAAAGAGCTTGGATATGTGGTTTGAAGGAGAGATCAGCGTCAAGGATTACCCCGAGGCAGCGAGCTTGTGGGACTGGGGAGAGTGGGCAGCCATTTACTGTAATGGATAGGTTCGTTGGGGGGGTCGCGTGAGATGGGGGAAAGATGATGAATTCTGTTTTGTCCATGTTAAGTTTGAGAAATCTAGCGAAGAAGAAGGATGAAATAGCGGACAGACATTGAGGGATTCTGGTTAGTAGGGAGGTGATACCTGGTCCAGAGATGTAGATCTGTGTATCATCAGCATAGAGAGGATACTGAAAGCCATGAGATTCTATGAGCTGTCCCAGGCCAAAGGTGTAAATGGAGAAGAGCAGGGGCCCTAGGACTGAACCTTGTGGGACTCCAACAGATAGGGGGCGAGGTGAGGAGGTGGTGTGTGAGTGGGAGACGCTGAATGTCCGGTCTGTTAGGTATGATGAGATCCAGGATAGGGCCAAGTCTGTGATGCCAAGGGATGAGAGGGTCTGTAATAATAGGGAATGGTCCACTGTGTCAAAGGCAGCCGACAGGTCCAGGAGGAGGAGGACAGGACAAGCAGCAAGTATACTGCAGGAGTGTGGTCTACTGATTGAGTGGGGATTGTGTATCACATACAATCAGTAGACCATACTCCTGCTGTATTTTTGCTGTTTGTGTGATGTCCTGTACTCTGGACCCCATGTCTGTATAGTGGTCATGTATTAAATGCTGTAGAAAATCTTCATAAATGGACATCTCCTTCTTGTTTTATAATATAGGAAATAAATACCAGCCCACAAAAATGACGTCCGTAAATGCACAATTTCATGGATTCTCTTTGCCTTTTAGGACCCTTCCCCTGTAATATTTGTGGCCATCAATTTAATGACTCGGGAAATCTAAAGCGTCACATTGAGTATACACATGGAGGAAAGAGGAAGTGGACGTGCTTCATCTGTGGAAAATCGGTAAGAGAAAGGTAAGGAATGTAAAAAGTGGGAAGTGGAGATCAGCCGGCAGCATATTCCATGTAGGTCAGACCGGGTTAGACATTTTGTTATGAAGTCCCTTGTACCGCTCTGCTTCTGCACCTCCTTCCTGCTGAAGGGGATTTTCGCCTTTGCACTTTTGTTTTATTTTCTTTCAAGACTACTACATTTTATATTTTTCTATATTGGGCCTTGTTTTTAGCATAAGGAGGTGTAATTTTGAGAGTTAAAAAAATTCCAAATGCGATTAAAATAACTCAAAAACAGACATATTGTATAAAATAAAAGCCATTGTCTGAAACCCCCAAATGTTTAAATTTTTCCATCGGTGGAGCTGTGTAAGAGCTTGTTTTTTGTATGGAGTGCTGACATTTTTATTGATGCTATTCTAGGATCAAATTCTTTTAATTGCTTGTTTTACAGGAGCTGCTGTGACCAAAGTAAGTTAATGCTAGCAGTTTTTTTTTTTGGTTTATGGTGTTTACCAAAGGGGTTAAATAATTTTATATTACTCTGTCGCCTCATTGGGGGACACAGGATCATGGGTGTTATGCTGCTGTCCACTAGGAGGCGACACTATGCATAATCTGAAAAAGATTAACCGTGGCTCCTCCTCTGCAGTATACACCCCTGGACGGTGTCAGCCTTCTCCAGTTTTTGCTTAGTGTCGCATAGGAGGCACACCTAAGATTTTTTACTCCGTTTTTTTTTCTCTTTCCCCGACGGATTACAGATGAAGAAAAGTGGGTCTCCTGTGAGACTCCTGGCATGTACCCAAGATAAAAACATAACAAATCAATACTGCACTCATCAAAGTGACCAACGACCTCCTGACAGCAAAATGTAACGGTGACCACTCTCTGCTCATTCTTCTCGATCTTTCTGCAGCTTTCGACACTGTTGACCACCCTCTCCTACTCTCTAGGCTCCAGTCACTTGGCATTAAGGACACTGCTCTCTCCTGGTTCTCCTCCTAACTTTCTGACCGCTCCTTCAGTGTTCTGTTCTCCGGCTCCACTTCATCTTCTCTTCCTCTCACTGTCGGGGTTCCTCAGGGCTCAGTCCTTGGCCCCATTCTCTTCTCCCTCTACACAGCCCCAATTGGACAGACCATCAGCAGATTTGGCTTTCAGTACCATCTTTATGCCGACGTCACACAACTATATACGTCATCCCCTGGCCTTACTCCTGCTGTACTACAGAACGCCACTGACTGTCTGTCCGCAGTCTCCAACATCATGTCCGCTCTCTATCTGAAACTCAACCTCTCCAAAACTGAACTTCTTCTGCTGCTCCCACCATCTACTAACCTCCCTAAATCTGACGTTTCCCTCTCCGTGGGTGGCACCATAATAACACCCCGGCAGCAGGCGCGCTGTCTGGGTGTTATGTTTGACTCCGATCTCTCCTTCACATCCCATATACAATCTCTTGCCCGCTCCTGCCGCTTACACCTAAAGAACGTCTCTAGAATCCACCCTTTTCTCACCATAGAAACAACAAAAACCCTCACTGTCGCCCTGATCCACTCCCGCCTGGACTACTGCAACGCTCTATTAATTGGCCTCCGCCTCACTCGACTTTCCCCTCTCCAGTCAATCCTTAATGCAGCAGCCAGGGTCGTCTATCTAGCTAATCGTTACTCAGATGCATCCGCTCTTCTGCCCATTCATTACAGGATACAATTCAAAGTACTTGTTCTCACCCACAAAGCTCTCCACAGTGCGGCACCCCCTTACATCTCCTCCCTCATTTCTGTCTATCGGCCTAACCGACCTCTTCGCTCTGCAAATGACTTTCGACTAACCTCTGCACTAATCCGTACCTCCCACTCCCGACTACAAGACTTCTCCCGTGCTGCGCCAATCCTCTGGAATGTTCTACCCCAAGAAATTAGGACCATCCACAATTTGCATAGTTTTAGGCGCTCCCTCAAAACACATTTGATCAGAGCGGCCTATCATGTTCCCTAATCAGTTATTTTGTTTGTGTGTGTGTAGCCCATTCACTACTTCCATCAATCCCCTGCTCCCGAAGATGGCTGGACCATCATTGTAAATACATCATTGTAAATACACACCTATACTTTGTATTTCCCCCACCTCATTGTAGATTGTAAGCTCTCACGAGCAGGGTCGTCTTGTGTTGCTTTAATTATTGTATTGTTAACATTGTTACTTATGACTGTTGTGTTTGAAGCTGTTAAACTGTAAAGCGCTGCGGAATATGTTGGCGCTATATAAATAAAGATTATTATTATTATTAATACACTGCAGTAAGTAAATAAATAGCAATAGTGCATGAACATAATATAGTGTGCTTAGGTAGCATACTTTTGATTAAAAACAAATCATACAAGCCATCCCACCACGTCACGGTGAACCTATTCGGCCCGGTCCTAACCTCTAGTATTAAAACTTTACCATTTGTCAATGTGACTAAGAGTTGAGAAGGCCCGAGACCTGGCTAATACACACCCAGACATGGGGAACTACTTGAATATAATGTTCAGCTCAAAGAGAAGGGTGACCACATGTTTATTTACACAGAGCGCAAAAGAACTGAAACAAAAACTTAGAGTGATGAACTGGAATACAAGTTGGTGTGCATGCAGCGTGTAGGCGCCTGTTCACACTGGCCACTAATCAGACAAAATGTCACTTGACACATGGTAAGGTTTTAAAACTATAGATTAGGACCATCCCAAATAGGGTCACCGTGATGTGGTGGGCTGGCCCTATATTATTTTCATGCACTATTTATTTACTGCAGGGTATTTGCTTATAGTGTGTTTATTTTGGTTGTCTGTTTATTGGCCAGTGTGAATAGGGGCCTACAGGCTGCATGCACACCAACTTGTATTCCAATTCATCGCTTTAGATTTTTTGCTTAAAGAGACTTTTCATAGGTGCACCAACATGGCAGCCAAGTGGGCTTTCTGCATGCCCCCTCCTGCTATGCCATTTTATCAGCACAAGGCTCATTGTACGAGGGGTAATGGGCACCTAGAATGGTGCTTCCTTGAGGACTACACACTTTAAATGCAACTTTCATAGATTTACAGTGACCTAAAGGGGGTTTTACAGCAGCGATCACCGCTACAATTGCTGATGTTATGGGTAGATGTTATAGCAAAACTTGAATTGCCAAGAAAGATGCAGGCTCAGTTTCTGAGCCCGCTCCAAGCTCCTTCACCCGGTGTGGAGCATAGATATACATCACACATGGGGAAGAAAGAAAAGAAATGTTGTAGCATTCTATAGCTTGTCACATACGGGGCCTGTTGTAAGTTTCTGACATGCTTACTGAGGTGTAAACATGCTCTCTGCAGATTTCGAGGATTATCTGTTACTTTTTATAGGTCTTAGTATGTATGCTGCACATCATTATATTATGGGGAAAAATATTTCTTAAAACTTCCAAAATGTTTACAATCAATTTAGGAAATGTGTATAAATGTACGGTACTGTACGGGGACTGAGGTTTTATTTTTCTTACTTTTTTGTAGGACAACATTAAAGGAGCATCTAAGAATTCACAGTGGGGAAAAGCCACATCTTTGCAGTATCTGTGGGCAGAACTTCCGACACGGTAGTTCCTACAGGTAACGATGGGTTGAGTGCCACTGTTGGACCTATAAGGCCATATTCACACGTTCAGGATCTGCTGACACTGTGCAGTTATTGCAGGTGATAGGAGCACGCTTCTCCCCAGTCTGTTGCAGTGATTGAGCTTCAGGGGTAATGTGCTCTAGTTCTCCATGGCTGTGCATTCAGCATGGAGAATCTGCAGATTAGCCTCATTCAATTACACAGTGGATTTGTCTATAAAGAAATATCCCAACACGTGTGAGCATGGCCTATCCATCGTGCGTTTAAGAGACTTGTTTTATATTGAAGCCAGCCAAAACAAATCCCATGTCCCTGTCTCATAGACTCCATCTTCGTGTCCATCATGATGATAAACGCTATGAGTGTGATGAATGTGGGAAGACGTTCATTCGCCATGATCACCTCACTAAACACAAAAAGATACATTCTGGTAAGGTGATGTTAACCATATATTAAAATAATCTGTATATTGTATTTCCAACTATTGTAACTATGATGTAAGAAGGACCAGAAATGTTAGCAGTAGGCCATATTGTAATTTTATCTCTAGGCTTTTTTATAGCATTTGGAGAAATATTTTCTGGAGGCTCCATTATACTGACTTTACTTTTTTTGCTTACATCAGTAAGGTTGTTCCAAAATCTTGGAGAGCTGACTACAGATCTTTTAGGCTTCCTAAAAGCCTTTTGTCTGAGACTGTCTTGATGATGTTGACGTCAGGACTATGGCAAGGACAAGGGCTCATTGTTCTTCTTTCCTCTGAAGACAGTTCTTAGTGACATTGGCTGTATGTTTTAGGTTGTTGTCCTTCTGCGGAATAAATTTGGAGCCAATCAGATGCCTCCTTTACGGTATTGCATGATGGATAAGTGTCTGCCTCTGTTCCTCAGCATTTGAAGGCACCAAGAAGTGGGCAATGTTGAGTACCGCAGACCTTGACCAAGGAAACACATCATAATAATAAATAATAATTTCATTTATATAGCACCAACATATTCCGCAGCACTTTACATTATAGAGGGGACCTGTACAGTCAATAGACATTACAGCATAACAATAAACACAGATCAACACGGATACCAAGAGGAATGAGGGCCCTGCTCGCAAGCTTACAATCTATGAGCATGCTTACTTCTCTTCAAAACCGGGAGATGTCTAGCAGTGCCATGAAGAGATAGAAGGATTTGCACAGAGCTACATCCACCAAAGATCTGTGGTTAGTTCACCAAGATGTTTGGAACAACCTCCCTGCTCAATTCCTTCAAAAACTGTGTGCAAGTACAAGTGAACCTAGAAGAATTGGTGCCGCTTTGAAGACAAAGGGGAGGTTGCACTAAATGTTTCACGTGTTGATCTGTTACTGAGATTCTGCCACCTTGTGGATGAACATGTGGCACACTGTGGCATCTATATATGTGGGCCAATGAAGGGGGCTTGATACCTAATTGTTTATACTATAGAGGGCGCTGTGGGCCACACTCACCAGCCTGTTGGGTTTTAAGGAGAACAACGCCGTGCAAATCACTCACCAGCGAAAAGTGTCTCCTGCAACATGCGCATACAGTAGAAACTTTGTACGGCGTGATGTAGGTGGTACCAAGCGGGGAGAAAGGGGAGCTGTTTCATCCAAGCTCACAAATATATAATACTATAATCTATAGACATTACATTTGTAACACCAAACAGGAAAAGTTGCGGAATTCTGTAAATCGTGGGATGTATAGACATACTAATGATATGCAAGTTGTGAAGAAATGGAAACTACATTTTAAAAATGGCGAAAGGATATCTGGCACTCGGTAAGTGAATTACAATATTCAAGTTTATTTCTGGAACATAAGTGTAGACAGGACAGCTCAGCCGACTGCTGCGGCTAACTCCTGTGCCCGCTGCTAAAGAGAAATTAATATTCACTGCCCTGGCAATGGATATTAATTTCTTTGTAATAGCGCACACATTGACCGCCGCAGCAGCCGACTCCTGCAGTTGCCCGGCGATCACATGTGGCGCTACTTAAAGGGAACCTGTAACTCCCCCCCACCCCCCCCCCCCCAGGCATTTGTAACTAAAAGATCCACCTTGTGCAGCACTAATGCTGCATTCTGACAAAGTGGCTCTTTTAGTTCTTGTTCCTGGCACTGCTGAAAGAATCGTTTATCAAATTTGTCTCTCATATCTTGAAATCACCAGGGGGGCAGATCTTTCCCCCCTAACACAGATGCACCACAGCCGTCACTCAGGGCCTCTGCGCGCCGGGCGCCACCTCCTCTTCCTTAATTGGCATCCCCAGCGCCTGCGCTGTAAGTTCGAAGGGCAGCGCAACTGCGCATGCCTGAAAAAAACCCGCAGTTGCGCTGCCCTTCGAACTTACAGTGCAGGCGCCAGGGACGCTAATGAAGGAAGAGGAGGTGGCATGCAGAGGCCCTGAGTGATGGCTGTGGTGCGTTTGTGTTAGGGGTGAAAGACCTGCCCCCCCCAGCGATTTCAAGGTATGAGGGACAAATTTGATAAACGATTCTTTCAGCAGTGGCAGGAACAAGAACTAAAAGAGCCACCTTGTCGGAATGCAGCATTAGTGCTGCACAAGGTGGCTTTTAGTTACAAACGCATGGGGGGGTGACAGGTTCCCTTTAAGAGAAATGAATATTCACCGCTCTCCACTCACATGGAGAGAGGTGAAAATTCAATTCTCTTACGTAGTGGCACACGTGACTGCCTGGCAGCTGACACACTGCACGCTACTTAATAGCAATGAATACTCACTGCCCTCCATGCACATAGTTCCAGCGTGGGGAGCGGTGAGTATTCCAGCAGCTGTGTTTTGCTTGTGAGCAGCACATGACGTCCCTGCTGCTTACAAGCATAATGCAGCTGCTGGCACCGAAACAAGACGATGCGAAGGCACGCCAGGAAGGTAAGTGTAATGGATTCTTTTTTTTTTTGTTTTTGATGGGGGCCAATCATACAAGATAAGGATTGGGCCATGCATACAAGGACAGGGATGGGGCCATGCATACAAGGATAGGGATGGAGCCACGCATACAAGGACAGGGAAGGAGACATCCCTGGATGAATTTATTGTCCTGCTTTACAATAGCTCCTATTATTCGGTGTAGATCCGTGCGCCCTACCTACAGTATGTACACATAGCTATTTGGAGTAGGGAAGTACACTGATATAAAAGATAAGAATTTGTTTTATTTTTTCAAAGGCGAGAAAGCCCATCAGTGTGAAGAATGTGGGAAATGCTTTGGCCGTCGAGACCATTTAACTGTACATTACAAAAGTGTTCATCTGGGAGAGAAGGTTTGGCAGAAGTAAGTCTGATATAAATATGTATATGATATAACTCTGTGCCTTGTCCAGTTACTGTGACCACTGCAGATAGTTGTGCAGTGTGTAATATGTGTGTACATGTTTGTTCTTGCGCTCACTATTCTATAGGTTTTTAAAACATGGTCTTCCATTAAACTTCCATTTACACTTAATAACATTACTGCCTCAGTTCATCAAAGCAGTTTTGCTGAAATTCTGTCATAAATTACTTTGAAAAGTTGAAAAAATTTTGGCGGAACGGTGACACATTGGGCGCGTGACACTATAGCTCGTGCACCATGCCAGAAACGTTACTCCAGTCAAGATGGAGACCAGTGCCACTTTTCAGATGCTCCAGATTCCTTAAAGGGACTTTGTCAGCACCGAACGACTGTTCAAACTAAGTCCAGGCGCTTGGTGCACCATGGCAGGGCCAGCCATGTATATACACCTTCACTCCTGCTTGGTTTCCATCTATGTTCACCTTTCTCTATCCCTATGAAGCCAGAGCTGTCTGTAAAAGAAGACAGGGATGGGGGGAGTTCATTTAAAGGCCACGTTCAGTATTTTACCTCAGTATGTGTAAGCCAAAACCAGGAGAGGAACAATCAGAGGAAAAGTATAATAGAAACACGACACCACTTCTGTATTTGTCACCCGCTCCTGGTTTTGGCTTACAGAAACTGAGGTAAAATACTGACCAAAGACTGATAGTGACCTAACTGTTTGGCCCCACCATGATGGACCAAGTGGCTGGACGTAGTTTAAATTGTAATTTCTTTATCGCCTCTCATTGGGGGACACAAATCTCTGGGCAAAACCGTCAATGAAGAAGACCTGGGAGTATGGGTGGATGACAAACTCATGTTCAGTGGCCAGTGTCAGGCAGCTGCTACCAAGGCAAATAAAATAATGGGATGCATTAAAAGAGGCATAGATGCTCATGAGGAGAAAATAATTTTACCTCTATACAAGTCACTATTGCGACCACACTTAGAATACTGTGTACAGTTCTGGTCTCCGGTGTATAAGAAAGACATAGCTGAACTAGAGCGGGTGCAGCAACCAAGGTTATTAGAGGACTGGGGGGGTCTGTAATACCAAGATAGGTTATTACACTTGGGGCTATTTAGTTTGGAAAAACGAAGACTAAGGGGTGATCTTATTTTAATGTATAAATATACGAGGGGACAGTACAAAGACCTTTCTGATGATCTTTTTAATCATAGACCTGAGACAGGGATAAGGGGGCATCCTCTACGTCTGGAGGAAAGAAGGTTTAGGCATAATAACAGACGCGGGTTCTTTTCTGTAAGAGCAGTGAGACTATGGAACTCTCTGCCGTATGATGTTGTAATGAGTGATTCATTACTTAAATTTAAGAGGGGATTGGATTTCTTGAAAAGTATAATGTTGCAGGGTATATATACTAGATTCCTTGATAGGGCGTTGATCCAGGGAACTAGTCTGATTGCCGTATGTGGAGTCCGGAAGGAATTTTTTTCCCCAAAGTGGAGCTTACTATTTGCCACATTGCTTTTTTTTGCCTTCCTCTGGATCAACATGTTAGGGCATGTTAGGTTAGGCTATGGGCTGAACTAGATGGACTTAAAGTCTTCCTTCAACCTTAATAACTATGTTACTATGACACAGGAACCATGTGTGTATGCTGCTGCCACTAGGAGGCTGACACTATGCACAAAAAAGTTAGCTCCTCCTCTGCAGTGTACACCCCACCGACTGGCATTATGCACTTCAGTTTAGCCTAGTGTCAGTAGGAGGTGGACACGGGTCTTTCATTAGAACCTTATCTACCTTAATGTGCGTCGTTTTCTTACAGGTTTCCCGGAGGGATACAGGGTGAACAGTCACACCTGTAATCCCACAATACAGACTATGAGTACGACGTGTACTGCCACCCCGTATCCTCATAGATCCCTCAGTAGGGCCAAGATCCTAGCACACAAGTGTGCTCAGAAGTCCGGGTCTTCCTCCGTCCCCCACCCACTCGCCCACCTGAGTCTGTCGGTTGCGGAGACGAGGACGTCCATCACAGCTCCCTGGATGTCTCATTCCTCTCAGGTTGGTAACGACATGGGAAGTTTAAGGTGAGTATTTTCCCCATTCCATCCCATCCCAGATCTTCAAAGGGGGTGCTTTATTGAGGGGACCTCACTGGTCGTCGCCCATTGCACGCAGGCAGCTGCACGTAGATGTAGGGGCCTTTTTCAGCCGCACGGCCCGGGATCGCTTTGTCGCGCGGAGGCCGTGCTTCTTTTTGTCTGCCGCACCACTTCCTTGGCTGCGGCCGCTCTGCCTCCCGTTCCGGCGCAGCGGCCTTTGCAGGCTACCGTGCCGCTTCTTGCCCCTGCGACCGTGTGGTTCCGGCCGCTCCCAGCAGCTGCCCTGCCATCTGTGCCAGTGCAGCGGCCTTGGCAGGCCGCCGCGACGCTTCGGGCCCCTGTGGCTGCGCTGCTCTGGCCGCTCTCAGCGGCTGCGATGCCTTTTGTTCCAGCGCGGCGGCCTTGGCAGGCTGCCCGCCACTTCCTACCTGCGGGGCACTGCATCGGCGCCGCGGTCTTGCACCGGCGGTCGCCGGCCTCTAATTTACGCCCCGGCTTCTGCCCGGACCTACTTCCGTTGCCGTGACTCCGCCCACTTCCGCCCTTCATCGGGCGGGCTTTTCTCCCGCCCGACAATCTCTCACAGCGGTCACCACCTTTTCTCCTCCCACCGGTGCCAACTTGGGACTCCTTAGCGCACGAGTTCTCTCCACTCTGTACCACCGTTTGGTGCCACATCTCAGCGGTCAACATCTAGAACGGTTTCCATTTTTCGGATTGCGGCAGGAGCTCATACCTTTTTCCTACCTAAAGGGCTACTTTTCACCGGAGGTCCATCCCGCAAGCCGGACAGCTTCCTCCACCTGGAATCCTTTTTCGTCTGCCGTGAGTAGCTCTGCACTGCAGACTGACGCTCCCCTCTGCCCCCCTGTCCCCTAAACCTCTGGCATTTTCTTCAGGGACCCTTCAATATGTCTTCCTCTAAGGGAGGCCGCTCTCGTCCTCCTACTTCTTCTTCTTCATCAGCCTTAGTCAAATACTTTGCATGTTCGTCTTGTAACTGCAAACTTCCCTCAGGTCAGTCCTCTCCACTCTGTCAGGCCTGCAGCAATCCGTTCGTGCCACCGCCCAGGATCCCCCGGCTGCTCCGCTTGAGTGATACCCCCACCCCAGGCTGGGCTTCCTCTCTGTCACAATCGGTAGCGGATCTAACTCGGGTGTCTCAAACTCTGGTGTCCGTGCTTGATCGATTTCCCCTACAGGCTCCCATAGTTGCCAGCGGGTCGTAGGAGCCTCCGTCCGAGCCCTCCATTATAAGCAGCAAAAGGTCCAGACAGGAACACCGGTCTGAGTCCTCTTCTCGCTTCATTTCGCCACACACGGTCCTCCTCTGCGGTCAGATTCCTCCCGGTCCTCCTCCCCTGAGTCAGGCAAGGAGTTCTCTGATGCGCCCTCGGAGGATATTTCGGAGCTAGATTCTAACCAAATCGCTACCATGAGGGATATGGTTCAGAATCTCATCGGAGCGATAAATCAAACCTTTGGCATCAAGGATTCCTCTACGGAACCCGCAGATCAGGTGGTTTCATTTAGACAGGCTAAACCACCTTCCAAGTTTTTCGCTCCTCACCCTGAATTCGAGGCGATCATGAACAGAGAATGAGAGAATCCGACCAGACGTTTTCCCGAGGGGAAAACGCCTTGGCGTTTTATATCCTTTTTCTCCAGAACTTACCGCCAATTGGACTGTATCTCCCTCGGTGGATCCCCCAGTTTCCAGGCTGTCCACCAACACTGTGCTTCCACTGTCCGGCGGAGCATCTCTGAAGGATTCTAACGATAGTCATAGAATCCTTTGCAAAGTCAGCCTTTGAAGCGGCCGCAGCTACTCTATGCCCAACTTTTGCTTCCACTTGGGTTTCAAAATCCATATCCAAATGGGCCAAACAACTTTGTCGAGGCATCTGGACGGGGGTCCATCCGGACAGCTGGTGGAGCTTGCTAACCAGATTTCTCACACCGGTGAATACCTGGTTTCTCTGGATGCCGTGTCTTGTGTGGCTCAGGCGTCCAGCAATGCTGTTGCCATCCGCCGGACCGTTTGGCTCAAGGCCTGGCAGGCGGACTTGTCTTCCAAAAGGTCCCTTACCAGCCTGCCTTTTCAAGGCTCACGTCTCTTTGGTTCTAAGCTGGACCAAATCATTAAGGATGCCATGGGGGGTACAAGTTCTCTTCTTCCCCAGGCTAAACCTCGCCGCCCTTCTAGATGGCAATTTCGGTTCTTTCTGCCTTTTCGTCACTTCGCTGCGTCAAACTCCTTTTCCCAGCAACAACAAAGGCCACAGGCATGCCAAGAGAAGAAGACAGTATCCTTTAGGCCCACTACTTCCTGGCGTTCTCGCTACTCACAGGGTAGATTCTCCAGGTCCAGGACTGGAAGATCCACCTCGGCATGACTCTTGGCAAGACCCCAGCCCACTTCCCAGGCTGCGCGGCCGTCTCCTCTTCTTCAGGGACGTCTGGATCTCCTCAGTAGAGGACGTATGGGTCAGGGAAGTTGTATCTTCGGGTTACAAAATAGAGTTTGTTTCATGACGCCGGGATCGTTTCTTCAAATCCCGACCTCCAAGAGACCCCACTCTAGTTCCGGGTTTCTTCGCAGCCATCGCTTCTCTCCTCAAAGCCAGGGTGATCGTTCCCGTCCCACAAAAAGAACGGCTCACAGGTTTCTCTTCATATCTTTTTGTGGTACCGAAAAAAGACGGCAGGGTTCGTCCCATTCTGGATCTCAAATTGCTGAACAAAAGAGTTCGTCTGAGTCACTTCAGGATGGAATCCCTTCGTTCAGTAATTGCTTCCATGGTGGCTCAGGATTTTCTGTGTTCCATAGATATTCAGGACGCCTACCTCCATGTCCCGATATTCCCGGGACATCACCGATTCCTGTGCTTTGCGGTGCTCCAAGACCATTTTCAGTTGGTCGCCCTGCCGTTCGGTCTTGCAACCGCTCCCAGGGTTTTCACGAAGATCATAATGGCGCTGATAGCCATCTTGAGGGTCAGAGGCCTGGTTCTGTTTCCATACCTTCACGACATCCTCATCAAGGCTCCGTCTTTTTCTCAGGCTCACGAAAGTCTGTCCATCGTCTTCGACACCCTAGCCCGCTTCGGGTGGCTGGTCAACCGGAAGAAGTCCTGCCTTATTCCTTCTCAGCGCATCGTTTTTCTAGGCATGCTCTTCGACACTCGTCAGACCAAAGTCTTCCTTCCCGAAGACAAGAGATCCATCCTTCGTCGGGACATACGCTTGCTCCAGGGTCCTCAGTTTCCCTCCTTCCGATCGGCCATGAAGGTTCTGGGGAGGATGGTAGCAACATTGGAAGTGATTCCCTTTGCCCAATTTCACTCGCGATCTCTTCAGCAAGCCATCCTATCTCAGTGGGACAGGTCTGTCTTCTCTCTGGATCGTCCTATCCGACTCTCTCCCCGGCTCAAACGGTCTCTCAACTGGTGGCTGACGTCCCCTCTCATCTACAATTAGGCCGCCGACTTCGTCGCCGCGAGGGTCTCGCAGCAGGGGAATGGTTCTTGCATCAGGAAGTCTTCCATCAGATTTGTCTTCGATGGGGGACTCCGGACATGGACCTCACGGCGTCCCGAATGAACAGGAAGGTTCCTCGGTTCGTCTCCAGGTCTCGCGATTTTCTTGCAGTGGGCGTTAACGCTTTGGCCATTCCTTGGTCGCAGTTCGTGCTGCCCTGTCTGTTCCAACCATTCCCTTGCTTCCCAAACTGTTGAAAAAGATCAAAGCGGAAGGGTTGCCGGTCATTCTGATCACCCCAGATTGGCCAGGAGAGCTTGGTTTGCGGAGATCGTCAATCTTCTCGTGGACGCCCCCTGGCGCCTTCCAGACAGGCCCGATCTGCTCTCTCAGGGTCCGATCTGCCACCCGAGTTCTCGGTTGCACAGCGTGGCTGTTGAGACCGCAGTTCTAAGAGCGTCCGGCCTTTCGGACTGGGTGATTCACACCATGATCCAGGCTCGGAAGCCTTCGTCTTCCAGGATCTACTATCGCACCTGGAAAGCTTACTTCCGTTAGTGCGAGTCCAACCTCATTTCATCTATGTCCTTTTCCCTGCCTTCCATCTTGGCCTTCCTTCAGGCAGGACTGGATTCGGGCCTTGCTCTTAGTTCCCTAAAGGGCCAGGTTTCTGCGCTCTCTATCCTTTTTCAGAAGACGTTATCTTCTCGGCCACAGGTTTAGACCTTCCTTCAAGGAGTATCCCATGCTTTTCCTCCGAACAGGGCCCCTGTGGTTTCATGGGATTTAAATCTTGTGCTGGACGTTTTGAGTGGTTCCCCCTTTGAGCCTCTCAGTTAGGTTTTCCTGTCAGTTCTATCTTGGAAGGTGGCCTTTCTTGTGGCCATCTCTTCTATCCGCCGCATTTCCGAGTTGGCGGCCCTTTCTTGCCGACCTCCTTTCTTGGTTATCCACTAGGACAAGGTGGTCCTCAGGCCTCAGCCTTCCTTCCTTCCTAAAGGTACCTTCACACTGAGCAACTTTACAACGAGAACGACAACGATCCGTGACATTGCAGCGTCCTGGATAGCGATCTCGTTGTGTTTGACATTCAGCAGCGATCAGGATCCCTCTGTGACATCGCTGGTCGTAGCTAGAAGTCCGGAACTTTATTTGGTCGTCAGGTCGGCGTGATTCGTCATGTTTGACAGCAAAAGCAACGATGCCAGCAATGTTTTAACATGGAGCTAACAACCGGCGAGAACGATAAGTACGTCACTGGATCGCTCCTGCATCATTCTGGTGTTGCCGTGTTCGACGTCTCCTAGCGACCTAAACAGCGACGCTGCAGCGATCGGCTCGTTGTCTATATCGCTGCAGCGTTGCTTAGTGTAACGGTACCTTAAGGTGGTTTCCACCTTCCACCTCAACGACGTCATTGTTCTACCTTCCTTTTGTCTAGCTCCGACTCTTCCTCTGGAGCGATCGTTGAACAAGCTGGACCTCGTCAGGGCAGTGAGGATCTACCTGGCTAGAATGGCCGCTTTCCTGGAAGACGGATTCTCTTTTCGTCATTCTTGATGGCACGCGTAGAGGCCTGCCGGCTTCTAAGGCGACTATTGCCCGCTGGATCAGAACGGCAATTTTGGAGGCTTACCGGGTCAAGAACAGAGTGCCCCCTCCTGGGGTTAAGGCTCACTCTTCCCGGGCAGTCGGCGCCTCCTAAGCGGTGCACCACAGGGCTTCCGCCCTACAGCTTTGCAAAGCTGCAACCTGGTATTCCATCCACACGTTCGCCAAATTTTACAAGGTCCATACCTACGCTTCGGCGGACGCCAGCCTAGGCATAAGTATCTTGCTGGCGGCAGTGGTGAGTCCTATGACCTGATGGAAGTCTGCGTTTTCCCACCCTAGGGACTGCTTTGGGACGTCCCATGGTTCCTGTGTCCCCCAATGAGAGGCGATAGAGAAAACAGGATTTTTTGTTGCTTACCGTAAAATCTGTTTCTTGGAGCCTCCACTCGGGGACACAGCTCCCTCCCAATGTTTCTCAGTTTCTGTTGTTCTATGTTCTATGACTGTTCCCACGTTTACAGTTCTCATGTTTGTGGTTATGTTTCAACCTTGTTGTTTTTCTCCTACTGCTTTCTCACTAGCTGAAGAGTATAATGCCAGTCGAGGGGTGTACACTGCATAGGAGGATCTAACTTTTTTTGTGCATAGTGTCAGCCTCCTAGTGGCAACAGCATACACCCATGGTTCCTGTGTCCCCCAATGGAGGCTCCGAGAAACAGATTTTACGGTAAGCAACCAAAAATCATGTTTCTGTGCTGACAGAGTCCCTTTATGGGGCGAGCACTTCTTCATGAAACAGGAGCATCATCAAATCCAGCGAGAAAATCTATGTTTTTAATGAATTGGGGCCAAAGATTCTGGCATCCAAAAAATTCACACCTACCACAGCTTCTCAAAATTCTTATTTTCTGCCTAAACTTTGCAGCTTAACTCCTTTGTGACAGTTTAACCCCTTCACCCATGAGCTTGTTTTCACCTTCTTTACCAGGCCAATTTTTTTAAATTCTGACCACTGGAATTCTTCAAAGGATACAAACTGATTCTGAGATCGTTTTCTCATGTTGTACTTCATGATCGTGGTAAAATTTGTTCGACTTGCGTTAATTTGTGAAAATATCGGAAATTTGGCGAAAATGTTGCCATTTTCAATCTTTTCAATTTTTATGCCCTTAAACAAGATAAACTGCATCTCTCAACGTGCTCATAACCAGATTCAAGAAGTTTATTAAACCCTTCAGGTGCATCACAGGAATTGACATATTTCCTTTTTTTTTCCAAGGGTAACAGGAGACAATGTACCTAAAAATGTGTTGTATAATTTCTCCTGACTACACTGTTACTCCGTATGTGGGGGGAAAACTACTCTTTGGTCGCACGACAGGGCTCTGAAGGGAAAGAGCACCTTTTTATTTTTTGAACGCAAAATTGGCTGTAATCGAGAGCAGACGTCCTGTCACGCTTGCAGAGCCCCCTGATGTGCCTGGAAAGCCCTCCGCAAGTGACCCCATTTTAGAAATTGTATCCCTTAAAGAATTTATCTAGATCTGTGGTGAGCACCTTAATTCCACAGGTGCTTCACAGAATTTTATAACGTTGAGCTGTGAAAATGAAAGATAAAACTTCTCACAAAACTGTTGCCTTAGCCCAAAATTTTTCAGTTTCACAAGGGTAACATGAGAAAATGAACCATATAATTTTTTGTGAAATTTCTCCGGAGTACGTCAATGCCAAATATGTGGTGATTAACCCCTTCCCGACCTTTGACGCATACGCTGCGTCATGAAAGTCGGTGCCATTCCGACCCATGACGCAGCATATGCGTCATGGAAAGATCGCGTCCCTGCAGATCGGGTGAAAGGGTTAACTCCCATTTCACTCGATCTGCAGGGACAGGGGGAGTGGTACTTTAGCCCAGGGGGGGTGGCTTCACCCCCTCGTGGCTACGATCGCTCTGATTGGCTGTTGAAAGTGAAATTGCCAATCAGAGCGATTTGTAATATTTCACCTAAAAAAATGGTGAAATATTACAATCCAGCCATGGCCGATGCTGCAATATCATCGGCCATGGCTGGACACACTAATGTGCACCCACTCCACTCCTCCGATCGCCCCCCCAGCCCCCCGATCTGCGGTCTGCTCCCCTCGGTCCTGTGCTCCGCTCCCCTGTCCTCCTGCCCGCTCCCCCCGTGCTCCAATCACACCCCCCGTGCTCCAATCAAACCCCCCCGCACTCCGATCCCCCCCGCACAGCGATCCCCCCCCCCGCACAGCGATCCCACCCCCGCACAGCGATTTCCCCCCCCCCCCCCCCGTGCTCCGATCCACCCGCCCGCACAGCGATCCCCCACTCCGTGCTCCAATCCACCCCCCCGTGTTCCGGTCCACCCCCCCGTGCTCCGACGCCCCCCCCCCCCCCCGTGCTCTGATCTCCCCCCCCCTTATACTTACCTGGCCTCCCGGGGACCGTCCGTCTTCTTTCCTGGGCGCCGCCATCTTCCAAAATGGCGGGCGCATGTGCAGTGCGCCCGCCGAATCTGCCGGCCGGCAGATTCGTTCCAGAGTGATTTTTGATCACTGAGATAGGTTATATCTCAGTGATCAAAATAAAAAAAAAAAGTAAATGACCCCCCCCCCCCCCTTTGTCACCCCCATAGGTAGGGACAATAAAAAAAATATATATATTTTTTTTTTTCCACTAAGGTTGGGGTAAGAACTAGGGTTAGGGGTAGGGGTAGGGTTAGGGGTAGGGTTAGGGTTTCGGTATGTGCACACGTATTCTGTTCCTCTGCGGATTTTTCCGCTGCGGATTTGATAAATCCGCAGTGCTAAACCGCTGCGGATTTATGGCGGATTTGCCATGTTTTTTCTGCGCATTTCAATGCGGTTTTACAACAGCGATTTTCTATTTGAGCAGTTGTAAAACCGCTGCGGAATCCTAAGAAAGAAGTGACATGCTGCGGAATGTAAACCGCTGCGTTTCCGTGCAGTTTTTCTGCAGCATGTGTACAGCGATTTTTGTTTTCCATAGGTTTGCATTGAACTGTAAACTCATGGGAAACTGCTCCGGATCCGCAGCGTTTTCCGCAGCGTGTGCACATACCTTTAGAATTAGGCTATGTGCACACGGTGCGGATTGGCCGCTGCGGATCCGCAGCAGAGTTCCATCAGGTTTACAGTACCATGTAAACATATGGAAAGCCAAATCCGCTGTGCCCATGGTGCGGAAAATACTGCGCGGGAACGCTGCGTTGTATTTTCCGCAGCATGTCAATTCTTTGTGCGGATTCCGCAGCGTTTTACACCTGTTCCTCAATAGGAATCCGCAGGTGAAATCTGGACAAAAAACACTGGAAATCCGCGGTAAATCCGCAGGTAAAACGCAGTGCCTTTTACCCGTGGATTTTTCAAAAATGGTGCTGAAAAATCTCATACGAATCCGCAACGTTGGCACATAGCCTTAGGGCTAGGGTTCGGTTGGAATTAGGGTTGTGGTTAGGGTTAGGGGTGTGTTGGGGTTACGGGTGTGTTGGGGTTAGGGTTGTGATTAGGGTTTCGGCTACAGTTGGGATAAGGGTTAGGGGTGTGTTGGAGTTAGAATTGAGGGGTTTCCACTGTTTAGGCACATCAGGGGGTCTCCAAACGCAACATGGCGCCACCATTGATTCCAGCCAATCTTGTATTCAAAAAGTCAAATGGTGCTCCCTCACTTCCGAGCCCCGACGTGCACCCAAACAGTGGTTTACCCCCACATATGGGGTACCAGCATACTCAGGACAAACTGCGCAACAATTACTGGGGTCCAATTTCTCCTGTTACCCTTGTGAAAATAAAGAAATGCTTGCTAAAACATCATTTTTGAGGAAAGAAAAATTATTTTTTATTTTCACGGCTCTGCGTTGTAAACGTCTGTGAAGCACTTGGGGGTTCAAAGTGCTCACCACATATCTAGATAAGTTCCTTGGGGGGGTCTAGTTTCTAAAATTGGGTCACTTGTGGGGGGTTTCTACTGTTTAGGCACACCAGGGGCTCTGCAAACGCAATGTGACGCCCGCAGACCATTCCATCAAAGTCTGCATTTCAAAAGTCACTACTTCCCTTCTGAGCCTCAACGTGTGCCCAAACAGTGGTTTACCCCCACACATGGGGTATCAGCGTACTCAGGAGAAACTGGACAACAACTTTTGGGGTCCAATTTCTCCTGTAACCCTTGGGAAAATAAAAAATTCTGGGCTAAAAGATCATTTTTGAGAAAATATTTTTTTTTTTTTTTTTTCATGGCTCTGCGTTATAAACTTCTGTGAAGCACTTGGGGGTTCAAAGTCCTCACCACACATCTAGATTAGTTCCTTTGGGGGTCTAGTTTCCAAAATGGGGTCATTTCTGGGGGATCTCCAATGTTTAGGCACACAGGGGCTCTCCAAACGTGACATGGTGTCCGCTAATGATTGGAGCTAATTTTCCATTTAAAAAGCCAAATGGCGTGCCATCCCTTCCGAGCCCTGCCGTGCGCCCAAACAGTGGTTTACCCCCACATATGGGGTATCAGCGTACTCAGGACAAACTGGACAACAATATTTGGGGTCCAATTTCTCCTATTATCCTTGGCAAAATAGGAAATTCCAGGCTAAAAAATCATTTTTGAGGAAAGAAAAATTATTTTTTATTTTCATGGCTCTGCGTTATAAACTTCTGTGAAGCACCTGGGGGTTTAAAGTGCTCAATATGCATCTAGATAAGTTCCTTGGGGGGTCTAGTTTCCAAAATGGGGTCACTTGTGGGGGAGCTCCAATGCATAGGCACACAGGGGCTCTCCAAACGCGACATGGTGTCCGCTAACAATTGGAGCTAATTTTCCATTCAAAAAGTCAAATGGCGCGCCTTCCCTTCCGAGCCCTGCCGTGTGCCCAAACAGTGGTTTACCCCCACATATGAGGTATCGGCGTACTCGGAAGAAATTGCCCAACAAATTTTATGATCCATTTTATCCTACTGCCCATGTGAAAATGAAAAAATTGAGGCGAAAAGAATTTTTTTGTGAAAAAAAAGTACTTTTTCATTTTTACAGATCAATTTGTGAAGCACCTGAGGGTTTAAAGTGCTCACTAGGCATCTAAATAAGTTCCTTGGAGGGTCTAGTTTCCAAAATGGGGTCACTTGTGGGGGAGCGCCAATGTTTAGGCACACAGGAGCTCTCCAAACGCGACATGGTGTCCGCTAACGATGGAAATAATTTTTCATTCAAAAAGTCAAATGGCGCTCCTTCCCTTCCGAGCCTTACCATGTGCCCAAACAGTGGTTTACCCCCACATATGAGGTATCGGCGTACTCAGGAGAAATTGCCCAACACATTTTAGGATCCATTTTATCCTGTTGCCCATGTGAAAATGAAAAAATTGAGGCTAAAAGAATTTTTTTGTGAAAAAAAAGTACTTTTTCATTTTTACGGATCAATTTGTGAAGCACCTGGGGGTTCAAAGTGCTCACTATGCATCTAGATAAGTTCCTTGGGGCGTCTAGTTTCCAAAATGGGGTCACTTGTGGGGGAGCTCCAATTTTTAGGCACACGGGGGCTCTCCAAACGTGACATGGTGTCCGCTAAAGAGTGGAGCCAATTTTTGAATTAAAAAGTCAAATGGCGCTCCTTCCCTTCCAAGCCCTGCCGTGCGCCCAAACAGTGGTTTACCCCCACATATGAGGTATCAGCGTACTCAGGACAAATTGCACAACAACTTTCGTGGTTCAGTTTCTCCTTTTACCATTGGGAAAATAAAAAAATTGTTGCTAAAAGATAATTTTTGTGACTAAAAAGTTAAATGTTCATTTTTTCCTTCCATGTTGCTTCTGCTGCTGTGAAGCACCTGAAGGGTTAATAAACTTCTTGAATGTGGTTTTGAGTACCTTGAGGGGTGCAGTTTTTAGAATGGTGTCACTTTTGGGTATTTTCAGCCATATAGACCCCTCAAACTGACTTCAAATGTGAGGTGGTCCCTAAAAAAAATGGTTTTGTAAATTTCGTTGTAAAAATGACAAATCGCTGGTCAAATTTTAACCCTTATAACTTCCTAACAAAAAAAAAATTTGTTTCCAAAATTGTGCTGATGTAAAGTAAACATGTGGGAAATGTAATTTATTAACTATTTTGTGTCACATATCTCTCTGGTTTAACAGAATAAAAATTCAAAATGTGAAAATTGCGAAATTTTCAAAATTTTCGCCAAATTTCCGTTTTTATCACAAATAAATGCAGAATTTATTGACCTAAATTTACCACTAACATGAAGCCCAATATGTCACGAAAAAACAATCTCAGAACCGCTAGGATCCGTTGAAGCATTCCTGAGTTATTACCTCATAAAGGGACACTGGTCAGAATTGCAAAAAACGGCAAGGTCTTTAAGGTCAAAATAGGCTGGGTCATGAAGGGGTTAAACTATTGTTTGGGGGCACGGCCGAGCTCGGAAGGGAAGGAGCGCCAATTGAATTCTGGAGAGAAATTTTGGCTGGAATAGATTGTGGACACCATGTCACATTTTTTTTTTCAACAATAGTTTATATTGAGTAAAAGTTTACAATAAATGCAGAGAAAATAGTTTCAGTACAAGTACTGTATATACTCGGGAACTAAAATGAAGAATACTAGCATGTACAAAACCACAGGGTTAAGGGACAATAGAAAACAAAAAAGGGAGGGGGGGGGGGGGGGGGGAGAGGGTGCACGAGGAAGGTGGGTATAGTGTATCCAAATCCAGTGTAGAGACTCAGCCAGGATCAGGGGAATCTGGAGCGTTTAAGCGAAAAATATAATTGGTAAAAGGGGTATGGTTAGCATATTCTGCCCAAGGAAGCCATACTTTTTCAAATATACTAACCTTATCAGTAATTATGGCTGATATCTTTTCATTTGTCATATACCATGAAAGGCGCCTCTTAACATCAGATAAATCAAGGTTCACTTTTTTCCATTTGAAAGCAATGGTTTTGTTTGGCTGCCAGAAATATTAATTTGATGACGGCTTTGGGTATGTCTAGGGATTTTGAGAATGTTTGTTTATTTAGTAAAGCTTCCCATGGGTTCTTTCTGAGATTAAGATTTGTAATTGAAATTTTCAGGTGATATATTCCCTGATCCAGAATCTGTGGACTATCGGACACAGCCACCATATATGAAGCATGTCCCAAGTGGAATTGCATCCTCTGAAGCACTTGGGAGAGTAATTGGCGATTGCTCTAGCTATTCTGGCTGGGGTTAGGTACCATCTCGTTAAACACCTTGTAACTTGTTTCCAGCATCAAGGTGTTTAGTATCCCTCCTGTGGAGGAAGACCATATTTTGGACCACTCCGACTCAGTTAAATAGAACCGATATCAGACTCCAAACTAGAGACATAGTTCAGGCCTTGTGTGTGAATGGATATGGCAGTAAAGAAGTGATATTATGCCCGAAACATGTGGGTTTTGACGACATCTCTGCTCAAAGGGAGGTGTAAGATGAGGCAGAGTTTTTTAGTAGCGAAGAGACAAAATTCTTGAGCTGTAGGTAGCGAAAGACTTCTCCAGGGGGGAATTGGTGTTTTTCTTGTAGGGCTGAGAATGGAATGATTCCATCCACATTAAAAATATGATGGACCCTGGTGATCCCCGCAGCGACCCAGAGGCAAAAGTTCTTAAGGGACTCTACACCCGGGGGAAATTGGGGGTTACCCCATAGAGGGGCTGGAGGTAAAAATGGTGAAATCAAACTTGATGAGTATTTTAGGGAGTCCCAAATGTTAAGGGAGTGTGTCATAATGAGGTTCGAGATATGTTTCTGATGAGCTGGGAGGGTGGGTCCATAATAAAGCATCGAGGGTTACCGGGTGGCATTCCGGAGCTTCTAGTGAAATCCGCAGGGGAGGTTCTGAAAATGCATGATATAAAGTTAACTGGGCTAGTTGGGCTGCTTGATAGTACTTGGAGAGGTTAGGAACTCCCAGGCCTCCTTTTACGCGATGTCGTTAAAGGGTAGCTCTGTTAACCCTAGGGAGACCACCCTTCCAAATAAAAGTGTTATTTAGTTTTTGGGCCATTTTTAGGTAGTGTGAAGGGACCGGAATTGGCAAGACTCGAAATAGGTAGAGTAATTTATGGAGTATAGTCATTTTAAGTGCACGTTCTTGACCGAGCCAGGAGAGGTGTAGTTTTCCCCATGCCTGAAGTAAGAAGCACATTTTGTGAAGCATTTGGGGATAGTTAGTTGAAAAGAGAGAGGCCCGATTAGCTGTCAATTTCACTCCTAAATATTCTAGGTGGCTAGTGACCCAGTGAAAAGGGAAGTTTTGTTTTAGTTTTGGGATAATGTCGGGAGGGAGAGATATATTCATGGCATACGATTTTGTATAATTTATTTGCAAGCCGGAAATTTGTTCAAAATTATTTAAAGATTGAAGCAGAGCTGGTATGGATGTCTGGAGGGCTGAGAGGAGAAGTAGTATATCGTCTGCAAACATAAAAAGTTTATGGGGGTTGATGCAATATCTAAAGGAACCTTCACACTGACCAACTTAACAACGATATCGCTAGCGATCCGTGACGTTGCAGCGTCCTGGATAGCAATATCGTTGCGTTTGACACGCAGCAGCGATCTGGATCCTGCTGTGACATCGTTGGTCGGAGCAGAAAGGCCAGAACTTTATTTCGTTGCTGGATCACCCGCTGACATCTCTGAATCGGCGTGTGTGACGCCGATTCAGCGATGTCTTCACTGGTAACCAGGGTAAACATCGGGTTACTAAGCGCAGGGCCGCGCTTAGTAACCCGAAGTTTACCCTGGTTACCAGTGTAAATGTAAAAAAAAACAAACACTACATACTTACATTCCGGTGTCTGTCGCGTCCCCCGGCGTTCTGCTTCCCTGCACTGTGAGCGCCAGCCGGCCGTAAAGCAGAGCACAGCGGTGACGTCACCGCTCTGCTTTACGGCTGGCGCTCACACAGTGCAGGGAAGCAGAATGCACGGGGAACAGACACCGGAATGTAAGTATGTAGTGTTCGTTTTTTGTTTTTACATTTACACTGGTAACCAGGGTAAACATCGGGTTACTAAGCGCGGCCCTGCGCTTAGTAACCCGATGTTTACCCTGGTTACCCGGGGACTTCGGCATCATTGGCTGCTGGAGAGCGGTCTGTGTGACAGCTCTCCAGCGACCACACAGCGACGCTGCAGCGATCGGCATCGTTGTCTAGATCGCTGCAGCATCGCTAAATGTGACGGTACCTTAAGCCCTGAATACTTGCATTGTGACAGAGATGGATAGCTAACGGTTCAATTGTGAGGACAAATAAAAGGGGTGACGAGGGTCAACCCTGGCGAGTACCCCTCCTGATCGGAAAAAGCCCTGAAGAGAAGCCATTATAGCGAACGTACACTGAAGGGGAGCTGTAGTGAGCTCGGACTCATGAAAGAAAGTTGTCCGGGAACTTCCATTTTTGCAAAACTGCAAATACACTGTGTTCCAAATTATTATGCAAATTATTATGCAAATGATATTTTTCTCGGATTTTCCTAAATGGTCGTTGAAAATGACAGTCAGTCTAATAAAAGTCATCATCCGTTAGATTATACATCGAATTTTATTGAAGAAAACAATGCCTACGGAGGAGGACTGCAACGGTAAATTTCTTTATTGAGACTGTTGACATCGTCTACAAGAAGGGAACCGCTAGCACTACGCACCTTATTCATTTTGACTTGTAGCTCTGCGGGATTTGGAACTTTTTGTATCTATAAGCATTTGGACTATTCGGACTATATACCCAAAACCTGGGGGACATTATGTTCATTTGTATGCTGTCTAATGCAATTTGTTGATCCAGTTTTATTGGAGTGGTCTTATGTTTTATTATTGGTATTTCTATTAAATATATTTGCAAGTAATTAAAATAGTTAACGAGATGAGGGATTAGAACAGGCACGTATTTTTTGTAATAGAGAGCTGTAAATCCATCCTGACCGGTTTCAATTGTTGTATCGCTAGCTCTATTTCATTAGGGGTGATGGTTTGATCGAGGAGCTCAACCAGATTTGGGTACCGAATGTCATATTTGATGAGCGCCTGAAATGCCAAAACAGTATTTTGGAAACTACACCTCTTGAGAAATTCATCTAGTGGTGTAGTGAGCATTTTTAACCCTCAAACGATTCAGAGAATTGTATGAGATTGGGCTGAGTAAATGGAAAATTACCTTTCTTTTTCCCGCTAAAATGTTGCTTAAGCCCAAGTTTTCAATTTTCAGTAGTGATAATAGCAGAAAATGGACCACAAAATATGTTCCAAAATTTCTCATGCTACTATTGAGGCATGAGGGAATGAGCGCCATATTGTAATGCACATTTTACTGGACTGGTTTGAGTTTTTGAAAGGTTACATTTGCTGAGCCTCTGTGGTGCCAGAAAACCGCCAGCCCCCCACCCCCCCAAAAAACAAAACAAAAACAAAAAAAAACAAACCTCTTAATGAATCCATCTAGGGTGCAGTGATTATTATTGATAACACGGGTTTATGACAGGACCATACACCATTGGGCAGTGAAGAAAAATAATCACTTTTTTACCATGCAAAGTTTGAATTCGCCTCAGATTTTTCATTGTCACATGGGAAAAAAATGGCACCAAAATTTGTCCCACAATTTCTGCTGAATGTGGCAATACCCCAAATGTGGCTGTACAGTGCTGCTTAGCCATACGGAGAGACTCAGGAGGGACAGTGCTATTTGCCTCTTGGAGAGCAAATTATGGTGGAATAGTATGCAGGCTGAATATACGGAGCCCCTAAGTTGTAGAAGAGAAGAATCCCTCCTCGAGTGACCCTATTTTGGAAATTATACCCCCCTGGGAATTTATCTATAGTTGTAATTACAATTTTGACTTCATGGGTTTTTACCAGAAACGAGCAGCAGTGAAAATTGCAAACCTGCCAGTGTAGTGCCCCGTACGTTATAGTGCCCCGTACGTTATAGTGCCCCGTACGTTATAGTGCCCCTTATGTTGTAGTGCCCCTTATGTTGTAGTGCCCCTTATGTTGTAGTGCCCCTTATGTTGTAGTGCCCCGTACGTTGTAGTGCCCCCGTACGTTGTAGTGCCTCGTACGCTGTAGTGCCCCTCAAGTTGTAGTGCCCCGTACGTTGTAGTGCCCCGTACGTTGTAGTGCCCCGTACGTTGTAGTGCCCCGTACGTTGTAGTGCCCCGTACGTTGTAGTGCCCCGTACGTTGTAGTGCCCCGTACGTTGTAGTGCCCCGTACGTTATAGTGCCCCTTATGTTGTAGTGCCCCGTACGTTATAGTGCCCCTTATGTTGTAGTGCCCCGTACGTTGTAGTGCCCCGTACGTTGTAGTGCCCCGTACGTTGTAGTGCCCCGTACGTTATAGTGCCCCTTATGTTGTAGTGCCCCGTACGTTATAGTGCCCCTTATGTTGTAGTGCCCCTTATGTTGTAGTGCCCCGTACGTTGTAGTGCCCCGTACGTTGTAGTGCCCCGTACGTTATAGTGCCCCTTATGTTGTAGTGCCCCGTACGTTGTAGTGCCCCGTACGTTGTAGTGCCCCTTATGTTGTAGTGCCTCTTATGTTGTAGTGCCCCTTATGTTGTAGTGCCCCTTATGTTGTAGTGCCCCTTATGTTGTAGTGCCCCGTACGTTGTAGTGCCCCGTACGTTACAGTGCCCCTTATGTTGTAGTGCCCCTTATGTTGTAGTGCCCCTTATGTTGTAGTGCCCCGTACGTTGTAGTGCCCCGTACGTTGTGGTGCCCCGTACGTTGTAGTGCCCCGTACGTTATAGTGCCCCGTACGTTATAGTGCCCCGTACGTTGTAGTGCCCCTTACGTTGTGGTGCCCCGTACGTTATAGTGCCCCGTACGTTGTAGTGCCCCGTACGTTATAGTGCCCCTTATGTTGTAGTGCCCCTTATGCTGTAGTGCCCCGTACGTTGTAGTGCCCCGTACGTTGTAGTGCCCCGTACGTTGTAGTGCCCCGTACGTTGTAGTGCCCCGTACGTTGTAGTGCCCCGTACGTTGTAGTGCCCCGTACGTTGTAGTGCCCCGTACGTTGTAGTGCCCCTTATGTTGTAGTGCCCCTTATGTTGTAGTGCCCCTTATGTTGTAGTGCCCCTTATGTTGTAGTGCCCCTTATGTTGTAGTGCCCCTTATGTTGTAGTGCCCCTTATGTTGTAGTGCCCCTTATGTTGTAGTGCCCCTTATGTTGTAGTGCCCCTTATGTTGTAGTGCCCCTTATGTTGTAGTGCCCCTTATGTTGTAGTGCCCCGTACGTTGTAGTGCCCTGTACGTTATAGTGCCCCTTATTTTGTAGTGCCCCGTACGTTGTAGTGTCTATACATTGTGCCCAGCTTGTGCTTCTGGGGACATGCACCTATATATTAAGCAGGTGTGTTTTTGTGGGACGAGTTGATATTTTTATTGGTACACTTTTTGTCATATACCGTAACTTTCTTAAATAGCTTTTTATTCTGATTTTTGGGAGGCGTAATGAGCAAAAATCAATTTGGGAATAATTTTTTGCTTTTTTTTTTATACTGTTTGATAAAATTGACAATGCGCCTTTATTCTTCGAGTCAGTACGATTACAGCAATATCACATTTACATCTTTTTTCTTATGTTTTGTTGCTTTTTTTTCACAAAAACTATTTTTATAGAAAAAAAATGTTTTTGCATCGCTTTATTCTGAGAGCTGTAGCTTTTCTATTTCTCTGCTGATGGGGCTGTATGGTGGCTTATTTTTTGCCGGACAAGATGATGTTTTCAGCAGTACCTTTTTGTATTTACATTTGAGTTTTTTAAAATCGCGTTTTAATACATGTTTGATTCAGCGGTATGATGAAAAAGCATATTTTTTTTATTTAATTTTTTTTATGGTGTTCAGTCATTCCGGACACGGCAATACTAAATGTGTACTTTTTTTTGTTTGTTTTTACTTAAGTTTATGTATTTATTGGATTTGTTTTTTTGTTTTTTTTTTAATTTATTTTTACAATTTCTTTTTTTACTTTTTTTACTTTGTCCCAGGGTGGGACATCAACTTTTCCTGTCCTGATCGCTGATCATCTCTTGCATTGCAGGGCATTAGCTCAGTGCATCGCAGACAGGCAGGAGGAATCTCGGCTCCTGCTCTGAGCAGAAGCTTACAGGACCCGTCCTGTGTGACCCTGCTGCCATTTTTCTGCCCGGGGTCACCATGGAGACCATCGGCAAAACGTAACCGGGCTGTGCCAATCAGAGCAGAGAGACAGCACCTTTCTCTGCGATTTTGTCCCTGACGTTACATTTTGGCTTTGACCCTGCTTGCTGACCCTTCCTTTCTCTGGTTCACTCCTCCGGGAGAAAGTCCTTTTCATAGAAGGAATTCAGTGGGCCCAGTTGTAAGACCAGATCCTTGTATAAGAGTTAAAGGGTGAAGGCCGACATTCCTCTGGAATCTGCCAGTAACCTTTTTGAGCCTGTGGCCTGACAGATATCCCATAATGCAGCTCTGATTTAGGGGCTGCAGTCACTGATTTTCCCTGCACAGTGGCGCCCCCGTAACCCTGTGTGCAGGCCCCTGCGGCAGTACAGTTCCTTGCAAAAGTGTTCGGCCCCCTTGAACTTTTCAACCTTTTCCCTGAAGGCACTGTAAATAGGACTGCGCTGCAGTTTCTGGAAATGCTAATGAATGAATACTTAGTAGGAAATGGGGCACTAAATCAGAGCTGCCGTCCCTTCCATCCCAGAATTGGGTGATGCCCATCTATTATAAAGTGGTATGTTAACCCTTTTCTAAAATCGGAATAACCAAGTTTTACAGGAGTTACATCCTCTGACCCTGAGGATGAGAAATGTTGCTGTAGAAAGTCTGAGTGTTAATGATGGACATTTTGGTTATCACTTAGCTTCCTAGAAAGAAATATTATGCCCTAACTGGCTAGGACAATGTATTTTGGGAGATTTATGACCACTGGCGCATTGTGCGAGTCAGGGTTGTGGAGTTGGTAAGCCAAACCTCCGACTTTGACTCCTCAGTTTCAATGTCTCCGACTCCACCAAAATGGGCTCCGACTCTGAATCCGCAACTCCAAATCCACAGCTCTGGTAGTCGGTAAGCCAAACCTCCAACTCCTCAATTTCCATGACTCCGACGCCACCAAAATCAGACCCCCCAGGCCTGGTACGAGTAGTGTGCCAGTCGATACCCCTGTGAAGCTGGCACCAGATTCATTACCCAGGTACAAGCACTGTTGGTATACATGCTGGCCTAACAGTCAAAGCAAGGTCTGGCCACATCTTTAGACATCTTTGTGTATTGGGATAAAAAGTGCGCAGACTTCATACCGTTGTGTACACCATAAGGAAGTTCTCCAACATGACTATGGGTGGGTGACCCTCCTACTGAAAGTTGCAATGTTAGAGGCATATCTGACATGTCAGCCTGGTCACGTGTCACTTTCTCCACTCTGCAGGTACAAGGCCACCTTTCATCCATGTGAAGTATGCAAAAAAGTCTTCAAAGGAAAATCAAGTCTGGAAATGCACTTCAGGACACACTCCGGTAACTAAAAGCATATATTTTAATGCCTCATGTAATAAAGTGTGATAGAAAACCAGACCGTAACAAAGGTCACCATCGTGTAGTGTAACCCCTTCCTGACGTGTGCCGTACATATACATAAAGTTAAAAGAAAAAAAGGATTTGGTACTGTGTTAGCCAGTTGAAAAAAGAACGCGCTGAGTGGTAAAAACAGAATAATCTTGTTGTTATGATACCTTTTAATGGCCAACAGAAATAAAATAATGTTACAAAGCTAGCTTCCGAGACTTCTTAGGTCCCTTCCTCAGGTTGGGTATAAGGCAAAGTTACACCATACCTGAGGAAGGGACCTAAGAATTCTCGGAAGCTAGCTTTGTAACATCATTTATTTTATTTTTGTTAGCCAGTAAAAGGTATCATAACTACAGGATTATCTTGTTTCTCCCACTGAGATAATATAATAATCTTTATTTTTATATAGCAGTAACATATTCCACAGCGCTTTACAGTTTGCACACATTATCAACGCTGATGGAGTTCACAATCTACAATCCCTATCCGTATGTTTCTTCGTCGCCTCATTGGGGGACACAGACCGTGGGTGTATGCTGCTGCTGCCACTAGGAGGCTGACACTAAGTGAAAGAAAGAAAGAAAGTTCGCTCCTCCCCTGCAGTATACACCCTCCTGCTGGCTCTCAGCTAACCAGTTCTTGCATGGTGTCCATAGGAGGCACATGGGTCTGCTATTCAGACCCAAAACTCTATTATTTTATTTTTACCTTTTACATGTTTGATTTTATTTTTTCCACAGATGAATGGGGCGACGGATCCTTTCAAAGTTCCGATCTCCCCGAACCATCAACAGGCGAGCACGGAGAGTGTCGCCTCTTTGTACACTCTCCTACGACGTGGGATGCCAAGCCTGGGCTGATTCTTAGGGGCGACTGGTCCCTTTAAGGGCACCGATCTCCCCCGCACCCTGAACAGGCGAGCACATGGAGTGTCTCCTCCATTTACCCTCTCCTGCAGGCAGGCCTATTGCCGGACAACTGGTCCTGTCCACCCGGGGGCTGAACTCCGTCGATATACAGAGACCCCTCTCTATGGCGTCCGAGCAGCCCCCACTGTGAAAGCGGATGGTACAAGGAGGCGGATGGTTCCTCTCCACCTCCCTAACAAAGGGATGATGGATTGAGGTTTATCCCTGCACCGTCCACGCTGCAATACCTGACCTGCAGCAGAAGAGTAGAGTGCGCGCTTTCCTCGGCCCTGAAACTGTCAGCCGCGGCGGCTCCATGCCGGGATGTGCACCGATGGTGAGTGGATCCAGTTAGCGGTGGGCCTCTGCAGTGGGATATTCACATGCTGACAGGCAACCTCAGCCATGGCTTCCCTGTGGCCCACCTCCCTGAAGTAGCGCTCCAGCCGGCTGCAAAAATTTAGTCCCCGGCTTCGGCCGATGTGTAGGCTGCATCCCGGAAGCCGCGCCCGCACTATGTGTCCCTAACGCCCCTCACTTCTACCCCTTGTATTGCTCCTGCCGGCTGCAGAAATTTAGGCCCCGGCTTGGGCCTATTCATGGAAGTCTTGAGGCTCCGCCCATATTGTCTGTCGCTCTGCCCCTGAATTGGCGCCTCTCACTCTCTGCAAGATTTTATCACCTCTGTAAATCGCAGTGGCCATCTTGGTCCCCTACTGCATCACCACTATTTAGCAGATGATGCAAGAAGGGGGACAATCCCTCTCCCGCTTCCCTGTTAAGAGGATGGTGGATCGAGGGTTCCTCATTTTAACGCTGCACCGTCAAGAGAGCGGTGATAGCAAGGGACGGCTTTTTCTTGACCTGCTGGATGCAGCCGCGCATTCTGCCACTTGGCAGATTAGCCGCGTAGAATCTCCTGTGGTATACCTACCAGTATCCCTGCCCAATGGGTCAATTAAAAATACCACGGACTGTCAGATAGCAAATCTGGTTCTTTCCGTCTTGCGGCTTTGGGTTCAGTGCTCTACCCTTCCTTAGCCGCCACATGGGTTGCTAGAGCAATGTTCTCCTGGTCGGAGACCTTAACTACTTTGATTCAAACCAGTAACCTTTTCCCAAAGCCAGTAAAGCTGGCCAATCAAATCGTTTGAGCGGGAGACTAACAAAGGATCGTATGTTTCCTACAGACCCAACCAGCAGTGGAAGGGTTGTCCAGGACAGTCTAGATCTAAGGGATCTTGGTTCCAAAAAGGGGAACGAAAAGTAAGACAGATCCTGGACCTCAAACTTCTAACAACCTTTGACAAGGTCCTTCTTGTTTGGATGGAGTTCCTCCGCTCAGCCATTACTTCAACAGAAAAAGGTGGAGTTTCTGGCATCCATCGACATTCGGGATGCTTACCCTCACATTCCTATTTTTCCCCTCTTCAAAAATTCCTTCGCTTTTCCATTCGCGAACAGCATTTTCAAGTCACGACCTTGCCCTTCGGCCTTGCTACCGCACAGAGTATTCGCAAGGGTCATGGCGGCTGTCATGTTCCTCTTGCACCCTAGAGGCGTGGTCTTCCTGCCCTATTTGGTCGACTTTCTAGCCGCTCTTCCAGGACTGCGCTGAGTCGTCTATATCACTTGATACCTTCTCACCTGGGCTGGCAGCTAAACTTAGACAAGTTGTCCTCATTTCCAGCCCAGCAGATATCCTTATTGAGGATGATCCTGCACACTTCCAGAAGGATGGTAATTCTCCCTTGAGACAAGGCCGTGGCCCTTCAACAGGGAGCTCGCGAACTTGATCACTCATCCCCTCATTTCATTCGATTTGCTAAGAGGGTTCTGAGGAAAAATGGTGATGAGAATGGAAGCCGTTTCCTTCGCTCAAACAGGCTTTCAGAGGATAGTCTCTGAGCTCCTTCCTCATCCAGGGGAGATCCTTTCTCCCGGTTCAATGGATATTAGTGACTACCAATGCCAGTCATTATTATTATTATTATTATTTATTGTTATAGCGCCATTTATTCCATGGCGCTTTACATGTGAGGAGGGGTATACATAATAAAAACAAGTACAATAATCTTAAACAATACAAGTCATAACTGGTACAGGAGGAGTGAGGACCCTGCCCGCGAAGGCTCACAATCTACAAGGGATGGGTGAGAATACAGTAGGTGAGGATAGAGCTTGTCATGCAGCGGTTTGGTCGATCGGTGGTTACTGCAGGTTGTAGGCTTGTCGGAAGAGGTGGGTCTTCAGGTTCTTTTTGAAGGTTTCGATGGTAGGCGAGAGTCTGATGTGTTGTGGTAGAGGGTTCCAGAGTAGGGGTGATACGCGAGAGAAATCTTGTATACGATTGTGGGAAGAGGAGATGAGAGGGGAGTAGAGAAGGAGATCTTGTGAGGATCGGAGGTTGCGTGTAGGTAAGTACCGGGAGACGAGGTCACAGATGTATGGAGGAGACAGGTTGTGGATGGCTTTGTACGTCATGGTTAGGGTTTTTTAGTGGAGTCTCTGGGCAATGGGGAGCCAGTGAAGGGATTGACAGAGGGGAGAGGCCGGGGAATAGCGGGGGGACAGGTGGATTAGTCGGGCAGCAGAGTTTAGAATAGATTGGAGGGGTGCGAGAGTGTTAGAGCGGAGGCCACAGAGCAGGAGGTTGCAGTAGTCAAGGCGAGAGATGATGAGGGCATGGACTGGGGTTTTTGCAGATTCTTGGTTGAGGAATGAACGGATTTGTGAAATATTTTTGAGTTGAAGTCGGCAGGAAGTGGAAAGGGCTTGGATATGTGGTTTGAAGGAGAGATCAGCGTCAAGGATAACCCCGAGGCAGCGAGCTTGTGGGACTGGGGAGAGTGGGCAGCCATTTACTGTAATGGATAGGTTCGTTGGGGGGGGGGGGTCGCGTGAGATGGGGGAAAGATGATGAATTCTGTTTGTCCATGTTAAGTTTCAGAAATCTAGCAGAGAAGAAGGATGAAATAGTGGACAGACATTGAGGGATTCTGGTTAGTAGGGAGGTGATATCTGGTCCAGAGATGTAGATCTGTGTGTAATCAGCATAGAGGTGATACTGAAAGTCATGAGATTCTATGAGCTGTCCCAGGTCAAAGGTGTAAATGGAGAAGAGCAGGGGCCCAAGGACTGAACCTTTTGGGACTCCGACAGATAGTGGGCAAGGTGAGGAGGTGGTGTGTGAGTGGGAGACGCTGAATGTCCGGTCTGTTAGGTATGATGAGATCCAGGATAGGGCCAAGTCTGTGATGCCAAGGGATGAGAGGGTCTGTAATAATAGGGAATGGTCCACTGTGTCAAAGGCAGCCGACAGGTCGAGGAGGACAGAATAGTGTTGCTTGCTCTTGGCGGTTAAGAGGTCATTGGTGACCTTAGTTAGGACAGTTTCAGTGGAATGGTGTGACCGGAAGCCAGATTGTAAGCGGTCAAAGAGGGAGCAAGAAGAGAGATGGGAGGACAGTTCAAGGTAAACGTGTTGTTCCAGTAGTTTGGAGGCATAAGGGAGAAGTGATATAGGGCGATAGCTAGATACAGAGGATGGGTCAAGAGAGGGCTTCTTCTTCTTCCAATCATTGCTCTGGGGATCCAAACGGTACGGCTAGTCCTACAGCAAGTCCACTGCCTTCTGGCGGGTCACCCCATCCGAATTCAATTGGATAATGCCATACGTCAATCATCTAGCAGGTACCCACGGTCAGGCCGCCATGGCCGATTTACCTCACATTCCCTGATGGGCCGAGATCTATCATTCGGTGATCTCGGCAGTACATATCCCAGGAGTAGAACTCTGGATGGCACACATATTCAGCCATCAGGGTTCCGCCTCAAGTGAGTGGAAACTTCACCCGGAAGTCTTCCATCAGATCGGCCTTCACTGGAGCTCTCCAGATGTAGATCGGATGGCGTACAGACTGAACGCCAATGTACTCGAGTTCATGGTTCGGCCTCGAGATCCAAAAGCCATCGCATTGCATGCTCTGGTTCATCCGTGGTACCAGTTTCCATAACCCCTCTTCGACTACTTCCGAAAGCCTTTCGGAAGCAGAAAGGGCCCCAGTGATCCTCGGAGATCCGCACTGACCATGTCAGATTTTTGTTTGCGGAGCTAGTACCTTTCCGTCTTATTGCAACAAAACTGCAAGTAGGGACTTCCTCGTAGGGAGTTTTCAAATGTGGTTCTTCCCTATCGCATACCGTTAGATCTTTGGGACCTTAATGGTCCTGGGAGTCTCACAGTAGACTCTTTTTCATCCGGACAGACTTTACTATCAGGGAAGGTCGCCCTTTTTTCTCTGTGATCTTGTCATCCTCATGAGTCTTTGGAGCTAGCCGCTCCGTTCTTTCAGACTTTTTTCCCTTATTGCCTTCAAGGCAAGGTTGTCCTCAGGCCGTCCCCTTCCCTTGTTACCAAGGTGTCATTGTATTCCCACTGTTACAAAGGCATCGTTCTTCCCTCATCTTTCGGCTCCAGTCCACAAAATGTATTCTGGATGAAGTGAGTGCTCCAAGTACGTATCGAGGACGGCGTCCTTCCGAAGGTTGGACACTTTATTTGGGCTTCCTGACGATAAGAGGAAGACTTCCTGACGGTTACAGGAAGGGTGTAGCCGTTTCATCGGCCATGTTAGCCTGGTGGATTCGTTTCACCATCCAGGAGTCCTTCCGTGTTAGATGTCAGCCTATCTCCCTATCGAGGTTTCTTGGATTCTAGGCACCAGGCGACGGCAAAGCACGACTGCAAGCTTGTGGGTTCGCCCAGTCCGCCTGCATTCTTGAAGCACTAGAATTACCAGACTTCCACAGATGTGAGTCTGGGCAGGCGGACTCTGCAGGCGGTGGCGCACTTGTAAGTAGCAGTTAAACAGGGCCTGATCTGATGTTTTCCCCACCCAGGGACTGCTTTGGGACGTCCCACAGTCTGTGTCCCCCAATGAGGCGATGGAGAAACAGGGATTTTTGTATACTCACCGTAAAATCCTTTTTTCCGAGCCATTCATTGGGGGACACAGCTCCCACCCTGTTATTAGCTTGTTCTTGTTTTATAATTTGACATGCTATACTCTCATAATATGACATGCTATACGCTCATATGTTGTTATTGATCTCCTACTGCTTTTGCACCGAACTGGTTCGCTGAGAGCCAGCAGGAGGGTGTATGCTGCAGGGGAGGAGCTAACTTTCTTTGTATCACTTAGTGTCAGCCTCCTAGTGGCAGCAGCATACACCCACGGTCTGTGTCCCCCAATGAATGGCTCGGAGAAAAGGATTTTATGGTGAGTACACAAAAATCCCTATTTTTGGACTGTGGGAGGAAACGGGAGAACCCGGAGGAAACCTACGCAAACACTGGGAGAACATACAAACTCCTTGCAGATGTTGTCCTTGGTGTGATTTGAACCCAGGACCCAAGCGCTGCAAGGCTGCAGTGCTAACCACTGAGCCACAATACAGTGCTAACCACTGAGCCACCATGCTGCCACAAATAATAGTCAGAATAGAGCATTTGAATTAAAACAACAAATCCCCCCAACATCTTTCACCTCATGCACGGCATCATCAGGGGAAGGGACTATAGAAGTAATCACTGTTTTATCAGCAGGAGGTTATCACTAAAAGACTAGTAAATCTGCTGCCAGGTAGTCCTCCATATTAATGAGCTCTCTATATCCCTGCCTTACATTGCTGAGTGGCCTCTTTCTGCATATGCACAGTATACACACAAAGCTGCCAATCAGGATGTGGTCAAAAAAAGGGACATATCACTGGAATCAGGCTGTCTGTCCCTACATCATACTGCTCTCAGATGGGGTAGTAAAAGCCTGGTGACAGATTCCCATTGTTTCTTTTTATGGCATTGGGATATGTAAGTGTTGTGAAAAAATAAATGCTGGTATAAAAGTGTTTGCCCTTGTAATGCATCCAGCGTACTCTCACATGCCGTATGGGTCCTCTGACATGCTGTATGGGCCCTGTAACATGCCGCATGGGTCCTCTGACATGCCGCATGGGCACTCCAAGCTTACGTATATCCTATATTCCTTCTTTTTGAGTTCAGATTTCATCAAATGCAGGATGGAGATTTCCGAGTTGAGAATGACCATTTCTTTGCTCCGCAGGGGAGAAGCCATACAAATGTCAGATTTGCAACCAATCATTTCGCATTAAGAAGACTCTGACTAAACATTTAGTCATACACTCGGACGCCCGTCCCTTCAACTGCCAGCACTGCAGCGCCACCTTCAAAAGGAAGGACAAGCTCAAGTATCACAATGACCATGTTCATGGCTCCAAGGCGGCGGAGGAGGAAGGTGCTGGAAGAGAGGACACAAAGACCTACCCCGCTGCTCCTCAGAGTTCAGATGTTGACATTTGTGTGCCAATCACACTGGTAACAGTGGAAATGAGGGAAGATGAGGCTGAGCTGGAGACTCGTGATAGTTCTTCTGTGCTGGCCCAGCCAAATGACTACCAGCGGCCTCCTGAATTGGCCTTCTTGGAAAAATACACTCTTAATCCGCAGCCTGCAACTCTTTTACACCCTGTGAGACCACAGCAAATCATGGAAACCAGAGAACACTCATATTTGGGGACACTGTTTGGGCTGGACCCTCAGCCAACTGTGCAAGCTGTGTCCAGCACTGAGCAGCACTGATATCGGGGAGAGACCCCACATTCATTATTCGGAAAGCAGCGGCTGCACTACAGGGGTTAAAGGCAGGCACCACCCTTAGAATACACTTATAGCTCCATTTTTTTTCTAGGTTTATTGAAGTAGTTCTTACACTGCTGTATTTTCTGTACAATGTGTGAAGGTTTGTGGTTGGGGGTCCAGAATGTGCTGCGACAAGTTGCTTTGGTATCTACAAGGCTATCGGATAGCACAGTGACAAGCAGGGCTGTGGAGTCAGTAAGCCAAATCTCCGACTCCTCCGACTCCACAGCCCTGGTGACAAGCAGTAAGGCCGGGTTCCCTCAATGCTAGGGATTCTCCATTGGGATCAAAATAACAGAATTGCATCCAATGGATGCAAAACGGATCATATTGATTTTTAATGGGGTCAGTCCAGTTTCTGTAATTTTACCAAGGCTCTGCAGAAATCCTGCGCACTATTTGCTCTGGTAAAATGATTGATTCTGTCTCCGAGCATTTGTTGCCCTGCCCAAAGTGTTCACAAGTACCCCAATTAATTTATAGTATGAAGATCAAACCCACTCCCCGATGCCAAAGATTAAGGGTACATTCACACACAGCTTTTTTTTTTGTTTCTGCACCACAAACCAAAGTGATGGCAGGAAAAACGCTGCGGAAAATATCCGTGTCATTGCAGCATTTATACTTGAATGGGAAAACACATTAGAAAAATGCTGGAAGAATTGACATGCTGCAGATTTAAAAAAAAAAAAAAAAAAAAAAAGTTCATGAGCACAAGAAAAAAAAAAAACAAGCATGTGCATGAGATTTTTTAAAATCGTTTCTGGTATGGTAGATGCAACATTTTTGCTTTCAGGGAGAAAAACACAGTAAAAAAAAGCTTTGTGTGAACGTACACTACAATCTAGTTTACAACTGGGGTATCGTTTTAGACCTAATAAATCAGTGAATCACTTATAAATGTTAAAGGATGATTAGATTCAATAGATGTGACCAGGATACAGCTTCCTAATGAAGGCTTAACTGCATTTTTCACCATATATGCTGGAGGATCTGACATGCTCTGTATTAGTCCACGGGAGCGGGCAGAAGAAACCTTTGGCCTGGAATAATCTGGCGATTTGCATCCAAAACCTCCTGGCTTCTGATCTGTGTAATGTAGTCGCTGGCTGAGCCCATGTTTATACCTGAAGCTTGACGGGCCTTTTACATGGGGCGATTATTATGAAAAAATTCTCAATCATTGACCAGTGTAAACCGTGATTGATCAGATCTTTAAAGGGTAACTGCATTTTCGAGCACATTTTTAGAATAAGCTATCGCGTACATGAGGAATGATACTAAATCTGGCCATTATAAGACTTGTATCCTGTTTTTTTTTTTTTTGAACATCTGTTTTTTTCCTTTGCAGACTCTGTTTTTAGATAAACAATTGACTACGAGCTACACTGCACACTGAGCCGGGATTCCTGCTTTTTATTCCTTAGTTAGCACATAGACAGATGCAGCAGTAACGTGGAGGAAATTATTGAGGAGGACTGAGCAGTGAAGATGTGAATCCAGCTCATGGGTGGGCTAACAGACTTGCTTGAAAGCTCAGCACAATATTTCTGTCTCCCCTTTTGTTTGTGTTCTCATTCAGCTCATCACTTTCACTCTCATTTCCTCTGCATAGAGCAAAATGAAAAGCTTTGAACTTGGACAAAGTCACGGGCCAACGTTTATATTTATTTAAAAAAATGTCTACGATTAGTTTTTCCTTATCAAATATAATGATTAACGTTTTCATATGGAAACAAACTTAAAGGGGTTGTCCCACAAACAAAGTACATTTTAATTAATTGTTCTTGGAATAAAATGTTATGTAAGAGCAGTAAAAAGCATATGGCCCAATGGCCTAATTTCAATATGGAATAACAAAGGATAAAAAATCTCGAATAATACAGATAATAAAATATGATGCAAACAAAGGGGCCCCCAAACATCCTAAGATACCCCTACAGTGAATTCCTCCACAAGTCCCTCCGCATGCATGTTATGATGACCCTATATTATCATCCCCCCAATTTCTCCTGCAAAGCACAGTGACCCCATCACAGTATGATTCTCCAACTGTAATTCCCACACACTCCTCCATACAGTATAATGGCCACAAAAAGGGCTCCATGTAGTATAATGGCCCCATAATGTCCTTCATACACTTTAATGAGCTCCATATAGTGCTGCTTGCAGTATAATAAGCCCACATAGTGCTGCTTGCAGTATGAAGGCCCCACACAGTGTTCCATACAGTATAATGGCGCCACATGATGCCCGTACAGTATAATGGGGCCCTGTATTGCACAGTGTAATAGCTACAAAAAGTGTTCCATACAGTGTAATGCAGTAAATAGTAATAACAGTCCTAGGAGCGCTGGAAATGAGACCAAACCAAGGATTTTAGTGTTGAACCACAACGCGTTTCAACGGAAGTTCCACCTGATGAAGACTGTTTAACCGTTGAAACGCGTTGTGGTTCAACACTAAAATCCTTGTTTTGGTCTCCTTTCCAGCGCTCCTAGGACTGTTATTACTATTTACTGCATTTTGTATCCTCCTAGAAGGTTAACGGCTGGAGCTGCGGTGGACCTTTTGCTTTCAATTCTAACTGTGACCCTCACAGCGCTCCCTAGTGACCGCTTTCTTTTCCCTTGAATTCCATACAGTGTGATGGCCTCACATAGTGTTCCATATAGTGTAATGGCCCCACAAGGTGCTCCATACACTATAATGGTCCCACATAGTGCTCCATACAGTATAATGGCCCCACATACAGTCATGGCCAAAAGTATTGACACCCCTGCAATTCTGTCAGATAATACTCATTTTCTTCCTGAAAATGATTGCAAACACAAATTATTTGGTATTATCTTCATTTAAGTTGTCTTCAATGAAAAAACACAAATGAGAATGAAGCACAAAGCAAAACATTGATCATTTCACACAAAACTCCAGAAATGGGCCAGACAAAAGTATTGGCACCCTCAGCCTAATACTTGGTTGCACAACCTTTAGCCAAAATAACTGCGACCAACCACTTCCAGTAACCATCAATGAGTTTCTTACAATGCTCTGCTGGAATTTTAGACCATTCTTCTTTGGCAAACTGCTCCAGGTCCCTGATATTTGAAAGGTGCCTTCTCCAAACTGCCATTTTTAGATCTCTCCACAGGTGTTCTATGGGATTCAGGTCTGTACTCATTGCTGGTCATCTTAGAAATCTCCAGCGCTTTCTCTCAAACCATTTTCTAGTGCTTTTTGAAGTGTGTTTTGGGTCATTGTCCTGCTGGAAGACCCATGACCTCTGAGGGAGACCCAGCTTTCTCACACTGGGCCCTACATTATGCTGCAAAATTTGTTGGTAGTCTTCAGACTTCATAATGCCATGCACACGGTCAAGTAGTCCAGTGCCAGAGGCAGCAAAGCAACCCCAAAACATCAGGGAACCTCCGCCATGTTTGACTGTAGGGACCGTGTTCTTTTCTTTGAATGCCTCTTTTTATTTCCTGTAAACTCTATGTTGATGCCTTTGCCCAAAAAGCTCTACTTTTGTCTCATCTGACCAGAGAACATTCTTCCAAAACGTTTTAGGCTTTTTCAGGTAAGTTTTGGCAAACTCCAGCCTGGCTTTTTTATGTCTCGGGGTAAGAAGTGGGGTCTTCCTGGGTCTCCTACCATACAGTCCCTTTTCATTCAGACGCCGACGGATAGTACGGGTTGACACTGTTGTACCCTCGGACTGCTGGGCAGCTTGAACTTGTTTGGATGTTAGTCGAGGTTCTTTATCCAACATCCGCACAATCTTGCGTTGAAATCTCTTGTCAATTTTTCTTTTCCATCCACATCTAGGGAGGTTAGCCACAGTGCCATGGGCTTTAAACTTCTTGATGACACTGCGCACGGTAGACACAGGAGCATTCAGGTCTTTGGAGATGGACTTGTAGCCTTGAGATTGTCAAGCTTCCTCACAATTTGGTTTCTCAAGTCCTCAGACAGTTCTTTGGTCTTCTTTCTTTTCTCCATTGTAACAACCCTGCCGGCATCACTGCATGGCCTTCCATTCCCCACCTGCCTTTTACATCAACTCACTCACCCAGTGCCATGCTGTGAGATCTGTCTGCTGCCGGTTCCATGCCATGTGCTCCATCGCCGCTTACTCTGTGTACACTTCCAGGCTGTGTGCATAGGGGGCGGTGCCAGCAACTCCGGATTCTTATTGAGACTGTGTGCACCTCCCTAAGGTGCTCCTGGCCAATAGCCTTGAGGCCTCTGATACTTCAGGCATCCTCACCCATTGGAGGATGCCTGAGCAAACTATTTCCCTCAGTTAGCACTTGCTACTGAGCTGCCAGGTCGTGTCTGTTTCCTGTCTCTGAGGGCTGCAATTGCAGGCCTTAATCTGTGTTCTGTTTCTATGTCCGTTCCTGTCTGAACAATGGTCTATGTCCGTTCCTGCTCTTTCTTTGTCATTTCCCACTCTGCTGTGTGTACCTCCGCCTTATCTTTCTGCTCTGTTCGCCACTGTCTGTGGCTTTGCTTCTCTCTGTTCAGTTCTACCACAACCTGTGGTTCTGTGTCTCTCAGCTCTGCACTTTGTGGCTTTGCTCTCAGCTCTGCTCTCAGTAACTTTGCTCTGCACTCTGACCTTGCTCTGCACTCTGTGTCTTGGCTCTGCTCAGCTCTCACTCTACGGCTCTGCCTCCTGCATTTCTGCATGTGGCTCCGCCTCCAGCTCTTAGCTCTATCTTCTTCTCTGCTCTTAGCTCTGCCTTCTCCTTCTCTGCTCTTAGCTCTGCCTTCTCCTTCTCTGCTCTTAGCTCTGCCTTCTCCTTCTCTGCTCTTAGCTCTGCCTTCTTCTCTGCTCTTAGCTCTGCCTTGTCTGCTCTTAGCTCTGCCTTCTACTTCTATGCTCTTAGCTCTGCCTTCTCCTTCTCTGCTCTTAGCTCTGCCTTCTCCTTCTCTGCTCTTAGCTCTGCCTTCTCATTCTTTCTCTGCTGTTAGCTCTGCCTTCTCCTTCTCTGCTCTTAGCTCTGCCTTCTACTTCTCTGCTCTTAGCTCTGCCTTCTCCTTCTCTGCTCTTAGCTCTGCCTTCTCCTTCTCTGCTCTTAGCTCTGCCTTCTCATTCTCTTTCTCTGCTGTTAGCTCTGCCTTCTCCTTCTCTGCTCTTAGCTCTGCCTTCTCCTTCTCTGCTGTTAGCTCTGCCTTCTCCTTCTCTGCTCTTAGCTCTGCCTTCTTCTCTGCTCTTAGCTCTGCCTTTTCCTTCTCTGCTCTTAGCTCTGCCTTTTCCTTCTCTGCTCTTAGCTCTGCCTTCTCCTTCTCTGCTCTTAGCTCTGCCTTCTCCTTCTCTGCTCTTAACTCTGCCTTCTCCTTCTCTGCTCTTAGCTCTGCCTTCTCCTTCTCTGCTGTTAGCTCTGCCTTCTCCTTCTCTGCTGTTAGCTCTGCCTTCTCCTTCTCTGCTCTTAGCTCTGCCTTCTTCTCTGCTCTTAGCTCTGCCTTTTCCTTCTCTGCTCTTAGCTCTGCCTTTTCCTTCTCTGCTCTTAGCTCTGCCTTTTCCTTCTCTGCTCTTAGCTCTGCCTTCTCCTTCTCTGCTCTTAGCTCTGCCTTCTCCTTCTCTGCTCTTAGCTCTGCCTTCTCCTTCTCTGCTCTTAGCTCTGCCTTCTCCTTCTCTGCTCTTAGCTCTGCCTTCTCCTTCTCTTTCTTTGCTCTTAGCTCTGCCTTCTCCTTCTCTTTCTCTGCTCTTAGCTCTGCCTTCTTCTCTGCTCTTAACTCTGCCTTCTCTGCTCTTAGCTCTGCCTTCTCCTTCTCTGCTCTTAGCTCTGCCTTCTCCTTCTCTGCTCTTAGCTCTGCCTTCTCCTTCTCTGCTCTTAGCTCTGCCTTCTCCTTCTCTGCTCTTAGCTCTGCCTTCTCCTTCTCTGCTCTTAGCTCTGCCTTCTTCTCTGCTCTTAGCTCTGCCTTCTCCTTCTCTGCTCTTAGCTCTGCCTTCTCCTTCTCTGCTCTTAGCTCTGCCTTCTCCTTCTCTGCTCTTAGCTCTGCCTTCTCCTTCTCTGCTCTTAGCTCTGCCTTCTCCTTCTCTGCTCTTAGCTCTGCCTTCTCCTTCTCTGCTCTTAGCTCTGCCTTCTCCTCTGCTCTTAGCTCTGCCTTCTCCTTCTCTGCTCTTAGCTCTGCCTTCTCTGCTCTTAGCTCTGCCTTCTCCTTCTCTGCTCTTAGCTCTGCCTTCTCCTTCTCTGCTCTTAGCTCTGCCTTCTTCTCTGCTCTTAGCTCTGCCTTCTCCTCTGCTCTTAGCTCTGCCTTCTCTGCTCTTAGCTCTGCCTTCTCCTTCTCTGCTCTTAGCTCTGCCTTCTCCTTCTCTGCTCTTAGCTCTGCCTTCTCCTTCTCTGCTCTTAGCTCTGCCTTCTTCTCCTCCTTCTCTGCTCTTAGCTCTGCCTTCTTCTCCTCTTTCTCTGCTCTTAGCTCTGCCTTCTTCTCCTCTTTCTCTGCTCTTAGCTCTGCCTTCTTCTCCTTTCTCTGCTCTTAGCTCTGCCTTCTCCTTCTCTGCTCTTAGCTCTGCCTTGTCAGCTCTTAGCTATGCCTTCTACTTCTATGCTCTTAGCTCTGCCTTCTCATTCTCTTTCTCTGCTCTTAGCTCTGCCTTCTCCTTCTCTGCTGTTAGCTCTGCCTTCTCCTTCTCTGCTCTTAGCTCTGCCTTCTTCTCTGCTCTTAGCTCTGCCTTTTCCTTCTCTGCTCTTAGCTCTGCCTTCTCCTTCTCTGCTCTTAGCTCTGCCTTCTCCTTCTCTGCTCTTAGCTCTGCCTTCTCCTTCTCTGCTCTTAGCTCTGCCTTCTCCTTCTCTCCTCTTAGCTCTGCCTTCTCCTTCTCTGCTCTTAGCTCTGCCTTCTCCTTCTCTGCTCTTAGCTCTGCCTTCTCCTTCTCTGCTCTTAGCTCTGCCTTCTCCTTCTCTGCTCTTAGCTCTGCCTTCTCTGCTCTTAGCTCTGCCTTCTCCTCTTTCTCTGCTCTTAGCTCTGCCTTCTTCTCCTCTTTCTCTGCTCTTAGCTCTGCCTTCTTCTCCTCTTTCTCTGCTCTTAGCTCTGCCTTCTTCTTTTTCTCTGCTCTTAGCTCTGCCTTCTCCTCTTTCTCTGCCCTTAGCTCTGCCTTCTCCTCTTAGCTCTGCCTTCTCCTCTTTCTCTGCTCTTAGCTCTGCCTTCTCCTTCTTTCTCTGCTCTTAGCTCTGCCTTCTTCTCTTTCCCTGCTCTTAGCTCTGCCTTCTTCTCTTTCCCTGCTCTTAGCTCTGCCTTCTCCTCTTTCCCTGCTCTTAGCTCTGCCTTCTCCTCTTTCTCTGCTCTTAGCTCTGCCTTCTCCTCTTTCTCTGCTCTTAGCTCTGCCTTCTTTCCCTGCTCTTAGCTCTGCCTTCTTCTTTCTCTGCTCTTAGCTCTGCCTTCTCTTTCTCTGCTCTTAGCTCTGCCTTCTCCTTCTTTCTCTGCTCTTAGCTCTGCCTTCTCCTCTTTCTCTGCTCTTAGCTCTGCCTTCTCTTTCCCTGGTCTTAGCTCTGCCTTCTCCTTCTTTCTCTGCCCTTAGCTCTGCCTTCTCCTCTTAGCTCTGCCTTCTCCTCTTTCTCTGCTCTTAGCTCTGCCTTCTCCTTCTTTCTCTGCTCTTAGCTCTGCCTTCTTCTCTTTCCCTGCTCTTAGCTCTGCCTTCTCCTCTTTCTCTGCTCTTAGCTCTGCCTTCTCCTCTTTCTCTGCTCTTAGCTCTGCCTTCTCCTTTCCCTGCTCTTAGCTCTGCCTTCTCCTTCTTTCTCTGCTCTTAGCTCTGCCTTCTCTTTCTCTGCTCTTAGCTCTGCCTTCTCCTTCTTTCTCTGCTCTTAGCTCTGCCTTCTCCTTCTTTCTCTGCTCTTAACTCTGCCTTCTCCTTCTTTCTCTGCTCTTAGCTCTGCCTTCTCCTTCTTGTCCTGCTCTTAGCTCTGCCTTCTCTTTCCCTGCTCTTAGCTCTGCCTTCTCCTTCTCTGCTCTTAGCTCTGCCTTCTCCTTCTCTGCTCTTAGCTCTGCCTTCTCCTTCTCTGCTCTTAGCTCTGCCTTCTCTGCTCTTAGCTCTGCCTTCTCTTTCTCTGCTCTTAGCTCTGCCTTCTTCTCCTCTTTCTCTGCTCTTAGCTCTGCCTTCTTCTCCTTCTCTGCTCTTAGCTCTGCCTTCTCCTCCTTCTCTGCTCTTAGCTCTGCCTTCTCCTCTTTCTCTGCTCTTAGCTCTGCCTTCTCCTTTTTCTCTGCTCTTAGCTCTGCCTTCTCCTCTTTCTCTGCCCTTAGCTCTGCCTTCTCCTCTTAGCTCTGCCTTCTCCTCTTTCTCTGCTCTTAGCTCTGCCTTCTCCTTCTTTCTCTGCTCTTAGCTCTGCCTTCTTCTCTTTCCCTGCTCTTAGCTCTGCCTTCTCTTTCCCTGCTCTTAGCTCTGCCTTCTCCTCTTTCTCTGCTCTTAGCTCTGCCTTCTCCTCTTTCTCTGCTCTTAGCTCTGCCTTCTCCTTTCTCTGCTCTTAGCTCTGCCTTCTCCTCTTTCTTTGCTCTTAGCTCTGCCTTCTCCTTCTTTCTCTGCTCTTAGCTCTGCCTTCTCCTTCTTTCTCTGCTCTTAGCTCTGCCTTCTCCTTCTTTCTCTGCTCTTAGCTCTGCCTTCTCCTTCTTTCTCTGCTCTTAGCTCTGCCTTCTCCTTCTTTCTCTGCTCTTAGCTCTGCCTTCTCCTTCTTTCTCTGCTCTTAGCTCTGCCTTCTCCTTCTCTTTCTCTGCTCTTACTCCGCCTCCTGTGGTTCTGCTTTGCATCCGCTCTTGCTCTACTTCTGTTCAGTTACTTGCCATACAGGTTCCTACCTGTTTCCATATACTCTCCAGTCTGAACAGGTTCTTACCTGTTTCCATACACCCGCCTGTATACCAGTTCCTACCAGAGTATCAACCCTGTCTGCCGGAGTGCCATCCGTGCCCGCCTGTCTGCCTGAGTGCCAGCCGTGCCCATCTGCCTGTATCTCCGTCAAGCCAGTCTGCCCGTCAGGGCCTCTGCCGTATCCATCCGTCAGTGTCACAGCCGTGCCTGCCTGCTTGTGTCTCCTCCCCGGTGGGATAAGCATCCACTGTCAGACTCCACTCTGGAGTGGTACCTGGTAGCTTCCTATAGCACAAGTCTGACCTCACCATCAGAGGCTCCAGCGAACACCTACTCAGCTACTTAGTTACGCCCCTTCCAGGGAACTTTGGTCTGTGGTCCAGTGGGGCGACACCCCCAGACGCCTGAACCAACCAGTTACGTTACATCCATGCTCAATGTGGTACACACAAGGACACAGGACAGAGGTTGAGTCAACTTTAATCCATGTCAACTGGCTGCAAGTGTGATTTAGTTATTGCCAACACCTGTTAGGTGCCACAGGTAAGTTACAGGTGCTGTTAATTACACAAATTAGAGAAGCATCACATGATTTTTCGAACAGTGCCAATACTTTTGTCCACCCCTTTTTATGTTTGGTGTGGAATTATATCCAATTTGGCTTTAGGACAATTCTTTTTGTGTTTTTTTTTTTCATTTAAGACAAATTAAATGAAGATAATAACAAATAATTTGTGTTTGCAATCATTTTCAGGAAGAAAATGAGTATTATCTGACAGAATTGCAGGAGTGTCAATACTTTTGGCCATGACTGTAGTCCTCTATACACTATAATGGCCCCACATAGTGCTCCATACAGTATAATGGCCCCACATAGTGCTCCATACAGTTTAATGGACTCACATAGTCCTCCATACACTATAATGGACTCACATAGTCCTCCATACACTATAATGGCCTCACATAGTTCTCCATACAGTAAAATGGCCCCACATATTCCTCATACACTATAATGGCCCCACATATTGCTCCATACAGTATAATGGCCCCACAGTGCTCCGTACACTATAATGGCCCCACATAGTGCTCCATACAGTATAATGGCCACACATAGTACTCCATACAGTATAATGGCCACACATAGTACTCCATACAGTATAATGTTCACACATAGTGCTCCATACAGTATAATGGCCACACATAGTACTCCATACAGTATAATGGCCACACATAGTACTCCATACAGTATAATGTTCACACATAGTGCTCCATACAGTATAATGGCCACACATAGTACTCCATACAGTATAATGGCCACACAGTACTCCATACAGTATAATGTTCACACATAGTGCTCCATACAGTATAATGGCCACACATAGTACTCCATACAGTATAATGGCCACACATAGTACTCCATACAGTATAATGTTCACACATAGTACTCCATACAGTATAATGGCCACACATAGTACTCCATACAGTATAATGGCCACACATAGTACTCCATACAGTATAATGGCCACACATAGTACTCCATACAGTATAATGGCTACACATAGTACTCCATACAGTATAATGTTCACACATAGTGCTCCATACAGTATTATGGCCGCACATAGTACTCCATACAGTATAATGGCCACACATAGTACTCCATACAGTATAATGTTCACACATAGTGCTCCATACAGTATAATGGCCACACATAGTACTCCATACAGTATAATGTTCACACATAGTGCTCCATACAGTATAATGGCCACACATAGTGCTCCATACAGTATAATGGCCACACATAGTACTCCATACAGTATAATGTTCACACATAGTACTCCATACAGTATAATGTTCACACATAGTACTCCATACAGTATAATGGCCACACATAGTGCTCCATACAGTTTTTAATGGACCCACACAGTCCTCCATACACTATAATGGACCCACATAGTCCTCCATACACTATAATGGCCCCACATAGTGCTCCATACACTATAATTTCCCCACATAGTTCTCCATACAATATAGGCCCCGCATTAAAAAAAAAAACTCATCTGCCTGTTCCCCCGCTACTGTGGCCTCTTCATGGTGCCTTCAGATCCTCTGCGCAGTGGGCAAGTGGTAATGACGTCATCGCGGCCGGTGCACTGAGATGTCATACACAAAGGGGGAATGATGGGAGAGGGAGCGTCAGCTGTCATGCCTTCCTCCACCATTGCTTTTAACAGTATGTCGCTATAGGTGAAAGTTCTGCATTGCTGCGCAAATATATTTGTGGGATCCGACCGGCCTCATGGGCCAAATATACTCGCCCTGCAGGCCAGAGTTTGACGTATGTGGCATAGCGTAACTTGAGTCCTATTTATGGATCAGAGTTGCCCAATCAGCTGAATGGGTCCGTGAAAAGTTTGTTGATATGAAAAGTCTGGAAAAAACTCATTCTAGTTTTCATCAGTGAAAAATGGATTCAGGTCATTGGAAAAAAAACCCCCAAAACACAAGTTCATTTTTGAACTTTTTAAAAAAGTGGGTAGCGCCCATTGAAATGTGATGAGACCATGCACGGCCTGACATGTTTACTATAGGTTATAGCAGAAAGTGGCGTGACTACGGTGCACATGTCACCAGTGTAAAACATGCCGGTCCTAATACATTTCCCCAACTGTCTAGTGCAAGGAATGAGAGGGGCAGAGCACAACCCCCAAAACTCTGCCATCAGTATCTGCTGCTCTGCGAAGGGTCCTTCCCTTTATCTGGTGGGATGTTGGATCCATTTTATCTAATAATGGCAACTTTGTATGTGTTTTATGACTGCTGAAAGAAACCTGCTGGAACATGATTTTAAAGGGCTTGTCCAGGCCTTGTATGTAGATGGTCTGTCCTTACGACATGTCTGATTCCCACCAATATTTTTTAAGGCTATAGAAGTCCTGGACATCCCCTTTAATAGTGACTTTATTGCACTTCTCTGTATCTGTTCTTGATGTCAGGGGTGGGTTATGTCAGTATATTGTGCCAAATTCTTGTACGTCTGTATTATTTTTCAGAAAATGGCACGTTACAATTTCACAGATGTAGAATTATGCCAAAATCACACTTTTTTGTGCCTCATTGTTTTACAGAAGGGAGCTGTAATATTCGCCTCAGGGGTGTACTAATGTCTTCATGGAGGTTGCCCTTAATCTGACATGGTTACACAAAATTTAAAGGAAGTTTGTCAGCAGATTTTTGCTATGTAATCTGACAGCAGCATGTGTAGGGGCAGAGACCTTGGTTTCAGTCATGTCACTTAGTTTACTGGGTGCAGCTGTTGTAAAAGAATCCCTGTGTGATCTGCTAATCAGTGGTGGGACGGGGTTGGACTAGGAGGCACAAGACTCCTAGTCCTGTAGTGATAATCTCCTGCTGATAAAACACTGATTTTATTAAATAAGCAAAACACAGCCCAGTAAGGGACACATCACTGGAATCAGGGTCTCTTCCCCTGCATTATAGTGCTTTCAGATAATATAGAAAAAACCCGCCGACAGATTCCCTGTTATAGCTCTCCACTTTAGATTTAGTTAGGAGGCTGAATGTTTTTGCACAGCATGCAATCTAGGTTCCAGTGGTCATTCATTTATTTTTTTTAAACCCAAAGCCCATAAGCTGCATATTATTATTCAGCAAGAATGTTTTTTTTTTTTTCATTTGTTCTCAGTTATTAGGTATTAAAAAGCTGTATTCCATCCTACAAGGGGTTTCTACATAAGGGTCCAGCAGGCGGAGCAGAGTCGTTACTTCTCACTGCTGAACTTGCCATTTCTATTATGTCTGTACTGAGTCGTAATAAAGAAAGCAATATTGTGTATAGAAAATGTGACGACGATTTGAAATTTGCAATCAAAACTTTTGTGTGTGAAATAAAACCATGAAATAAAGGATTCCTGGATGATTGGTCGGAAGACAGAGTAAGGGTACCGTCACACAGTGCAATTTAGATCGCTACGACGGCACGATTTGTGACGTTGCATCGTCGCTTAATTATCGTTTCAAACATCGTAGACTGCGGTCACACTACACGATGCACGACGCTGAAGCGATAAATTCATGACGTATTTGCGATGTAGAAGTCGTATGGGACAGTCGTACGGTCGTGTCACACACGACGATTCAGAGCAAATTTTGCATAATCTGTGCGTGACGTTGTTCACAAGGGGCGTGTTGTGCCACTAGTTAGTGTGGTGATAGGCCAAAGGTTCTGTGCACACAATTGGTTGGAAAATTTGTCACCTGAGCGCTATTGTTCCCAATGCCACTTCACTGCTTTCAAAATTTCCTTTCTTCACTTCGTACTTGGACACTTGGTGGACCTGGACATCGGAATTTTGTACCTCGCTGAATATACCACGCTTTGCACCGCTGCTTCGAGGTATGTAAACCGCTTGGGCGTGGTGGATGGAACGCTGTATGGATGGCATGAGTGCTTCGTTCCACCGCTGAAGCGAAGTGGATGGTACACTGTTGTGACTGGAGGACTACAATGTGGCAGATGGTACGCTGTTGTGCTTGGTTGTGACTGGTGGGCTACAGCGTGGTAGATGGAACTCAGTTTGTTCGGCATGACCGCTTCGTTCCGCCGCTGAAGCGATGCGGATGGTACGCTGTTGTGACTGCTTATGACCGGTTGTGTCTGTTGAGCTAGAGCGTGGCAGATGGTACAATGTATGGTCACCATGAGCGCTTTGTGTGGCTGCTGTAGGGAAGCGGGCGGTACACTGTTTTGGGTTATGGTGGCCTATGGCGTGGCAGATGGAAGAAGCGATGCGGATGGTACGCTGTTGTGACTGGTCGTGACTGGTCGTGACTGGTGGGCTACAGCGTGGTAGATGGAACTCAGTTTGTTCGGCATGACCGCTTCGTTCCGCCGCTGAAGCGATGCGGATGGTACGCTGTTGTGACTGCTTATTACCGGTTGTGTCTGTTGAGCTAGAGCGTGGCAGATGGTACAATGTATGGTCACCATGAGCGCTTTGTGTGGCTGCTGTAGGGAAGCGGGCGGTACACTGTTTTGGGTTATGGTGGCCTATGGAGTGGCAGATGGAAGAAGCGATGGTAGGCATGAGCGCTTTGTGTGGCTGCTGTTGTTAAGCGTTTGGCACACTGGCAAAAGTATTGTTAATAGGACTCTTTGTCAACCATGTAATTTTTTTTTATAATTACTTTTTAGATGTCAAATCGTGTGGAGTTCATCAGGGATTTCATCGAGATTTATCAGTCTTTTCCCTGCCTCTGGAAAATAAAATCTCCTGAGTATTGTAACAGGGAAAAGAGGAGGGAGGGTTACTTACAGCTCATTGAGCTTTACAATCGTCAGGCACCAGATGAGGCAGCTAACGAAGCAGTTATTAAAAAGAAAATCCAGGCGCTCCGCACGGTGTGGAGGAAGGAGCTGAACAAGGTTCTTCAGACTACAAGGTCCGGAGCTTCCACTGAAGAAGTTTATGTGCCAAAACTGTGGTATTTTGAGCATCTTAATTTTCTGAGGGACCAAGAGGTGCCACGGACTACAACGTGTCTTCGATTATTGGCACCTGTGGAACCAATAGTTTCGGAGAACCACGCCGAGCAGGAGTCACAAGGGCAACAAGTAAGTAGCTCTTTGGACGAAAGTTCACCAATGTGTCCTATAATTACGTAATTTTTCTCTGCATTTTAGGTTTTATACTTCTGATTATCACATCAGTTTGAAGTTGTTACAAAAACATGTACACATAAGTAACCCTGTCGCAGTCAAGTATTATATGGGGAACTTAATATGTATGAAATGGAGATATATGTAAACCATACCATCTAAGCAATATAGAAAATAGTATCGCTTCAAGCTGCCGATGTACTCTTGTTGAGACTATTTAGACTATAAAATATTGGTCAGGTTCCCATAGCAGTCAGAACAGTGTAGTTCAAAGTATTCAATAAAAGGGAGGGTTAAAGAATATTACTAAGCATCAAATATATTATAATCTTTTTGTTACCTACTACGAATATATAGTTTGGATGCGGTTATGGTGGTACTACTTTTTGTTGCCGGGTTCATAACTTGTTTTTTTTTCCCCCCCCCCCAGGATGACAGTGCGCAGGAGAGTACACTAGACTGTTCACAGGACTGCACAACAACAGATTTAGTGGAGGCTGCACCTGCCAGGACTCAATCGAGGCAAGGTCCAAGAAAACGGAAAGCCACCTCAGACGCCTCAAATGAACTATTGAGCCTGGCAAAGAAGGTGTTGACAAGAAATGTTAGCCCTGCGTTAGAGGGGTTTGGACACTATGTGGTTGACAAACTGGCCAAAATGGACGACAACCAAAGAATACTAGCAGAGCGTCTGATTCTGGAAGCAGTAAACAAGGGTACTGATGGCGATTTGGACAAGAACACTTGTTTGGTCTCTTCCCGGCCAATACAGCGGACAGAGCCATCAAATTTCAATGGTTGGTCACAGGGTCAGACATCGATGCGACACAATCCTCACGTTTCCCACTTCGGCCAGCCACCCCCTAATAACTCCTACACGCCAATACCTTTACATATGGCTTCGCCCATCAGGCACCAAAATTTTCAGCCGGAACAATCGTCGTATCATAATTTGTGATTTCCTAACTACTTTTACATTCCTTTTTATTTTATTGTCTTGTTAAAATAATGTTTCAAATAAAAGCTTTTATTATAAATTCTATCACTACTTTTTGATTGGTGTGTCTCAATCACAGCACTGTATGAGGGAACAAATTAACGTAACAAATTCATGTACAGTTAACTAAAAAAAAAAAATCGAATGAAAGTTTAACAAAATCTTTTAATTGGAACAACAAAAAATGGATTATTGGCCCGCCTACAACTGCTGGCACATGTCCCGCAGCTTCTGCAGCTCCTCCATTGCCACATTGTGCTGCTCCTGAATATGTGCCATAGTGTGGAGTAACTTGTCTATGCCGGCTTCAATATCCTCCTTGTTGACAGTGACGACAGCTGTGGGTCAAAAAACATAACATTAATAACACAGTAGTCTCCCGATGTGTCTTTGCTTCTGTGAATGAAAATAAAAAAAAAAAAGTAAGCAAAACTGACTATGGGGGGAAGGGGGGGGGGGGTGGGGGTTTGGGTTGGGGGTGAAAGAGTGGGCCTGCAACAAAATCAAAATAACTTAATTGTGGGAACCTACTAGGATGTTGAGGCACGGAGGGCACTTCGGGATCTGAGTCGCTGTTGAATGCCTCGTGCTGTCGGCGGCGGCGCTGTCTCTTTGCCTCTGTGAAGGAAAAAAAAAAAACAAGGTCTGTCAGCATATATGGCAACAGTGGCTGCCGGGGGAGGGGGGGGTGTTAACCCCTTCCCGACCTTTGACGCCACGTAGGCGTCATGAAAGTCGGTGCCAATCCGACCCATGACGCCTATGCGGCGTCATAGAAAGATCGCGTCCCTGCAGATCGGGTGAAAGGGTTAACTCCCATTTCACCCGATCTGCAGGGACAGGGGGAGTGGTAGTTTAGCCCAGGGGGGGTGGCTTCACCCCCTCGTGGCTACGATCGCTCTGATTAGCTGTTGAAAGTGAAACTGCCAATCAGAGCGATTTGTAATATTTCACCCATTATAACGGGTGAAATATTACAATCCAGCCATGGCCGATGCTGCAATATCATCGGCCATGGCTGGAAATACTAGTGCCTTTTACCCGCAGATTTTTCAAAAATGGTGCGGAAATATCTCACACGAATCCGCAACGTGGGCACATAGCCTTAGGGTTAGGGTTAGGGTTGGAATTAGGGTTGTGGTTAGGGTTAGGGGTGTGTTGGGGTTAGTGTTGTGGTTAGGGGTGTGTTGGGGTTAGGGTTGTGATTAGGATTATGGCTACAGTTGGGATTAGGGTTAGGGGTGTGTTGGGGTTAGTGTTGGAGGTAGAATTGAGGGGTTACCACTGTTTAGGCACATCAGGGGTCTCCAAACGCAACATGGCGCCACCATTGATTCCAGCCAATCTCGTATTCAAAAAGTAAAATGGTGCTCCCTCACTTCCGAGCCCTGACGTGTGCCCAAACAGTGGTTTACCCCCACATATGGGGTACCAGCATACTCAGGACAAACTGCGCAACAATTACTGGGGTCCAATTTCTCCTGTTACCCTTGTGAATCTAAAAAAATGCTTGCTAAAACATAATTTTTGAGGAAAGAAAAATGATTTTTTATTTTCACGGCTCTGCGTTGTAAACGTCTGTGAAGCACTTGGGGGTTCAAAGTGCTCACCACATATCTAGATAAGTTCCTTGGGGGGTCTAGTTTCTAAAATGGGGTCACTTGTGGGGGGTTTCTACTGTTTAGGCACACCAGGGGCTCTGCAAACGCAACGTGACACCCGCAGACCATTCCATCAAAGTCTGCATTTCAAAAGTCACTACTTCCCTTCTGAACCCCGACGTGTGCCCAAACAGTGGTTTACCCCCACATATGGGGTATCAGCGTACTCAGGAGAAACTGGACAACAACTTTTGGGGTCCAATTTCTCCTGTAACCCTTGGGAAAATAAAAAATTCTGGGCTAAATAATTATTTTTGAGGAAAGAAAACGTATTTATTATTTTCACGGCTCTGCATTATAAACTTCTATGAAGCACTTGGGGGTTCAAAGTGCTCACCACACATCTAGATAAGTTCCTTTCAGGGTCTAGTTTCCAAAATGGGGTCACTTGTGGGGGGTTTCTACTGTTTAGGCACATCAGGGGCTCTGCAAACGCAACGTGACGCCCGCAGAGCATTCCATCAAAGTCTGCATTTCAAAACGTCACTACTTCAATTCCAAGCCCCGGCATGTGCCCAAACAGTAGTTTACCCCCACATATGGGGTATCACCGTACTCAGGAGAAACTGGACAACAAACATTGGGGTCAAATTTCTCCTGTTACCCTTGGGAAAATTAAAAAATTCTGGGCTAAATAATTATTTTTGAGGAAAGAAAACGTATTTATTATTTTCACGGCTCTGCATTATAAACTTCTATGAAGCACTTGGGGGTTCAAAGTGCTCACCACACATCTAGATAAGTTCCTTTGGGGGTCTAGTTTCCAAAATGGGGTCACTTGTGGGGGGTTTCTACTGTTAAGCCACATCAGGGGCTCTGCAAACGCAACGTGACACCCACAGAGCATTCCATCAAAGTCTGCATTTCAAAACGTCACTACTTCACTTCCGAGCCCCGGCATGTGCCCAAACAGTGATTTACCCCCACATATGGGGTATCAGCGTACTCAGGAGAAACTGGACAACAACTTTTGGGGTCAAATTTCTCCTGTTACCCTTGGGAAAATAAAAAATTGCAGGCTAAAAGATCATTTTTGAGAAAATAATTTTTTTTTTTATTTTCATGGCTCTGCGTTATAAACTTCTGTGAAGCACTTGGGGGTTCAAAGTCCTCACCACACATCTAGATTAGTTCCTTTGGGGGTCTAGTTTCTAAAATGGTGTCATTTCTGGGGGATCTCCAATGTTTAGGCACACAGGGGCTCTCCAAACGTGACATGGTGTCCGCTAATGATTGGAGCTAATTTTCCATTTAAAAAGCCAAATGGCGTGCCATCCCTTCCGAGCCCTGCCGTGCGCCCAAACAGTGGTTTACCCCCACATATGGGGTATCAGCGTACTCAGGACAAACTGGACAACAATATTTGGGGTCCAATTTCTCCTATTATCCTTGGCAAAATAGGAAATTCCAGGCTAAAAAATCATTTTTGAGGAAAGAAAAATTATTTTTTATTTTCATGGCTCTGCGTTATAAACTTCTGTGAAGCACCTGGGGGTTTAAAGTGCTCAATATGCATCTAGATAAGTTCCCTGGGGGGTCTAGTTTCCAAAATGGGGTCACTTGTGCGGGAGCTCCAATGTTTAGGCACACAGGGGCTCTCCAAACGCGACATGGTGTCTGCTAACAATTGGAGCTAATTTTCCATTCAAAAAGTCAAATGGCGCGCCTTCTCTTCCGAGCCCTGCCGAGTGCCCAAACAGTGGTTTACCCCCACATATGAGGTATCGGCGTACTCGGGAGAAATTGCCCAACAAATTTTATGATCCATTTTATCCTACTGCCCATGTGAAAATGAAAAAATTGAGGCGAAAAGAATTTTTTTGTGAAAAAAAATTACTTTTTCATTTTTACAGATCAATTTGTGAAGCACCTGAGGGTTTAAAGTGCTCACTAGGCATCTAAATTAGTTCCTTGGGGGGTCTAGTTTCCAAAATGGGGTCACTTGTGGGGGAGCGCCAATGTTTAGGCACACAGGAGCTATCCAAACGCGACATGGTGTCCGCTAACGATGGAAATAATTTTTCATTCAAAAAGTCAAATGGCGCTCCTTCCCTTCCGAGCCTTACCATGTGCCCAAACAGTGGTTTACCTCCACATGTGAGGTATTGGTGTACTCAGGAGAAATTGCCCAACACATTTTAGGATCCATTTTATCCTGTTGCCCATGAGAAAATGAAAAAATTGAGGCTAAAAGAATTTTTTTGTGAAAAAAAAGTACTTTTTCATTTTTACGGATCAATTTGTGAAGCACCTGGGGGTTCAAAGTGCTCACTATGCATCTAGATAAGTTCCTTGGGGCGTCTAGTTTCCAAAATGGGGTCACTTGTGGGGGAGCTCCAATTTTTAGGCACACGGGGGCTCTCCAAACGTGACATGGTGTCCGCTAAAGAGTGGAGCCAATTTTTGATTCAAAAAGTCAAATGGCGCTCCTTCCCTTCCAAGCCCTGCCGTGCGCCAAAACAGTGGTTTACCCCCACATATGAGGTATCAGCGTACTCAGGACAAATTGGACAACAACTTTCGTGGTTCAGTTTCTCCTTTTACCATTGGGAAAATAAAAAAATTGTTGCTAAAAGATAATTTTTGTGACTAAAAAGTTAAATGTTCATTTTTTCCTTCCATGTTGCTTCTGCTGCTGTGAAGCACCTGAAGGGTTAATAAACTTCTTGAATGTGGTTTTGAGTACCTTGAGGGGTGCAGTTTTTAGAATGGTGTCACTTTTGGGTATTTTCAGCCAAATAGACCCCTCAAACTGACTTCAAATGTGAGGTGGTCCCTAAAAAAAATGGTTTTGTAAATTTCGTTGTAAAAATGACAAATCGCTGGTCGAATTTTAACCCTTATAACTTCCTAACAAAAAAAAATTTTGTTTCCAAAATTGTGCTGATGTAAAGTAAACATGTGGGAAATGTTATTTATTAACTATTTTGTGTCACATATCTCTCTGGTTTAACAGAATAAAAATTCAAAATGTGAAAATTGCGAAATTTTCAAAATTTTCGCCAAATTTCCGTGTTTATCACAAATAAATGCAGAATTTATTGACCTAAATTTACCACTAACATGAAGCCCAATATGTCACGAAAAAACAATCTCAGAACCGCTAGGATCCGTTGAAGCGTTCCTGAGTTATTACCTCATAAAGGGACACTGGTCAGAACTGCAAAAAACGGCAAGGTCTTTAAGGTCAAAATAGGCTGGGTCTTGAAGGGGTTAAGAGGGGACCTGCAACTTAATCCAAATCACATAATTGTGGGAACCTACTAGTATCTGGAGGAGTTGACCCGGAGGGCACAGATCCAGGAGAGGCTGGGCGGGATGCCTCGTGGCGGCGGCGGTGCTGTGTCTTTGACTCTGTGAAGAAAAAAAAAAATTAAATTTTTTTAAAAAAGGTCTGTTAGCATATATGGCAACACTGGCTGCCGGGGGGGGAAGGGGACCTGAAACAAAATCCAAATCACATTATTGTGGGAACCTACTAGGATCTGGAGGAGTTGACCCGGAGGGCTCCGGGACATTTGACCCTGAGGGCACAGAGCCAGAAGAGGCTGGGCGGGATGCCTCGTGGCGGCGGCGGTGCTGTGTCTTTGCCTCTGTGAAGAAAAAAAAAAATAAATAAATTTTATTAAAAAAGGTCTGTTAGCATATATGGCAACACTGGCTGCCGGGGGGGGGGGGAAGGGGACCTGAAACAAAATCCAAATCACATTATTGTGGGAACCTACTAGGATCTGGAGGAGTTGACCCGGAGGGCTCCGGGACATTTGACCCTGAGGGCACAGAGCCAGAAGAGGCTGGGCGGGATGCCTCGTGGCGGCGGCGGTGCTGTGTCTTTGCCTCTGTGAAGAAAAAAAAAAAATAAATTTTTTTAAAAAAGGTCTGTTAGCATATATGGCAACACTGGCTGCCGGGGGGGGAAGGGGACCTGAAACAAAATCCAAATCACATTATTGTGGGAACCTACTAGGATCTGGAGGAGTTGACCCGGAGGGCTCCGGGACATTTGACCCTGAGGGCACAGATCCAGGAGAGGCTGGGCGGGATGCCTCGTGGCGGCGGCGGTGCTGTGTCTTTGCCTCTGTGAAGGAAAAAAATTTAAAAAAAAAATTAAAAAAAAAAAAGTTTGTTAAGCATATATGGCAACACTGGCTGCCGGGGCGGGAAGGGGACCTGAAACAAAATCCAAATCACATTATTGTGGGAACCTACTAGGATCTGGAGGAGTTGACCCGGAGGGCTCCGGGACATTTGACCCTGAGGGCACAGATCCAGGAGAGGCTGGGCGGGATGCCTCGTGGCGGCGGCGGTGCTGTGTCTTTGCCTCTGTGAAGAAAAAAAAAAAAAAAAATATTTTTAAAAAAAAGGTCTGTTAGCATATATGGCAACACTGGCTGCCGGGGGGGGGGAAGGGGACCTGAAACAAAATCCAAATCACATTATTGTGGGAACCTACTAGGATCTGGAGGAGTTGACCCGGAGGGCACCGGGACATTTGACCCTGAGGGCACAGAGCCAGAAGAGGCTGGGCGGGATGCCTCGTGGCGGCGGTGGTGATGTGTCTTTGCCTCTGTGAAGGAAAAAAAAAAAAAAATAAAAATTAAAAAAAAAAAAAGGTTGGTAAGCATATATGGCAACACTGGCTGCCGGGGCGGGAAGGGAACCTGAAACCAAATCCAAATAACATTATTGTGGGAACCTACTAGGATCTGGAGGAGTTGACCCGGAGGGCTCCGGGACATTTGACCCTGAGGGCACAGAGCCAGAAGAGGCTGGGCGGGATGCCTCGTGGCGGCGGCGGTGCTGTGTCTTTGCCTCTGTGAAGAAAAAAAAAATAAAAAAATATTTTTTTAAAAAAGGTCTGTTAGCATATATGGCAACACTGGCTGCCGGGGGGGGGAAGGGGACCTGAAACAAAATCCAAATCACATTATTGTGGGAACCTACTAGGATCTGGAGGAGTTGACCCGGAGGGCACCGGGACATTTGACCCTGAGGGCACAGAGCCAGAAGAGGCTGGGCGGGATGCCTCGTGGCGGCGGCGCTGTCTCTTTGCCTCTGTGAAGGAAAAAAAAAAGTTAGGTCAGCAGTTCGCTGTGCCACATAGTACTTTTCCCCGTTCATACTGTCCCATAGCTGTGGCACTGCAACGTTGAAACTGTCCCATAGCTGTGGCACATAGTGGCTCTGCAACGTTCAAACTGTCCCATAGCTGTGGCACATAGTGGCTCTGCAACGTTCAAACTGTCCCATAGCTGTGGCACTGCAACGTTGAAACTGTCCCATAGCTGTGGCACATAGTGGCTCTGCAACGTTCAAACTGTCCCATAGCAGTGGCACATAGTGGCTCTGCAACGTTGAAACTGTCCCATAGCTGTGGCACATAGTGGCTCTGCAACGTTCAAACTGTCCCATAGCTGTGGCACATAGTGGCTCTGCAACGTTCAAACTGTCCCATAGCTGTGGCACTGCAACGTTGAAACTGTCCCATAGCTGTGGCACATAGTGGCTCTGCAACGTTCAAACTGTCCCATAGCTGTGGCACATAGTGGCTCTGCAACGTTCAAACTGTCCCATAGCTGTGGCACATAGTGGCTCTGCAACGTTCAAACTGTCCCATAGCTGTGGCACTGCAACGTTGAAACTGTCCCATAGCAGTGGCACATAGTGGCTCTGCAACGTTCAAACTGTCCCATAGCTGTCCAACATACTTTTGGGTACCTGAGTACTAACCTCTGCTAATCTCCTGGCGAAGCTCCTGCAGGCGCTCTGGCCTTTTCGACTTGAGATCGCCCCATTTTTTAACAATCTGGGCCTTGGTCCGAGTTATCCCAAACCGCTTCCTGAGGCCCTCAGACACCACACGGACAACTTCCTCCTTGTGCTGGTTGCGGTGCAGCACCAGCCCTGTTGTTTCGTACTGCATCCGATCCATTGTTCCAATAAGGAACTTGAGCTCTGGGATGCCCATAGGTGGACCACGGCGACTGGCAGCCATTATCACGATGTCAGGGGACAAAAACAAGCTAGGGCAGGCACGCAGGAACGCTGTAACGTCATCACGCCGTCATAGACCACGAGCGTACATTACGTGCCGCTCCGGCGTTATATAACGATACTTCGAACGGCATTTACTATGTGCGTTCCTTTCTTAACGCTCAGTCGTCACAAATGTGACGCTGTTCATAAACGGCAACGCTATTGCGATGCCAATGGCGCGGCAGGACGGCGGAGCGCAGCTCCTCCTCTGGGCGTTGCTCTTCAGGGTCATTCCATCTAAAATGGCGGCGAGAATGCGTTCTGCTCCTCTGGGGCAGCCAGAACTCCTTTTTTTTATTTCTCAGATGGATGCCATGGATTACGAGGGTCTGGAGAGCCGCCCTGCCCACCCACACATCCACAAGCGGGAAGTGCTTGGACAAATAACAAGAATGATGGAGAGGAGGTTTGGTGTCTGCCGCAGTCAGCTTCAGCTGCGTAAAAAATGGGCTGACCTCCGCTATAAAACGCCACAAATGTTTGCGGAGTTGCGTGCGGAGGCAAGGCGAGGCAAGTACTATTATGGGGGGATTGGGAGATGCATGCTGTCAGGAGGGGGGGGGGGTTTGGGAGGGAGTCTTGCGCTCATGGTTGCCAACGTGACCTCAAATGCATTAAAACACATGCCCCGGTTTTGTACAATTTAGTTATTCTCCAAGCAGAATATGCGTTGTCCGTGAGAAAACTTGTCGGGTTCCCTAATCTCAACCTCCATCTTGAAATTATTAAGATGTCTATAATTTTTACTTTCTCAATTTCCCATAAATATTAACGGAGGAGGTTGGCCTACAGATGAAATAATACGTTTTCCAAAGACAGGCAGACCATTGAACACCAGAGCCCACAGACATGTCAGAGTATCGCACCCCTGTAAAGTGTGATCTCGATTTTATGTTTGAGTATATTGTAAGCTTTGATCTGCAGCACTCAACATTTGTGTGTAAACATTGTGATTCTTTACTTTAGGTGTAGAGAGACAGCGGCGGCAAGTCAGACACACCATTGCCACCAGTACCCCATCTTCAGGCACCAGTGGGAGCCCACAGTCCGGGACATCACGTAAGTTCACAATCATTGATTGCATTTTTTTTAACATCACACGGGACATAACAGGATACCTGAAATATTTGAAGACATTACAGACGCAGTAATGACCCAGCGGCCTACCACACCTCCACCATCTGTTGCGACCATGCACCCTCGCACCCCTGTGAAGTGTAATATAAATTTTATGTTTCAGTATATTGTTAGCTTTGATCTGCAGCACTCTACATGTGTTTTTAAAGATTGCGTTTGTAAACTTTCTGTGTAGAGACAGCGGCGGCAACAGGTACCTGCCATTGCCAGCAGCACCACAGCATCCACCACCAGCGGGAGCCCACAGTCCGTGACGTCACGTAAGTTAACAATCATAGATTACAGTTTTTCAACTGCATACGGGACATAAGAGGGTAGCGGAAATATTTGAATACATTACAGACGCAGTAATGACCCAGCGGCCTACCACGCCACCACCAGAGAGCAGACGGCCTCGCACCCCTACACCACCCTCAACACCTCCCTTTCGACACTCCTCTTCCTCCCCCGGGTCCGCAGCATTCTCCCCAGAAGCTAACATACGTAAGTGACCAAAACTGCGAGCGCTTCCCAACGGCGTGTTCCATAGTTAACCAGATCTGTTATTATTTGCTTTTAGGTGCTGCAGCAGTGGCCAGATCGCTGGGATGGGACATTAGCAGCTGTGGTTCTGGCAATGAGGAACCGGCGTCCCTTCTCCGTAAGTATCAAGATAATGCGAGTGGTTTTCTGCTGGATGTCACCATAGACAACCAAAACTGTAAAATTTAATAAAATTTACATCGCCCTGTGGTGCCAGACCAAATAGAAATTTACAACACAGAAAATTAGGTCCTGCCCCAGAGGTCGAGATGTATTTTCAGAGGAATCAACGTTGGTTCTCCAACCTCTTCTATCCACAGAAACGGCCACCGTAAGAGAGCTCCTGGCGAGACAATTGCGACTGGAGCGGACAGCAGCGCTCCTGCAGCAGACAGCAGCGCTCCTCCAGAGTCAAGTGGAGCAGCAGGGCGTGACGCTGCGACACCTCTTGGGCAGGAGATAATATTTTTTTTGGTGGGGGGGTTATGTTATATTTTGTTGTAAAATAATTTAAAACCAAGAAAGTGTTACAAAAAAAACCAAAAATCTTCGCATTCTTTCTTTAATGTTTACCAAGCTATAAGGGTTAACAGCACCATTGTATAGGCATCACATTTAAAGTTATTTAGAGAGATTTATATGACAGCAAAGCAAAAAAACTAATTTTTATGTTATACGGCGCGATCCTGCCACGGTACAGCTCCAGAACCATTAAAGTACTGACAGTATTTTTCGCGACAGTCCCTTGCACCGTCTGCCTGTCTGCCAGATCCAAGAGCTTGAAGAGCTGTAAAATTTTCAGGTTGTGTACGCCATTCCCCGGGCACAATATCTCCGGTTCTTGCGTCCACTGCATCAATAAACGAAGGAGGAGAATAGGAGTTCGTATCATGACGTCTCAGGAAATTATGGAGCACACAGCATGCCAAAACCACAATGTCTATAGACGGCAGCTTCAAGTTGATAGCTGTGTGGAACACTCTAAACCGATTTGCCATTATCCCAAAGGCATTTTCAACCACACGACGGGCCCTCGACAACCGGTAATTAAAGATTCTGCGCTCCGGTGTGAGTGTTCTCTGTGCAAATGGCTTCAGCAAATGTGGATGAAGAGGGAAAGCTTCATCAGCGATGAAGACAAAATTTAGGTTTGCTTTTGTGTCTTCATTTAGTGGCAACAGCAGTTCATTGTTCCTCAAGCTTTCCCCAAATGAAGTGTGTTCAAAAACACCACCGTCGGAGACTCGACCATTCATGCCAACATCCACATCGACAAACTCATAGTTTGCATTGACAAGGGCCATGAGGATCACACTGAAATATCCTTTGTAGTTGAAAAAAAATGATCCAGAGTTGGCTGGTTGCGTGATGCGCACATGCTTTCCATCTAATGCACCACCGCAGTTTGGAAACTGCCACAGCTCATCAAAATCGGAACCAATCCTCTTCCAGTCATCCGCCGTCTTGGGAAACTGCAAGATGAGAAGGAAACATGTACAAATTAGGTCAAATATATTATGCACATACACTCTCATGTGGACATCCTACAGTGATTGAGGCGCAGTATGGATTAGTATAACAAAGTCAACAACACAGAGTATGCAGGCAGCCATTTTTTTACAGATGGCTTCGGTGACTCAGAGGGGGTGCTAAACAATATATCTAAATAATAGAATCAATAAAATTACGTTGGGAGCAGCAAATGAAAAAGGGTGGCGCAGGGTTGGAGCAGCACATATCAGAATGGAGCCGCAAAATGGTTGCAGCACATGTCAGAATGGAGGCGCAGGATCACAGCAGCACATGTCTGAATGGGGGCGCAGGATGGGAGCAGCACATGATAGGATGTAGAACATATACCTATAGAAATGCTCGCCATCAGGGCGTAGAACTGGTTCAATAGCTACTATAATATATCGACATAACACAGCAGCCAAAAAAATATAGTAGTACCTCGATATAATGCCTTAAGCTCTGCACAATGGCCTCGCATGTCTCCGGAATCACAACGCTCAGGAAAGGTCTGGAAACAGCTGCGGAAAACTGCAAATCCTGAAGAGACCTTCCTGTTGCCAGGAAGCGCAGTGTCACCGCCAACCTTTCCTTCACGGGCACGGCTGCACGCATCGGCGTATCACACCTTTGTATGAGTGGCGTAACAGCAGACAGTATTATTTTGAAGGATTCCTCGGACATCCGAAGGTAGTTTCGGAAATCTTGAGGGTTATTGTCACGTAACTCTCTTATGAGACCCATGTGTGACAATGTGGATCTTTTCTGCAGCCAGCTCCGGGTCCACATGCGACGTTTTCGTTTAGGACGTCTCTCCTCTTGGAGACGTGCTGCCTCAAACACCAGGGCAGCAGCAACAACAGAACTCTCATCGGAAGTGAGCATAGTTCCTAAAAAGAAAACAAACGTACAATAAATACACGTGCTTACAAAACAATTTTCTGACCATTGATCTAATAACTATATATGTTACTACTGGCATTAAATGGGGCAGTCAACCATCTCGATCTGTAAAAGGATTAATTAATTGGGCCACGCTACAGCTGTGTACCTGAGGTTCTCAGGCCTACTCAAAGGAACAATCAACCACACTCCAACGTTTATCCCCGTTGAAGCGCAACATATGCTACGCTGTAGCGTTATACATACCTTTAGCGGTAAAAGTCTAGTAGTTAAAAGTCCAGGGAATCCAGCGAATTTAGTTCTGTTTACAGCACGTGCTAGAGAGAAATGAATAGCGCGCTCGAGAGCTCCGGTTTTATCCGCTGGGAACAATAGTCCTTTGTCGAATGAGCGCACAGTATTGTACCGCCCAATCAGCACACGGGAGGTGGAGAATTCAGCGCTCCTACGTAGCCAGCTCCTCCGCCCTTTACATCGTATACAATATCGTGCACACCTTTGTCACACCATGCGATCATGCCGCCACAGCGGGACCCTAGACGACGAAAGAAAGTTTCAAACGATGTGCTACGACGTACGATTCACAGCGGGGTCCCTGATCGCAGGAGCGTGTCACACGCTGCGATATCGTACCTATATCGCTCGAACGTCACAAATCGTGCCGTCGTAGCGATCAAAATTGCACTGTGTGACGGTACCATAAGAGATCTGTATCTTTGTATTACAATGACACTTGTAGGCCTGTAGTGATCCCTAGAGTCTGTCACCATGAAAAACTGCCCACATAACTGGAATGTAAGGAGTGCCAGCCACATACATGATCTCTGAACCAGTAACCGCCCATGCTCTATTGTAACACACCCGGACTCCTAAGCCATGACATAGGAGTCCTCATGTTACTATTAGGGCTCATACCCATCAGCATCATTAAAATTGGTCCGATGTTGTTCCTGAAAAGTCGGACATGTGTCATGTGAGTACAATGTGATTTTTCTCACCTAACATCTGTATGACATGCATACACAATCCGTATGCAATGTGATTTTAACATTAGCTTTTACATAGAAAACCATCTTTAAATGACATACGGTAATTACTCTAACAAAACATTCTTCAATACATAGGTAGGAATATATGAGTGAGGTGTATAATCATTGCTTTGGGTTTACTGCGCATGTATTTAACTCATATATTAAAGAAAAAAATGGCACTGGGTCCCCCAAAACTTTAATAACCAGCAGAGGGGACGTGAACAGCTGGGGACAGGTGTTTATAGCCTGGGAAGGGGGTATTGCCCATGGAGCTTCCCAGGCTATTAATAGCAGCTCACAGCTGTATACTTGGCCTTTACTGGTTATTAAAATGGGACCCCCAAAACAAAATGATGTGGGGCTCCCCTTGAATAACCAGCAAAGGCTAGGCAGACAGCTGCAGGCTGATAATATGCTATGAAGCGGCCTTGGAAATTGGCCACCTGCCAGACTAAAAACATCAGCTCTCGGCCTTCCCAGAAATGGTGCATCCATAAGATGCACCAGTTCTGCTGATTAGCCTCCACTCTTTCAGCTTGCAGTGGCAAGTGGGGTAACAGTATTGGGGTTGATGTCAGCTTTGTATTGGCAGCTGACATCAAGCCCTGGGGTTAGTAATAGAGAGGCATCTATAAGATGACCCCATTACTAACCCCATAGCCATATTGTAAAAAAAATCCCAGGAAGAATAAAGTCCTTCGTTTGAAGTAAACACTCTTCACCCCTTTTTGCCCACTTATTAGTAAAAACTAAAAAGCAAACTTACACTCGACTGTCTGAGGAGATGATAATCACCGATGCCCTTGTCCCCTGTAAGACATTAAAACTACTAAACCACCATCCATATTCTCCACCTGTCTGACTGAAGATCATCCATCTGGACGGCATGCTGAGTATGTGCTTGATGCGAGTGTGCAGCCTGGCCTCCAGCAGGGATACTGCGCATGATGGACAAAAAGTGATGAAAGTATTGTATGTATCCCGCCATAGTATCAGTGAGGGGTCAGGTCGCCTCCCGCAGAACAAGTCCTTACACCGCTGTTGTTTGTACACATTTCAGAATTGTTTTTCATAAAAAAATATAAAATATGGACAACTTCAGTATCGCCATATCCTATTATCTGCCCACCTTCACTACATGATGAACGCTGAGTAAGCACCCCCCCGAAAGATGGCGCTGTGATTGACAGCTCGCGCTGCACACTGGCTGAGTGACGGCTACAGGGCTGGTATATGTTCATTTCCTCCTGGGCCAGGCACTGTGGTAACGCTCTGCGCCTGCAGATTAACCCCGTATCTGCAGGTAGACTGTGGCTCTGTACATGACAGGATCCCTTTAAGGGATTACAGAGCGCCGATCGCCAGCCTCAGACTAGTGATGTGTTTGAATATTGACAAAACTGTGCAGCAGAACCCCAATGTCCCGCATAGGCCGAACATGCAAATGTCCGGCCCTACTTCTGGGATCTTACATAGACTCTGTGTGTAAATCAGCCAGGAGGCGCACTGGGGGCGTGTCAGCAGTGTGTCCAGCCCTCCCAAGGGCACAGACACGCCCCCAATGCACCTCCTGCCTGATTTACATATGTATCTCCCACTGGATTGCCATGACTGTTAGATCCGCCCTCTAGCATCCTTATTGTTGGCGGAGGCCTATACGGACATGCCACCACTCCCCTATAAACCCTGCTCCCCTTAAGGAACATTTCCTTGAGCAGGTGACAGTGGCCCCCCTCCGGTTCACTTCTCAGCAATGAGCAATCCCAAAATGAAAGGATTGTAGTGCGCATGTGTGACTACCGTGGTTTCCTGCCACGGAAGTCCCATATAAGTTGGGAGTTGATCACACATGCGCACTACTGCCGCACTCCTGGTTGGCAGCTGGAGGTCTCATGCTATCGGCCGCCTCCAGCAATCACCACTAAATGACCTGCTGTCAGTCACATGACACAGGGGCGGAGTGTCACGCCTCCCATATTCATCAGTGATGCTGTTGTTATGGTGATGTTGTCCCTGTTGCTATCACGTGACCATAGCGCACGCCGGATGTTGCGTTTTAAATAAATCTCCGGCCTGTCATTGGTTCTTTCTTTCGGCCTCGCTGTATCCGAAATGGTACGTACGCTGATTGGCTGGAATATTCGTCCACTTCATGTTCCTATTGGATGATCTTAGAAAGTAGGCGGGGAGAAGGAGGCAGCGTGACCTATCAGTGAGCTCCGAGATTTGAAATCTGTTTCAGTCAGAGTCAGACCGCCGCAGACGCAGAGGCGATGAGCGTATGTGAGCGGCGGTGAGAGCGGAGCTGCCCGGCCAGACATGCTGAGCATATCGCCCCCGGCTGCCGCGGGGAAGGCGCTGCCCCCGGAGGATGTGCCGGTGCTGTCCCTCACGCACTTCTCACGGCCGCCGTTCGTCAGCTTCGGGTGTGTTCGCCCCGGCTCCGCCCGCACGGCGGTTCTTCTGCTGCAGAATCCCTCAGAGGACCCGGCCCAAGTGGTCGTGCACAAGCTGCCCCAGCACCGAGGCTTCAGCGTGCCGGAGAGCGAGCTCCTAGTGCCGGTATGTGGGCTGGGGCGGCAGGACTACTACTCCCAGCACGCCCTGCCCTGTGCGGGACCGCTATGTGTCCGGGGCTCCTGAGACCCTGGGGGGCTGCAGAGTTTCCTCTGTGTGACCGTTCACTTATCTCTGGGAAGTCACCAGTGTGTGTCTGTTGTATGGGGACCTGTCATGTTGGATAATGCTGTTAGCCAGGAGACATAGGGTTAACCTGTGGGTAATACCGTTCTACCGCCACACTGGGGGCTCCTTACAGGGAACCCGTCACCCCAAAACTCGCCGCGCCCACCGGCATCGGGGGCTTATCTATAATATTCTGTAGATAAGCCCCGATGTATCCTGAAAGAGGAGAAAAAGAGGTTAGATTATACTCACCCAGGGGCGGTCCTGTTGCTGTCTGGTACGAGGGGCGTCGTGGTCTGGGGTCTCCCATCTTCTTACGATGACGTCCTCTTCTTGTCTTCCTGCCATGGCTCCTGTTGAGGGCAGAGCAAAGTACTGAAGTGCGCAGGCGGCGGGAAATGTCAGAGAGGCCCGGATCCTGCGCAATGCAGTACTTTGCTCTGCCCTCAACAGGAGCCGCGGCAGGAAGACAAGAAGAGGACGTCATCGTAAGAAGATGGGAGACCCCAGACCACGACACCCCTGGGTGAGTATAATCTAACCTCTTTTTCTCATCTTTTAGGATACATCGGGGGCTTATCTACAGCATTACAGAATGCGTTACAGAATGCTGTAGATAAGCCCCTGATGCCGGTGGGCTTAGCTCACCTTTGATTTTGGGGGTGACAGGTTCCCTTTAATGTATATAGTGGGACCAGCTCCCGCCCTGCTGCATGCTCTCCAGTGCCCCTGTCTTGGACCAGACCCATAACCTTGCCTTATATGAGTACACCCTGACAATCAGAAAAAATGTTAGACTCCTAAAGAAAAATAGAATTATTCTTACCGTTAATTCGGTTTCTAGGAACCTTCCACGACAGCCACTTCGGAGGTTGTCTTCCCCGCCCTAATAGGGGACAGGAACACAAGAGGTTAAATACCCCTCCCCTTCCTGCACTGCCAGTGTTTTCCTGGACACAGTAGCATGTATAGTTACCACAAAAGTGCAGGAATCATCCAATAAGAATATCAGGTAGGGAGGGAAATTAGTGCTGTCGTGGAAGGTTCCTAGAAACCGAATTAACGGTAAGAATAATTCTATTTTCTCTAGTCACCTTCCACGACAGCCACTTCGGAGTAGTACCAACAGCTAATTTCTCTAGGGAGGGACTACAGCCTGCAGAACACGTCTGCCAAACGTTAAATCCCTATTGAAATTTAGCCGGTAATGTCTGGTGAACGTATGGATGGACGACCAGGTGGCGGCTCTGCATATCTGCTCTGCTGAGGCATTCCCCCTCTCTGCCCACGATGTTGCCATTGCTCGGGTAGAGTGTGCCTTCAGAGAGGCAGGTGGATCTAGTCCCTGCGATGAATAAGCCAAGCAAATAGACTGTTTGATCCAGTTTGCGATGGTGTTTTTTGCCGCCTTCTTTCCCTTATTTCGTCCGGAGAACTGAATGAATAAATTTTGATCAATTCGCCAGGCTTCAGTTTGTTGTAAGTAAAATAGAACCACCCTGCGAACATCCAAGGTGTGGAAGGCCTGTTCTTTAGGGTTGGAGGGGTTTGGGCAAAAAGAAGGTAGTAGAATGTCCTGATCTCTGTGGAAATTCGAGACCACCTTGGGTAAAAAGGATCGGTCTAGTTTTAGTACAATGCTATCCGCAGTGACCGTTAAATAGGGTTCCTGTATTGACAGGGCCTGTAATTCACCAATACGTCTAGCCGTAGTGATTGCGACTAGAAAGATTGTTTTCAAAGTTAAGTTTTTTATGGATATAGCATCCAGGGGTTCGAATGGATCCTGGGTTAGTGCGTTAAGTACAGTATTGAGGTCCCAGGAGGGTACCCTAGTACGGAGTGTAGGACGAATTCTGGATGCGGCTGTCATAAATCGCTTGATCCAGCGGTGATTGGCTAAATTTGAGTCAAAAAAGCTACTAAGGGCCGATACTTGTACTTTGAGTGTGCTAGGGGTAAGGCCTATATCCAAGCCCTTCTGTAAAAATTGTAAGATCCTTGCTATATCAGGATTGAAGGGGTCTGGAACTTCTGGGAAGCACCAGGACGTAAATTTTTTCCAGACCTTAGTGTAGATGGCATTGGTTACTGCCTTTCTGCTTTTTTGAAGGGTCTGGATTACGTCATCTGAGAGTCCTTTAGCTTTTAAGATTGTGGCTTCAGTAGCCATGCAGCCAAGTTCAGTCTGTTTAGGTCCGGATGTAGTAGAGGACCCTGGTGTAGGAGATCGGTCTTTTGAGGTAGAAGGCAGGGACCTTCCAGGGCCATATCTAATAGGGCGCCGTACCAACTCCTCCCGGGCCACAATGGGGCAACCAAGATTGTGGTCACTTCGTCTGTCCTGATTTTTTGCAGGGTTTTCGCCAGCATGGGAATGGGAGGAAAGGCATATGCAAGGTTGAATTTCCACTGGTGTGAAAAGGCATCTATTCCCTGTGCCTTGTCTTTGTAATGAAGGGAGAAAAATGTTTCCACCTTCGCATTTTGCCTGTTGGCGAATAAATCCACCTCTGGAGTACCCCATTTTTCGGCTAGGGACTGAAATACTGCTTGGTTTAGGGACCACTCTCCCGGATGAACGTCTTTCCTGCTGAGGAAATCCGCCTGAGTGTTGTCCAATCCCCTCAGATGTACTGCTGTGACCGATAGAAGGTTCCTCTCTGCCCAGAAGAATATTCTTGCGGCCACTTCTTTTAGGGAGGCATACTTTGTCCCCCCCTGATGTCGTAGATAGGCCACTGTGGTCATATTGTCCGAGTAAATACGAACGTGATGATTTTTGATCAGTGCTGATGATGCCTTTAGGGCCTCCTCCACAGCTTTCAATTCTCTTAGATTCGAGGAGCTGCTGCTGATGTCCGATGTCCATTGTCCCTGAAAGTGGAAACCCTCTACCACCGCACCCCAGCCTCTTTTGCTGGCATCTGAGCGGAGTGTTTTTAGGGGAAGGTGGTCCCAGCTGACCCCTCTCTGGAGATTTTGATAATCTAGCCACCATTTTAGCGCCGATTTCACATGGCCAGGGAGAAGAATCTTCTGATTCAATGGAGTCTGTCGTCTCCTGGAATGTAGGAGAACATAAGTCTGGAGAGTTCGTGTGTGAGCCTGGGCCCAGGAAACCGATTGTATACATGCGGTCAGGGACCCTAGTACAGACATCGATTCTCTGAGGGTCGGTGCACGCTGGCCTCTGAATTTGGTTACCTTGCGGACAAGGTTGATTTGATGATCTTTGGGTAGAAAAGATGTTCTTACATCCGAGTCCAGTAGCACCCCCAGGAATTTTCTTCTTGTGGAGGGATGGACCTCCGATTTCTCCAGATTTGGGATCCAACCCAGGGTTTGTAATATCTCTAGGGACTTTGATACGTCTGTTTCCAAACGGGAGGCAGATGGAGCCATGATAAGCAGGTCGTCTAGATACGGGACTATGCATATTCCCTGCTGACGGATGAAGATTATCGCTTCCGCCATAATCTTTGTGAAGACCCGAGGGGCCGAAGAGATGCCGAAGGGGAGAACATTGAACTGAAAATGTTTGATTTGGTGACCCTTGGAGACTGCGAACCTGAGGAATTTCCTGTGCTCTGGATGGATTGGCACATGGTAGTACGCATCCCTCAGGTCCACAGTCGCCATCATCCAACCCTGACCGATGAGGGGAATCACGGATTTGACTGTCTCCATTTTGAATCTCCTGTATCGGACAGAATCGTTTAAGGGTTTCAAATTTATGATAATTCTGTTCTTCCCCGACGGCTTGGTTATTAGAAAAAGGCGTGAATAATGACCACGTCCTTCCTCTAACTTCGGCACCTGAGAAATCACATTTGATTGTATTAATTTTTGTAGATCTTGTAACAAGGAGTTTTGGAGATCTGGGTTTTGAAGGGAGGTTATCTTCACGCAATGTGGGGGTGGTCTCACGAATTCTATTTTTAATCCTTCTTGAATGGTACGAAGGACCCACTGATTTGCGGAGATGTTTTGCCACTCGGTGAAAAATCGTGAGAGTCGACCCCCGACCGGAGTACAGTCATTGTTTATCTGGGGTTTGCTGGGCCTGAGGGGCCAGGATATTTTTTCCCCTGCCTCCCTTAGGATAACTCCATCTTCCCGTTTTGCCTTTTCCTCTCTGTGAGGTTTGATCACGGGAGGGACGAAAAAAGCGTTTTTTTGGGGTCTTTTGCTCAGGGAGAGATTTCTTTTTATCTGCCGCCTTATCCAAAATATCGTCCAGGACGGGTCCAAATACATTATGACCCTGAAAGGGTATGCTACATAATTTGGACTTGGAGACAAAATCGCCTCCCCAGGATTTTATCCAGAGTGCTCTCCTGGACGAGTTAGAGAGAACGGCAGCTTTCGCGGCTACTCGAACCGATTCAGCAGATGCATCGGCTAGGAACCCTGTAGCTTTCTGTAGTAAGGGTAGGGAGTCTAAAATCTCCTCTCTTGGGGTGCCTTGAGTCAAGTGATCCTCAAGTTTGCGTAACCAGATAAATAGAGATCTGGCCACGCAAGTAGAGGCTATATTAGATTTTAGCAGATTTGTGGAGGTGTCCCAGGACTTTTTTAATAAACTCTCTATTTTACGATCCATCGGATCCTTGAGTTGCGAAGAGTCCTCAAAGGGGAGGGCAGTTTTTTTAGTTACCCTAGACACCTGAACATCTACTTTCGGGGTCTCCCATAAGGAGTTATCCCCATCTAATGGGTACCGGTTTTTCAGTTCCGATGGTATAGTCAGACCTTTTTCAGGGAGGTTCCATTCATGCAGAATTAGATCTCGTAAGTTCTTATGCACCGGGAACCCTTTTTGGTCTTTGGGTTTCAGACCCTCAAACATCTCATCATGTACTGTGAGTGTAACTTCTTCATCCTCTACCCCCATGGTGCTTCTTACTAAACCGATTAGTTCACTCATGTCCTCAGAACTAAAATAATATTTTTTGTTTTCTGATCTACAGGTGGGGGTAGAAGTGGAGCCTTTGTTTTCCCAGTTATCCTCTGAACCTGAGGACTGGATTTCTCCCGAGTCCGGGTCGGATTCTACTGGGGCTTTTTTCCTCTTTTTTGGAGGGGGTGGCTGAGGCACCGACATCTGAGAGAAGGTAGCCATAGAAGAATGGACCTCATCTTTAATGAGGGATCTAATGCTATCCAACAGCGAGGGTTGTTCGGCGCGCAGGACCTCATCCGTACAGGATTGGCAGAGCTTTTTCCCGTATGTTGATGGGAGTTTGGCCGTACACACTTTGCATTTGCGGCTTGACTTTTTAGGGTCGGAAACCTTTTCTCCCTAAGAGAGAGAGAGAGAGAGGGTTTGCTAAGCCACTTAGAGGAATATCTATATATACATATATACATAAAAGCACATGTGTATATAGGGGATAGCTGGGCCCAACACCTGCTACTTACTTTGGTAGGAGGGGGAACGCTGGCATCTGCAGATGCAGAGCAAGGGGGTCTGTCACTGTCCATGTCCGTCAGGTTGCTAACAGTCAGACAGCTTACCTTGCTACCCGGATCTTTTTATAAGGATCGGTGGTCCAGCGTGCAGTGCTCCTCCCCCCACGTGTGGCCCGATTGGGGTAGGTCCAAGAACGCCCCCGACTCTGTTTGTATGGCGTGCTTCTGCTGCTGGACGCCATTGCCGGCCGGCGTGCGCTCCATGGCACGCTTCCTGGTTGAACCGGAAGTGGCGCGCTTTAACCCGGAAGTCATCAGGCTCTCCGGCCCCAGCCCGGGACGCGCGCCACCTCCAGCGCTGCAGCTGTGGAGGAGGGAACCGGGGGGCTGCAGGAGGCCCCCGGCAAGCACATCACCGCCCCGCATTGCCCCCAAAGGGAGCGCCGGAGGGGCGGGAGGGTCCCGAGTCGCTCCGAAGAGAGGAGACGGGAGCGGCATTATCAAGGAGGGAAACCCGACCTTCATGCCGCCCGGCTTCTGGGTAAGTGGAGCTCCGTCGCCGGCCACGGCAGCCCCTTCAGAAACTCTTCATGCCCCATAGGGGACAGGAAAACACTGGCGGTGCAGGAAGGGGAGGGGTATTTAACCTCTTGTGTTCCTGTCCCCTATTAGGGCGGGGAAGACAACCTCCGAAGTGGCTGTCGTGGAAGGTGACTAGAGAAATAACCTATAATCATATATTCTTAAAAAAAAATGTACAACAAAAAGCCTCACAGGGTGTTTTAGAATCCAGTAGGGCTGGTCACATTATGCCGGACAGTGATGACAGGCCTACCCAATCCTTAGTCGCCCCGTTCTCTCGCCCTCCCTGACAGCAGGGACACAGCACTTTGTGGCCATGTGGACAGAGGTTGGGGTCTCCCACCGGTCCCCTGAATAACACGGGGGGGAGGATGTGTCCAGACTACTAACAATAAGTGTCGATTGCTTACTTATCACCAGTTGTATTTACATTTGGCCGCATATAACTGATTTTACTAGAAAAAATGTGTTTCATTAAAAGGAGTCAGTCACCCCCAGGATGCTTATGATCTATTAATATGGGCATACGGGTGATGGAAATGTTACACTAGTCCTACCTCTCTGCCTCATATTAATGGTCTTGTTGTTGAGAAATCTTATGTTTTTTTCTGTATGTTGATGATTTCTTCCAGTCTCGGGGGTGTGCGGTACCTGGAAGTGATCCCTGACTCCTCTCCCCATTATAATACTACCCCCCTCCCATGCACATCAGTTCTGGCGCTGGATTCTCATGCTGAGCCCTGTAATTCCTCCACAATCCGGACCTTCTATGTGCGCTGCATTCAGGGATCAACGACCTGTCAGAAGCCATACACATGAATACCTAATCACATGCAAACCACTCACAGGTTCCCTTTAACCTATCTGATAGGTCTATGTATGGCTCACACTGATTTATGTGGTGCACAGTGTGATTTATAGTAAGTCACGTGTGAATTGTCCATTTCCCCGGGGATCGGACCTGAGGGATTCAGATAACACTTCTTCTTTCTCTCTCAGCATAGTGTGAAGTTGGAGCACTGATGGTTTCTGTTCCATTCTCTGTGCATATTTGGGCCTCTAATCTTTGGCAGAGATATATTTAGATTGTGACAGGGTATGTACTGGGCTGATCAGGGACACTGATACTGAGCCGCGACACCATTTTGCACAATACTAGGGTGCCAACCTCCACTGCCAGGTGGGGTGAGAGAAATGCGCGCCTATGCATTGGGTAGGCCTGTCATCCCTGTCTGGCATAATGTGATCAGCCCTACTGGATTCTAAAACACCCTGTGAGGCTTTGTTGCGTATCTGTGTTAGGCTAGGGTTACATTGCGTTAGCGCAACCCGCTAGCGCTAACGCAATGTTTTTATCGGGGCCGCGTCCCGGGGTCGCGGTAACGTCCCCGCTCTCGCAGATCCCCGATCTGCGAGAGTGGGGAACGGACCGCGGGCGCGCCTCGGACGCTGCAAGCAGCGTCCGCGGCGCGCCAGGAAACACTGGCGCGTCGCTAGCGCGTGCTGAACATGGCACGCGCTAGTGCTGCGCGTTCCCATTGCCGTGAATGGGCGCGCTAACGGACGCGTTGCACGGCGTTAATTTCGCCGTGCAACGCTGTCCGTTAGCGCGTTCCCGTTAACGCAATGGGAACCAAGCCTAATACTTAGGAGTCCATTTTATAAGAACATATGATTAAAAGTTATTTTTTGGGGGTCTCACATTTGTTTCTGTCGGTCAGGGTTATGAGGCCCTGCTTCTTTACTTATGAATTGGTTGTGTTTTCAGGGGTGCACACTGGCACCGATGGTGGCTGGCTCTAGTGCAAAGTTAGTGTTGTCATCTAGCATCAGTCACTAGCTGAGAGGACTACTAGAAGCCTGCTGATGCCCATGAGACATAGGGTGGGTGGTAGAAAGTGTTTGTCCTGCATGCTATATGGATGAGAGCCGCCATGTGCTGGTGCACCATACTGTGAGATGAGGACAGAAGGGCACAGCCGGGGAGCCGTCACTTCTGTGATGTCAGCAGTGCTATATATCACTAGTAGTGTTGTGTGATGGTAGTGAATGTCTCCCACCCCCCATGTGCCCCCTATAGAAGATATTCACATGTAAAGCGCCATGGAATAAATGGCGCTATAAGAATAAATAATAATAATATACACCTTCAGTTCTGATAACTTGTTTTTCTCCTGTGCAGCCGTTTGAGTCTCTTCCGCTGACAATCGCATGGACCCCATTAGAGGAAGGTGGGATCCGAGAACTGGTCACATTCGTTGTAAATGATGTGGTGAAGCACCAGGCCGTATTGTTGGGCTGCGCGGAGCTTCCGGTGAAGAAAAAGGTACAGGTCTAAACTGATGAACATATTTATATAATATAGGTTCTTGGATTAACAGGGGATTCACCAACTTTAAAGGACTTGTCCCCCAATGACGGACCCTGTACATGTGCTCTGTCAGGCCATATGGGTGATAAGGGTATGGTAACTTCAGCAGAGCAGCATCCGATGCCTTATGGTGGTGCACTTCTGAAAGTTACCTGACGGCTGCAGCTAATCACAGGCTGCAGCGGTCCAGCTTCTGTTGGATCAGTGACATCACCATCCTGACTCAGTGCGGAGCTTGGGCAGCCTGCGCTTCTTTCAAGTTCCTGCTGGTTCATGAGTGTCTGTGTTATTTTCTATATATCTTGTCTTCTGGGTGATGCGTTATTTTTCTCTGACAACCTCTTTAATTGGCTGCCACAGAGCACTTCTGCGGCTTTATCTGAAAAATCAGATCAGCGGATTGCCCTGTATGAAATATGTGAAAAGTCCATCCTGAAGCGGAGATGCTAGTGATACTCCGGGTGATCAGTAAGAATGATTCTCAGGCAGTTACAGGATTAATGTTGCCTGGAAAACCCTTGTAAAGTGGATTGTAAATGGTGACGGTCACTGTCCTTATGAAGTGCCCCCTGCTACTTCACCGGGATACGCCGTCACTAGTGCCCATAAAGTACCCTTTACTACCAACCCTAAGCACCCTGGTGAATGAGGAAATCGTAGACAGAAAGTATAAAGTATGTCTATACTGCTTATCATTATTTATCCTGATTTTGGCTCAAAAAAACTCATAAACCCTGAAACATGTTGGCCTCTGATTCCCACAGATAGTGGCATGATGCCAGTATGATCACATCTGATCCGGCGCCCATGCTGATTGTTGGCGAGCTCGGATTTGGAGGTGTCTTACTATCAGACGCCAGTTACTTTGCATTCTGTAGTAGATGTGCCCTCAGCTGTCCTCAGATGGCCATAACCTGAAAAGCAAAAGATACTGGCACCGTTTCATCTTTAGGATCACAGTTTCTAAATTTGTCCAAAAGTTTTACAATTTCTCATAAAAATGTTCTAATTTTTAGTCCTGAAAGTCCTTTTCAGTGAGATTTCTTTTCACAGTAAGTGGTGACCCGGGATCAGTTACCATCTATTAAGGTTATGTGGACGTGTGGCACACTTATCATAAAAAACAAACAAAAAAAGAGCACCACACACCGACCACATAGTCCAATAAAATAATTTTTTATTATATAAAAATTATAACAATAATATAAAAGTGGGCAAATTGCACAGGTAAATATACCAATTTTAAAATCCGGTATGAATATGTATCCAAAAATACAGAAAAGGGACGCGTATCCAGGAGTAAGTACATCTAGGTTCCAAAGAAGAAAAACTGTATAAAAACCTAATGGATCACGGCTGCATATATATTCAACAGAAATTTATTGTGCTGCTAACATCGAGTAGAATCCATAGAAGTACCACTAAAAAACAAATATGTGAGCGAGTCCCAAAAATCCCAAAATCATACTATGTGATAGTGAATCAAATCATCTGCAATAAACAATAAAAGTGCCGGTTGAAAAATAGTACCATGACGTAAAAGTGAAGGGCACCCTGTGGTTTACTATAGAATCTATCAAAAACAATAAATTCAGTGTACAATCACTGATATTTGAAACCTAGGTATTGCCGTGAGAGGGGATTGAAAGGCAGTCAGGGAATCAATGTAAAATAATCGAAACAAATCAACAGAGCAGAATCACTTACTATAATATTGTGAGACCCTGACTCCCGAATGGCGTCCTCACCCAACGCCCGTTTCAGTTCTTTGCCTTCTTCCCCCCCTCCTGACGAAGGCAAAGAGCCTAAACACACGTATATTTACCTGTGCAATTTTCCCACTTTTATCTTAATGTTATAATTTTTATAATAAAAAATTATTTTATTGGACTATTTGGTTGGTGTGTGGTGCTCTTTTTTTATTTTTTTTAGGTATATTTTCCGACTGTCCATGATATAAACATACTGGTCCTTCCCGGGTAGTAAGCACTTATGTCACTTGCATGTAATTCTACACAGAGATTTTTTTCACAAATATTTTTTACTACCACTGGGGGGGGTTGTCCCTTGTATATAGCTTTTGGAACACTTATCATGTAGATTAGAGCCTTTCCTGTACTTTGTCCTATCAGGGGATGTTGATTTGCTGAAATGGCACCGTGCCCTAAATGCCACACTGTGCCCCAATAATACCTGAAAAATTAGGAGCAAATTTCTGGCACAAAGTGAAGTTCTGATAGGTGCAGAGAACTACGACTAAACAGTGTAGAGATGCCCCCATTTATCACACATGCGGCACACTGATGGTCCAGGTCGTTTGCTCTGTCTGTTACACAGCTTTTGGTTGTGTTTTTTTTTAATTAATATTGCTCGTTTTCTTCCAGAGAAGCAAATGGAATATTGGAAAAAAGAAGTATTCACCAGTGGGATCCAAAGCCTCTGTGCTGAAGACCAAGGGGCCTTGTCCTAATGGCGGCAAAACCAAAACTTTCAGCGTAACACACGAGAGCACACGTGGGACGTTAAAGAGGACAAGAAGCCCACTACAGTCCTGTGAAAATCTATCCATACCTGTGTCCGGTCCCCCTCCAGGGACGGAGCCTAGACAAAGTGTGGAGAATAGGGTCCCGGCTGACGTGATCAGTCCGCTCGCTAACCAGCTCCAGGCCTTTGCTCCCGGATCGCTCAGAAGGTCAAAAACCTATTCTGTCCTGTGTAGTACAGAGTACAGCGAAACCATTCAGGAGGTCACCACTACATCCACTATACACAGGGACGTGGTCATTGAGGAGCAGTGGACCCTGAGTGATCAGAGGGTGAACAGTGTGACCGTGTCCCCAATTATCTCCACACCCAGCCATCCAGGTCACTTTATCTGCACCCCAAGTGTGATCCATGAGGATAGAGCATCCTCTCCTCCGTGGCGCTGTAGCTCTGAGGTCACAGTGACACACTCACAGACTTCTCACTCCTTTTATGAGTCTTCACATGAACACGGCAGACATGTCCTCTCCAGGAGTCGGACCCCACCGACAGTTGTACAGACCCCACAGACACACACACCAGGCCCCTTTGTAAACCACGGATATGCGGTCTCGGATGACTATCTAACAGCGGCATCACAGACTCCAATCCTGTCTCCAGATCAGTTTGTGAAGGACAACTTCCTTACGCCTGAGTCTTCAGCTTTTAAACCTTTATCCTTAAATTCACCTTCATGTAAGTGTTCTGTTGTCCATGAAGAGGTGAAGATGACACAATGTGTAAGGGAATGTATAAACCAAGAATTCCCCGGCAGAGCTATAGAGGAGCTTCAGCCGGCAAGTGCCAGACTGACGTTTTGTGTAAAGAAGCAAAATGAAAGGCTGGCATCTTTGAACAATGATAGAGCTGGTTCTAATGGTCGTGTAATACCACCAATGATATCCTCCACCGTTACAAAACCGAGTACCGGGGATGGAAGCAAAAGACCAGTTAGTGCTGGTGCAACTGGTACCGAAATTCCAGGAAAACCACCTGTAATCACATCCACTGTTACAAAGGGCCGGCAGCATGGGCTTTATTCTCTACAAAATGAGGAGGTGAAAGATCTGCCCATATTATCGGATGCTGTTACTAATGTACAAGTTGGGGAAGACCATGACAAGCGGGCTAACTCTCTGCTGATGAATGGTGACACTGGCACCAAGCGTCCGGTGAAGCCTCCCATAGCATCAGCCACTGTTGTCAAAGTCAAGGCCGCGGATCGCAACGAAATCCAACATAAACCTCATCTGAAATCCCGCCGAAGACTGAAGAATATTGAATCGGATGGTTCTGCTGACCTACAAGTCGTTCTCCCAGATCTGCCTGTGGTAACTGTGTCAGACTTCTCAGTTCTAAGTGTGCCAGGTGCCATCGGGGCTGAATCCTCTGTGAAAGCTTCCACACCCATCTGTGGTCACAAGAGAAAAAGTCAGGAAATCTCTAGAGATGCCTCTGTGTCCTCCAGCGACTCCCTGCAGAGTGCTGCCACCCAGGCCAAGAAAATACAGGTGTCCAGACCGAGTGTCCAGGCACAGCATGGCAGCAAGCACGCCCCGCCAGCCAGAGCAGGTAAGGAACACGTACAGGACAGTCTGACCGCCGGCCTGTCATGCCAGTACGTTTATACACTAGTGACAAAACAGATTGTCTGACACTTGGCTACTTCTGGTAGCACCGGATTAACAGAGCTTTATAGCCTATACACAGATATAATTTATTGCCCTGATTGGGGGGGAGGGGGGCACTTATCCCCAAAAGTAGATCCTTGTAAGAGCCAGAAAAAAAAGAATCTATTTTGGACAACCTCTATAAGATTCCATAAATATGTATTACAAATAAATCTTTGTTTTTCTTTTTTGCACCATTAAAAATAAACGTGCTATCAGACATTGTATCTGGAAAAATCTGAATTGCATTTTATTGGTCACTGCAGTAAGAAAAAAATCAAAAGTTTGCATCTATCCCAATTGGTATCAATTAAAATATCAGGTCCCCATGAAAAAACCACAAAAAACACAAAACTTCACACCACTCCATTGACCAAATAATGAAAGTTTACAAATCTCTAAAAATGGTGACACAAGTTAACATCTTTAGGTGCTTTAAAAAAAAATCTACTTTCAGGAAAGTGGTCTCCATAGTAAAATCTAAACTTTGCAGTACTTGCCTGCCCTAATCCCAGTGTTGGCTCCCCACCTCCTAGCCCTGCTGCCGGCGCTGGCTCCCCACCTCCTAGCCCCGGCCCTTTGGCTATGGAGAAACGTCATGTCAGCAGCACGCGTCACTGCACTAGCCACTCGCTGGGCTCGGCCTGAAACCAATGAGGGTGGATACCTGATGCTTTATTTTTTTTCTTAGCTTGTGGCCCAATTTCCTGAAAGAGGGCGAACCATTTACACTAAATAAATGACAATAAAGGTCATCGCCCCCTAGTTTTACTGACATGGAGAATCGTATTGTCAGGTAATTTTTACAGCATAACAAATGCTGTATTTTTTGCCCAATTTTACCACACTTGATATTTTTTCCCCTGCTTTAAGTACATTGATAAATAAAATAGGGTCATGAGAAATTACAATTTGTTTTGCAAAAATAAAAACTGGTCCTCACTAGAGATGAGCGAATATCGTCATCTCTCTCTTTATTCAGCAAACTATAGCACTTACCGAAGAAGCTGCATGAAGAACCCAGATACCTGGAGCGCTCCGATAATCAGCTGTCCAGCTCTGCAGCTGCACGTGTCGTGGATGTGTGACAGTCCCAACACACAGGTTCTCCATGTATTTATTGTGACCGTCACACAGCCGCAACACATGCAGCCGCGGCGACGGACACCTGATTATCGGGAGCGCTCCAGGTGTCCGGGTTCCCGCTGCAGCTTTTTCGGTAAGTGCTATAGTTTGCTGAATAAGGATGGAGCTGACTATATTCGCTCATGTCTATGTGACTGTAGAAATTAAGAAGAAAAAAATTAGGGCTCTTAGAAGAAAGGGAGAAAAAGAAAACAAAAGTGCAAAAAAACCCCTATGAAAATTGACTGGGTTAAGATATGAGATTATTTTTCACCAAAAAGCACTCATTGGCTCAATGATGATAAAGCGCAGCTGACGGGTCACAGGGCAGAACAGTCTGCGGAGCTGTGATCTTACCTGGCGGGGTCAGGACATCCCTTTTGCATTGACCTCCCACAATCCCCACGGTCACCCATCATCATTAGTTGTTGGGATTGTTCTGTACCAATGTTGCTTCTGTCAGAACCCAATGACTGGCCGTGATACCAGGTACAGACCTGATCTCGGATGCTTCAGTTTTGGAGTAGCCAGTCAGTGTAGCTAGCCCACTAGCCAGCCAGCTCTGGTATATATTCCAGAACCACCTTAGACCATGCTCCCCAACCAGGGACCTGCTCTATAAGGCTGTGACGATCTGCTTTTGATACAATATGACGTCTTACCAATATTGCAGGTACACCCATCCCAGAGACCCCACAACATTGCCTAAGTTCTTAAATGGATAAAATTGAACAATGCTTGTAAAGGCTCTACCCATTAATAAAAATCTACATTCTCAAGAGCAAAGAGCTTTTCTAATGTTATAGTTTACTGCCCGTTTCTAAGGTTACCGGCTACCTTTCAGTCGGAGTGGCTGGTTGTAGAGCACGGTCCGCTTACAGCCTTTATGCGTTAGGATGATTAGATGCGAGTATTCAGTTCTGACCTGGAGCACGACCATACCGCTGATTCATGTCATCAATCTTCAGGAGCACGCCGCCCTCAGAAAGGGAGTCAGGGGGAACGCTCTGCTCCTGAAGATACAACATGCCAGAGCCCCTTTTTAATTCCACGATTTTTCTAAGTAAATTATGAATTGGCAGCTTCATCTATTTTCCAGAGCAGTTTTTGTTTTTGAAAAATGGTCATTAGTTTGTCGCGCCTTGGTTTCATTTGACACCACTGACATCTGTGTCTTACCATTTTTTACAGCCAATTCAGCACTGAGAAATGCTGGGAAAGTCCATAAGGTTAAAGCTGAAAGTATGAAAACAAAAAGCAGCTTTGTCAAAAGTCTTCAGAAAGGTATGGAAAAGTTAAAGGGGTTTTATTCCAAGGAAGACTAAAGAACTCCCGTCACCCTTTCCATAAAGTGAATCAATCCTGTGAATTCTTTTTATATTCCATAACCTGTATTAATATATTCACTACTGTCATCTTCTCTGGTATTCGGCGCCGATCTGCTCCTCTTCTCAGTGACATAGCTGCACTGTGTGACCCAGAAGGGGCTTTTATAGTGGCAGTCTATGGAGCGTCAGAGCCAGGCTTCATTACACTGTAAAAGAGACGTCCGGGTCACGCCTAGAGCGACTGAGAGTCTACAGAGCAGTGACATCACTGAGAAGAGGAGCAGAACAGCGCTGGATCCCGGAGAGTCTGCAGAGCGGTGACGTCACTGAGAAGAGGAGCAGAACCGCGCTGGATCCTGGAGAGAGCAGCGGTAGGGGCCCATACTAACACACAGGTTTAGGGAAATAAATGAGTCATTAAGTTGTAAATTTAACACTTTGTGTTTTTACACTTGTATTATAGCCATATAAAACACAATGTCTGACTTATCAGGACTGCAGTAATCCTTTCCTCCTTACATTTCGGCTCTAGAGTGCACGGAGCTGCCAGAGCTGCAGTCGGCCGTCACGTTTAAGAATTCAAAGAGGGTAGTCGCTGTTGCCCAGTCCAAGCTGACGTTCATGAAGCCCCCCAAAACAGGTACCAGATCTGCCTTTCTGGAGTAGGATCTAGGATGATTGTGCTTATAAATGATGGGTTTTGCAGTGCAGGACTGTATAGCTCTATGGTATCTGCATTATATGTGCACTTGTATTGCATTCGGTTTACCTCTATACAGTGTAAGGCCGGGCTCACATTAGCGTTTGAGTCCGCAGCGTGGTGTTGCAGACTTTTCCTTAAGCTCTGCCTACTTCCGCATGCATCCTGCGTACCTATCTTTAACATTGGGTACGCAGAGACATGCGTTGTATGCGGATATGTCCGCGTGCGTCGTTTTGACATGCCCGCCGAACACATGTTGCATTTTCTTGCGTTCTGCGGGCACGTCAAAACAGCGGACAATGCATGTCCCTGCGTACCCAATGTTAAAGATGGGTACGCAGGATGCATGCAGAAGTAGGCGGAGCTTAAGGAAAAGTCTGCAGCACCACGCTGTGGACTCAAACGCTAATGTGAACTTAGCCTAAGAGCAGCATTGTCCCCTGAAAGCCTTATACAATCATCTGCTGGACCTGGTAGTAATAACACCTTGCCGTGTTATCATTACTATATTGTTAGGTCGTGGCACTTATTGGAGGCCAATTTTGTATTTCAGTCATCCCTCGACACCCCATGCCATTTGCTGCCAAAAACATGTTTTATGATGAACGTTGGATGGCAAAGCAGGAACGGGGCTTTACCTGGTGGCTGAACTTTATTCTCACACCTGATGACTTCGCTGTCAAAATGGATTCTATGAAAGGTCAGTAACATAAGATCTGGACATGTTGGAGTTTCACCAAAGTTTAAAGGACTATTCCCAAATCAGACATTTCCACCATATACACAAGATATGGCATACATGTCTAACAGATGCAGGTCCAACCTCAGGGATCTGCAAATAGCTCTAGAATTGGGTTCTGCTAGGAAATCAGAGGTGGCCGGCACATGCACGGATCTCTCCATTCACTTCTGTGGGAGTTCTGAAAGTACCCAAGCAAGCTTTCCCTTAATGAAAAGTGAACATTGCACTTGTGCTGCCTCCTCCTTACTCCGGGTTTAACAAGACTGCATGGTTAGAGCAGGAGTTAAAGGTGGGGTTGTGGCAGTAGTTAGTGAATCCCACCGGTTTAAATAATAAGGGAGAATGAGGTGCCAAAAAAAAAAACTAACCTGGACAGGTAAAGGGTTCACTACAATCAAAATGCATCATATAAAGAAAAATGTACATAAGAACCAATGATTAAAAATATCTAAATTTTATTAACCCCTTTCTGACATTAGACATACTATCCCATCGAGGTGGTCTGGGCCCCTATGACCACCGACGGGATAGTCATCACCGATCAGCCACGCTCACAGGGGAAGCGCGGCCGGGTTTCAGCTGATTATCACAGCTGACATCCGGTACTATGTGCCAGGAGCGGTCACAGACATAATCGCAGCGTTCTGGCGGCATAGGAAAGCATCGCGCAGGGAGGGGGCTCCCTGCGTGCTTTCCTGAGACCCTCGGACCAACGCGATGTGATCGCGTTGTTCCGAGCATCTCCTCCCTGCAGGCCCCGGATCCAAAATAGCCACAGGGCTCCTGCAGGGAGGTGGCTTGCAAGTGCCTGCTGAGAGCAGGCGCCGGCAAGCCTGCAGCACTGCCTGTCAGATTGCTGATCTAGCACAGTGCTGTGCAAAGTGTCTGATCACCCTGGGACAAAGTAAAAAAAAAAAAAGTGGAAAAAACCCCTCCAAAATTTTACAATTGTAAAAAAAAAAAAAAAACTAAATCATCCAATAAATACATTTCTTTAGTAAATAAAAAGAAAACCATAAAAGTACACATATTTAGTATCGCCGCATCCGTAATGACCCGACCTATAAGTGTCCCACTAGTTAACCCTTTCAGTGAACACTGTAAAAAATAAAAAACGATGCTTTATTATCATACTGCTGATCAAAAAGACGGATATAAATACACAAGGTATTGCTGAAAATGTCATCTTGTCCAGCAAAAAACGAGCCGCGATACAGCATCATCAGCAAAAAATAAAAAAAAAGTAGCCCTCAGAGTAAAGCAAAGAAAAAATAATTACTTTTGCAATAATAGTTTTTATTGTATAAAAGCGCCAAAACATGAAAAAATCATCACTATGACCGATTCCTGATACCGCTGTACACTTGTCTAATGTACTTCCATCTCTCGATAGTTAATGCAGCCGCTTTGATCCTTGGGGCTGAGAACAGTCATAAAGTGAGCGTGCCAAAGGCTCCCACCAAGGAGGAGGTCTCTCTGAAGGCGTACACCGCTCGCTGCAGGCTGAATAGATTGAGGAGATCCGCCTGCCGCCTCTTTACCTCCGAGCCGGTGGTGAGAGCGATACGGAGACTGGAAGTAGAGATCGAAGCCCGTCGTCTTCTAGTGAGGAAGGATCGGCACCTGTGGAAGGACATTGGTACGGTGACCCCTCCATCGTGACATTACGTCTCCTTACACCTACGTGGCACCATGCTGTGACTGCTTTTTATCTGTCCATGTCGTTTTTAATCTATTTAGAAGTGCAGAATCAAAGCTCTTTTGTATTAAAAAAATGCAGCTTCAAATCTGCACCCAAATAAAGGGGAAAATGCAGCAAAAAAAATCCTGCAATGATCGGGAAGATCGTTATTACGTATTTTGATGCAGACACCTGGAGAAAAAAAAAATTCAGCATTATCATTACATGTGTACATAGCCTTAGCTTTTCCATCTGTTTTTGATCATCTGATTGAGTATTCATTGCCTGTAGCTTCTGACCAGAAATAAAAATGTTCCCACTGATTTTTAATGGTTAAAATTGGACTATTCCTTCTTAACAATTTCTCCCATTGAGAAGAAAAACTACTTAAAGTGAACCTGTCAGCAGGTTTCGCCGGTATAAGATGCGGCCACCGCCTTTCAGGGCTCATCTACAGCGTTCTATAATGTGGTAGATAAGTCCTTGATCCGACCTGAAAGATAAGAAAAATACGTTTTATTATACTCACTCGGGGGGCTGTCCGGTCCGATGGGTGCTACGGGTCCGGTGCCTCCCATCTTATGATAACCGCCCTCCTGCTTGCTTCATTGCTCCCCGACATCGCGCTCCTGCACAGATGTACTTATCTGGTCTGCAGAGGGCAGAGCAAAGTACTGTAGTGCGCAGGCGCTGGGAAAGGTCAGAGCGGCCCGGCACCTGCGCACTGCAGTACCCTGCTCTGCCCTCAACAGGGCAAATAAGTACATCTGTGCAGGAGCGCTGTGCCGAGGACACTGTGGGTGACACAAGAACGAGTCATTCACACAGAGCAAGAAGAAAGGAGGTGCTGGACCAAGACCAGCTACACCCCTCGGACTGGACCACATACACCTGCCCCCAGCCCGACCTGCACTGACTTTGTATTATACTCACCTGTGGGGTGGTCCAGTCCGAGGGGTGTAGCTGGTCTTGGTCCAGGTTTGTCCAATATGAGATACGGCCACCACCTTTCAGGGCTGATATACAGAGTTCTATAATGCTATATATATAGCATGACAGGTTCCCTTTAAATTGACGTTTATTCTGTCAGTGAGGGGCGTTTTGCTTTTAGTCTTTGTTGGTGGCATTTCTCCTCTTAAATTTTGAAAACTTGTAGAAATCGCAGCTTGTACATTTCATTGATGGATTTTTGTTTTAATTTTTTTTTTAAGGTGAACGTCAGAAAATCCTGAACTGGCTGCTGTCCTATAATCCATTGTGGCTCCGTGTAGGGCTGGAGGTAATATTTTCACTATAAACTTTTTCTTTGTGTGTAACTTTCCCGAGCCCTCGTCTAGATTTTGGGGTGGCTGCTTGCTGCAGGGTCCATCTCCACGGTCTTTCCAGTTACTCCTTGTGAGAGCTGCAGGTCCTCAGCAGTTTAGGTCTATTCACCCTATTGTTTAGATTCGGATATTCCTGGGCAGAATTGGAAGCTATTCTGTTTTTCGTTTCCCTGCACAACAGGGACCATATAGTTTCTTAGGATCCCTCTCTCTTTCCAAATTCTTTTTAATCAAATATGGGTGATTTATGATATAAAGGCCATCTGATAATTTTTAAGGACCTGCCAATAGCTCAAGAAAAAATTGAGTGAAATAACTTTGGAAAAATCCCTGAGCTTCCCTGATTCTTCCACTATATTGGCATTTGTTTCTTTTCCGGTGCATTATGTGAAATCTCTGCTTGTAGTGCAACTGGACGTTTCTTCAGATTCTCCTCTAGGGGTGCGCGCCTTCACCCCTCCAAAACGCTGCCAACCACAGCTCAGCATCTGATCTAGGAGTCTATCACTCTCACAGGCTGCCGAGCAGTGATTTGGGAGGGGGCAGAGATTTCACATGCTGCTCTCCAGAAGAAACCCTGTTTAGTATCTCTGCAGTGTAGAGACGCAGCAGGATCAGGAGAGTTCAGAGATTTCTACAATGTGTTTAACTCCATTTTTTGAGCACGTGACAGGTGGCAAAAGCCATGTAAAATGTTTGTAGATTTTGTGGGTGTTTTCTGTGACAAAAGAAATGTCTCTTTGTAACTGTTAGACAGCCACAACACGTGCGCGGATTGCCTAACAGGCATGTGTTGCGGCTGTCTAACAGTCGTGAATCATGCAGGTGCAAGGACTCGGACATGTTATTGAAGCCCTTCTCCAAAGACACCCTGATAACACCCGAGCATGCTCGGATAATACGTTATCTGAACACGTTCTCTCATCACTAATGAGCTTCTCTGGACCACATTATGCGCCTCCTCTGTCCCCACAATCTGTCCTCCTGCCCTGATTGACGTTTCCTACGTGATCCACAGTCTGTACAAATCTCGGCCCTGCACAGCAGGGAACAGGAACTGGCGCAAAAGACTATGGGGTTGATGTCGTCCTTGTCCATCACAGCAAAATGCAGGAGGACTGCAGTTGCGTGGACAGCAAAGGAGATGAGCTGGTCCAGAGACGCCCATTGGACCAGATGGTACTAATAAGCATGCAGTGTGGGACGATTATATAAAGTTACTTTCTTAGCTATGCGGGGCAGCTGGGATCTTAGGAAGATATTACAGGACGGCCTTGAAACGTGGCTGAAAGGTGGTTGACATAGTTTATACTGGGAAAGCCTGCTGACCTGTTCCCTTTTAAGAAAAACTTGAGGACAACCTGTTTAAGGAAACCCAAATATTCTTATTAGTATACTAGATGGCAGCCCGATTCTAAAGAATCGGGAGTCTAGAATCCATATATACTTTATTTATTCAAATGTAAGAATAATACAATTAATAAATAATAGTAAGAAAGAACAAAAAATGGCTGCACTCACCAGCTCTTGACAATTCTTGTTATTTAAGGTACAGTTACACAGGATCCATGAACATGCTTATGAGGGGAGGGATGAAAGACATCAGACGACAACTTTGCGTGTTGTGGCAAATGCCACAACAACGGTTCTTTGCTTAAGAACAATGTCAGGTAGTGGGAAAATAGCCAGTTAATAATAGGCAATAGTTCTTTGCAGGAATGCAGATATTAATAAATAGGCAGTTTATATTGCAGAGAAATTGCTGGGCAATAATGGACAATGTCCTTATGTGGCAAATAATAGAGCAATACACCCAATGTGGCAAAGAAGAGGTTAATAAACGGCAGTCTCTCAGTATAACAGTCAGTGAATAATAGGCAGTATATGGAGAAAACACCAAACAAAAGTTCAAAATTGGTGTGAAAATGTCACTGAACCACTTCACAACTAAATATATATAGTTTTGGTAAATGGTATTATCATTTTTTTGACGAAATTCGGCAGGAGCTTGAAGAGCAACGTCACTGGGCCCGCCTCCACGCAGTAGAAACTTGCTGTGAGGTAAAAATTCAAAAATCACACCAAAATGGCGGGCGGAGTGTGTCACAGTACGGCACGTTTCTGATTGGTCGATCGCAGCAGGCGGCAACCAATCAGACATTGGACACTGTTGACGTCACTTAGCTCCGGACATTAGCTCCGGACATTAGCTCCGGACAGGAAGTTGGCACAAATTGCAGGAAGTAGTATTCTAGGCAATTATATATTAGATGCACCAATATTGCTGTAAATGTTAATATGGTCTCAGGATATTTTTGTTTTTGTTTTTCCACATCGCTGTTCGCTGAGGGTGATGCCTTTTTTTTTGACTGTTTTGAGCTTCATGGTTGAGTTGCACATATGTTTTCCTTGCAGACTATATACGGCGAGCTGATTCCATTGGAAAGTAATAGTGATGTCACTGGTCTGGCCTTGTTCATCCTGAACCGCTTGCTTTGGAATCCTGACATTGGGGCAGAGTACCGGCACCCCTCTGTGCCTCACCTGTATCGGGAGGGTAAGTATGGAGCTTGATTGCTGTACTGCAGCCGCTGCTAAATGCTGGGGATTCTAGGAGCAACTTGGCTGGTCAAATGGCCAAGAATTCGTTGGAAAATTGCTCATAAATGTGTACACCACTACTAGCCTACACTTAGATGTCTCCACTACCTGGCTCCTGCCATTGCTCCGGTCTTACCATAATGTCTTCTGAGATTTCTTGTCTTTTAATTATATCTTTTCAGGTCACGAAGAGGCGTTGTCCAAGTTCACCTTGAAGAAGTTGTTGCTGTTGGTTTTCTTTCTTGATTATGCCAAGCAGTCCCGACTCATCGACCATGACCCCTGCTTATTCTGTAGAGATGCGGAGTTCAAGGTCTGTAAATTGGTCCGTGCTAGAATTTAGTCCCTGAGAATTGGAATGGTGTTTAGCGGCATGTATACTCGTGTCCAACAGCGGCCCCATACATCCATGTCAGCGCTTTTCTCAGCGGGCTGACATGACATTGACTTATGACAGTGGCCCAATTAGCGGTTGCTGATCGCTTTGGAATATTGATGAGCCGCAGTGGTCACAAGACAGTCACCTGCCAGGAGCAGCAGTGCAGACATTGATGAAATGGCGCCACTTCAGAAGGCGATCACACATTATTTTTATTTATATTGTACCCTAAATTACTTGAGCAGGGCTTGTCAAGTACTGGACAATCCTTTTGATTTCCAAAACTGAACCTAAAAAAAAAAATCCAGAGGGGAGATCTGCCATTGCACTGTATTTCCACTGAAAACCATACATGGGACGATACAGGATGAGTGTTTGCTCCTAGTTGATATCCACTTGTAAAATAACTGCAGCCATTTTGGAACACAATTGGCTAATTTTCTCCATCATCTTTACAGGCTAGTAAGGAGCTTTTGCTGGCTTTCTCTCGTGATTTCTTGAGTGGGGAAGGAGATCTCTCGCGCCATCTTGGCTTTTTGGGTCTGACCGTAGGCCATGTCCAGACTCCTCTAGATGAATTTGACTTTGCAGTGACAAACCTGGCTGTGGACTTGCAGTGTGGTGTTCGGCTCGTGTGAGTATCCTAGAAATCTACACAGGAGATCAGCTACAGGGAGTTTATAAATGCCTCCATGCAAAGATAATGGTGAGCCTCAGCGGTTTTCTGGGGTAGGTGCCTGTAATTCAGGAGCTTATCAGAGGCCTTTGTTCAGGCACAATACTTGGGCCCGCACAGTTCTGCGCCCAGAGATCGCATATAATTGTTCGGTGATCTGTGCCTCACTTGGGAGAAATGTAAGAGGTTCTGGAATTGAACATGCGTTTTGGAAGTGATCATAATGTTCCAATGAAGAGATGAAGGTTCCTGCTCCTCAGCCCACTAGCAGTGTTCATCCGTTAGTTTTTATTTCCATTGTAAAACATTAACAAGCAGATAGTTGCTAACCACCTCCTGTTGTGCCCAGCACAGATCTCTGCTAGCACCGCGCGGTCACTGATCGCGACGTCACTTCGAGCAAGCAGCGACTTCTCTTCCGCTCTGCTCTGTTGATGGGGCGTGATTGTTGTCATGCTGATTGACACATCTATCACTGCATAACTGCAGGAATCCTGCTATCTTATAGCATGATTTCAGCCGTCACGCCACATCAACAGAGCAGCCTGGAAGAATAAGAGCTGATGAATTGCCGACGGTCATCGTCGGTGATTAGCAACTACCTGCCTGTTAGTTCTTTGGCTCATAGTAAAAAAAAAATAAATTATAATTTAGTCCAGGATAATCCCTTTTGGTTCCCTCAAAGTAACGTCATGTGTATCATGTGTAGTCGTGTCCTCACTTGCCCTATATAGCTGCAAAACACAAGTGACAAAGCTGACCTTTCTTTGAAAACATAAAGCTTATTAAGCAGGTGACCATTTCCCTGCATTTTTGTATGAATTTCCCCCTTAAAATTACCGTATCACGGGCCTGGAGAACGCCATAGTCTGGTTCTGGCCCAGATTGTGTAACGGTGAGCGTGCATTCAGCGTGCTTCTTAGGCCGTTGACTGACACGCTCCCTATATATTTGCCTTCTGTGAACAGGAGAACAATGGAGCTTCTAACTCAAAACTGGAGCTTCTCTAAGAAGCTGAGGGTGCCGGCAATAAGTCGCTTACAGAAAATGCACAACGTGGAGGTCGCTTTTCAAGCTTTGACAGAAAGGGACGTACAGCTGAAAGATGAACGTGGTAAGTGAGGAGCTGTCTGTTATCCTATGGGACTTGTATTTTTCTGTAATGTGTCTGCCCAGGTTTGGCGTTCTCATACCATCTGATATAACACTACTACTTCCTTACAGGGAATCTGTCAGAAGGTTTTTATTGTTTCACATTTTACATTCCAACAAAGCCACTTGCTCAGCAGCATGCTGTAGTTTCAATACAATCAGTGTTTTATCAGCAGGAGATTATCACTGCATAACTAGGTCTCATGTGCAGACCACACCTGATAATTTGTGTAATCCCGCCCCCACTTGTGAGTGGCAGCTTGCCGACAAGTGTATACAGGAAGCTGCCGATCAGTGGTGTGGGCGGGGTTATACACAGCTCCGCATTCTGACCGCTGCTACATCTACAGCAGAGAAAACTGGGACTCTATTAGAACTGCAGCAAGCAGCCCAATAAGTGACATCACTGGAATCAGGGTCTCTGCCCCTACATCGTGCTGCTCTCAGATAACCTAGGAAAAATCTGCTGTCAGATGCCCTTTAAAGGGAACCTGTCACCCCGAAAATCACGGGTGAGGTAAGCCCACCGGCATCAGGGGCTTATCTGCAGCATTCTGTAATGCTGTAGATAAGCCCCCGATGTTACCTGAAAAAGGAGAAAAAGACGTTATATTATACTCACCCAGGGGCGGTCCCGCTGCTGGTCAGGTCGGATGGGTGTCCCGGTCCGCTGCGGCGCCTCCCATCTTCATTCCAAGACGTCCTCTTCTGATCTTCAGCCACGGCTCCGGCGCAGGCGTACTTTGTCTGCCCTCTTGAGGGCAGAGGATAGTACTGCAGTGCGCAGGCGCCGGAAAGGTCAGAGGCCCGGCGCCTGCGCACTGCAGTACTTTGTCTGCCCTCAACAGGGCAGAGCAAAGTACGCCTGCGCCAGAGCCGTGGCTGAAGATCAGAAGAGGACGTCTTGGAATGAAGATGTCACTGCAGATAAGCCCCTGATGCCGGTGGGCTTACCTCACCCGCGATTTTCGGGGTGACAGGTTCCCTTTAAAGTGATGGCAGATTGTGTTAGATGAGACTCCTTTTGTTTTTCATTTCTATCTATAGCCTATTTTTCCGCCAGTCTATAGGTTTTTCTCTGCCTGTACTTGTATTTTGGTGAAGCCGTTGGGGAAATTTCTGCTCTTGTTAGAATTTTGAAGAATTGCTATGATTCCCCAAGTAGAAGTATACATCTAAAAAGTTATTCCCATCTGATAAATCTGGACCATCACTAAACCAAATGAAGAAGCCGTGATTCTGTGGACAGCAGGGCGTCCCAGGGGTCGGGCCCGGACACTGATGGGATTTCCCAGTGGTGACCCATCGCTTTATAAGATGGCAAAAAGCCTGTGTTGTGATCAAATGATGTAAAGTCAGTGCAAGTAGTGTAGGTTGTCATATTATTGTGCTGATCCACGTGGCACCCTAGTATTGGCCAGAGATATGGCATCACCCTACACCTGTATATCGCCAACTCCCTTTGTATCCATGATAAAATCCGTACTCTGTTCTTTGCAGGTGTCGCCATCACATCCAAGGACATTGTAGACCGACACCGTGAGCGCACGCTGGCCTTGCTGTGGCAGATCGTATTCACATTTCAGGTACACTCTCACTAGTAAAATTCACCAATGGAAATCCATATGTAAGGAACTGTATTGTCTTACCCTTACAATCGGTCCTAGGAAGGTTTTTGGGAACGAGTCTTACTTCTGCTAAGTTGGTTACAATTAAACCCCTGAAGGACCTCTGCGGCTCCACCAGTAGCGGCATAGAAAACCACCGTGCAATAATAAGAATGGACCTGTGCTCGTCTCACCGAGCCTATAACCGCTTTGGCCACCCCCCCAAATAAAAAAAAAAATAATTAAAACTTGATTTCAAACAATCAATCTTAAGTTTTTAACCCAACAAACTGTTTTGGTCCAAACTGTTCTTTTTTGCCAACTTTATTTTGTATGACGACGCTAAAAGAGGTGGTCTCGCCATCATAAATGGGTAACATTGAAAAGTGCCTGAGAAAATAATCTACTTGTTAAAAATCCAACCTGTTCTCAAGAACAGAGGGTTTTTAATCCTAATGTGCTCATTGCTTGGTTACAGATCACCACCTCAGTCTATTAGTGGTGTGAAGTCTCCTAGGTGAGGACCGCAGTGCTTACAAGCTCTATTCTATATTCCTATAGTGCTTGTAAGCGTTCCTCTGCAGCTGGTCAGATTGCTGGATCCTGCCAGCTTCACTGCCAAGTTGCCTCGTGCAGCATTCGGACCAGTGGTGCGCCCATACCGCTAGCCTGCACGGTCAATGAATTGGGAGCACACCGTCCGGTATAGCCAGGAGACAGGCGAGCGCTGCGTTCCTTTAGATCAGTGTTCAACATACCCCTTTAAGAGTGTCATGAGAAATGGCTCCCAGGTGGAGGACCACAAGTGATCTACATAATGACATAACGGGACCATGTCACAAAGAAAAAAACAAAACCTGATTTACCTGCAAATGTAGTGTTAATCCGAAAGTAAATGGCCTTCCATCATGTGTTAGGCCTGCTGGGACCCCGGCTATAGGGAGAAAGTGAAGATCTGTTCTCACTGCAGCCGCTCGCTTGCAGTCCTCGTGGTGGTGTAGGGAGATGTAACTGTAGGGCCGGCTGTCAGACCGGGGGGTGACGTCAGTTCGCTCACTGTATAATGGCCCCTGCACCCATGACAAGAAGCAGGGCGGCGAAACGCGAGCATTGGGGTGAGAGGTTTAGGTTCTAACAGCAACACACAGCGGACTCTGAGTTTTCCAGGTAATTATTTGCGGTGTTTAAAATTCCATTCATCAATCACATCGGCCACTTGTATTTCCTACTTTGCAGGACACAATCAGGTTTGATTTATATACATCAATATGTATATATTTAGATTGGACATTGCACCTTATAATATATATAGTTTAAACAGTTGTGTATAGATTTGTACTTGGAACGCTGGTACAGTTGTGTTTGGCTAGATTTTGGCATTATATGACTGCATTTTTCTCATTTTGGGAGCCACAGTACCACCTAGTGGCCAATTGCGATATTAATGAGAAAATTGTTTTATAAATAATTTCTTTGCACTATGCACTTTAATTAATATTTCGACATGGATATTTTTATTTATGAATCTAATTTGCCATTTATCCATTGGTTGCCATTTGTGGTTATACTGTGATATTTAAAATTGTCTGCCATATGTCAGTAGTGATCCTTTATTTAACCTCTATTTTTCCAGTATTTATGTTCCTGAACATATTTTAATCATGTTTTGAATAAGTTAATAAACTATTGTAGTTTTTTAAAAATATTTTGTCAACTTCCAGAGATTTTTTTTCTTGCGACTCTTTGTTGATTATGGTGCATGAGAAATAAGGTCGTATTGTTAAAGTAGTAGGAAGTGTTGGCCCTTGTTTATGGGCGCTCTTACTGATTGAGGACTTGTTGGTTTGGTCTTTTGTAGGTGGCAGGCTTCCATTACATATGTAGTGTGATAGATTTATTGCATAGTATGCTTTGTCTGAGAACTTATGAATTTTTGCTAATACCATTATAGGTGGACGTCTTACTCAATATCGATCATTTGAAGGAGGAAATCGGGTTTCTTAAAAGCAGTTATAGTGTGAAGAAAAAACTCGCCGCGCTCTCTGCTTTCTCTGCACCAACCGTGTCAAAAAAGCGAGACAGCGAGCCTTTTGTGCCGGACAATTACAGCGAGCGAGTCCTCCTGCTCCTGGAGTGGGTTAATGCAGTATGTGCCTTCTATAGTACAAAGGTAAGACCTCGGCCGGTACGATCCATGCACACATTTACCCTTTCACCTGTTTATTGCTTTCGACATGTAGTGTTTTTGTATTTTTGTTTTCCATTTGTGTGCAAAATGAAATGAGCTTTCTAAATCTGTATTATTTTGGGTAGGTTGAAAACTTCACGGTTTCCTTTTCTGATGGCCGGGTGTTCTGTTACCTAATAAATCATTACCATCCAAGTTACGTGCCATCGGATGCCATATGTCAGAGGACAACTCAGACCGTAGAGTGTAGTAAGACCGGAACACTAGGACTGAATTCTTCCTCTGACTCGGACAGCTCTCTGGATATTTGGCCACGAATATCTGATCAAGGTAAGCCAAGGTTTCTATGTCTACAGCAATGTGCCTGGTAATGAGAAAATGTACAACATTGGGGCAGACTTCTCAGCACTAGCTTAAAGTAGGGCAGAATACAACTCTAAGCCAGGGCGGTGGAGTCGGTAAGCCAAACCTCTGACTCCGACTCCAAAAAAATGGACTCTGACTCCATGTCTGACCCCACAGCCCTGCTATAAACTGCGCCTAGTGGTCTTTGCTGTGTAAAAAAAAAAAAAAAAAAAGTGGTGGTTCTTCAGACGGGTTAGAAAACTTTCCCATCCCTTCCCCGTCTTGCGTTGATATTTGGCTGATAGTTTTTCAGACCCTGGTGACAGATTCCCTATAACTAGAGCATTGTTATTATTTATATCCGGGTTCCATTTCTTACATCTGTAAAAACTTTTACTAAGTTGTAAAAAGGACCTAGAAGGTGTGTTTTTTTTTTTTTTTTAATGAATTTCTTCAGTTTTGCTGGCTAGTATGAAGTTGTGAATTGTTGTAGTAATGGATATATATACCGTATTCTTTTTATCCTCTAGGTATGGCATCTTCCTCAGCTTTATTTGAGGAGCTACTGGGAAATGAGAAGACAAACTTCAGCCTTGTGCAGAGGGCTACATCCGACCTCGGAGGGATTCCCGCAGTCATTCATCACTCTGACATGTCCAATACAATACCAGACGAGAAGGTATGGAGAAGATATTATTCTGACTGCATGATGTCTTAAAGGGGTCGTCTTGTGTTTGTTTGTTGTGGTCTGCAAGATTTTTTTTGTTATAATTCCTCATTTATTAAGGGAACAGCAGTCGGAGGATGAAATTAGGAAGTAGAAGTCCAACATTTTAAGAGAGCTATAAAAAAAGACCCCAGAAAAAGCAAAATCACACTATATAGTTATGCACCCATGAGAAAAGGAATAATTGCCTGAGAATCCATTATGTGCATGCTAATCTACCCAAAGTCAAGGGGCTGCTGACTGCCCTAAGTCACCACTGGGTATTTATTATTATAATGAAATAAGTGAGGTGTGACAAGGAGGAAGGAACAAGAGAAGGGGTGGAGGACCCTCAGGCCCGTGGGTTGTTTAAGGCCTTTGACCTTTTATCCAGCCTTGGGCAGATTCCCGAGGACCACAGTGCTTGGGCCGGCAGCTATATATTGCCGCCCCATTCATTTCTTCTTACTCTGAGAGCACACACTCTGCTCACTACTGAACGCTGAGGGGCGTGCAATGAAAGGTTACGTCCTCACGCCAGTGTCGCAACGTATTGTGGGGGGAGTTAGTGCACAATTTGTACGGAAGGATGGTATAAATATCCAAATGGCTCTTGGCAGAAAAAAAATCCCTCACCCCTGAACTAGAGAGTTTAGAAAAAATAGAGTGTGGGAATCGGTAAGGCATGGGGATGGCTAAATAGCAGGCCAGCTTTGGCTACTATAAAAAGGCCAGAACCATTAAGTGCAACAGTCTCCATTAAATTGTCGTCTTGTAGCAAGATGTATAATGGAGGCCTACTCGGCCACCGGAGACGAGGAGTGTTTGGGAATCGGGAAAGTCTTGAACTCCAGCCAACTATTCCATGGCTTATAGCATTGATCATGAGTCCTGGAGTGAGGATGTTGGGTTTTCCATGTACATCATCTCATTGACTTTAGAGATCCAAATAGAAACTGTGGTTCTTGCTTTCCAGAGAATAGCAATACATGATCGCTTATGAGAAGAGCGAGATTTCGCAATGATGGAGAAGCAGGAGCCCAGATTCTTGGTTTATTGTAGTACCACTGACAACACATTGAAGGAGTTATCCAAGATTATTTTATTTTTTTACTGTGACGAAGAACTTGCAGGTACAACTTGCCTGTTCTACTCCGCGCTGGATCAGAGCGGTCACTGACTTCTCTTGCCAGCAATTCAGCTGCTCTACATCAACAGAGCCGATCTTCTCTTCCGCTCTACTCTGCTGACAGGCTGTGGCTGCCAGCGTCATGCTGATCACCAGCTTACCGCAGTAAGGCAGCGGGGAGCCGGCTGTAAATCGGCATGATGTTGATGGTCACACGCCATCAGTAGAACGGAACAGAAGCTCCTGCTCTGTCAATGTGATGCCTGCAGGAGTGGTCTATGCCCGTGCTGTGTCGGCAACTACCTGTCTGTTAGTTCTTAGGCCAGTGTGGATATAAAAGACTAGGCACTCGGTAATTTAGTTGAGGGTATAAGATATCGTATTGTATCAAAACAATATATAACGTTTCAGTCAATAGCTTAGACCTTCTGCAGATACACGGCCTACATACACGAGAGGCGTGTATGATGAAGTGCTAGTGTCATGGTGTCATGACCGCTGGGATCACACCGCCTTGCCACAAACTCTTCTCATGTACGCAGTTAGTGTATCTGAAGACAGTGTAAGTCCTTGACTGAAACATTATATATATTCGACTGACTGAGTGCCGTGATCTACGCGCTCTTGTAAGCGTTGGCTGAAGATGGACTTATGGGCTGGCTTGTCTCTAGAAGAGAAGAGGCACTGGACCAAGACCAGCGGTGCCCATTGGAATGGACCACCCTATAGGAGAGTATAATAAACAGTCTTTTTGCCTTGCAGGGCGAATTGGCGTCATATGTGCAGTATTATAGAATACTGTCACATGGGGCTGAAAGGTGGTGGTCGTAGGTTAAAGGGCCATTGTCACCCCCCTCCAGCCGTTATAAACTAAAAGAGCCACCTTGTGCAGCAGTAATGCTGCATTCTAACAAGGTGGCTCTTTTAGTTTTGTGTTCAGGTATTACTAAAATAAAGCGCTTTGAAACTTTGCAAAAATACCTATCTTTGTCCACGGAGGTGGGTCCTCAATCCCCAGCTTGAACGGTACTCTGCCGTCACTCACATCTTCAGGGGCTTTCGGCGCCGCCCCCTCCGCGCTGTTTTCTCTTCAAATCCGGCGCCTGCGCTGTGTAAATCTTTGTGGGGCAGGCGCAGTAAGCTCTGGCGGTCTGACGTCCCAGCCAGGCTTGGAGACTGCGCCTGTGCTGGCAGTGCGGCCACCCACCTCGGTAATCCCTGCCCCGCACTGTGTTATGCATTATGCACAGTGCGGGGCTAGGATTCCAGGGCATGCGCACTGCGTGTGTCAGCCTGTCACCCAGGTCCCCCGCCTTACAGCCTCTGTCTATTCAGCTAAGGGGAACCTGTCGCAGGCGCCGGAAAGGTCAGAGGCTCGGCGCCTGCGCACTGCAGTACTTTGTCTGCCCTCAACAGGGCAGAGCAAAGTACGCCTGCGCCGGAGCCGTGGCTGAAGATCAGAAGAGGACGTCATGGAAAGAAGATAGGAGGCGCCGCCCCGGACCGGAGACGCCCATCTGACCTGACCAGCATCGGGACCGCCCCTGGGTGAGTATAATATAACGTCTTTTTCTCCTTTTTCAGGTAACATCGGGGGCTTATCTACAGCATTACAGAATGCTGTAGATAAGCCCCTGATGCCGGTGGGCTTACCTCACCCGCGATTTTCGGGGTGACAGGTGCCCTTTAATAAAAAAAAACAAAACTGCTCACCGGTTTCCTTTAAAATTGCAAAGTGCGTGTAAAAATACATTTTATAGTTTACTGCTTATTGTTATTGCCATCTACCAAAGCGGTGAGAAAAAAACAAAAAACTAACACAAGACCTAAAACAATAAATTTTAATGTAATAATTAAAATGCAAAAAAAGCAAAAAATATCATAGAGACCAATAGGAAGGATCCTACGGGAACACAGGGTCTCTGGTATCAAAAAGAATTCCAGAAAAATATGATGCAAAACAGATGTACAGGAAAGGGCTAGGGAAGATAGATGTGCCTATCCCTAAAGAATTCCCTTCCTGACAGCTGAGGTTGGCACCCTGGGATACGATGTGGCGCCCCCGCTCAACTTCGACTGACCCTGAAGTCCCTAAAAAGGATCCCTCACAAAAAGCCACCACCAACAATAACACCACAAAAAAGAAAACAACAAAACAAGTGAAACTAAAATACCAGTGCTGCTAAATGCTGTCTTAGAGAGCAATAATAGCTCTATACGGCTGATAATTGTAAATACTGGCGTATATTGTGAGCTAGAGATGTACTCTGAGAGAGACCAAAGCAGTGGCAGATTTCCAAGACCAGATGCACACTTGGAAATTGTTTGCTATACAATCTTACTCTCTTCATTTTTACTTATTTCAGGTTGTTATCATTTACCTTTCGTTCCTTTGTGCTCGGCTTCTGGATATTTGTAAAGAAACTAGGGCAGCCCGGATTATTCAGGTGGCGTGGAGGAGACACAGACTGGCAGTAGAGGAACAATTATTGCAGGTGGGTTTCTTATGGTTTATTTATGCATCTTTTATAGGTTCTCAAGGAATGGAAAGAAAGTTAGGCTATTTCAAATGCCTTTTTAATTAGAAAATCACACTTGTTTTGTTGAGGTATATGATCATTCTATTATACTAAAATGACAGCTGTCTTGATCATGTAATGTGAAGATCTCTCCAAGCCACAGCAGCCTCTCAGCATTCAGATAGACAGAGCTGACAGCAGTGTGAGCAGCCTCTTCTTACCTCAGCACCTCTGGTATCTCAAGTATTAGATCATATACTGGGCGGACAACAGTGTGAGCATCCTCTTCTTACCTCAGCACCTCTGATATCTCCAGTATTAGATCATATATTGGGCAGACAGCAGTGTGAGCAGCCTCTTCTTACCTCAGCACCTCTGGTATCTCCAGTATTAGATTAGATGTACTGGTTTGGACAGCAGTGTGAGCAGCCTCTTCTTAAATCAGCACCCCTGGTATCTCCAGTATTAGATCAGACAGGGTGGATAGCAGTGTGAGCAGCCTCTTCTTACATCTGCACCCCTGGTATCTTCAGTATTAGATATACTGGGCGCACAGCAGTGTGAGCAGCCTCTTCTTACATCTGCACCCCTGGTATCTTCAGTATTAGATCAGATAGACAGTGGATAGCAGTGAGAGCCTCTTCTTACTTCAGCACCATGGCCATTGGAGTCTGAGTCTATCCATTTTGACTTCTACAATATATAATTGGGTGCAGTAGTAGAATGCAGGATGTTCTGTAAATGTTTTCATAGGAATTTGGTATCCAAGAAGTATCGTTTCTCTTTGCGGAGAGTGACATGTTAAGCATGCCGAGATGAGGAGACTTAAAGCTGCAATGCTCCTCTGGGAAATATGCAAATTATCTCTTCAGAGAGAGAGAGAACTAGAACTCTAGTGCTACTAATTGGAAGTAGCAATCCTAAAAGTCAATGGCGACCCTTTAACGAGCCTTGTCAAATGACTTAGGATAATAGCCAAACCAGAACCTCAATTTGCACACACTGTGTTTTGGGGTACTGCCCCTCGTCAGTGCAAAGTGGAGATCTGGCTTGGCTGTGTGAGAGGCGTCTGACCGATATCCAAGAGGTATTGTTTCTCCTTGCTGGGATTGACATGCTAAGCTTTTATCCTAAGTCATGTGACAAGGCTCGTTAAAGGGTCGACATTGACTTTTAGGATTGCTACTTCCAATAGGTGGCACTAGAGTTCTAGTTCTCTCCTCTCTGAAGAGACAATTTGCATATTTCACAGAGGAGCATTGCGGCTTTAAGTATTCTCATCTTGGCGTGCTTAGCATGTCAATCTCCGCAAGGAGAAAAGATACTTCTTGGATATCGGTCAGACGCCTCTCAATCAGACAAACCAGATCTCCACTTTGCACTGACAAGGGGCAGTACCCCGAAACAGAGTCTGCAAATTGAGGTTGTGGTTTGGCTATTATCCTAAGTCACGTGACAAGGCTCGTTAAAGTGTCAACATTGACTGTTAGGATTGCTACTTCCAATAAGTGGCACTAGAGTTCTAGTTCTCTTCCTCTCTGAAGAGACAATTTGCATAGGAATTTGGGAAATCGGTAAAATGTCCTATAAATGTCTGCTCTGTTCCTGATCTAAGGATCACGGCTTTTAGTTGAGCTGAATCTGTGCTGCACTTTATGTACATGCTCAGTCGTGACTGTTGCTGTGGGGTCAGGAGTTAGGCAAATTGAGAGACCTGCTGAGCACCCCAGGTATCTCCAGTATTAGATTAGTTGATGCATGGGAGCATATCTTCCATGAAGGAGTAAAGCCGTGCTCCCTACTACATGTGCTCACAGGTGCCTATACTAGTAACATTTTTGGACAGGTTTCCGTGTAACAAGACAGCAGCCATGCTAATCCTATAGTGATTACCATCCTTGAAATAAACACATGTGAATTGCTATTTAATATTCTTTAAGAATATACGCACAATAACAATTAAATTGCAACACTATGGGTAAGTTTACACAGGGTGTTTTTGTTGCTTTTTTTTCTGCATCAAAACCTGATCTTGGCAGGAAAGAAGCTGCGTCAAAAACGCAGATTTAGGTGCGTTTTGGTGCTTTTTTTTTTTTTGTGTTTTTTTTTTTTTTTCTTTGTCCATGCTAATGTCCTTGGATTTTCAGCAGCAAAAGAATTGTCTCCCCTAGAGCACATTAATCACATCATTGGTCATCAATTGCAAAGGGAGCTGCCAGCTGTGGATCTTGATGATTTGCTGCCCAAAAGCATTAAATGCAGCAGAACATTCCTCACATAGCTGCCATTAGTGAGGCTATTAGTTAAGACATGCAAGTGTGTGTATTGCTGTGCATTATGATACTCCATACTAAATAAATCGAGAGATTTTGACAATTTTATTTTCATTTTTTCATCATTTGCATATAATTCATATATTTATCGTTTCTGTGATTTCCATAATCCCATAACCTTTCCTTTTTGGTATTGCAATTTAAATTTTGAGGAGTGTATTTATAATGGCGTTTTCTATATCTATATTTTTTATCATTTTTTTTTTCCTTCTTAAGAATCCTTACAGAACCCTTTGAGTGTGTGTGTGTGTGTGTGTGTGTGTGTGTGGTTTTGCATTTAATTTAATTTAACTTTTGTATTTAATAAAACCTTCTCGTATTTCATTGATATATTTATGCTTAACTGATTGAGACCATGAAAATACTTCTGGCTGCTTCCATGTATGTATGTACTTGCCTGGTTTATTCTCTCTGCCCTCCAATTTGTTTTCCAGAGGAAGCACAAGGCAGCCTGTGTCATCCAATGTGCTATACGCAATTTCCTATCACGACGTAGGGTTTTAAAGAGAACTTCTTCTGCCATTTTAATCCAAAAGCACTGGAGAAAATACCTGGCCTACAAGACGCTAGTGGCACTAAGATCTCTAAAGCAAAAAGAAATTGAGACCTCCGCAGCAGTCGTTCTTCAGGTGTGTAACTGTCCATTATTCTGTATTTGCCTCCTGATTGACATTTATTACACAAACATTTCCTTTGTTACGGAGCGCTGATACAATCTGTTAGCATAACTAACTCCTCTTCCTTTTGCTTTACAGAAACACTGGCGATGTTTTTCTGCTCTGAAATATTACAGATCTCTTAAAGGATATGTTGTTCTCATGCAAGCAAGAGTCCGAGCTAAGATTGCGGTCTCCTCCTATGAAAGGACTATGTGTGCTGTGAGAACCATTCAGGTCCATGTGCGCGCTTGGTTATTGGCTACACGGGAGCGTAACCTCTATCTCCGTGTAAAATCCTCAGCTGCTGTTATCCAGTCTGCTTACAGGAGGTGGAAACTGGATAAGAGTGAAAGGGAAAACAAAGCTGCATTGGTCCTTCAGAAAGCCTGCAGGAGATGGCGGCAACGCAAGCTGGAAGCCATTATTAATGCCGCCATTGTGATTCAGTCTCAGTATTGTATGATTAAGGAACGACGTAGATACCTGATCATTCGGGCTGCTGCAGTTAAGATACAGTCCTTGTGTAAAATGTGGCAGGAAAGAAAACATTACCTTGTGCTGAAACGGACAGTTATTTCTGTACAAAGACTCATCCGAGCTAAAATATTGATGCTTAAAGAGAGAAAGACTTTCATCAGGAAAAGAGCGGCTTGTGTAGAAATCCAATCTGCTGTACGAGGATACCTGGTGAGAAAGCAGATGAACGCCAGGAATAGTGTTGCCACCACACTGCAAGCTTGGTACAGAATGCAGAAGGCGAGAAAGCAGTATGTAAGATTGCGCAGAGCTGCTGTGATCGTACAGAGGAGACTCCGGGCACACAATGATTGTGTTCATCATAGGGAGACGTTCTTATTAATGAGGCGGTCTGCTGTGCGACTGCAAGCAGCCTACCGGGGGTGGATACAGCGCAGAAGAGTGCGGATCCAGCGCGCTGCAGCAGTTCATATACAAGCCAAGATCCGATGTTACATGGTAAGGAAGCGCTATCTGAAAATGCGCCAATCTGCACTGAGTATTCAGAGCTGGTACAGAGGCCACAAACAAACGAAGAACGAAATGGAAAATTTCCGGAAAACTAAGAGAGCGATTGCTGTGATACAAGCTGCATACCGCGGCCTCCAAGTGAGGAGGCAACTCCACGAGCAGCATGCCGCTGCAGTCACTATTCAGGCAGAGTTTAGAAGATTTCTTGCCCGAACAAGGTTTGAAGAAATTAGGAAGGCAATAATAACCATCCAGCAGCACTACCGGGCCCTACTGACTGGTAGGAAGGAACGGGAAAAATACCTTCATGTCTGTCTGATGGTAAGAAGGGTCCAAGCCAACTGGAGGGCCAAAAAAGTAAGAAGTGAGATCCTGAAGCTGCACAGAGCCGCAAGTGTAATCCAGTCCTATTACAAAATGCATGTCTGCCTTACACGGTATAGGACCGTGAAGCAATCTGCTGAGATCATTCAATGTCGCTACAGAGCGCATCTTTCACGGAAATGTCAGCGATCCCATTATTTAAAAGTGAAAGCCGCTATTACACTCCTTCAAGCTGGTTTTAGAGGATGGAGGACCAGGAAGAATATCTTCTATATTCGAAAAGCAGCCTGCACGGTTCAGGCCTATTACCGCTCCTACAGAGTCCGCAAACGGTACCTTAAATTGAGGATGAGCGCAATAACCATACAGAGGTGGTACCGCAACTCAGTGGTCGCTCAGACGCAAAGAACAGAATACATCCACCTGAAGAGGAATGTTATCAGACTTCAGTCCGTTTATAGAGGGGTGAAGATGAGGCAAAGATTGCATCTGATGCGAAAGTCCGTGATTTTGATCCAGTCGGTGCACAGAATGCACATGCAGAGGATGGCGTATCAGACAATGAGGCGGGCGGCTGCGGCGATCCAGCAACGCTACAGAGCAGTGCTGCAACGCAGAATGGTGCAGAGCCAATATACTGACCTTAAGAAGGCCGCGTGCACCATTCAAGCAGCATGGAGAGGGAGAAGCCTTAGGAAGCAGATTGGTCGCATGAATATGGCTGCAGCTGTGATACAGGCGCAATACCGAATGTTCAAACAGAGATGTTACTTCACCAAGCTAAGAAACATCACCGTAGCAGTGCAGCAACGCTACCGCGCGTCCCTGGAGAGGAACCGGCAGATGCAGCAGTACCGCGACATGAGACGTGCTGCAGTGCGCATTCAGTCATCTTTCCGGGCAATGAAACAGCGGCGAGAATTCAAGGCCAAGTGCAACGCTGCAAGGGTCCTTCAGGGGGCGATCAAAACATTAATAGAAAGGCGCCAGTTCCTTACACTGCGAAAGGCAACCATAGTCGTTCAGAAAAGATATAAATCCAAAAAGCTTGGCGATCATCACAGACAAGAGTTCATCAAGTTAAGAAAGGCTGCCGTTGTTCTACAATCTGCATACAAGGGTTTCCGAGAGAGAAGGAAGCTGCAGGAGATGCAGTGTGCTGCCACCACCATCCAAGCAGCGTTCAGAATGCACAAGACGCGTGTTAAGTATCAGACTCTACAATGTGCGTGTGTCACCATACAGCGATATTACAGGTCCTATAGATCTGCTGTACATGAGCGAGAAGCATACGTAAACCTACGGCAATCTGTGATAAAACTTCAGGCTGCGTACCGGGGTGCTAAGGTGAGGCGGGCAATAGCTGACATGAACCGGGCCGCCTCCAAAATCCAATCGGCCTACCGGATGTACTTGTGCAAATGTAATTATAGAAAAATGCAGTGGGCAGCACATGTGATGCAGCAGAGATACCGGGCAAAGAAGATCAGAGACTTTGAAGTTTTACGCTATTCTTTTATGAAAGATGCCGCGGTCTGTCTCCAATCTAGTTATAGAGGCTGGCAGGTAAGAAAAGGGCTAAAAGCCGAGGAAAAAGCGGCCACAATCATCCAGAGACAATTCAGAACGTATATTGAGCGCAGGCGCTACCTTACATTGAAGGAAATGACCATTCGTGTTCAGAGACTATATAGAGCAACTACTATAACCCGCCGACATTATCGAGACTACCGGTCAATGTGGAAAGCTGCATCTTGTATTCAGGCTTCATACAGAGGATATAAAGTAAGAAAAGACCTTGACAAGAAGCATAAAATGGCCACTAGAATACAGTCCTACTTCAAGATGCGCAGAATCCTTGTTTTGTATAGGGCCCAGCGCGAGTCTGCTCGTACCATTCAGATGTGGTACCGTTCTGTTGTTGAATGTAGGCGGGTACGGGGACGATTTCTCAGATTGCATTACTCGGTCGTCACTATTCAGGCGGGTTTTAGGGGAATGAGGGTGCGGAGAAGTCTGAATGCCATGAATAAAGCCGCCACTGTAATCCAGTCCAGTTATCGCAGGTACGTTCATCACAAATGCTACAAAAGACTAATAAAGGCCACCCAAACTATACAGCAGCGATACAGAGCAAAGAGGGCAAGGGACCAGGATTTTTGCTTGTATCAAACCACCAAAATATCTGTCATACTGCTTCAAGCAGCCTTTAGGGGGGCGAAAGTAAGACGACAGATTAGAAGAATGCATCAAGCGGCTACAAGCATCCAAAAGTGCGTTAAAGCCCACATACAAAGAAAGAAGTATATACAGCTTAGGTGTGCCACAGCTCATGTCCAGAGAAGATACCGAGCTCTCGCACTAGCCAGATCACAGCGCACATGTTTTATCACTATTCGAAAGGCGGCAACTTGTATCCAATCCGCATGGAGATCCTATAAATCCCGCAAAAGACTGGCACAGAGAAACAGAGCTGCAGCCGTGATCCAAGCCACTTATCGGATGTACAAACAGCGTACATCCTATATCGCCTTGCAGCAAGCCACAAGAAGAATACAGTTGTGCTTTAGAGCAAACGTGTTAAGAGATGAGGCAGTCAAGCAATTTACCGCCCTAAGGAAAGCAACAACATGCATACAGGCTGCTTTCCGAGCTATGAAAACGAGAAAGGCTTCACGGAGGACAGCGGCAGCTCTAGTAATCCAGGCAACGTTCAGGATGTATCAGAAAAGAAAAGCCTTCTTCCGGATCTCGTCTGCAGTCCTGGTCATCCAAGCTGCCTTCAGAGCCTATCGGGTTAGAAAAAGGCTCCAACAAGTGGAAGAATCTGCTGCTTGTATCCAAAACTGGTTCAGAAGATGTCGCCAAGTGCGTCTGCAGAGAGTCCGGTATGTGACCCTGCGGGCGTCCGCTGTAGTAATTCAGTCTGCTTATAGGGGATTGCTGGCCCGCAGGATGGTGCGCCAAGAAAAATCCGCACGAAGACTACAAGCTTATCTACGTATGGTCGTGTGCCGGAAAAGATTTCTGATTCTCCGACAATCTGCTGTGACCTTGCAGTCCTACTACAGGATGCACAGAATGAAGAACCTCTATGACCGGCAGAGAGCCGCCGCCATCGTCCTTCAGCGGCGGTACAGGGCTCTGATTATTACCCGGCAGCACAGAATGGCTTATCTGGATGTCAGGAGACACGTGGTCTGCCTGCAGTCAGTGATGCGAAGATTTTGTGTACAAAGGAGGTTCATCAAGGCTCGGTGTGCTGCAATAATAATCCAGGTGTGTATCTAGAAGTTTTCCTTATTTAAAGGGTATATAAAATATATATACATCAGTCCAAAACAGCAAAAATTAAAATTGGGTAAATACTAATTTGTGCCTACAGCTCCTATAAAAAGCTATGTTTCTCTATCGCCTCTCATTGGGGGACACCGGAACTATGCGGTGTATGCTGCTGCCACTAGGCGGCTGACACTATGCACAAAAAAAGTTAGCTCCTCCTCTGCAGAGTACACCCCACCGAGTGGCATTATGCACTTCAGTTTAGCTTAGTGTCAGTAGGAGGTGGACACAGGTCTTTCATTAGACCCTTATCTACCTCAATGTGCGTCGTTTTCTTTCAGGTTTTCCAGAGGGATACAGGGTGATCAGTCACACCTGTAGTCCCACAATGCGGACTATGAGTACGGCGTGTACTGCCACCCCGTATCCTCATAGATCCCTCGGCAGGACCATGATCCTAACACACAAGCGTGCTCAGAAGTCTGGTCCTCCCTCCGTTCCCCACCCACTCGCCCACCAGAGCCTGTCTGTTGCGGAGACTAGGACGTTCATCAGCTCCCTGGACGTCTCATCCCTTCTAGGTTAGTACTGGCGTGGGATGTTTGAGGTGAGTATTTTCCCATGCATCCCATCCCAGATCCTCAAAAGGGGGTGCTTTATTTAAGGGGTCTCAGATGTGGGTCGCCTTACATTCGGGCAGAGGTAGGGGCCTTTTCATGGAGCATATGCATTTTATAATGGGTCCCATCTCTTCTCAGCTGCTGCGCCGCTTCTGTGGCTGCGGCCGCCCTGCCCCCTGTTCCGGCACGGCTGCCTTTACGGACTACCGTGCCGCTTCTTGCTCCTGTGATTGCGCTATTCCGGCCGCTCTCAGCGGCCACCTTGCTAGCACGGCCTTGTCAGGCCGCCGCACCGCTTTGGGTCCCTGCGGCTGCGCTACTCCGGCCGCTGTAGGCAGCCGTTCATACCTTTTTCTTCAGCGCGGCGGCTTTGCCAGGCTGCCGCTTCGCTTCCTTCCTGCGGCGCATCGTTCCGACGCTGCGGCCCTTCACTGCCGGACACCCGTCTCTAATTTAGGCCCCGGCTTCTGCCCGGGCCTACTTCCGGTGCCGGACTCTGCCCCCTTCCCTCTTTCATCGGGCGGGCTTTTCTCCCGCCCGATAATTTCACTGCGGCACATCTCAGCAGTCACCATCCGCAGATCGGTCCAAAATGCGTCAGGAGCCCATACCACCCTCCTGCCTAAAGGACTACTTCTCACCGGAGGCCCATCCCATCAAGCCGGACAGCTTCCTCTGGAATCCGTTTTTCGTCTGCTGTGAGTAGCTCTGCACTGCAGACTGACACACCCCTCTGCCCCCCTGTCCCCTAACCCTCTGGCATTTTCTTCAGGGACCTTTTCAAAATGTCTACCTCTAAAGGGGGCCACTCTCGTCCTACTTTTTACTCTTAATTCCTCTGCCTTAGTCAAATACTTTGCATGTTCGTCTTGTAACTGTAAACTTCCCTCAGGTCAGTCTCTCCACTCTGTCAGGCCTGCAGCAACCCGATTTGTTCCCACCGCCCAGGATCCCCCGGCTGCTCCGCTCAAGTGATACCCCCACCCCAGTCTGGGTTTCCTCTCTGTCACAATCGGCGGATCTAATACGGGTATCTCAAACTCTGGTGTCAGTGCTGGACCGATTACTCCTGCAGACCCCCGCAGTAGCCAGCGGGTCGCAGGAAGCTCCGTCCGAGCCCTCCATTGCAAGCCGCAAAAGGTCCAGACAGGAACGCCGGTCTGAGTCCTTCTCGCTCCATCTCACCACACGGTCCTTCTCTGCGGTCGACTTCCCCCCGGTCCTTTTCCCCTGGGTCAGGCGAGGCGTTCTCCGATGCGCCTTCAGAGGATGTTTCGGAGCTGGATTCGAACCAAATCGCTACCATGAGGGATATGGTTCAGAATCTCATAGGAGCGATAAATCAAACCTGTGGCATCAAGGAGTCCTCTACGGAACCCGCAGATCAGGCGGTTTCGTTTAGACGGGCAAAGCCACCTTCCAAGTTTTTTTGTCCTCACCCGGAATTCGCGGAGATTATGACCAGAGAAAGAGAGAACCCGACCAGACTCTTTGAGAGGAAAGCGACTTGGCGTTTTATATCCCCTTTTTCCGGAGCTCGCCGCTAATTGGACTGCTTCTCTTTTGGTGGATCCTCCAGTTTCCAGACTGTCCACCAACACGGTCCTTCCACTGTCCGGCGGAGCATCTCTGAAGGATTCTAACGATAGTCATAGAATGTTTCGCGAAGTCAGCCATTGAAGCGGCCTCAGCTAGTCTTTGCCCGACCTTTGCTTCTACTTGGGTTTCAAAATCCATATCCAAGTGGGCCAAACAACTCCGTCGGGGCATTCTGGACGGGCCTCCACCCGGACAGCTGGCGGAACTTGCCAACCAAATTTCTCACGCGGGTGAATATCTGGTCTCCGACTCCCTGGATGCCACATCTTGTGCGGCTCAGGCATCCAGCAATGCGGTTGCCATCAGCCTGACCGTTTGGCTTAAGGCCTGGCAAGCGGATTTGTCTTTTAAGAAGTCCCTTACGAGCCTGCCTTTTAGGGGTCTCGTCTCTTTGGTTCTAAGCTGGACCAAATCATTAAGGACGCCACTGGGGGCACAAGTTCTCTTCTTCCCCAGGCCAAACCTCGTCGTCCTCCCCCTAGACGTCAGTTTCGGTCCTTTCGGCCTTTTCGTCGCTTTGCGGTGTCAAACTTTTTCCCCAGCAGCAACAGAGGTCACAGGCACGTCAGAAGAAGACCGTATCCTTTAGGCCCACTCCTTCCTTGCATCCTTGCTAATCCCGGGGTAGATCCTCCAGGTCCAGGACTGGAAGATCCACCTCGTATATAGTTAAGTAAAAAGGGCAGCACACTGCAGCGCCAAAACATGCAAACTTGAAAACACGAAATTTGAACTGCATTACTGCACTAGAAATATGAAAAATGAGAGCTTTTAGCGCATAAAAATGGCCATATTTATGTGTACCTCGTAGCCACTTTACGGCATCTCTCTTATACGAGGTCCTACGCTTGACCTACCTCATTGAGAATAAACGTCTCCATATGGCCATTTTTATGCGCTAAAAGCTCTCATTTTTCATATTTCTAGTGCAGTAATGCAGTTCAAATTTCGTGTTTTCAAGTTTGCATGTTTTGGCGCTGCAGTGTGCTGCCCTTTTTACTTAACTATATACGAGTTGGCGACTCTGGGTTCAGCACCTGTTCACACTCAGTCTATGTTTGGATGTGCAGGTCAGGTTTTTGAAATGTATTCTCTAGCCTTCTGATCGTGCACTCCCGCCTCCTAGCCACAGGTGTTTTAATTATAGTAGGTCTAATACCCCTCCACAGAGAGTGAGAATTTGAGTCCAAGAAGAGGTTTCACATGTACCCGTTCAGATGGAGACGTTTATTCTCAATGAGGTAGGTCAAGCGTAGGACCTCGTATAAGAGAGATGCCGTAAAGTGGCTACGAGGTACACATAAATATGGCCATTTTTATGCGCTAAAAGCTCTCATTTTTCATATTTCTAGTGCAGTAATGCAGTTCAAATTTCGTGTTTTCAAGTTTGCATGTTTTGGCGCTGCAGTGTGCTGCCCTTTTTACTTAACTATATACGAGTTGGCGACTCTGGGTTCAGCACCTGTTCACACTCAGTCTATGTTTGGATGTGCAGGTCAGGTTTTTGAAATGGAAGATCCACCTCGGCATGACTCTTGGCAAGACTCCAACCCACCTCCCAGGCTGGGCGGCCGTCTTCTCTTCAGGGACGTCTGGATCACCTCAGCAGAGGACGCATGGGTCAGGGAAGTTGTATCTTCGGGTTACAAAATATAGTTCATTTCACGACCCTGGGATCGCTTCTTTGAATCCTGACCTCCAAGAGGCCCCGCTCTAGTTCTGGGTTTCTTCACATCCATCGCTTCTCTCCTCAAAGCTGCGGTAATCGTTCCCGTCCCAGAAAAAGTACGGTTCACAGGTTTCTATTCAAACCTTTTTGTGGTACCGAAAAAAGACTGCAAGGTTCGTCCCATTCTGGATCTCAAATTACTGAACAGGAGAGTTCGTCTGAAGCACTTCAGGATAGAATCCCTTCGTTCAGTAATTGCTTCCATGGAGGCTCAGGAATTTGTGTTCCATAGATATTCAGGACGCCTACCTCCCATGTCCTGATATTCCTGGGACATCACCGATTCCTGCGCTTTGCGGTGCTCCAGGAACATTTTCAGTTTGCCGCCCTGCCGTTCGGTCTTGCAACCGCCCCAAGAGTTTTCACGAAGATCATGGCGGCGCTGATGGCCATCTTGAGGGTCAGAGCCTGGTTCTGTTACCATACGTCGACGACATCCTCATCAAAGCTCCGTCCTTTTCTCATGCTCACGAAAGCCTGTCCATCGTTCTCAACACCCTAGCCTAGTTTCGGGTGGCTGATCAACTGGAAGAAGTCCTGCCTTATTCCTTCTCAGCGCATCATCTTTCTGGGCATGCTCTTCGACACTCGTCAGACCAAAGTCTTTCTTCCTGAAGTCAAGAGATCCATCCTTCTTCGGGACATACGCTTGCTCCAGGGTCCTCAGTTTCCCTCCTTCCGATCGGCCATGAAGGTTCTGGGGAGGATGGTAGTAACATTGGAAGTGATTCCCTTCGCCCAATTTCATTCGCGACCTCTTCAACAAGCCATTCTGTCTCAGTGGGACAAACGGTCTGTCAACTAGTGGCTGACGTCACCTCTCAACTCCCAGGGCAGGTCCGTCCTTCCAGTTCACTGGCAAGTGGTGACAACGGATGCCAGCCTGTTCGGCTGGGATGCGGTGTTTCGCCACCTGACTGTTCAGGGCCGTTGGTCGGTGCAGGAGTCATCTCTGCTGATCAATGTCCTCGAGATTCGGGCCATTTTTCTGTCCCTCCGTCACTGGGAAAGGATTCTCAAGGGCCTACCAATCCGAATCCAGACGGACAACGCCATGGCTGTGGCTTATGTCAACCATCAGGGGGGTACTCGGAGCTCCTTGGCCCTTGCCGAGGTATCCAAGATCCTCTGGGCAAAGGCAACGATTCCGGTGATATCCGTGGTGCATATCCCCGGCGTGGACAATTGGGCTGCCGACTTCCTCAGCCGCGAGGGTCTCGCGGCAGGAGAATGGTCCTTGCACCAGGAAGTCTTCCATCAGATTTGTCTTCGATGGGGGACTCCGGATGTGGACCTCACGACGTCTCGTACAAACAGGAAGGTTCCTCAGTTCGTCTCCAGGTCTCGCGATCCTCTTGCAGTGTGCGTCGACGCTCTGGCCATTCCTTGGTCATGGTTCGTGCTGCCCTACCTGTTCCCACCCCTTCCCTTGCTTCCCAAGCTGTTGAAAAAGATCAAAGCGGAAGGGGTGCCGGTCATTCTGATCGCCCCCGGATTGGCCCAGGAGAGCTTGGTTCGCGGAGATCGTCAACCTTCTCGCTGACACCCCCTGGCGCCTTCCAGACAGGCCCGATCTGCTGTCTCCGGGTCCGATCTGCCACCCGAATTGTCAGTTGCTCAGTTTAATGGCGTGGCTGTTTGAGACCGCAGTTCTAAGAGCGTTCGGCCTTTCGGACCGGCTGATTCACACCATGATCCAGGCTAGGAAGCCTTCGTCTTCCTGGATCTACTAACGTACCTGGAAGGCTTACTTTCGTTGGTACGAGTCCAACCGTGTTTCATCTATGTCCTTTTCCCTGCCTTCCATCTTGGCCTTCCTTCAGGCAGGACTGGATTCGGGCCTTGCTCTTAGTTCCCTAAAGGGCAAGGTTTCTGCGCTCTCCATCCTTTTTCAGAAGACTTTATCTTCTCGGCCACAGGTTAACACCTTCCTTCAAGGAGCAGCCCATGCTGTCCTTCCATATTGGGCCCCGGTGGATTCATGGGATTTAAATCTGGTACTGGACGTTCTGAGGGTTTCCCCCTTTGAGCCCCTCATGGCGATTCCCCTGTCAGTTCTATCGTGGAAGGTGGCCTTTCTTGTGGCCATCACTTCTATCCGCCGCGTTTCCGAGTTGGTGGCCCTCTCTTGCCGACCTCTCTTCTTGGTCACTCACCAAGACAAGGTGATCCTCAGGCTTCCGCCTTCCTTCCTAAGGTGGTTTCTACCTTCCACCTCAACGAGGACATTGTTCTAGCTTCCTTTTGTCCAGCTCCGACTCATCCTCTGGAGCGATCGTTGAACAAGCTGGACCTCGTCAGGGCGGTGAGGATCTACCTGGATAGAACGTCCGCTTTCCGGAAGACGGATTCTCTTTTCGTCATTCCTGATGGCACACGTAGAGGCGTACTGGTTTCTAAAGCGATTATTGCTCGCAGGACCAGAACGGCAATTCTGGAGGCTTACCGTGTCAAGAACAGAGTGCCCCCTCCTGGGATAAAGGCTCACTCTACCCGGGCAGTCGGCGCCTCCTGGGCGGTGCGCCACAGGGCTTTCGCCCTACAGCTTTGCAAAGCGGCAACCTGGTCTTCCATCCACACGTTCTCCAAATTTTACAAGGTTCATACCTACGGTTCGGCGGACGCCAGCCTAGGCAGAAGGATCTTGCAGGCGGCAGTGGTGAGTCCTCTGACCTGATGGAAGTCCGTTTTTCCCACCCTAGGGACTGCTTTGAGACGTCCCATGGTTCCTGTGTCCCCCAATGAGAGGCGATGGAGAAAACAGGATTTTTGGTTGCTTACTGTAAAATCTGTTTCTCGGAGCCTCCGTTGGGGGACACATCACCCTCCCAATGTTTCTCAGTTTCTGTTGTTTTATGTTTGACTGTTCTCACGTATACAGTTCTCATGTTTGTGGTTATGTTTAAACCTTGTTGTTTTTCTCCTACTGCTTTCTCACTAACTGAAGTGCATAATGCCAGTCGGTGGGGTGTACACTGCAGAGGAGGAGCTAACTTTTTTTGTGCATAGTGTCAGCCTCCTAGTGGCAGCAGCATACACCCCATGGTTCTTGTGTCCCCCAATGGAGGCTCCGAGAAACAGATTTTACGGTAAGCAACCAAAAATCCTGTTTTATCCTTGGTTACAGCTGTTACACTTTTTCCCACACTTTCCTAACAATTTGATGGACTTGTTTCTTTAGGCCTGTTGGCGGAGATATGTGCAAAGAAATCTTTTCCTCCAGTATAAAATAGCCGCTCTAACCATACAACAGAGATACAGAGCGCACTGTCTCCAGGCGCTCCATCGTCACTATTACATGAGGCGCAGGACAGCTGCTGTTGTTCTACAGGTAGGTCTGCATCGTGTAGAGGGAATATTGTGACATCTTATTGGTGATCAGGGTCAGGAGGGTGATGCATATATTGAGGCTATACAGACAGGCATATGTAAAGGCGCCCTGCTCCTTCATCTCCTCTAAAATGCAGGTTATAAATTACTAGATGGTGGCCCGATTCTAACGCATTGGATATTCTAGAATATGCATGTCCACGTAGTATATTGCCCAGCCACGTAGTATATTGCCCAGCCACGTAGTATATCGCACAGCGACGTATACAGCACAGAGCCACGTAGTATATTGGCCAGCGACGTAGTATACAGCACAGAGCCATGTAGTATATTGCACAGCGAAGTAGTATACAGCACAGAGCCACGTAGTATATTAGCCAGTCACGTAGTATATTGCCCAGCCAGGTTTGTCATAGGTGAAAAAAACACATTCTCACCTTTCCGAAGGCCCCTTGTAGTCCACGGCAGCTTGCGGTCCCAGGGTTGGTATCAGCGCGCAGGACCTGTGATGACGTCGCGGTCACATGAGCGTGATGTCATGGCAGGTATTTATAGCGCAGGGCCTGTGATTACGTCGCGGTCACATGACCGTGACGTCATGGCAGGTCCTTCTGCCATACCATCTTTGCCACCGGAAACTGCAGCGGAAGATGGCGGCCGGCGGGAGCGGCTCAGCGGACTACTGAGGTTGAGTATAGCAGGTTTATTTTTTTTAAATTATTTTTAACATTACATTTTTTACTATTGATGCCGCATAGGCAGCGTCAATGGTAAAAAGTTGAGGACACACAGGGTTGATAGCGGCGGTAACTGAGTGTGTTACCCGCGGCATAACGCGGTCCGTTACCTCCGGCATTAACCCTGTGTTAGCGGTGACCGGAGGGGAGTATGCGGGCGACAGACACTGACTGCGGGGAGTAAGGAGTGGCCATTTTCTTCCGGACTGTGCCCGTTGCTGATTGGTCGCGGCAGCCATGACAGGCAGCTGGCGAGACCAACCAGCGAATGAATAACCGTGACAGACAGACGGAAGTAACCCTTAGACAATTATATAGTAGATGTTGGAATAGAGCTGGAATACTGCAGAGAATCTTACTGATTAGTGTGTATGTATCCACATACTTACCGCTCGCTGTCTTCTGCTGTTTCCAGCGCTACTCCGGTTCTCTGCTGCATCATGTGACCACATGACCGGTGTGACATTCTAACTTACACAGCCTCTTCTGTGTGGACTAGAGGAGACTTTCTCAATATAAGTCTATAAGACTCGGAACTGGGCTGTGGTCCCATGATACAGGAGAAGGACACGAGCAGCGCTGGAAACGGCAGAGCACAGCGACCGGTAACTATTCTAATACACCTGCTAGACACACATTACTGATTGCTAATAACCGGACTGTAAAAATGTCCTTTTTAAAAGTTAAAGCATTAGGCCATGTTCACACCATCCTTTTTTTAATGCGGAATCGCCGCGATTCTCCCCCTGCGGGTCCGCAGCTGTTTTCCATGCAGGGTACATTACAATGTACCCTATGGAAAACAGGAACTGCTGTGCCCACATTGCGGAAAATCGCGAAAAAAGCCGCACTGAATAGCCGCGGTAAAAAAGAAGTACCATGTCACTTCTTTTTGCGGAACTGCAGCGGTTCTGCACCCATAGACCTCCATTGTGAGGTCAAACCCGCAGTAAAACCCGCAGATGAAAAAAATATCTGCGGGTTTTCTGCGGTTTGTGGTGCAGAACCGCTGCAGTGTGGCTGCCCCCCCGTGCCCCAATCCCACCCCCCATGCTCCGATGCCACCCCCCCCCCCCCCCCCGTGCCCTCATCTCCCCCCTTATACTTACCCGGCCTCCCGGTGTCCGTCCGGCCGTCTTCTCCCTGGGCGCCGCCATCTTGCAAAATGGCGGGCGCATGCGCAGTGCGCCCGCCGAATCTGCCGGCCGGCAGATTCGTTCCAAAGTGCATTTTGATCACTGAGATAGATAGGTTATATCTCAGTGATCAAAATAAAAAAAATAGTAAATGACCCCCCCCCCCCTTTGTCACCCCCATAGGTAGGGACAATAAAAAAATTAAGAATTTTTTTTTTTTTTCCACTAAGGTTAGAATAGGGTTAGGGTATTTTCAGCCATTTTAACCCTAAAAAACTTCCTAGAAAACACACAGACTCTGCATAGAAAACTGCATCAAAAAAGCACCAAAAAAAGGACCTGCGTTTTCTGCCAAGAGCTGCGGTTTTTAGTCCTGAAAAAAAAGGAGGGAAATCAGGAACGTGTGAACATAGCTGAGGTCTAATATTTGTATGTTTTACTGTAGGGAAACCATGTCTTGAGTTACATTTCGGCAAAAGAAAGTTTCTTTTGTTAAAACCACTTTAAATTTGATTTTTTTTTTTTTTTTTTTCTTGTTTAAAACATTGTAATAACACAGGCGGCCTATCGAGGGTCCCAAATCAGGTCATTCTTAAAAAAGGAGAGAGCGGCTCGTGTGATCCAGCAATTCTACAGATCCTACACTATCCGAAAAAACTACATGACCCTTATCAGGACTGCGATGAGTCTTCAGAGACGTGTGAGAGCCAAGCAAGAAAGGGCAAGGTGAGCTGGTGCTACCATGGCAGGGTCATACATAGTAGGATTTGGATCTAGACAGAGAATTATTGGGAGCGTAATAGTGATGGCTGGCTTCTGTCTCTGGTCTTAGGTTTACTGAACTTCGAAAGGCCACCGTGTGCATTCAGAGGAGATGGCGAGAGACCCTCGTTACAAGGAATATCCGCAAAGGATATCTGCAAAAGCAAGCCGCTGCAGTAAGGCTTCAATCTGTGTACAAAGGATATGTTGTCAGAAAAGAGCTGCATGAGGTATGATATCTCCCATATTTTCCCCAAAATATGATGTTAAAGATGGGACCACCAGACCCTTCGGGGAGGGTGACTGATCTGGTATACAACGATCACTGGCTGTGGTATTGTACTAACCAAACCCGGCCTAAGCCCAAGATCTGCAATAAAGGCTGAGGGCGTCTACAGGCTGAAAAATCCACATAAACACACATTTTGGAGTCTGTTACTAATTCTTCATTCAGGAGTTACATTTTTTTTTTTTTTTTGAGGAGCAACTCAAATTTAGACTAAGGCTATAAAGAAATACATTAAAATAATAATCAAAAGTAATACAGCACTACAAGTGTTTCCCCTCTGAAATTAATAAAACGTTGATTCAAAGAGTATGTAAAATATACTTCTATATCGCTTCATTGGGGGACACAGGTGCCCCCCAATGAAGGCTCCAAGAAAAAGATTTTGCAGTGAGTACAAAAAATCCCTCTTATGAAGCATTTTCTTGCTCGAGTGCTGTCTGTAATTTCATGGATAGCATTGGTACCTATGATATTCTATGGGCCTGTGCACATGTGTGGTTTTTTTTTTTCTTTAACTATCGGACTAAGTGGTCTGTGGAAAAAATTAGGAACCTGTCCGATTCATAATCGGAGTGTTAGATCAAAATCGACAATGCAAGTCTATGGGTCATTGAAATGAATTGGACGGCACTTGGATGAAATCTTCTCTCCACGGCCAAGACACAGTAATGTCACCATGATCAAAGACTAAAGGTACCTTCACACATAACGATATTGTTAACGATATCGTTGCATTTTGTGACGTAGCAACGATATCGTTAATAAAATCGTTATGTGTGACAGCGACCAACGATCAGGCCCCTGCTGGGAGATCGTTGGTCGCTGTAGAAAGTCCAGCACTTTATTTCGTCGCTGGATCTCCCGTGGACATCGCTGGATCGGCGTGTGTGACACCGATCCAGCGATGTCTTCACTGGTAACCAGGGTAAACATCGGGTAACTAAGCGCAGGGCCGCGCTTAGTTACCCGATGTTTACCCTGGTTACCTTCCTAAAAGTAAAAAAAACAAACACTACATACTTACCTACTGCTGTCTGTCCTCCAGCGCTGTGCTCTGCTCTCCTCCTGTACTGGCTGTGAGCGTCGGTCAGCCGGAAAGCAGAGCGGTGACGTCACCGCTCTGCTTTCCGGCCGCTGTGCTCACACAGACCGTACAGGAGGAGTGCAGAGCACAGTGCTGGAGGACAGACAGCGTTAGGTAAGTATGTAGTGTTTGTTTTTTTTACTTTTAGGAAGGTAACCAGGGTAAACATCGGGTAACTAAGCGCGGCCCTGCGCTTAGTTACCCGATGTTTACCCTGGTTACCGGCATCGTTGGTCGCTGGAGAGCGGTCTGTGTGACAGCTCTCCAGCGACCAAACAGCGACGCTGCAGCGATCCGGATCGTTGTCGGTATCGCTGCAGCGTCGCTTAATGTGAAGGGGCCTTTATTGGAATAGTCAGACCGTTTTTCTCCGATGGGGAGAGATTGGTTGTGTGAACCTACCCTTGTAAGCCGTTTGCTACTGAAAGGTTAAATGACAAAAAACAGACTCCTGCAATGGGGCTGCCACAAAAACCGCAAATAATTTGCTTCAAGAAACCCACCAGCGTGTTCATGAAGTGTCTGTATTGGGAAACCCCATCCCACACCCTGCCTGCCCTGAAACGTGCTGAAGATCTGGGGGCGTTTCAGGACCCTGACAGTCGCCAATCTACAACTCCTGTAACGTGCGATAACCTATAGCAAAAAAGCTTCAGACTTGAAGACTACAACGTTTAAGTGTATCCAACAAGGCACTTTGTGTGGAGAGTAGCATGGCTGGCATGGTGTTATATTCTTATAGAATTATGGGAGCAGGATTGTTTTTTATTGTTCTGCTTTTTAAGGCTGGTTTCACATTTGCGGTTGTGTCTGCAGCGTTTCTGACCCATACATCCGCATGCGTCTCGATTTCCTATCTTTAACATTGTAGACGCAGGTGCATACATTCGCCTACGCATTTGTTTGTTTGCGGTGTGCGGTGGGGCGCGGCTAACGCACCATGTTAGAATTTTTGAGGCGGCAAATTTCCGTCAAGCACGGGGATGAGGGCGTTAAACGCATTAATGTCTATGGGAACGCATGTCTTGCATACGCATGCGTTCGATGCGCTTGCGTACTTCGGACTGTGCATGTCCAGGAACTCATTGAGACACACCCTCCTGGAAATATTGCGCATAAAAAGCACAAACGCATGCAAGAATGCATACAAACGCTGGGTGTTTTTTTGCCGTCATGCGTAAGCTGATGCGGATAAAAAACGCTGCGTGATCATGCGTTTGTAGACAATACATTGCGGACTCAACTGCAAATGTGAACCTAGCCTAACAAAACGTTTGGGTCTTAAAAGTGATAATAACCCAGTGGGAGAAATCTTGACCTTTGTTCATTTTAAGTTATTTGTTTCCTGAGAAATGTAATCTGTGACTGAAGAGCGCAACTTTTCTTCCTGTAACATGCAGATGTCTGTTTTTTCTTTAGAAGGGGCGTGCCGCGTGTGTGATACAAGCCGCCTTCAGAGGCTTCAGGCATCGGCAGCGGTTCCTCCACCTGAGAGGCGCTGCGGTGACCCTTCAGCGGCACTTTAGGGCTTTGCAGCAAGGAAGGTGTGAGCTGCTTCATTACGTGCGGCTGAAGAATTGCGTGATCAGACTGCAGGCGTGCACCCGAGGCTGGCTGCTCCGAAAGCAGGTGACCCCCGCAGACCCCATGTACTCATCGTTGTGTTTGGTGAAATAATATTTATTCCCAACTTGGAGATCAGCTGGTGTTTCTTCTCACCAATTCATACACAAATTACCAAAGGCAAATTACGGTAATTTGGCAACGGAAGGGACACTGTTTACAAACACATGACAATTACTAGAAGGTGCTGGTGCTTAGAAGGACCAATTGTTAGTTATTTCTAATGGAAGTACTACTATTACTAGTAGATCATTCGTATCAGTGGAACGATCAATCCTGATCGTCTTCCACAGTGACTTAATCTCTTATATAGGATTATTGCCCACCAGACGCTATCACAATCTCCTGGTTAGATCTTCTGTTATTACCCCCATTGTATTCATACGGTCCTATATCAAATATGGCACTCTGACCCTTACATTCGCCTTATCAGGATTGATAGTTTTCAGCCTTTTGTTTTGTAATTTTACCTGAATTCCTTTTCTTCCAGGTTGCTGGTGTAAAGCGAGAGCGTCAGCTTCTTAGGTTCAGCTCGGCTGTTCATCACTACCTGTGTGCCATCAGGATTCAGAGGTTTTTCCGGAATCACCTGGTGCTCAAAAGGGCACAAAATCATATTGGCCATGTGACTTACATACAGGTATGTACCTTGTACATATACATGGGGCCATAACGTACATGTAAAGCATCATGGTGGTGAGGACCAGCTCTGAGACATGGGCTGGGAACTGTGATGGCACAAGTACTAATAAGTGGCTGTTTTTGTAGAGATGGTATCGTTCCATGGTGCAGAGAAGAAACTATCACACGACGCAGCAAAAGATAATCACTCTGCAGCGCACAGTGCGGGGATGGTTACAGCGCCGGCATGAAGCCGCCACTAAAATCCAGAGAAATGTCAGACTTTTCCTTCAGCGCAGAAAACGTGCTAAAGTGGCCAGAGGAATCCAAAAATTTCAGGTACCTACAACATGAGGAATTATAAGTGTATTCCATATCAGTGTGTGGGTGTATATAACACTACAGTGAAAGTGTTTTTATTATCTTACTGTCAGGCCCTGTGGAGAGGACATCAGTGGAGGAAAGTGCATGATACCAAAGCACTGAAAAACTTGCGACTGCGTCTACACTCAGTAAATGAAGAAATAAAAGAGGAAGACAAACTTTGTAACAGAACAATGGTCGCCCTGAATTACCTGCTGACCTACAAGCATCTCTCCTATATCCTGGAAGCTCTGCAGCATCTTGGTGAGCTTAGAAGTTCATCAGAAGGTTGATACTGGGGTCTTACTTAGGTCACTGTCAATCCTAAATGCTGACAGTTTCCCTTTATTCTCCTGCAGAAGTTGCCACCAGACTGTCCTCTGTTTGCTGTGAGCGTATGGCACAGAGTGGGGCAGTGAAGACCATATTTACCCTGATCCGTAGCTGTAACCGGAGCATACCTTGCATGGAAGTAATCAAGCTGTCAGTTCAGGTGCTGCTAAACCTGTCAAAGGTGAGCATACAGATCGGGATTTTTATTGTATGAGCTGCTCATTTTGGAATAAAGGGGTTGTATGGCCTGTAAGTCTGCAGTCTTGATGTGACTGGAGACATGTGAATCCTCACACCTATGCCAGCGTGTGACCACAAGTGCACAATTTGTATACATGTGATCACCTGCCGACTAGACTTGCACATCCTTGCTCAGTTATTATTATTAGAATTATAGCGCCATTTACCATGCCGCTTTACATGTGAGGAGGGGTATACATAAAAACAAGTACAATAATCTTAAACAATACAAGTCATAACTGGTACAGGAGGAGTGAGGACCCTGCCCGTGAAGGCTCACAATCTACAAGGGATGGGTGAGGATACAGTAGGTGAGGATAGAGCTGGTCGTGCAGTGGTTTGGTGGATCGGTGGTTACTGCAGGTTGTAGGCTTGTCGGAAGAGGTGGGTCTTCAGGTTCTTTTTGAAGGTTTCCACGGTAGGTGAGAGTCTATGTTGTGGTAGAGGGTTCCAGAGTAGGGGTGATACGCGAGAGAAATCTTGTATACGACTGTGGGAAGAGGAGATAAGAGGGGAGTAGAGAAGGAGATCTTGTGAGGATCGGAGGTTGCGTGCAGGAAAGTACCGGGAGATGAGGAGACAGGTTGTGGATGGCTTTGTATGTCATGGTTAGGGTTTTGTACTGGAGTCTCTGGGTAATGAGGAGCCAGTGAAGGGATTGACAGAGGGGAGAGGCCAGGGAATAGCGGAGGGACAAGTGGATTAGTCAGGCAGCAGAGTTTAGAATAGATTGGAGGGGTGCGAGAGTGTTCGAGGGGAGGCCACAGAGCAGGAGGTTGCAGTAGTCCAGGCGAGTTCAAGTGGTATTAAGATAGGTTGGACACGTCTAGTCATTATGTGGCTGGAAGTTTGCAAATTGCAAGACTTGTGATCATATGGTCTCCCACTGCTCCCAGCACTGGAGAATCTTCACAATGCACTGTGAGGATTCACAAGTCTCCAGTCACTCCATGGCTGGACAACCCCTCTAAGTCTGGTGCACTATATAAATTCTGCTATGCCTTTCTTCTAGTGTTCTTCTTGTATTTGTTAGTAAAGGCCTCACAGCAGTTTCATAGATATGACTTCTATCTCAACTGCTATACTTGCACCAGATAATTACCACAAATACTTTGATCTATCTGCGTTCTAGTTAGTCCATTAAAGGGTTATACCAGCTCGCTTCCCTGCAAGTATCGGTAGACGAGACGTCACCAGCTGCACACTCCCCTCCCCCATCACGATATGCAAGAGGAGTGATCTGAAATACCCTTTAATGTGATTTAGTATTTGTAGCAGTGACCCTTTACTGTCATTTTAGAGAACACCCCGACCTGTCCCAGCACTATATACCAGAAGTGGTGTTGGCTGAGAACAGAAAGCAATGATGCTCAGATGTAAATCCTGGCCTCACAATGATCACAACTCCTGACATGCTGACTGTTTTTAGATGTCTGCCGCCCTTTACACACATGTACATTGTTTTGTTCCCTGTACAGCCAATGCATCCTTACATTTCCTATGTTGCCATGTTCACAAAGCCCAAAACTGGAATTCATGTACATTTTATCTACAGTATGAAAGAACGGTGCTTGCAGTCTACAAGGTGGAAAACTCTATCGACATTCTCCTCAATTTACTGCAAATCTACAGGGAGAAAGCTGGAGATAAAGTATCCGACAAGGGGGGCAGCATTTTTACAAAGACTTGCTGTCTCCTATCAATCTTTGCATTGAACACCCAAAGAGCTCGGGTAAGTGCTTGATGTCATGCGATTACATTGTGTTCACTGTCATCCTTCATATGATGCAGCTGTGCTGTCAGCCCAGGGATGGCCCGCTAGCTTGGTATGATGCAGCTGTGCTGTGAGCCCAGGGATCTCCACTAGCTTTATGATGCAGCTGTGCTGTGAGCCCGTGGATCCCGCTAGCTTCGTATGATGCAGCTGTGCTGGGAGCCCCATGGATCCCCCGCTAGCTTTGTATGATGCAGCTGTGCTGTGAGCCCATGGATCCCCCGCTAGCTTCGTATGATGCAGCTGTGTTGTGAGCCCATGGATCTCGCTAGCTTCGTATGATGCAGCTGTACTGTGAGCCCATGAATCCCCCGCTAGCTTCGTATGATGCAGCTGTACTGTGAGCCCATGAATCCCCCGCTAGCTTCGTATGATGCAGCTGTACTGTGAGCCCATGGATCTCTGTAGCTTTATATGATGCAGCTGTGCTGTGAGCCCATGGATCCTGCTAGCTTCATATGATGTAGCTGAGCTGTGAGCCCAGGGATCCCCCGCTAGCTTTATGATGCAGCTGTGCTGTGAGCCCATGGATACCCGCTATCTTCATATGGTGCCGCTGTTCTGTGAGCCTATGAATCCCGCTATCTTCTAATGATGCAGCTGTGCTGTGAGCCCGTGGATCCCGCTAGCTCCATAAGATGCAGCTGAGCTGTGAGCCTATGGGTCCCCCACTAGCTTAATGATGCAGCTGTGCTGTGAGCCCATGGATACCCGCTATCTTCATATGGTGCCGCTGTTCTGTGAGCCTATGAATCCCGCTATCTTCTAATGATGCAGCTGTGCTGTGAGCCCGTGGATCCCGCTAGCTCCATAAGATGCAGCTGAGCTGTGAGCCTATGGGTCCCCCACTAGCTTAATGATGCAGCTGTGCTGTGAGCCCATGGATCCCCGTATGCTGCAGCTGTGCTGTGAGCCTGTGGATCATCCGCTAGCTTCATATGATGCAGCTGTGCTGTGAGCCCGTGGAGCCCCGCTAGCTTCATATGATGCAGCTGTGCTGTGAGCCCGTGGAGCCCCGCTAGCTTCATATGATGCAGCTGAGCTGTGAGCCCATGGATCCCCCGCTGGCTTTATGATGCAGCTGTGCTGTGAGCCCGTGGATCCCCCACTAGCTTCATATGATGCAGCTGCCCTGTGAGCCCATGGATTCCCCGCTAGCTTTATGATGCAGCTGTGCTGTGAGCCCGTGGATCATCCTCTAGCTTCATATGATGCAGCTGTGCTGTGAGCCCATGGATATCCGCTATCTTCATATGGTGCCGCTGTTCTGTGAGCCTATGAATCCCGCTATCTTCTAATGATGCAGCTGTGCTGTGAGCCCATGGATCCCGCTAGCTTCATAAGATGCAGCTGAGCTGTGAGCCTATGGGTCCCCCCCTAGCTTTATGATGCAGCTGTGCTGTGAGCCCATGGATCCCCGTATGCTGCAGCTGTGCTGTGAGCCTGTGGATCATCCGCTAGCTTCATATGATGCAGCTGTGCTATGAGCCCATGGAGCCCTGCTAGCTTCATATGATGCAGCTGTGCTTGGAGCCCCGCTAGCTTCATATGATGTAGCTGTGCTGTGAACCCGTGGATCATCCGCTAGCTTCATATGATGCAGCTGTGCTGTGAGCCCATGGATGCCGTGCTAGCTTTATGATGCAGCTGTGCTGTGAGCCCATGGATCCCCGCTAGCTTAATATGCTGCAGCTGTGCTGTGAGCGCCTTGGATCATCCGCTAGCTTCATATTATGCAGCTGTGCTGTGAGCCCAGGGATCCCGCTAGCTTCATATGATGCAGCTGTGCTGTGAGCCCATGGAGCCCCGCTAGCTTCATATGATGCCGCTGTGCTATGAGCCCATGGAGCCCCGCTAGCTTCATATGATGCAGCTGTGCTGTGAGCCTGTGGATCCCGCTAGCTTCATATGATGCAAAAAGGAAAAAAAAAAAGAGCATGAACCGCACATCCCAAAATCATACGTTGATCTAAAGCCGCTAGGCAAAAATTTATATACTGAACATGAGGTTTTCAGTTTAACATTCTGATCAGACTGTATGAAGCCCACTGCCACTTCACGGCAAACCTCGTAGTGGGTCCTATCGCCCTAACGGAGCGGAGCCGCGCGGCGACCACCGCCACAGCGGCCACGCACCAGCAGGGCGGACGGCCTGTTGCCCCACAGCACCTATGCTGCAAGACTGAGCCCCCATGACTCCAGACCGCGCCGCCCCACCAGCACAAAGCCACAGCAACAATGGCCGCCACACAGCACCAGCACCAAAATGAAAGGAGCATCATCATATGATGCAGCTGTGCTGTGAGCCCGTGGATCATCTGCTAGCTTCATATGATGCAGCTGTGCTATGAACCCATGGATCCCCCGCTAGCTTTATGATGCAGCTGTGCTGTGAGCCCATGGATCCCCCGCTAGCTTTATGATGCAGCTGTGCTGTGAGCCCATGGATCCCCGCTAGCTTCATATGATGCAGCTGTGCTGTGAGCCCATGGATCCCGGTTGTTTCATATGATACAGCTGTGCTGTGAGCCCATGGATCCCGGTAGCTTCATATGCTGCAGCTGTGCTGTGAGCCCGTGGATCCCTCTAGCTTCATATGCTGCAGCTGTGCTGTGAGCCCGTGGATCATCCGCTAGCTTCATATGATGCAGCTGTGCTCTGAGCCCTTGGATCCCCCGCTAGCTTTACGATGCAGCTGTGCTGTGAACCCGTGGATCATCCACTAGCTTAATGCATTCTGCAATACATCATAATGTGTACATTTTACACATGTTTTGGATAACAAATACAGTGAACTTTAAAATTCTGTGAATCCATGGATCTATATTTTTTTTCCACAGGAAATCTGTGCCATACCTAAAGCTCTGGATCGTGTCTGCAGCATTTACAAATTAACAGCACGAAAACACAGGATGGACACTGCCAGAAATATCAGACAGCAGCGCATGAGCAGTGCTCATAGTCCTGGGAATGTCTTGTTTCAAGCCACACCGGTGCGGACAAGAATGGTTTCAAGGTATGTCCCATCTGCTCATACTGATGTGATATACCGTATATACTAGAGTATAAGCCGACCCCCCTAATTTTGCCACAAAAAACTGGGAAAACTTATTGACTCGAGTATAAGCCTAGGGTAGGAAACGCAGCAGCTACCGGTGAATTTCAAAAATAAAAATAGATGCTCCATACCGTTCATTATTGCCCCATAAGATGCTCCATATAAAGCTGTGCCACATATAATGCTCCATACTGTTCATTATTGCCCCATAGATGTGCCATATAAAGCTGTGCCATATAGTGCTCTGCACCGTTCATTTTTGCCCCATATCTGTGCCCCATACAGTGCTCTGCACCGTTCATTATTGCCCCATAGCTGTGCCATATAGTGCTCTGCACCGTTCATTACTGCCCCATAGCTGCCATATAGTGCTCTGCGCCATTCAGTATTGCCCCAAAGCTGTGTCATATAGTGCTCTGCGCCGTTCATTATTGCCCCATAGCTGCCATATAGTGCTCTGCGCCGTTCAGTATTGCCCCATAGCTGCCATATAGTGCTCTGCGCCATTCAGTATTGCCCCAAAGCTGTGTCATATAGTGCTCTGCGCCGTTCATTATTGCCCCATAGCTGCCATATAGTGCTCTGCGCCGTTCAGTATTGCCCCATAGCTGCCATATAGTGCTCTGCGCCGTTCAGTATTGCCCCATAGCTGTGCCATAGAAAGCTGTAATAAAAAAAAAACGCCATACTCGCCTCTCTTGCTTGCAGCTCCCAGCGTCCGGTCCCGGCGTCTCTCCGCACTGACTGATCAGGCAGAGGGCGCCACGCACACTATATGCGTCATCGCGCCCTCTGACCTGCACAGTCAGAGCGGAGAGACGCCGGGAAGATGGAGCGGCGCCCGGCGTGTGGAATGGGGACAGGTGAATGACATACTTGCCTGCTCCCGGCGTCCCGCTCCCTCTGCCTGTCACATGGTCTTCGGTGCCGCAGCCTCTTCCTCTGTCAGCGGTCACCGTTACCGCTGATTAGAGAAATGAATATGCGGCTCCACCCCTCTGGGAGGTGGAGCCGCGTATTCATTTCTCTAATGAGCGGTCCCACGTGACCGCTGAAGAGGGGAAGAGCTGCAGCACCGAAGACCGTGGGACGGCAGGGGGAGCGCCAGGATTGCCGGGACTAGGTGAGTATGCCTCAGCGCCCTCTCCCCTGCCGCCCACCGTGACTCGAGTATAAGCCGAGAGGGGCACTTTCAGCCCAAAATTTTGGGCTGAAAATCTCGGCTTGTACTTGAGTATATACGGTACTTCTATTATTCCCCCATTGATTACGGTTGACTGTCAGAAGAAGTCTTGTACTGCTGCGGTGAGGCTTTATAGTCCAACAACAAAACTATAAAGATGGAGATGTTAAAAGAACACTCCAGGCAGAAATGATATCATGTTCTCCTTGCAGTAGGAAGAACCATGACTCTTTGTGCTCTTTAAAGGGCATTACGGCGTTCAGCGAATATAAACACAAGATTAAATTATTCTAGAAACTTAAAATTAAGTCAGCGGTTACTCTGTGTGTCACAGTCTACATCTTGGCCTTTTCTAACTGACATGAAATATATTCTGCCATTTTTTTATCTACAGCTTTTATTCAGGGCCATGTCTCTAGTTATTCCTATATGGTCCTGTATCTACACCGGCATCTTGGCAGCTTGTCCTACCGTCCCTTCACCTTATCTTTGGCATCTTATAAATATTATTGTCTCCCTTGTATATTTTTGTAAAGTTATCGCTGAATCTCTTTACAGAATAAAGCCAGACTGGGTGCTGAGAAAAGACAACATGCGTGAGGTGGTCGACCCCTTGAAAGCCATTCAGATGGTGATGTTGACCTTCGGGATGTCCATCTGAGTCCGTCCCACAGTGAAAGGAATCCTGGAAGTTAATTTTTAAAGATTGTAAAGGAGAATATTTTTATTGTTAAAAAAAGTTATTTGCTAATTGTATATTAGACGCAAATAATTTTATCATCTACAGTACTATGCTGCTATTTTCAGCTATTTCCACCGCCGCCTCCGTCCAGGCACCGACCATGGGAGGTTGGGTCTATGGAATCAAAGCTATGCTGTTTCTGTAGCTCTCTCTCCACTAGAATCTTTCCTTCTCCAAACCTCCTGTATCTGGCCTCTGGACACAATTATTCCTGCCTCAGACATGAGACTGAGCTGGAAAAACCCTTTAAAAAAACAAAACTAAAACCCAGCTGTTTGGAATGCTACTGTAATATACATTTCCTGCTGTAAATAGCCTTTTGTACAATTAAGATATAATGTACAATAAAGACCAGTGCTTAACATCTCCGACTCCTGAGTCTTCTGCTTATTTGGTGCCTTTTGGTCTCACTTGGTGTAATTGGAGATTGGGAAGTCCTTGGTGAACAGGGATCTGAAAAGTTTCCATTAGAATAGCTGTGGGACCCAGCCGCCTCCAGCAGTGTAACTCAGCCACACTGACCTGTGTCCTTAGCCCTGCTGCCTGTGACTACCACCGAAATGCTCTGACTAAAAAGCCAGGGCCACACATTCGGCATTCTCCTTAGCCCAGCCTCCTGTGGCTGCCACCGAAATGCCCTGACAAATAGAAACCATGGCCACACATCCGGCTTTCTCCTTAGCCCGGCCTCCTGTGGCTGCCAGTTGAAATGCCCTGACGAAAAAACCATGGCCACACATCCGGCATTCTCCTTAGCCCGGCCTCCTGTGGCTGCCACCGAAATGCCTTGACAAAAACCATGGCCACACATCCGGAGTTCTCCTTAGCCTGGCCTCCTGTGGCTGCCAGCTGAAATGCCCTGACAAAAAAAACCATGGCCACACATCCGGCATTCTCCTTAGCCCGGCCTCCTGTGGCTGCCACCGAAATGCCTTGACAAAAACCATGGCCACACATCCGGAGTTCTCCTTAGCCTGGCCTCCTGTGGCTGCCAGCTGAAATGCCCTGACAAAAAAAACCATGGCCACACATCCGGCATTCTCCTTAGCCCGGCCTCCTGTGGCTGCCACCGAAATGCCTTGACAAAAACCATGGCCACACATCCGGAGTTCTCCTTAGCCTGGCCTCCTGTGGCTGCCAGCTGAAATGCCCTGACAAAAAAAACCATGGCCACACATCCGGCATTCTCCTTGGCCCAGCCTCCTGTGGCCGGCGCGTGAAATGCCCTGTCAAATAGAAACCGTGGCCACACATCCGGCTTTCTCCTTAGCCTGACCTCCTGTGGCTGCCAGCTGAAATGCCCTGTCACAATAAAGTGCAGGCATGCTTGGCCACCTCTTAAGTCTGGCAATGTAATAAAGGTGCCAGCCACAGGCTGCTGGGCCAAAGTGTCAACCCGGTCTCACAGCACATTGGGAAGAGTAAAGCTAGTATAGTCATACTCTAAGTTTGATTTGTAAGCCAAAAATGCAACTATTTGTGTAAAGGGGAATAAGGGAAGACAACAGCGAAGATGCTGACTATGCAATCCATTTAGAAACCAAAAATATTTAGCTGGGCGTTTATAGAGATGTAGCAAGCGTGACCATTATTCTTGGGGCACTACGATGGTAACTAAAGGGGTATTCCCATCTCAAAGATTCCATCCCAGTATGTAGTAGGTGTGAAAATATTAGCAAATACCTCCAATTAGACATGTAGTATAGTTCTGATTTGTCATGTCACTTACTCCATGTTCAGGGCATTGTAGCAGCTTAGGAATCCATGGTTAAGACCACTCACATAATGCCAGTTATTGGTCATAACAATGAATCCCTAAGCTACTGCAATGCCCTACACATTTGGTAAGTGACAGGGCAAATCAGAACAACTATACTGCCTAATTGGAGATTGAGAAACAAGAAATTGGAGTGCCATACACATGAATTAGATTAAAAAAGTGTACATTTTATTACAAATACTCACTTTATCACAATATAACACCAATAGAACATACAAGAGACCCTAGTAAGAGACAAATAAGTTCCAGACATGAAAGTAAATATAAACTATCACAATGGTACTAGTATAAACCACTGCAGCTCATACTGGCTATGAATCTTTCGGACACCCAATACAAATACTTTTCATATGAAATCAGTGTTAACCTAAGCATTGGATGTCCTTAACATAGTGAGTTCCCCTTAGGCTGTCACAGTGACCAGTACCCCCACAAAGGAGAAAGACCGTTGCAGTGCATCTAGTAGCCAAATAGCTTACCCATGGTGAATATAGTATAATGCCAAGGGACCGGATCCACCCCCAGACGCACGTTTCGCGTAGGCTTTATCAAAAGGGATATAATTAAATCTTGTCTCAAAAGCTTGCTCAAACCCTCATATGACCCTAAGAAGGGCAATGTCATTGCTGGGGTCCCTTTCTGCCTGCCTCCCAGCAGTCCAGTGGGCACAATTCCACATGAGAGACCTCCAGTGGAACATTCTGAGGAGTCAGATTACACTAAGGGGACGTCTAGAAGACCACATGACTCTAAATTCAGCCACTATTCATTCCCTAACTTGGTGGTTAGATCCCAACAACCTATCAAAAGGGGTCCCTTGGGTAATAGAGGTATCTCGGATAGTTACCACAGATGCGAGTCCCACGGGGTGGGGAGCTCATCTGGGCAACAGTGTCACTCAGGGAATCTGGACAGGTCAGGAATACAGGGCTTCCTCAAACCAAAAAGAACTTTGAGCAGTGGGCCACGCTCTATTATCCTTCCTTCACAGGCTACAGGGGCAAAATGTCCAGGTATTTTCAGACAATCAGGTAGTGGTAGCCTACCTGAATCACCAAGGGGGGACCAGATCTCAAGCCCTCATGAAGGCCGCTTCCGAAATCTTCAGTTTAGCAGAGAACAACTTCCTATCCATCTCTGCGCTACATATAAAAGGAGTAGAGAATCAGAAAGCAGACTTCCTAAGCCGTACCCATTTAAAACGGGGAATGGACACTAAATCAAAGCATCTTCGATCAAATCACAAAACTTTGGGGGGTCCCTAGATCTTTTTGCCAATATAGAAAACAGAAAAGTAAAAGTTTTGTTCTCTAGACCCCAGGGGGGGCCCTCGAGCGCTGGATGCATTCACTATTCCCTGGACTCGGGGGTCTCGCATATGCCTTTCCCCCTCCTATACTCATCCCAGCAGTTCTGCGCAAAATCAGACAGGACATTGCGAGGCGCATTCTAATAGCCCCCTTCTGGCCCAAAAGGACCTGGTTCTCCTGGCTGAGGATGCGATCGGTCACCGATCCCTGGGTTTTTCCAGATCTTACGGACCTTATATCACAGGGACCGGTGCTCCACCCCCAGTCAGAGAGTCTCCACTTGACAGCGTGGAATTTGAGAGGTCACTACTAAAGGGAAGGGGCTTTTCGGATAAATTAATTTCCACACTATTGAAAAGGAAGAAAATGGTAACCACTAAAATCTACGGCAAAACTTTGAATACAATTTTGTCCACGTCTGAGGTAGAATTACAAGATGGGGTCCCAGTTGCTAAGGTGTTAGAATTTCTACAAAAAGCTTTAGATCTAGGCCTCTCAGTAAGCACGTTAAAAGTGCAAATAGCGGCTTTAGGGGCATTGTACTGTGAGAATATAGCTGCTAATCCATGGGTAACATGCTTTATTAAAGCTGCTATTAGATCTAAACCCATAAACATAAAAAGACTACCAACTTGGGACCTAAATCTAGTCTTGTCAGCTCTAACAGAACCCCCGTTTGAACCTATAGATTCAATACCTCTTAAAATTTTATCACTTAAAACAGGCCCCTCTCACAGCCTTAACATCTGCCCGTAGAATAAGTGATCTCCAGACCCTATCTGCAAGACCTCCCTTTATACAAATCCTGGATGATAGGGTAATCCTAAGAACAGACCCTGCCTATCTACCCAAGGTCGTGTCCAAATTTCACAGGTCCCAGGAGATAATCCTTCCTTCCTTCTGCCCAGACCCTAAAAATAGGAAAGAGGAAAAATTCCACACATTAGATGTGAAAAAGTGTCTATCCCAATACTTGGAATCCACCCAGCGGCATAGGAAGGTAGGGTCTCCCTTTATCTGTTTCCAGGGGCCCAGAAAAGGACTCAAAGCTTCCAAGGGCACTATAGCACGCTGGATAACAGATGCGATAGCCTTGGCGTACTCGTCTACAGGAAACAGAGTTCCCGAGGGGCTGAAAGCGCACTCTACAAGGGCTATGGCGACCTCCTGGGCCGAAAGGTCGGAGGTACCAATAGACCAAATCTGTAAGCCGGCCACCTGGTCATCACCTTCAACCTTTTTTTAGACACTACCGCTCAGACCTAGCCTCATCATCTGACTTAACCTTCGGAAGAAGGGTTCTGCAGGCATAGTTACTTACCGATAATGGTATTTCTCAGAGCCCATGACAGCATCGGCTTATCTCCCCCCCCCCCCAAATCACGTGTGCGGTGAGCACTTTATATTATACGAAGTGTGTGTTGTTTTTTTTTTTGTTTTTTTTTGGTTTGTTTTTTAATATAGACACGGTTTACACCTGTTAAGCAATATGTTAAGTGTATATTTTTTATTGCCACTAATCTGGAGGACCTCCGATGCTCTGTAAACCAAACTGACGCAGGGGAGAGGTACCGCCCTTTTATCCTGTAGGTTTCCTGTCCCTGAAGGGCGGATCCCCTCTCTGGTGGTGCTGTCATGGGCTCTGAGAAATACCGTTATTGGTAAATAACTATGCTTTTCTTGTTTCTCAGTGTGTATTGGGAGTATACACTTATTATCCGGTTACTTTATGGGTAAATATACAGAACCACTCGGATATTATTTGTTACTATATGGGACCCATACTCTTTCTGTGAGTTTGAATATATGTCTAATTGGAGGTATTTGCTATTACTACTATTACATTGATTACATATTGGGATACAAACTTGGGGATGGGAATACCCATATATGTTATTCTATATGATCACATTAAACAAATGTAGTAATTTATCTGCAATTTGTTTTAACCCCCAGGTGTCAGTGTAAGTGATGTTACCATATTGTCTCTTCTGCTGTGACCTGGGAATATGATGGAAGTGCTGTACAGTGAGGGGCCTGCAGCCTGATGCTTAGCGGTCCTGGTTATGCGTCCAGGCACTGCACAATCACTGTGTGCTCCACCGCTGCACTCTAAAGCAGAGTGGTCCCTTCTCTTTCTGAGGCTCTAAACATTGCCATAGCAGAATACCACAAATTACAGAGGTACTCAGCCATTGTTACTACTTGTGGTGATTGTGGCCAAGCACAGAGTCCTCCATCCGTCCTACACTGTGTGCACCAAGCGGGGACCAGCAACATTACAGAGCCTGATAAGGGAGAAGAGATGAAACAGAGTATTGTGGGAATGTAAAACCATTCTGTGAATATTTAGCCGCTAACCGTCCTGATTTTTCTGATGCCATGCCTGTAAATTCGTGCTGTCCAAAGTCTGAGAAAGGAAGGGGTTAAAATGAAACAATCGCCCAATACCAGGCAAAACTCTGAGACTGCGGACACTAATGCCAGTAAGAGGGTGAGACGTAGAATTAATTAGCTGGTTACACCCACAGGCTGAGGAGGGACAGACTGAAAAAGTGGAAAATATAAGCTCCAAAAGTCGAGTGGAGGCTCTATACTTTCAAACCTGCAGAATGTCTTCTGGGGCACAAGCTGGACAATGGATTTTGGGAACATCAGTGGAAAAAGATATTTTTGTGTACTCACAGTAAAATCCTTTTCTCCAAGCCAATCATTGGGGGACACAGGACCATGTGTGTTATGCTGCTGCCACTAGAAGGACACTAAGTGAACACAGAAAGATTAACTCCTCCTCTGCAGTATACACCCTCCCGCTGCCTGAGATTCAAACAGTTTGGTAACAAAGCAGTAGGAGTATTAAACCAAGGACAATAAACTGTCAAAACCTAAGAACTAAATAACTAGCCAATAGGCTAACAGGGTGGGTGCTGTGTCCCCCAATGACTGGCTTGGCGAAAAGGATTTTACGGTGAGTACAGAAAAATCCCTATTTCTCCTATGCCTCATTGGGGGACACAGGACCATGGGACATACAAAAGCAGTCCCTGGGTGGGGAGCAACACAACTGCGAATACCCCATGTACCACTGGCTTACAGCTGTGGTACTGCTGAGAGCAGCATCTGCAGAAGACTGAGAATGAATTTGGTAGTGTTTTGTAAACGTATGCAAGCTGGACCAAGTCGCAGCTTTGCAGACCTGTTGTGCTGATGCCTGGTGCCGAATGGCCCAAGAGGCGCCCACTGACCGAGTAGAATGTGCCTTAATCCCTGCTGGGACAGGAGTGCCCCATGACACGGTAGGACTCCTGAACAGCCGAGCGAATCAACTTGGCTAGTGTGGTCTTTGAAGTGGCTAGACCCTTCCTATGCCCCTCTAGAAGCACGAACAGGACATCTGACTTGCAGAAGGGAGCCGTCCGCGAGATGTACCGTCTAAGAGCCCTAACCACATCAAGAGTGTGAAGAGCTTTCTCGATACGATGGACTGGTGCCTGACAGAATGAAGGCAAAACAATCTCCTCATTGAGGTGTAAGGAAGAAAAAACTTTGGGCAGGAAAGAGGGGGACGTCCTCAAGACTGCCTTGTCTTGATGAAAAATCAGGAACTTAGGTTGGCAGGATAGGGCCGCCAACTCCGAGACTCGTCTGACGTAATCGCCACTAGGAAAAACACCTTCCAGGAAAGAAAGGTTAGTGATACGTCCTGCAGTGGTTTGAAAGGGTACTACAACAAAACCAGAACACATGTTTTGAAGAGAGAAGGGGCTGTTAGCACTAAATAGTGGTAAGAGACCCAAAGCCTAGAAACAAGGCAACCCACTCCATACTACAAGAGAAAGGAGGAGGAAAAGGAGTATCACGGGTATAACAATATATACATTTTTTTAAATATCCAAGACAATCAAACAGTATCGAGAAAATACACTACACATATTTTACAAACAAATACAAGTGCATAAGGGTGATTTGAGGAAACAGGTGACCACCGGTATGCTGTGCCCGAGATATTGACCAGTCTGACAAAGTCAGCTTGCTGGTGGTAACATAGCTGCAAGTCGCCGCCATAATTAGTAATTCACTAGTCATATACACTTATTGTGCAACGCTTACTGCTATAGTGCAGGGCCATATGGCACACCGGACTGGAACCAGGATAAAACAGGAGACCCCCGATGCGCGTTTCGCTTTGGTATTACTGCTTTCTCAAGGGGAAGTGGTATGTGGTGCTGAGAAGGACCTTCAAATAGGCCGGTGTTGTTAGAACATGTGACGAGTCACATGATACACATCGGCCAATGGGATGTGGCGATAGCGGCGCATGCGCTGGTCAATCGGCAGGTCCTGCATCAGAGACCGGTGTCAAGCATCCCAGCATGTAGGCGGGGAAAAACCCCGGTCACATGTGGGAGGTGGAGAAGACACCGCTCCAGATCAGGAGACCGCAGATCAAACCAACGGATGCGCACTGCCACAGGTAAAGGGAGACAGATCGCTCCGTATGACAGGTGCAGGCAACAATAAAAACATATATACTAAAAACACCTAACCACAGATGGAGGCAAAACAGATCCAAAGGGACAAAATGCCCCAAGATAACATAAAGTCCACCATGAGCATACATTGAATAATAACATAATCCCACAGTAAGATCAATCATTTCAGCGGGTATAGCGTATTTGTTGGCTTCTAGTGGGATATATGATCTCAATCCTCCGTGGGCATGATGACAAATTCTCCAATGGAAAGGGTTATAATATACGTCCTCCCAGGCATGACAAAAAGTGAAAAGAAACTATGAAAAGGAAATAAGACATACTGGACAACATTAACAATGAATACAAAATTAAAAACCATAATAAAACAGGGACCAGTAAATGGAAACCTGTTCCTATAGGAGGAAGACTGGATTGGGAAACAGGAGAAAAAGGAGGAGCACGCCATTGCAAAGGGTTATTAAATCTCTGAACGATTCAAATTACAGGAATGAGGAGAAGCTAAGCGATTCGTTCAAACCGTTGGGCGCAACAGTATTAAGTCGGACGATCCAGCTGGCCTCACGTTGTGCCAGTACCTTCTTATAGTTACCCCCTCGTGTGCCCAAGTGTACACAGTCGATGCCCCTGACCCGTAGCAACCCCACGTCACAGTCATGATTTAACTTGAAGTGATGGGGTATCGTTTTTAAGTCCGAGGCATCGACTGCGGTCCTCGCTGCCCAAATGTCACGTACATGCTCCCTAGTGTGAACACGAAGCTCCCTAGATGTTAGGCCTACATAGATTAAAGAGCATCCACATGTGGCATAGTAGATGACGTTTGTGGTGCCACATGATATATGATGTCTAATGGAAAATGTCCTAGATCCATCGGATCATGAGAAGGAAGCAGTCCGTAAGATATTGGCACAAGCCAAACAATGACTGCACTGGAAGCATCCGAGCAGGGACCCCTGGTGCTGAAAGGGTTACTGGCAGGGGGAACGTAATGGCTCCGAACAAGCATGTTATTCAGATTTGGGGACCTACGAGCTGTCAGAGGGAATATCACCCAAAACAGGACCCAGGGATGTCTCGGTTGACAAAATTGACCAATATCTGGTAAGGATGTCTCGCATATGAAACCATTCGTGGTTATATGTTGTTATAAACCTTATCTTCTCATCCTTTAACCTGGTTTTGGCTTTGTCTCCTGTTGTGTAGAGAAGATCCCTACGCTGCGTCCTCCTGGCTCTGTCGTAACCATGCCTGATACACCTGCGGCTATAGCCGCATTCCTCAAAACGTGTCTTGAGGGCCACAGATTGAGCCTGGAATCTACCCTCAGGGATTTTTTATCCAGAGGACACCAGCTCTCTGACCCACTCATTGTGGACGACCAAGAGCCAAGCTTGACGGAACGAAAGTAAACGGCTGCCTACTTTGTCGGTGCCCGCCGGATGTCATAACGAGTCATTGTGTAGAAGATCTAAGGGATCTGGCTCCCTTAGATCCAGACGTCCTTGGTCTGGATTTCCAGGTACGGTTAGGTCTGTATGAGACCTGGGAACCTCTGTCTCCACGCGGAGCCCGTCCTGATCCAGAAGAGAAGGTTGTAGAGGACCAACTGGAATTATTGCGAAAAGGCCGGGACCGAGGCTGTTGTTGATTCCGAAAAGGCCGGGTGGGCCTTTGTTGAGGAAGAAATTTACTCTTCCCTCCAGTAGCGTCAGAAATGAGTTGGTCCAGTTTCTCTCCAAATAAGAGACCAGTTTGGTAAGGCAGAGAGGTCATCGATTTTTTGGAAGCAGAATCTGCCCGCCAATCTCAGAGCCATAGGGCCCTTCTGATGGACACTGCATTTGCATCTGCCTGTGCAGCGCAACTGGCCGCATCTATCGAAGCATTAACTACGAAGTCCCAGGCTTGAGCTATCTGACTAGCGAAGTTGTCCACCTCTGGGGAAAGATTGCTGTCGTGAATGATTGCGGTTAACACCTCTGCCCAAGCGATCATTGCCTTAGTCACCCAAGTTATGGCGAAGGATGGAAAGAGCGCTGCTCCTGTAGCCTCGAAGACAGAACGAACGAGGTAGTCAGTGGGGTTTTTGACTGAGGAACCGTCAGACAAGGATAGGATTGTTCTGGATGCAAGACGCGATACAGCAGGATCCACTGAAGGGGACTATAGCCAATCCTTCATTAGATCCGGAGCAAGAGGATATTTGGACTCAATAGGCTTTTGACCCATGAACCGTTTATCTGGCCGGTCCCTGTGTTTCTGGACAATGTCCTTAAACTCAGGATGATTGGCAAATACTTTGTGGATACGTTTCGTCTTCTTAAAGGACACCATGTGTTCTGGAGCAGATATAGATTCCTCATCCACCCTCAGGGTCTTGTTGACCGACTCAATAAGGGAATCAAGCGTCTCTTGAGAAGTCGAGGAATTCTGGACTAAAGACGCACCAGACTTGTATTCGGAGTCATGTGCGCTGCGAACCTCAGGAGAGGGGGAGTGAGAAATTGAGCTCGCAGACGCCGAAGCACGAGCGACATGGGTCCTTTTTCTAGAGACCTGAGCCCCCTTTGACTGAGTACGACCCCTGCTGGTGGACGGTTCCCTACCGTCGCCATAGTCCTTCACGGCCGACAAAGTGACGTTCTGATTTAAAGAAGGCTTTGGGAAGAGAGTATATTGCTTTGGCCAGGGAAGCCATAGACCGTGACAGGGAAGCAGCCCACTCAGGGGGACTAGACTCGGGGTCGGTGGTGGGTGGCGTCTGGGCCCATAATGGAGTATTGTGAGCATGGGACAAGGCAGTATTGCAAGTGGCACATGAGGTAAAAAACACTCTTTTTTGTTAGCCCGTTTGGCCTCCTTAGATTGAGACATAGTGTGTCCCTAAGGTCGGGGTCACACTGGCGTATTGTATCCTATGCGAGAACATCGGATGCAATATGCTAATGACACTCGGCTCCTGCTCGCAGCAGAGCAGGAGCCGAGTGTCATGCGTCTGTGCTCCGATTCTCTCGCACAGGGAGGATCGGAGCACAGCTGCGGAGGAGGCGGAGAAATGAATTTCTCCATCTCCTCCATTGCTGGGGTCCGCTTATAGCGCACATCACTCGGATGTTATCCGAGTGGTGTGCGCTGTCTCACTCGCACCCATAGGCTTATATGGGTGCGAGTGAGCTGAGAGTTTTCCTCGGTCCGTGACAATCGCAGCATGCTGCGAGTGTCTCGGACCGAGGAAAACGGCCGACAAAAAGTCGGCTGCTGGGAGCAGCACCATATGCTAACATTGGTCCGAGTGCAATGCGATTTTTTTATCGCATTGCACTCGGCCGTATTACGGTCTTGTGTGACCCCGGCCTAAGGGTTAAAAGCAGAGTATGACCTACAGGTGCAGAGAAGGCGTATAACATGCACAGAGAAGGGGGTGAAGCTTTCTTCCAGATGGCTAAATATAGCTTACCCAAAGTCCTTTTCCTGTGTCCCTAGGGGAGAAGTCGGTGGCCTGAATCCGCAGAAGGTTTTTCGGCAGTCCCAGTCAGCGTGCCCCCACAAAACAGGCTGCCTAAAAAATCATGGCCCCCGAGATTAGCAGGGTGCTTCTCGTTCAGGATAAGAAGCGCTCCGATGGGGAGAGGTGCAATGCAAATTGCGGCCTAGTCCGGCTAAAAGCCGGGAGCTACATTTCTGGAGCCTGCCGGCGATGCGTGCCGGCTGAGAAGGGAGTCACGACCGGGCACAGACCGACTGCCGCTGGCACTGGGCCAGCGCCTCCTCTCCCCAGGGACCACGACCCGCACCCTCCGTCTCGGATGGAGGGACGCGCTGTCAGAAGGCTTCATACTCACGAAGGTGATGCAGCAGAGTCAGAGTTGTGCAGCTCTTAAAAGGTATATACCTCGATCCATCCTCCATATAGACAGGGGGATGGAGAGAACCCTCTGTTCGTCTTGCGCCAGAAGGCCGTGGGGCTGTAGTGACGCCATTAGGTGGGGGCCTCTGTCCAGTTCCAACTATGGGTTTTTTGGCCCTGGAGAGGAACATGAAGGGAAACTCCATATGCTCGCCCTTTTGTGGGTGTGGGGTGATCGGGACCATGAAGGAACCATCGCCCCAAAGTGAGGTTAGGCGTGCCCCAGTCGTCACAGGAAAAGGTACGGGGAGATATACCCCTCGTTCTCGCCTGTTGATGGTTTGGGGGAGAACAGACCCTTGAAACGGACTGTCGCCCCCTTCACTCCGTCAATTAACCCCTTCATGACCTTGGGATTTTCAGTTCGTCTTTCGCTCCCCTCCTTCCCAGAGCCATAACTTTTTTTTTATTTTTCCATCAATGTGGCCATGTGAGGGCTTATTTTTTGCGGGACGAGTTTTACTTTTGAATGACATCATTGGTTTTACCATGTCATGTACTAGAAAACAGGAAAAAAAATTCCAAGTGCGGTGAAATTGCAAAAAAAGTGCAATCCCACACTTGTTTTTTGTTTGGCTATTTTTCTAGGTTCACTAAATGCTAAAACTGACCTGGCATTTTGATTCTCCGGGTCATTACGAGATCATAGACACCAAACGTCTCTCTAAAATAAAACTGTGACATTTTCTGATACCCGTAGCGTCTCCATTTTTCTTGATCTGGGGTCGGGTGAGGGCTTATTTTTTTGCGTGCCGAGCTGTCGTTTTTAATGATACCATTTTGCTACATATACGTTCTTTTGATCGCCTGTTATTGCATTTTAATGCACTGTAGCGGCGACCAAAAAAACGTAATTCGGGTGTTTCTAATTTCTTTCTCGCTACGCTGTTTAGCGATCAGGTTATTCCTTTTTTTTTTTATTGATTGATCGGTCGATTCTGAATGCAGCGATACCAAATATGTGTATTTTATTTTTTTTATTGAATGGGGCAAAAGGGGGTGATTTAAACTTTTATATATTTTTTTTTATTTATTTCATATTTTTTTTAATAAACTTTTTTTTAACTTTTTCAATGCTTCAATAGCCACCATGGGAGGCTAGAAGCTGGCACAACTGGATCGGCTCAGCTGCATAGGAACGATCATCAGATTGCTCCTATGTAGCTGAATTACAGGCTTGCTATGAGCGCTGACCACAGGGTGGCGCTCATAGCAAGCTGGCATCAACAACCATAGAGGCCTCAGGTTGTCATGCTGATGCATCGCTGACCCCCGATCATGTGATGGGGGTCGGCGATGCGCTCATTTCCGGCCCAATGGCCGGAAGCAGTAGTTAAATGCCGCTGTCAGTGTTTGACAGCAGCATTTAACTAGTTAATAGCAGCGGGTGGATCGCGATTCCACCTGCCACTATTGTGGGCACACGTCAGCTGTTCAAAACAGCTGACATGTCCCGGCTTTGATGCTGCCTCACCGCTGGAGCCCGCATCAAAGCAGGGGATCTGACCAAGGACGTACTATGCTGTCTGAGGTAAGAAAGGGGTTAACAAATAATTTACAGAAAAAAATTGAAAATAAAAACGTTGGGGTCTGAACCCAGACCCATGTGCCTCCTACAGACACTAAGCAAGAACGGGTTGAATCTTAGTGTCCTCCTAGTGGCAGCAGCATAACACCCATGGTCCTGTGTCCCCCAATGAGGTGTAGGAGAATTTTCAACTTCACATTACACAATCCACTGCACATTAATTTCTGAAAGACGCTGGTGTCAAAATGCGCCCAACACACCTTGTAGTTTTCAAAACGCAGTGTGTCCATAAAGTCATGGTGCACTTTTGACCAGTCACTGGAAAGCAATGAAAGACTAGAAATATGAAATCTGCTCCAAATAAAAGAAAAACTCTCCCAGTTTCATACCTATTCAGTGCAGTTCAATGTGGGCTCCATCTGTTGCCCTACACACATCCAAACAATAGTGAAGTTCTTGCCCCACACGGGTAAGGACGTCTGGTGTAACAGAGTGAATAACGTCTGTGATTCTCTGTTTTAAGTGATTACTGTTATGTTCATTGTACACATGTTGCTTCACATGACCCCACAAGTAAAAGTCTAAAGGCATTAGATCTGGGGATTGTGGTGGCCATGGCTTGACAGAACCCCCACCTACCCACTCATGAACAATGGTGGTGTAGTGTGGAGGAGCGCCGTCCTATTGAAAGATGACACCTTCTGTAAAGTGTGGCACTGCATATAATTCCAACATGTCAGGATACGTCTTTGCCGTCACAGACTGCTCTGCGGGAAAAAAAAATGGGCCTATCACCTTCTCATGCATCAGGCCACACCACATGGTCACTTTAGGGATGTTACGTTCGTACTCAACATAGGCATGAGGATGTTCAGCAGTCCATTTTCGGACATTATGGCGATGAACATGTCCACAGAGATGGAAGGTCGCCTCATCGCAAAATGCAAACTTGTGCAAAAATCTTGCTTCATTTTCAATCTCACAGAACACACTGAACTATCCTCTGTACCATCCACATCTCGACTGGCATGGAAAACCACACAACTGGCATAAGCTTGTGGTTGCCTGATGTCACAGACCTGGCGGTGTATTAATCAGAGTTCAGTTTACCAGGGGTTAATCTGACTGGGGGCTCAGCAACAGCTGAAGAGTTTGTGTTGTTTGATTGGTTCTTGTTATCTCTCCTCCTGAACAGGTCTGATATGATTGGGGCAGAGAAAAGGCGCCAAAATGTAAACTATAAATAGATCCTGTGATTGGTCAAAAGTGCACCATGACTTTATAGACACACTGTATATCAGTTTTTGAGAGTTTGTTTTATTCACTTTGGAGCCTCTGCCAATGCTGTACAGTACAAATGGCCAAATTGGGCCTCAAAAGCCCCAGGTACTATCACTCCTGAGCCGTCCAGGTAAGGGCTCATACAGACTTGAGTGCGGACCCCAATGCACAGACTGGCCACGGACTCCTGAGCTGAGCATGAACGCTTCATATAACCCTACGAGGCTGTCCGGCTTGGGTCCGGAGCCAACGGCCAGTCTGTACACAGACATCTGCATGAGCCCTAAAAGATTCAATCCACATGCAAGACACTTCTAAACCATGAAACGCAGCTTAGTAGAGAGCAGTGAAGTTCCGGTGCTGGACATGAGATAACGGCCACCGGAATGGTGTCTTGTCTAGAAAAGCTGCAATGTTCTCTCTGCAGCATCCACTCTGGGGAGAAAAAAGTTACAGCACAATAAGTGATGAGCTGAACGTCGCTCCCCTCCCTCTAAACCCCTATGTGTGCGCAAATAAAAGATTACCACCACATGGAGTATGGCGTAACTGTGTTTATTTGGGGGGAAGAGTTCTTTAGTTCACTTTGAGATTCTCGTACTTGGGATTGGAGAATGTCCCAGTGGTCTGATCCCAGGATCAACCATTTACCTGTCCACAGGTAGCCATCACCAGGTTTTTTCTTACCCCATTTGAGCAGCATGATGTAGGAGCAAAGACCCAGATTCCAGTGATGGGTAACTTACTGGACTGCTTGCTGTTATTTTGATAAAATAAGTGTTTTCACTGCTGCAGATCTAGCAGTTCTCTTCTGAATGAAGGGCTCTGTATAACTCCACCCACACCACTGAGTGGCAGTTTTCTGCCTATACACAGCGTACACCGAAAGCTGCCAATCTGTGGTGGGGACGCGGTTATACAGAGCGCACAACTATAGTGGACTACATAATGGCTGCCAGTAGAGGAGTGTATAACCGGACCTGTGCAGCCACTGCCATTTTGAGAGCAGGAGAGCTGTACAGTGTGATGAAGGTGTACTAGCAAGTGCAGACGAAGAACCTGTGAGGGTATGTGCGCACGTTGCAGATTTCCTGCAGATCTGCAGCTTTTTTTTCCCACGCAGAAACGCTGCAGATCTGCAAGTGATTTACAGTACAATGTAAATCAATGGCAAAAAAAAAAAAAAAATGCTGTGCTGATGGTGCGGAAAAATCTGCACGGAAAACGCAGCAGACTAAAAAAAAAAAAAAGAGCATGTCACTTCTTTTGTGCAGATCTGCGGAGTTTCTGCACCCATTCCATAATAGAAATCTGCAGGGGTTAAAAAAAGGAAGAAATCTGCAACATGTGCACATACCAAAAAAAGGCGCAGATTGTGACCATCGTTTTCTGCCAAGAAATCCAGAATCTGCTCAGAAAATTCCACAGTCAAATCTGCAACGTGTGCACATATCCCAATACCGGCAGATTATGAAGGCCTCATGTAGATGCCTTGTTTTTCATCTACTTGTGTACTCAGTATTTTCCATAGGACATGTGCCTCCAAAATCCCCCATACAAGTCTAGGCGTGTGAAGTTTGCGGTCTATGATGGACATTGCCATGGATAGGAGAAACCTTGCAATTTATTTTTACATATATAAAAATCACTGATGAAACACTGATGGTTAAATTTTTCTGTACGAGAAAAAAAATCACTGATATTTTAATGAGGCCTTTGTGTCACTATCACATTTCCAACACATTTGCTGTTCACCTTTACCACCGGGGCAGCCTGCGCCGCATAGCCCTGCCGCTGACCACAGAAGCAGCCTACACCTTAGGCTATGTGAGCACACTTTGCAGATTCCACTGCGGATTTTTCCGCAGTGGAATTCCAAAATCCGCAGTGAAAACCCGTCGCGGTTTTTACTGCGGATTTATCGCGGTTCTTACTGCGGTTTCTTCTGCTGATTTTCATCTGCAGTTTCCTATTGGAGCAGGTGAAAATCCACAGAAAAGAAGTGACATGCTGCGGAATGTAATACGCAGCGTTTCCGCGCGGTTTTTTCTGCAGCATGTGCACTGCGTTTTGTGTTTCCCATAGGTTTACATTGGACTGTAAACTCATGGGAAACTGCTGCGGATCCGCAGCGGTCAAATCCGCTGCGGATCCGCAGCAAAATCTGCAAAGTGTGAATATAGCCTTATAGCCCTGCCGTCGACCACAGAAGCAGCCTACACCTTACAGCCCTGCCGCCGGAGCAGTCTGCGCCGCATAGCCCTGCCGCCGACCACAGGAGCAGCCTGCGCCGCATAGCCCTGCCGCCGACCACAGAAGCGGCCTACACCTTATAGCCCTGCCGCCGACCACAAAAGCAGCCTACACCTTATAGCCCTGCCGCCGACCACGGGAGCAGCCTGCGCCGCATAGCCCTGCCGCCGACCACAAAAGCAGCCTACACCTTATAGCCCTGCCGCCGACCACGGGAGCAGTCTGCGCCGCATAGCCCTGCCGCCGACCACGGGAGCAGCCTGCGCCGCATAGCCCTGCCGCCGACCACGGGGAGCAGCCTGCGCCGCATAGCCCTGCCGCCGACCACGGGAGCAGCCTGCGCCGCATAGCCCTGCCGCCGACCACGGGAGCAGCCTGCGCCGCATAGCCCTGCCGCCGACCACGGGAGCAGCCTGCGCCGCATAGCCCTGCCGCCGACCACGGGAGCAGCCTGCGCCGCATAGCCCTGCCGCCGACCACGGGAGCAGCCTGCGCCGCATAGCCCTGCCGCCGACCACGGGAGCAGCCTGCGCCGCATAGCCCTGCCGCCGACCACGGGAGCAGCCTGCGCCAAATAGCCCTACCGCCGACCACAGGAGCAGCCTGCGCCGCATAGCCCTGCCGCCGACCACGGGAGCAGCCTGCGCCGCATAGCCCTGCCGCCGACCACGGGAGCAGCCTGCACCGCATAGCCCTGCCGCCGACCACGGGAGCAGTCTGCGCCGCATAGCCCTGCCGCCGACCACAAAAGCAGCCTACACCTTATAGCCCTGCCGCCGACCACGGGAGCAGCCTGCGCCGCATAGCCCTGCCGCCGACCACGGGAGCAGCCTGCGCCGCATAGCCCTGCCGCCGACCACGGGAGCAGCCTGCGCCGCATAGCCCTGCCGCCGACCACGGGAGCAGCCTGCGCCGCATAGCCCTGCCGCCGACCACGGGAGCAGCCTGCGCCGCATAGCCCTGCCGCCGACCACGGGAGCAGCCTGCGCCGCATAGCCCTGCCGCCGACCACGGGAGCAGCCTGCGCCGCATAGCCCTGCCGCCGACCACGGGAGCAGCCTGCGCCGCATAGCCCTGCTACCGACCACCGGAGCAGCCTGCGCCGCATAGCCCTGCTACCGACCACCGGAGCAGCCTGCTTTGGATCCACAGAATGTCAGTAGGTGCTCATGTCCAATGTAATAATTTTTAGCTTGTAAAGTTTGACATTTTAAGCAGTTTATTTTGGCTAAATACCATTTCCGTTGACCCCCTGGACAGGGGGAGGGATAAAGTGATTGCCAGCACTTCTAGCCGTGCTCCTCTCCCAAGAGAGGAAAGAATCGTGCACCAAAATCTGACGTTTCGATCCCTTTATGACAATCATGGAAGGACAGTTGGCGACTTCCACATTGGTAAATCTTCCACATTGTGACAGCTGGTCCTGACCATTCCCAAATTAGTTAATTCAAGGCATCATTAGGGAACCCGTCTGTTGGATACGTTGCTCGTTTATGGTGACCCTTATACCAAGTCCCTAAACTAATACAAAATCTCACACTCTCCCTAATAACAATCTGATTACAGAATAAATAGTAGACCATAAATTATAGATATAAATCCCAAAGACTGATTTATTTTGGACATCTGATGGTACAAATATCTAGATCAAATATATTTACGGCAAAGTCGGTAAAGCGTACTCGCACGTCAGTCCCTACTATAAGAAAGGTCATAAAATAAACACATTTAATAACAGCAAATACTATATATAAAAATACTATTGTACAAACCAAATTCAGAATTGCACCATAAATGAAATGTGGAGTTTTCATCAAAATAAGTCATTTTCCTGTATATTCTGGTTAGTGCTTCTCCATTCCTTCCATGAGAAGTCTACACTCACTGTACACGTAACAATTACAACATGGAAGAAACCCAGATCCTTTACCATAAGGCCCCCAAACCCCCAATATCAGTGTAAACATCGGCAAGTCAAGTGGTCAGCACTGGTATACAATATGGACGCCTATGTGGCCCGGGCGGCTACAGGGCAGATGTAGTGTCATGTACAACATATGGCAGAGGCAACAGAAGACCTGTTCTTGGTCCATTGATCCTCGCTTATCATACAGGGGGTCTTTAACCCTCTCTGGCACAAACACGGACATTCTGGTTTGGTACTTGGCATGCTACTGGGAATTAATGGATACTTGTGGTTAGAATGGGCTGGAAATGACTATAAGATGGTGTAGAGAATATACTGGCACGCATGGATACAGGCCGTACATGATGGCGATGAAGCTTCCGAGTACGTGTAACTGGGTAATGTTAGATATACGCTATTAATCTAGCTTTACTGGGAAAGGATCAGGCAGTAAATAGTCATCTGGCCGCACGGAGGCTGGATATGGCCTGGCTCGTATAGTCTTATGATTGTCTGACACCACTACAGTATTGCACTTTCAATGTAATTTTATAATAATGGAAATGCATGGATTTTGGGTTAATTTTTTTTTTTTAAATGCCGAATCCCTGCAGATACAGTGGAAGTTTGTGTAATACATTATGTCCAACCTTCAGCCATAGAATTCCTGAAGGGGAAAATATTCTCCGGCCCATGCCTAGTTTTGATCCAGAAAGTAGAGTGTTGTTCACATCTGCATCAGAAGCTCCATGGCAGAAAAAAAAAAAAGAAAAAACGTGAAAATAATATTTTTTCTTTTTCACGAAAATTGATATATTCCATAATGGAACCTAATGCCTGCTATTGTAAGTTATTGGGTTCTGTTGTGCAATGGATCTAGCATTCTGATGCTTTGTGATTGAAACCATGAGGCAGATGTGAACAGAGCCTTAGGGTATGTTCACACGTTCAGGATTTCCATCCTTTTTTTTTCCTGACTGTTTTTTAAAAAACTGCAGCTCTTGGCAGAAAACGCAGGTCCTTTTTTTGGTCCTTTTTTGGTCCGTTTTTGATGCGTTTTTTGATGCGTTTTTTGATGCGTTTTTTTGATGCAGTTTTCTAGCCAGAGTCTGTGTGTTTTCTAGGAATTTTTTTAGGGTTAAAATGGCTGAAAATACCCTAACCCTAACCCTACCCCTAACCCTACCCCTAACCCTAACCCTACCCCTAACCCTACCCCTAACCCTAACCCTACCCCTAACCCTACCCCTAACCCTACCCCTATTCTAACCTTAGTGAAAAAAAAAAAAAAAAAATTCTTTATTTTTTTTATTGTCCCTACCTATGGGGGTGACAAAGGGGGGGGGGTGTCATTTACTATTTTTTTATTTTGATCACTGAGATAGGTTATATCTCAGTGATCAAAATGCACTTTGGAACGAATCTGCCGGCCGGCAGATTCGGCGGGCGCACTGCGCATGCGCCCGCCATTTTGCAAGATGGCGGCGCCCAGGGAGAAGACGGCCGGACGGACACCGGGACGCCGGGTGAGTATAAGGGGGGGAGATTAGGGCACGGGGGGGGGCATCGGAGCACTGGGGGGGGCATCGGAGCACTGGGGGGGGGCATCGGAGCACGGGGGGGCGGGATCGGAGCACGGGGGGGCAGCCACACTCCGCCCACGCACTTCCGCCCGCTCCCCGCACTTCCTGCTGCAGCGGTTCTGCACATCAAATCGCAGTAAAACCCGCAGATATATTTTTGATCTGCGGGTTTTACTGCGGTTTGGACCTCACAATGGAGGTCTATGGGTGCAGAACCGCTGCGGCTCCGGAAAAAGAATTGACATGCTCCTTCTTTTTTCCGGGAGCTATTCAGCGCGTCTTTTTTTTAACAATTTCCGGACCATGTGCACAGTGTGTCCTGTTTTCCATAGGGTACAGTGTACTGTACCCTGCATGGAAAACAGCTGCGGAACCGCAGCGGCAAAACCGCCGCGGTTCCGCGGTAAAAAACGCACTGTGTGAACATGGCCTTACACTACAAGCCTAATGGTCGAAACTTACACTACGCTGTTTACTGCTGGAACCCCGGGAGTGTAAGGAAGGGACAATGGGCTTTTTCTTTTTGCTTCTACAAATGGACAGTATAGATTGGGAAAAGTTCTCTGAACCAGGATGAGCCCTATAATGATAGAGATCGTTCCAGCAGTACCGTGCATTTAGTGCTGACAACTCTGCTGTGCACGAGTCATAAGACTGGAAAACAAAAAGGAGTTCAATCTTTGGTCAGATCCATTTTTCGCCAAAATTTAGCAAAAAAAAGCGCATTTAAATCTGATAAATCTTTTTACAGTAAAATACCTAAAGCTCCACATGCAATCTGCAGACTCAAAACTTTTGGACAGATTTGACGAACACCTCTACTAACGAGGCTTGTGTCCATGTTGTAGGCTTTGCAGGAATATCACCCTGTAGCTAATGTTACTGCGGCCATCTGATCGCATCCCTGTATCTCAGCACCCTGTGTGCTCATCGCCCTGTAGTCTGGCCTCTACCCATTAGTATGTCATATATAGAAGGGACACAATGTACCGAAGACAAGAGACCATCGCATCTGTGGATCGGACACGGAGCCCACATATTATTAGCAGAAAATGTGACGAAGAGGCGGCCAGTCACAGTCACCGAGGTTTACACCAATTCCAGTGCAAATGCAAATCCAAGATCAGGGCTGATGTGATTGTGGCTGATCAGATCACTGGTCATGTAGATGCTCCCGGATGTTGTGAGGAGCTCACCTCTACCAGGACAACAATGAAGGTTCATGGAGGGATGGATAAGGAAACCATCCTCGACCCACGCCAGCACAGCATGCATCTTCATTTGGAAAACTTAAAACCTCTTTATTCTTTCCATAAAAAGTTTGCAAAGTATTGACCAATATACAATAGGCTGGATAATAATATTCCCCACAAGACCTGGGGCTTCTTGTAGACGTCTCAACGTTTGATGACAACCTGTTCATATGCTCCTGCACCAACCCTTCAAAGAAAGCAGAAGAAAAGTGAGAGGACGACAATCGGGAACTTACTCATCTCCTTGTTTAAATCTGCTCCCCTCACAGATCGGGCCTGTGCTCGACATATGGTAGGCGAGCAGTCACTGATCTATGGCCATGCTTAAAACAGATCTGTCACCAGATTTCACAATACAAATGTATTCATTATTAAATATGCATCTTGGGCCTAATGGGGCCAGTGTACTTACTTTAAGCATAAACAGCCATTCTGCTGTGGACATACAATCTGTGCCAACTTAGCCTGATTGACAGCTCATCAGTGCTTCCTGTGCTGCCAAGATCTCACACCGCTCAGTACACGCTGCAGCTGGCAGTCAGGCCGGGGGCCTGGCAGTCAGGATGTCATTGACACTTCAGGACTCATGAGCTCTTAAGCTGTAGCTGCACTCAAATGTTCATCATAAAACCAGGATTTTACAGCCATTCTGACATGGAATTTCAACATAAGTACACTAGCCTCACCAGGTCTATTAAATTACATATGCAGTTTGGCCAGTAAAATCTGGTGACAAACGTTCCTTGGGCGACTATCCTACGTGTTTTACACTGCAGCTCTTTGCTTTGTATATACTGTACACATGCTTGATAGATGCTAAGTAGAATGTCGGTGGAGAGAGGAACCTGATCTTAACACAACGACTATAAATTAAAAGCAGTCAATCCACCAATAAGAGAAACTTTACAGTGTGGAGATACTGAAAGAAAATACTGCAACAATGGACTTTTCACATGGAGGGGTGGAGGAGGGGGTCCACTTTAAGCAGGTCACGATTTACCTGTTCGGTAAGTGATGACTTCCAAGAGCAGTGCTGCCCCCGGGACCGACAAACAGCCTTAGACCTTCCTCTACAAGACACAAAGACAACTGATCTCAGTGTTCAACTTAACACGTTGGGGCACGTTAGGTTGGAGCAGAGGTCACAGACGGCAGCCAATTGCTGCATCATGATATGTGGACTCATGCTGATGGCGCAGGTGCAAAATGTGTGACCAGGAGATCAGATCCAGTCCTCAGCCGTAAGAAATCGCTCCAGCATCACCGCAGAACTATAGCCACAAAGCTATAACCTGGCAATACTGACCTTCTGCACTGGAGTCCAGGGTAAAGTCCTGGCTTTGGAGAATAGTTTCAATCACATCATCGGCATTTACTCGGGTTGCGTCCACTCTTTTTAGCTGAGACTCCACAGAGTCTTGTTTCACTGGGAGCCTGTTACACGAAAGAAGGACATGGAGTGATTAGACACAGCCATTCATTCTGCATTTATCCTGTGACACAGGGCAGCACCCAACACATCTCATGTATGCACCAAAGATGCCATCTATAGAAAGTCCTGACTACGTCCTCACGTGGTTTCTGGGCTCGTGGTTGCATCCATTCTCTACATGGACACGGTGCAGCATTGTTCTACATTCTGCATTTATCACAATGATTTGTCCTCCATGGTTGAGGGGGCTTCTATGGCTAGAACCGCTTTCTATATTTTTCATTTATTGGTATTCGACTAATGAAATATGAACCACAGATACATGTGACATGGACGTCTCGGGGCCATGTCTTATACCGTACCTGCTCAGTCTTTCAGAGGACGACCCCTCTTCTTTAATATCCGGGTTAGACATCGGAGGTTTGTTGCAGTCGTCCTCTATCGGCTCTGGAATACTCCCGATCCCGGTAGATGCGCTGCCCACCGATGTGTTCCTCCGATGGCTCAATTCAGACAAACTGGAAGACCGCGAGTGGCCTGTGCTGTATCCTGAAGAGAAAATTACCAAGTTTGTGATTTCATTTTTTCCATTTACTGTTTCACTCTTTATTTTGGGTTCATGATATGATCAGCACAACCATGTATTGATCCGGCCGGTCACACGCTCCACACCACACACGTAACATCCCTCACACCCTCCACACACAACATCCCTCACATGCTCCACACCACACACATAACATCCCTCACACCCTCCACATCACACACGTAACGTCCCTCACACCCTCCACACCACACACGTAACGTCCCTCACACGCGCCACATCACACACGGAACGTCCCTGACACGCTCCACACCACACACGTAACATCCCTCACACCCACCACATCACACAACATCCCTCACACGCTTCACATCACACATGTAACATCCCTCACACGCGCCACACCACACACGTATCGTCCCTCACACCCTCCACATCACACACGTAACGTCCCTCACACCCTCCACATCACACACGTAACATCCCTCAACCTCCACATCACACATGTAACATCCCTCAACCTCCACATCACACACGTAACATCCCTCACACCCCCCTATCACACACGTAACGTCCCTCACACCCCCATCACACACGTAACGTCCCTCACACGTAACATCCCTCACACCTTCCACATCACACACGTTATGTCCCTCACACGCTCTGCACCACACACGTAACGTCCTTCACACTTCAGTAGAAGTTAATGGAAAACCTGGACCACGCCGTGGCTGCAAGTCTGGGAAGGTCAGAGGTTATGCCAAAGTTGCAATAAGAAGAAAATACAGCGCGTGTATATAGATACGTCTACTGATCACAAACGCACATCAGGAAACATATTACACATTGCTGTGTAATACCCAACTCAAAGTCTCAGGAAACCATAGTTTGTTTTTTTCTCATGCTGCCGGAGCACACCAACCCCATCAGCACTTTGCTACAGCCTTAATGCGCTGGCATCAAGGGAAAATAGCCGCCATCGAACAGTCCCAATGGCAGCAGGTTTTGGCTGCAGAAAAACAGCTGCAAAAAACAACGTATGACCATAGCCATTGAGTGCAATGAGAAAGTGAAAAACCGCAAACTTTTTTGCCGCGTTTTTTGAAGATTTAGTAGTGAATAAAACAAACTTTATCAGGCTGCCGTCACACTCGCAGTATGTGGTCAGTATTTTATATCAGTATTTGTAAGCCAAAACCAGGAGTGGAACAATAAGGAAAAGTATAATATAAACATCTGCAGTGGCGTAACTACCGCGGTCGCAGCGGTCGCCAGTGCGACCGGGCCCGGCAGGTCAGGGGCCCGGGCCCGGCAGGCAGGCTCGGACTGGCAGTGCCTCCCCCCACTCCAGGGCCCCCCCCGCCGCCGCTGCCTTGAATACTCACCCTGCTCCAGCGATGGTCTCGGCGTCTGCACTGCAGCTCGTTCCTGCTTGAGAGGTCACGTGACACCGCTCATTAAGATCATGAATATGCGCATATTCATGATCTTAATGAACGGTGTCACATGACCGCTCAAGCAGGAAGAAGGTGCTGCGCCGGCGCCGCCGCCTGGAGTCGGGACAGAGCGCGAGGGATGTCGGCACGGCCGTGCAGTGGGAAGACAGGTGAGTATGAGGGCCGGGGGGACGGGGGATGAAGGAGGACATAAGCCGGCGCGCCGAGCAGGAGCGGAGAGATAAGCCTGCATACAGGGGGGAATATGAGCCATGCAGGGGGGAATATAAGCCATGCAGGGGGGGGTATGAGCCATGCAGGGGGGAATATGAGCCATGCAGGGGGGAATATGAGCCATGCAGGGGGGAATATGAGCCATGCAGGGGGGAATATGAGCCATGCAGGGGGGAATATGAGCCATGCAGGGGGGAATATGAGCCATGCAGGGGGGAATATGAGCCATGCAGGGGGGAATATGAGCCATGCAGGGGGGAATATGAGCCATGCAGGGGGGAATATGAGCCATGCAGGGGGGAATATGAGCCATGCAGGGGGGAATATGAGCCATGCAGGGGGGAATATGAGCCATGCAGGGGGGAATATGAGCCATGCAGGGGGGAATATGAGCCATGCAGGGGGGAATATGAGCCATGCAGGGGGGAATATGAGCCATGCAGGGGGGAATATGAGCCATGCAGGGGGGAATATAAGCCATGCATACAGGGGGGGGGAAGGGGAATATGAGCCATGCATACAGGGGGGGAATATAAGCCATGCATACAGGGGCGGAATATGAGCCATGCATACAGGGGCGGAATATGAGCCATGCATACAGGGGCGGAATATGAGCCATGCATACAGGGGGGAAATATGAGCCATGCATACAGGGGAGGAATATGAGCCATGCATACAGGGGCGGAATATGAGCCATGCATACAGGGGGGGAATATGAGCCATGCATACAGGGGCGGAATATGAGCCATGCATACAGGGGCGGAATATGAGCCATGCATACAGGGGGGGAATATGAGCCATGCATACATGGGGAGATATGAGTCATGCATGCAGGAGGGGTAATATGAGCTATGTATATGGGATAGGAGGGAGATGAGCCATGCATACAGGAGGGGGGTCATTATACAGTATTAAGCATCATGTGTGGCCGTTATACAGTATGGAGCATCATTTGTGGTCATTATACAGTATTGAGCATGATGTGGGATCATTATACAGTATGGAGAACTGTGTGGCCGTTATACACTATGGAGCACTATGTGTGGGTGGTCATTATACAGTATGGAGCACTGTCTGGCCATTATACAGTATGGAGCAATGTGTGGCCATTATACACTATGGAGCATCATGTGTGGCCATTATACACTATGGAGCATCATGTGTGGCCATTATACAGTATGCAGCATCATGTGTGGTGGCCGTTATACAGTATTGAGCATCATGTGTGGCCATTATTCTATGGGGGTTACATTGAGTTGTATGGCAGGGCTGCAGGGGGGGGGCCCCCATTCGGAAGTTCGCACCGGGGCCCCTAACTTTGTAGTTACGCCACTGTCTGCACCACTTCTGTATTTATCACCCACTCCTGGTTTTGGCTACAAATACTGATGTAACATACTGACCAAATACTGATAGTGTGACTGCAGCCTTAAACATGAACTATTGGGAAAGCACACATTTAATCTGCATCCAAAATATGTGGCAAAAGTGCCTCGAAAAGGCTGCAAAACAGGCAATCTGGGCGCAGTGTTTTTACTGGTAAGAGAGCAGGATTTGGCTGCAGAAAGAAAAAAAGAAGCAACAACGCTGCGTGTGAACATAGCCTTAATGGTTCCTGTATTCTGGTTGGATTTTCACTGCTCTATTTTGCAAATTGACAATAGTTTCCTGCGAGTTGCAGATTCACTCTGGCACTTCTGTAAATTACTCTTCTATGATTTGTTATAAATAAGAACAAGGCGCAGTCACAAAGATCAGACAAATCCAATATGTTCAGTAATTTTATAATAAGGCGCTCCCAAATCACCTTCTGCGGAGATCACAAAGTTACAGGATTATTTTGCTCACCAGGTTCTAGTCAAAGTCATATGTAAAGCAGGGATTATCGGAAAGGTGAACCTGGCGCACAACCCTGGATTTACAGTCGGCCATCTACATGACTGCACATAAAACAACATGTCCACGTAACAAGCATGGCACAAGAGGCCTCCGCCGTGCTCCTACTGTACGAGTGTGGGAAGAGCCGCGATCAGGTGACCGGTTACATGACCGCTCACCTGACCGCGACGTCATCTAAGGTCCTTCACTTACTACATTCTCAGGAACGGAGGCAGACGCTAGCAGCAGTGACAGCCAGGGTTCTTCGGAGGGGTGAGTATATCCATATTTTTTAGTTTTATTCTTTATTTTTTACATTAATATGGATCTCAGGGCCTGAAGGAGAGTTTCCTCTCCTCCAGACCCTGGGAACCATACGCACCGCACACTCCGATACCGATTTCCGATATCACAAAAATATCGGAACTCGGTATCGGAATTCCGATACAGCAAATATCGGCCGATACCCGATACTTGCAGTATCGGAATGCTCAACACTAGTGAGGAATAACACATCATTACCAGGATGAATCCCAAATAAACTTCCCTCCCATAAGGTATGTTCACATCACACAGGATAAAAGATGACTAGAATTAAATCTGGGGTGAAATCTACAAAAGTAAGATTTACATTATCCGCACTCTTACAAGGGTCAAATCTATGGCGTCAATCCCATGGGGGGACCTGAAGAAGCATTGTGATATGCGAAACGCCGCCGTCCATAATACACCCCGCTTCCTCCTGCTCATGTTTTAATGTTCCGAAAATAAAAAGAAGATTGTATGAATGGAGAGTAGCCCTTGTTTTGATCATATTCTCCAGCTTTCCTACCGAAGAGGTTTGTGCCATAAATGTGCTAATGGTCTGGGTCCCAGAGATGAGACCTGCACCTATCTCTAGCATGTGTCTCAGAGCAAGCATGTCGCAGCCATCTTTCAGGCAGAACAGAGGTCGAGAACCTCCATGTTCGGGAGATAAGGGGTAAATACATATTTCAGACATTCATGACATTGTCAGCAAATATGTGAAATCCAAGATATTGGAAATTTCCCAGGAACAACGACAATTTCATTATTGCTATAAACTGAACAAACTGTAAAAAGGATAAAACACACTGCCGCTTGTCTGATCCATGGTGTACACACAGTGATCCCCATTTACACGAGGAACGGGATCAAGAAGCAAAAAAAGACGAGATCAGCAGCAGCCAAATTAATGGTATGGACGAGTATAAGTCTCGAGTCCACGTCCACTGGGGAAATGGCAGAAATTGGAGAGAAGCTGCCACGATACAAAGTCTGGACCGAGCCGAGAGGTCTGGTATCAAAGTGCAGACGATGCTGAAGATACCACAAGAGAATACAGACAACGGTCCATCTGTGTACATACATATATATTATATACAGTTATTACAAGCACATTACACCTGTGTGATTGTATTTCGGTTCTTCTGAATGTTTACACGGGGATTCACAATGTCCTGACAAGTGCAGAGAAAATAGTCAAATATTTGCTCTGCGCCAAAGACAAATATAAGTAAAGAGCGGAACGGATACAATGTAACAAGGAAGAAGGTGACTAAGAGTGGAAACTGCGATACATTCCTGAAACTCCCCGATACCCACCCAATACTTCAGGGGACAGGACGGAGCGCATTCCTGAAGGTTCTCACACAACAAGTATTCTATGAAGACCGTAGCTACAGGCACAGCCATCCACAGCGGGAACTACACAAATATGTGCGCGTTCTCAGGTGGGGAACTAACAGGCGAGCGAGGCTTCAGCTATGTATGGCCCGGTACACAGTAAGGCCATGTTCACACGCAGCTTTATTTCAGAAGATAAAGCCTGCTCTCTTGGCAGTAAAGAAATTGCGTTCAAAACACAGATTCTCAGCCAGAAAAGCTGGAGGGTGTTGTCTTTCTCACCTAGACATGTGTTTTTATCCTCAGCTTTTACACACAGTAATTCTCTGTCAATTCAAGCTAGTTTTCTAACTAAAAAAAAAAACAATCTTATATACACATATAGAGAGATGATAGACAGATGACAGTAAGAAAGAAGTCAGGGGGATTAGTAATGGGGGGCATCTTAGGGTACCGTCACACTGAAACGACGCTGCAGCGATATGACAACGATGTCGATCGCTGCAGCGTCGCTGTGTGGTCGCTGGAGAGCTGTCACACAGACAGCTCTCCAGCGACCAACGATCCTGAAGTCCCCGGGTAACCAGGGCAAACATCGGGTTACTAAGCGCAGGGCCGCGCTTAGTAACCCGATGTTTACCCTGGTTACCAGCGTAAACGTAAAAAAAACAAACACTACATACTTACATTCCGTGTCTGTCCTCCGGCGCTGTGCTTCTCTGCACTGTCAGCGCCAGTCAGCCGCAAAGCAGAGCGGCGACGTCACTGCTGTGCTTTCCGGCTGGCCGGCGCTCAGAGCCAGTGCAGAGAAGCACAGCGCCGGAGGACAGACACGGAAGGTAAGTAAGTATGTAGTGTTTGTTTTTTTTACGTTTATGCTGGTAACCAGGGTAAACATCGGGTTACTAAGCACGGCCCTGCGTTTAGTAACCCGATGTTTACCCTGGTTACCAGTGAAGACATCGCTGAATCGGCGTCACACACGCCGATTCAGCGATGTCAGCGGGAGATCCAGCGACGAAAGAAAGTTTCAAACGATCTGCTACGACGTACGATTCTCAGCGGGGTCCCTGATCGCAGTAGCGTGTCAGACACAGCGAGATCGTAACGATATCGCTGGAACGTCACGAATCGTGCCGTCGTAGCGATCAAAATGCCACTGTGTGACGGTACCCTTATAGTATAGACACCACCCCATTACTAATCCTTGGTTAAGGTCAGCGGACATTACAGAACTAACACCAACACTTGTGTACACACAGCCTTACGCTTCCTAGCTTGGAGCGAATTCCATCAGGATCCACATCATATTTTTTTTCCCCACCAAGTGCTTTTTTTTTTTTTTTCTCTTCAAAACCTCAGAGGGAAATAAAAAGTGCTCAACAACCCCTCATATGGTCACAAAAGGGGTTTCCCGTAGAAAAGAATAGGAAGAGTTCCCAAGAGTTTTGAAGAAACATTTAAGAAAAACGGTCTAAGAAAAATTCAGTGTGAACATAGCCTTTGTGCTCATTCCCAGTTGTGATGAAATTGGACAAATGCAATCAGATTAAAAAATTAGATTGCATTCAGACCAATGTTATTCTATGATTGTGTGGTCATCTGTGGGTTTTTCCCCAGCTGATTTTTACCAGAATAGAATAGAGATTGATAGATGGATATCTATGTTGTAAAAAAGTGGAGCAGCACAATACCATATGGCGGGTGCCCAGGCCTCCTCAGCAATGCATCCAATACTTGCCCCAATCCAGACAAAATCAAAAAGGAAGGCAGCACTCCATAGATTAAACATGAAAAAAAGTATAATTCAGTTTATGGATTATAAAGAAGCGTGCATATTTTGCACTTTGTACTGTTAAATACGTATGATTACTGATTGTTAAATAGTGTGTGACAAAAGTAAAACTGTTCAATCATTTTCTGTTTTTTCTCAAGCCATCACATTGTTCATTAATTGTGACACACAGTATGTTGTGTATTGCATATGCTGTCTTCAATGTAAAGTTCTATATATTGCCTGCACTATACACAAAATTACAAAAAGAATAGCGGAACATTTGAAAAATATTCAGAGTAATAATGCAGCTTATTCTGGTGCTTCGAAGCACTTTGTTAGTAAATGTTCACCAAGGTGATATTACACACTTTGCTTTTTACTGTTTTGAAAAAACCTATAATCCTATTCGAGGCAGAAATAAACAAAAATTACTACCCACACATGAAGCATTCTGGGTTTTAAAATTAGACTCTAAATATCCAAAAGGTATGAATTCGAGGAATGATTTATTTTATATTTATTAAGGTTTTTCGTCTTTTGCGGTGTTCCACCCTGTCACACCTTGTGCATTTGTAATTCAATTATTTGGATAACTTGGATCAGTCTTTGTTCATTTGATTTTATTACACCTATGAGTAAAGGTGCTTCTAACGCACCAGAAACGCGCCAGATGTTTTTCCACATTTTTAACATGGCTTGATAAGCCGGAATAAAGTTTTGGAGTTTTATCATACAGGTTGGAGTGCTGATTCCTCTCCTTTTCTATGTATTTGCTGTGCTCACCAGCGGAACGAGCACCCACCTGTTTTCTTTTGTGATTGGACCCAGCCCAAAGTGGTTTAATTTTTTTGGATTAAGTTGAAAGCTCCCAGACCACTCTCTCCTGCACAGCTGTCTTACATAGTCACCTTTATAAAAGACTCCTGTCCACAGACTCAATTAATCAGTCAGACTAACCTCTACAACATGGGCAAGACCAAAGAGCTTTATAAGGATGTCAGGGACAAGATCATAGACCTGCACAAAGCTGGAGTGGACTACAAAAGCATAAGTAAGACGCTGGGTGAGAAGGAGACAACTGTTGGTGCAATAGTAAGAAAATGGAAGAAATACAAACTGACTGTCAATCGACATCAATCTGGGGCACCAGGTAAAATCTCACCTCGTGGGGTATCCTTGATCATGAGGAAAGTGAGGGATCAGCCTAAAACTACACAGGGGGAATTTGTTAATGATCTCAGGGCAGCTGGGACCACATTCACCAAGGAAACAATTGGTAACACATTATGCCGCAAAGGTTTAAAATCCTGCAGTGCCTGCAAGGTCCCCCTGCTCAAAAAGGCACATGTGCAGGCCCGTCTGAAGTTTGCCAATGAACACCTGAATGATTCTGTGAGTGAAAGGGAGAAGGTGCTATGGTCAGATGAGGCAAAAATTGAGGTCTTTAGCATTAACTCAACTCGTCGTGTTTGGAGAAAGAGAAATGCTGCCTATGACCCAAAGAACACCATCCCCACTGTCAAGCATGAAGGTGGAACCATTATGTTTTGGGAATGTTTCTCTGCTAAAGGCACAGAACTACCTCACCATATCAATGGGAGAATGGATAGAGCCATGTACCGTAAAATCCTGAGTGACAATCTCCTTCCCTCGTCCAGGACATTAAAAATGCGTCGTGGCTGGGTCTTCCAGCAAGACAGACCCAAAACATACAGCCAAGGCAACAAAGGAGTGGCTCAAAAAGAAGCACATTAAGGTCATGGCGTGGCCTAGCCAGTCTCCAGACCTTAATCCCATAGAAAACTTATGGATGGAATTAAAGCTCCGAGTTGCCAAGCGACAGACTCAAAATCTTAATGATGTAGAGATGATCTGCAAAGAGGAGTGGACCAAAATTCCTCCTGACATGCAAACCTCATCGTCAACTACAAAAAATGTCTGACTGCTGTGCTTGCCAACAAGGGTTGGTATTAAGTCTTGGTTGCCAGAGGAATCAAAAACTTATTTCTCACTGCAAAATACAAATAAATTTATATAATCTATACAATGTGATTTTCAGTATTTTATTTTTGATGTTCTATCTCTCGATGTTAAAATTAACCCTACCCTTAAAATTATAGACTGTCCATGTCTTTGTCAGTGGGAAAACTTACAAAATCAGCAAAAGATCAAATACTTATTTCACTGTGTGTGTGTGTGTGTGTGTGTGTGTGTGTGTGTGTGTGTGTGTGTGTGTGTGTGTGTGTGTGTGTGTGTATACATACATACATACATACATACATACACACACATATACAAAATAAGAAAAGCAGCACAAAAAAACAGAAAAGGCTTGAAAAAGGATTTTGCATCCGAAACGTTGCCACGCCATTCAGGCAATAAAGTCCACGTTTTTTCTATTTTTTGCGCTGCTTTTCTTATTTTGCTTATATTGTTGGAAGTCATTGGACTACTGGCTGGGAAAGCTCTGCACTGCATAAGGTATTTTGCAGATGCTGTTCCAATTCTATATATATATATATATATATATATATATATATATATATATATATATATATATATATATATATATATATATATATATATATATATATATATATATATATATATATATATATGTAAATTACATAGAGAATTGCTCTATGTAGAAGCTCATTAAAATCACAGTGCAATCAGATGTAAATCGGATGTTAGGTGTTAAGAATCGGATTGTACTAGCATGAAAAACACATGGCTCTTGTATTACACTCATCTGACTTTTCAGGAACAAATTTGAACAGATTTTAAAAATCGCTAGTGTGTCTCTGGCCTTAGAGCCAGGTTTTGATCCCACAGATATTACAATATGCATATACACGATGCATCAGCACACTGCAATTAATGAATACATCAACTCCATTATTGCTGTAAACGTGAAAAATGCAAAAAGGTACTTCGTATTCTTTAATCAAAGAGTGGAAAAGCCATACAACCACAACAAGGTGATGCTTTAATATGGATGGTCCCTAAACACTAACTGTCCTACCTCTCCATGTGCCAAACCAGCCCCATGTGAATGGGGAGTGAAAAGGAAAACAGACATAGCGCACAATTAAAGCCCTGCATGCGAAGGATGGGTGAATAAATAATAATAATTTAATTGCAAGCTATGTCTGGTTTCTTTTTCACTTCCCCATTGAGATGGGGCTGGCTTGGCACATGGAGAGGTAGGACATTTAACCTTTAGTGATGATCTATATGAAAAGGTCACCTTGATGTCGCTGGATGACTTTTGCCTCCCCCCTGTGCTCTATTCATAACAGGACAAAGATCAACAAGCTCTACACCTTTACTTAAAGTGTGGGGACTTCAGTCAACCAGCAGTCAAAGATGGAACTGATCAGAAAACATTTTTTGAGCAAATATCCTCTAGTCTCCCCCCTTCCCCTGAGTAATTTGATGTACGCCTCACATTTTTTCGAACAGAGTAAGTTTTCAATATTTAGGTCAACGTGTGACATTGTGGTTTTAAAAAAAAACAAACAAAAAAAACAAAAAAAACAGGTTTACTGTTCCTGTGAACGACAAGCTCAGGAGAGCAGTGTGAATAGGGCTTGACGGTGACTCCCACAACTCGAATCTCCACTACTGTAATGCTGTGTAACACCCCTTAATAAAACATGCTAGGCAGGCGAGGGAGTTTACCAGATTAGCAGTTTTGTTAACTTAGATAAATACCTGGAGGATGATTTATACAGGCCACAGGTCAGATTTCAGGCACAAACTGTGCAATTTGGGATTGCTCCAGAGTACAGATGAGAGATAGTGCTGCGGGTAGAAATGTGATCAATCTGCATTCCTCCATTAAGGTAATGTTTCCATGAGACGCTATGTCCAGCAGCTTTTATATCACCAAGTCTGGAGACTGAGGGGGAAATACACTACACACATTGCCACTTGCAGGCATTGGTGAGATGCCGCAGGCAGTACTGCACAGCTGAAGCTCGGAGTCGCCCACAGCCGAGTCTAGGTATGTTCTGTGTCATTTATAAGCAGTAGAAGCTTCAGGCTATTCCGTTACTGAACCTCACAGCCCAAAGGCGACGGTCCGCAATCAGTACAGCACCAGAGAAACCCTTGGCGCACAGTCATTGGAAGGACAATCATAGTTTAAGCAATACTACCATGGCCAAACGTTTGGAGACTGACAAGCTCTGGTCTTCACAAAGTTTTCTACTTCATCATTTCTAGCTTTTTATAGTCAGATGTTTCTGTGGTTACAAATATAGGGATTTTTGTGTTACTCACCGTAAAATCCTTTTCTCCGAGACGCTCATTGGGGGACACAGGACTGTGTGACAGTGGGTGTATGCTTCTGCCGCCAGGAGGCTGACACTAAGAAAACTTGAAAAAAAAAAAAAAAAAAGTTAGCTCCTCCATCGTATACACCCTGACACCGGCTACCAGAGACTCCAGTTTGGTGCAAAAAGCAGTAGGAGAACAAAACACAAAAAATAATATAACAGCATATGTACAGAAAACTTATGTCTAGAAAAGATCCTACTGACTAATGTAATCAGATAAAACCAAAGCCGCCAAAAGGCTACCAGAGAGGGAGCTGTGTCCCCCAATGAGCGTCTCGGAGAAAAGGATTTTACGGTGAGTAACACAAAAATCCCTATTTCTCCTTCGCCTCATTGGGGGACACAGGACTGTGGGATGTCCTAAAGCAGTCCCTGGGTGGGAAAGATAATTCACCAGTAAAAGACATCCAGACAATGGTAGTCCTATAAATGTGCCACTGCCGCTTGAAGAATCCTTCTACCCAGACTTGCATCTGCAGAGGTCTGGGAGTGGATATTATAATGTTTGACAAACGTATGCAGACTAGACCAGGTCGCAGCCTTGCAAACCTGTTCTGCTGAGGCCTGGTGCCGAATAGCCCAGGAAGCCCCCACTGCTCTAGTCGAATGAGCCCTGATTCCGGCCGGAACCGTCATGCCCATGGAGCGATAAGCCTCCAGGGTAGATTTTGAAGCAGCGCATCCCCTCCTGCGACCCTGCGGAAGGACAAATAGAGCATCTGTCTGGCGAAAAGGAGCCGTACGGGAAATATACCTCCTCAGAGCCCTCGCCAGATCCAACGTATGGAGAGCTTTTTCTATACGGTGCGTAGGTGCCGGACAAAAAGAGGGCAGAACAATATCTTCATTGATGTGAAAAGATGAAACAACCTTTGGCAAAAAGGACGGTGCCGGTCTGAGAACTACCTTGTCCTGATGAAATTGCAGAAAAGGGGGACGACAAGAAAGAGCTGCCAGCTCCGATACCCGTCTAATGGATGTTATAGCCACTAAAAATACAACTTTCCAGGAAAGAAACATCAAAGAAACATCTTGCAGGGGCTCAAAAGGAGTGTTCTGTAAAGCCCTTAAGACCAGATTAAGGTCCCAAGCTTCCAAAGGAGTCTTATAAGGAGGGACCTTATGAGCGACTCCCTGGAAAAAAAATCCTGACCTGACGATTAGTAGCAATCTTGCGCTGAAAAAGGACTGATAAAGCCGAAATCTGCCTTTTAAGGGTACTTGGAGCAAGCCCAGAATCAAGGCCTGCTTGAAGGAAGGCTAGAATGTTAGGAATGGAAAAACGCAGAGGAGGCAGCCCGCGCACTCTACACCAGGAAAGGAAAACCTTCCAAGTGTGATAGTAAATCCTGGCCGAGACGGGCTTACGTGCACTGATCATGGTATCAGCTACTTTTTGAGAAAATCCTGCCTGAGTTAAAACCCAAGATTCAACGGCCAGGCCGTCAAACGTAGGACCCCTGAGTTCTGGTGGTAGATCGGCCCTTGAGATAGAAGATCCGGCTGATCGGGGAGCCGCCATGGAACCCCGGCGAGAAGTTGTACCAGGTCTGCATACCAGGTTCGTCGAGGCCAATCCGGGGCGATCAGGATAGCCGGCACTCTCTCTGATTTGATCTTCTTGATTACCCTCGGGAGCAGTGCCAGAGGAGGGAACAGATAAGAGAGATGAAATTGGTTCCAAGACAGTACCTGCGCATCCACGGCGATAGCCTGGTGATCTCGGTACCGAGAGACAAAACTGGGCACCTTGGCATTCACCTTGGACGCCATTAGATCCACGTCTGGAGTTCCCCAAAGATGGCATATCTGCAAAAATACCTCGGGATGGAGAGACCATTCCCCGGAGGCTAGACCCTGACGGCTTAGGAAATCTGCCGCCCAGTTTTCTTCGCCCGGAATGTGGACCGCTGAGATCACAGAGTGATTTCTCTCCGCCCAGAGTAGAATCTGTTTTACCTCCTGCATGGCTGCCTTGCTGCGGGTGCCCCCCTGGTGATTTATGTAAGCTACCGCTGTGGTGTTGTCCGATTGAATTCGGACAGGGCGACCCGCCAGAAGATGGTGAAAACGTAACAAGGCTAGCCGAACTGCTCGAATCTCTAAGATATTGATGGGGAGATCTGATTCCCGAGGAGACCAGCGTCCCTGAGCTGTGTGATGGAAGAACACTGCTCCCCAACCCAGGAGACTGGCATCTGTTGTGACCACTAGCCAATTGGTTGGGGGAAAGGGCTTCCCCCTGAGTAGAGATGAGCTGTTTAGCCACCAAGAGAGAGCCTGCTTGATCTGGAAGGACAACCGTAATCTGCGGTTGAGAGAGAGAGGATTTCTGTTCCACACTGATAGGATTGCTCGTTGGAGGGGTCGAAGATGAAGCTGTGCAAACAGAACCGCCTCTATGGTTGCAGCCATCTTTCCTAACACCCTCATCCCGGACCGAATCGTATGAGGGTATGGTTGTAGAAGATTCCTCACTTCCCGCCGAAGGGCTAGGACCTTGTCCTGGGGAAGGATAGATAGGGCTTGAGAGGTGTCGAAGATCATGCCTAAAAAAGAGATTTTCCGAGACGGCTGTAGGGATGACTTCCTTAAATTTACCAACCAACCTAGACGGGAAAGGGTGTCCAGAGTGATGCTGACATTTTCCCTGCAAGATTGAAATGTCGGTCCCTTGATCAGCAGATCGTCTAGGTATGGCAAGACGACTATACCTCGGGAGTGCAGAATGGACACCACAGTCGACATGACTTTTGTGAACACCCTGGGAGCGGAGGCCAGTCCGAAAGGTAATGCCGTGAACTGGAAGTGTAGATTGTTTACGGCAAACCGGAGAAATCTTTGATGAGGCGGAAAGATGGGAATATGAAGATAAGCATCCTGAATGTCTACTGAGGCCAAAAATTCTCCCTTTTCCAGAGAGGCGATGACCGACCGCAGAGACTCCATCCGAAAGTGTCGAACGTGGACAAACCTGTTTAAGAGTTTGAGATCTAGGATAGGCCTCACTGCTCCGTCCTTTTTGGGCACTACAAAAAGATTGGAATAAAAGCCCTGAAACCTTTCTTCCTTTGGAACAGGAGAAATGACACCGCTGATACGGAGAGACTCTATGGAATTGAACAAGCTTTGACGGAGAGATTTGCACCTGGGAAGACGGGATGGGAAGAACCGGGGAGGAGGAAGACGGACCAGCTCTATCTTGTAACCTGAAGATACGAGCTCTGCCACCCACTGGTCGTGGATTACCTGAAGCCAGACCTGGCGAAATAAAAGTAGACGTCCGCCTACTTTTTTGGAGACACCCGGAGGAGGCCTCCAGTCACTTGGCCGAAAATCTTTGAGTCCTAGATCCTCTGGATCTAGAAGACTGGGGACGCATTCTTCCCCCTTGGCTGGCCGTATAAGAGATCCGACCGTCTCGGTCCTGATTGGGCCGACCCTGCGCAGGAGAGCCTGATGCTGGGGCCCATCTGACATAGCGAAAGGTTCTAAAACGGGCCTGAAATTGGCGCCGAAAAGGCTGTCTAGCCCTCTGCTGAGGAAGAAACTTACTTTTCCCTCCTGTGGAGTCAGAAATGAGCTGATCCAGCTTTTCTCCGAACAAACGACCACCCTGATATGGCAGGGATGTAAGAGATTTTTTAGAGGTAGAATCAGCCCGCCAGGACCTTAACCAAAGGGCCCTTCTGATGGCAATAGCATTAGACACAGCCGAAGAAGCACAATCTGCCGCATCCAGAGATGCGTTAATCAGATAGCTACCAGCCATAGCTACCTGAGACGACATTTCAGCCAATTCCGCTGACACATTACCTTCTTGGAGAGCCTTAGATAACGAGTCTGACCAAGATATCATAGCCCTGGCAACCCAAGTTGCTGCAAAGGAAGGAAAAAGTGCTGAGCTTGAGGCCTCAAAGACGGAACGAGCCAAGCTCTCTATAAGACGATCCGTAGGATCCTTAATCGATGAGCCATTAGGGAGAGATAGCAACGTGTTAGAGGCTAAACGGGACACTGGAGGATCTACAGGAGGATTTTCTGCCCAATCACTACAAAGTTCCGAAGCAAAGGGATACCTAGCCTTCAGAGCTCTTTGCCCTGAAAAGCGCTTGTCCAGGTGCTCCCGGTTGCGTCGAATCAGGTCCTCAAACTCAGGGTGAGAGGAAAAGACCCTATGGGCCCGTTTAGCCCGCTTAAATGAGACCTTATGATCAGAGGAAGAGGTGAGCTCGTCTTCTATCCCCAAAGACTGATTGACAGCTTCAATTAGGCTGTCTACTGACTCCTGAAACCCAGGTTTATCAAAATTAAGAGACCCTTCCGACTCGTAGTCAGTCTCAACTTCCCCGCTTTCTGCAGGGGAAGGAGAGCGAGATACGAAACTCCAGGATGCGGAAGCACCTGAGTGCCTGGGCGACGCTTTGCGAATCCGCTTTCCATGCGTCTGTCGAGTGAGAGCGCGGCCCCTGCAGGCCGAAGACTCCTGAGACCCCGAGGCCCTCTCTGAGACAGGTGGATTACCGGTCCCGACCGCCGGGGTCTGCAGAGATTTGATCGCTTCAGTAAGGGACGCCGTGGATTGTGACAAGGACGTGACCCATTCCGGTGGAGCTACCCCAGCATCTGCTTGAGGGACCGGAGCCGGAGAGACTACTGGAGAACTAGCAGGGGGGGGCTCCTGGACGCGTTCAGAGTCACAGGCCTCGCAGAGGCGATTACTTTGGGCGTGCGGAAAAAGGGCACTACAAGATACACAACTGGTAAAAAGAACCGTGTGAGTCTTAACCCTTCTAGACATAACGATCCGTAATGCTATACCCAGGGCCAGAGACTGGGAAAAAAAAGAATGCTTCAGCCAGATGGAGAGAGAAGCACTTACCCCCAGTCCTGTGTCCCCACGAATACAGAGATGGATCCTGACAGCACGATACGGAGCCCAAATGTGCTGCCTTATATGTCCAGCAGGCTATAGGGGGGAGGGACCGCCAAACTATGCTGCAGCCTAGAGTAGGCCCGAAGCCGGGGCCTCAATTTTCTCCCTCAGTGAAAGGAGAAGCCGGAACCGGACGTGACGCGCCGGAAGGGGCGGAGCCCCGCAGCGCGGCCTGCTGGACGGAAGTCCCGGGCTCCAGGAAGCAGCCCCACGCCTGCAAGAAGCCAGGCAGGGCCGAAGCCTCTGGAGGAACAGTGGCGCCGATCTCCGCCTCCAACGCCGCGGCGCCGCTCCGGATAACGCTGCGGCGCCGCTGTCCTAACGCCGCAGCGCCGGATCAAACCGCAGCGCCGCCGCCCAGCACACAAACAGGACGCCTGCCTCACCCGGAGACGCCGCAACAGGTAACCTAACCCGGTGCCAGGAGCCCCCCCTTAGTCACACCACACTCAGCGAGGGGTGGAAATAAATGACGGTGCAGGAACCCAAACTCCATTATCCCCAGGATAAGGAGAGGGACCGTCCTCCACCCCAGCTAACACCCCGCGCAGGGGTGTAGAAATCAGGGGGGAACACACGGACGTCTAGGTGCACCTGTACAGCCTGGGGTCTAGATACCTCAGGGTGGTCAGGGCCAAGTCCAGTGAAAAATCCCACGTAGCGGGGAAGGATACGTGGAGAATATCGCACGTACTTGCCCGTTGATGGTTTGGGGAGATCGGACCCTCAAAAAGGTCCGTCGCCCCCTCAATCCAAAATGTTGAAAGTCGGGTCCAAAAATCCAGGACCCAGAGATGTGCCTCCTTGAGACACCAAGCATAAACTGGAGTCTCTGGTAGCCAGTGTCAGGGTGTATACGATGGAGGAGGAGCTAACTTTTTTTTTTTTTTCAAGTTTACTTAGTGTCAGCCTCCTGGCGGCAGAAGCATACACCCACAGTCACACAGTCCTGTGTCCCCCTATGAGGCGAAGAGAAATCAACATTTCAGAAGTTTACACTTTTTTTGCTCAATACATAAAGTTTATACAATGACTCACTATTTCCAGTGCTGATCCTCATATTTAAACGGACTCTGCCCTTCTCCCAGTCTGCTGGATATCGGCTCCAGGGCAAAACCTGACTGGGGACAACCAGTTCTTGTATAATCAGAGCTTGGGATTCATCACAATTTCTGTGTTTGGCCACCCACTTTCAGAACACTGACTACAGGTTTTCATTGGGATTGACATCTGGGGGGTTTCCCGCAGGGCTGGGGGTCGGTAAGCCAAACCTCCGACTCCTCAATTTCCATGACACCGACTCCACAGCCCTGGTTTCCCGGTCATGGACCTAAAATTGCAATTTTTCTTCATCAAGACACTTGGTTATCACTTTTGCTTTGTGACATGCTGGAAAAAAAGCATTGTTCATCCCCAAATTGCTCCTGGATGGTTGGGAGAAGTCACTCTTCGAGGATGTGTATAGCCCATTCTTTATTCATGGCAGTGTTCTTAGGCAAAATTGTGAGTGAGCCCCCTCTATGGATGAAAAGCCCCCACACATATATGGTCTCAGAATGCTTAAGGCCATGTTCACATGTCCAGGAATGATCCGTTAGAACGGATCCAGCAATAATCTGTTGGCAAAAAAGTTATGTAGATACAACTTTTTTTGTCCGTTTTCAACACTGAAGTCTATGACAAATGGATCCGTTAATCAGCTATCTGTTTTCCTTTCATTTGAAAAGGATTCGCTTTCTATTGACTTTATTAAAAAGGAAACCAATTTTTTTTTTTTTTTTTTTTGAAAAACAGACAAAAAAAAAAAAAAAAAAAAGTTGTACCTGCAGAACTTTTTTGCCAACAGATTATTGCTTGATCCGTTCCTACGGATCATTATTGGACGCGTTGGCATGACATAGGACTCGCGTCACAAGGAGGCTTCAGAGAACATAACTGCAGGAAGCATAGAGATTGGGCTTGCAGAGGACTGGGGTAAAGTTACTTTCTCTGAAGTCTCCTTGTGATGGTTTAGGACTTCTGGAAAAATGGATGTCTGGAGAAGAAATGGCAAGAGCTACCATGAGTCCTGTGTGCTGCCAATAGCAAAGAATCCCGAGAGCAGTCATGTGTGGAGGCTTTTCATCCATCATGGATGGAGTTTGCCTGAGAACACAGCCATGAATAAGAAATGGGATCTAAACATCCTCCAAGAGCAACTTCTCCCAACCATCCAGGAGCAATTTGGGGATGAACATTGCTTTCAAGCATGATGGAGATGATGTGTCTTATGACAAAGGTAATTACTAATTGACTAGATGAACAGAACATTGACATTTTGGGTCCGTGGCCAGGAAATTCCCCAGATATAAATCCCACCTAGAACATATGGTCGATCCTCAAAAAGCAGGAGACAAATCACAGAAATTGTAATAAACACCAAGCACTGATCATCAGTCGGGATTTGGCCCTGGAGCCGATATCCATCTGCCAGGGAGAAGGGCCAAAGTCATGAAAAATAAAGGACGACACTGGAAATACTGAGTCTAAGCATAAACTTGATCTATTTGTGGATAAAAATATAAAAAAAAGTCTAAATGATGATAATTGTAACTACAGAAACATCCGACTCAAAGTTCTAAAAACACTGAAGCAGCAAACTGTGTGAAAAACAAAATTAGTGTCAGTATCAAAACTTTTGGCCATGACCGTACACTAAAAAAATAAACCTTCTGTCTATGCAGTATAGACATGGGATTGCTGGCCATTAGTAACCTATGGAAATATTTGGTTGAGTAACGGCGGCGATGTTCAGCAGTGAGTCACCGCAACGAGGAATTTATTGCATAAGAAATGTGGACATAAGCGTCTGTACAGATTACTCCTCACATCATAGGTCAGACATAAGGAGACCCTTATTTCCAGCTCTTATCAGCAAGATCTGGAAAGGAATGTCCTGAGAGGTGAAAAGTTCTTTAAGATTTCACTCCTCCTATGTGGGTCACATGAAACTTTCTTTTTTGTTACAATTCCTTCTATTATAGAAAATTTACCAACACAGGTTTTACAACATTTTGTTAAAGTTCATGGGTGTGCCACATGGTATCTCCTCCAAGGCGCCTACATGAGGCAGCAGATAACCTAGGACCTCTTCATTTCTGCAATACCTCCTCTCCTAACCATCTGTGCTTGCTTCATCCTGAGGTTGCGAGAGTTATTGTGGAGTCTTTTCCTCATTCATGGTGAAGAAGGAAGAAGAACCTTAACCTTATCATTTTAAAAGTGGAATGGTGACCAGACTGAGAACAGCAGCAAGTGCCTGGGTTAGAGGTTTAGTAACCAGAGTGGGTGCAAATTGATGCCCCAAGTCCATGGACCTGGTCAGTATTCTGCCTTTGGACAGCGGCCTTGAGCGCTGCCTCCTACCCGACGGCATCAGCGGCTCTTCTATTGATTAGCAGGTCTGGCGCGATGTCATACATGGGTCACACTGCAATAACGACACGCCAGGCTGGCTAGTCAAAAGAAGAGACCGGGATGCAGTCAGACAGGAGGCAGCTCTTAGGGCTCCTATCCAGAAGAAGCAGATTACTGACCGAGCTGTGCAAATCAATTTCTTCATGACTACTACTACTATTTATTGTCCAACTGGTGATTGCAGTGACCGTCCGGTGTCTTCGGGTCGAGCTGCAGCTGATTTACCATACTTTGACCTTGAATCTGCGTAGTTCCTGGCAGCAGGACATCCTCATAAGGGGAGCATCCAGCCTTACGCTCGTCATCACTCACGCCATCGGGATATCTACACTACAGAGTTCCCTATATTTTTTATTTTCCTTTCATCCATAACATCTGCGGCAGGTCCATAATGGAAATGCTCGGTGGGAATATATCCATAGGTCTGTTCACCCTATAAAGGGGTGAAATAATCAAATACGTGCCACAGAAATTAAATATCTGCATCACAGGCCAATTTTTGCTCAGAAACATCTTCAGTGGGTGGAAAAGATTTGTAAAATCTCATCCAAAGCCATAGTACTATAAACCTTACAGATTTGACACCAATCCACCGAATCATTTCTCCTGTACCCTACTGCTCTATATTGGGGACACACTGGCACCACAGGGAGGGTAATGACAAACCCTCCATGGTCCTTTATCAGTACATAGTGCCGGTACCTGATGCTTTAGATTGCTGGCTGGCGTAACTCGACGTCCTGGAATGTCCACATGCTCCAAGCTCATCAGGGACGGATGCGCTCTTTGATGAAAGGTCTTAAAATAATAGAGATGTACATTACATTAAAAAGAGAACACACTGAGCACATAGACGAGCAATTACCAAGAAAATTAATAATGCGCATATCAGGAAGAGAGATGTACAGACCAGAAACTCCCAGGTGCAGTTTTATCGTCTCTCGTCCTTTCCGGTCTTCATGCAAAGAGTCAGAATCTCCAGGGATTGCAATGGAGGTGGCAGTGGAAGGTGCCCTGGAGGCCAAAGAGGACATGATGACTGCTTATTGCTGCGAAACATGGGGGAAACCAGGGAGGGACTCTGATCAAGGTAGGTGCAAATAGCATCTTTCTCTGGAGAACCCAACACATCCAGGCATTATCCCACTGACTTCAACGGGATCCACTAAATGTTTAATCCCCCATATGGTGACATTGCACAGGAACATAACACAGGTAATCCCGGGGGGTCCAAGCAACGACACAACCAGTCATTTATTATTGGGGCACCTTACTAAATGGGAAACACCACCAATATTATTTATAAAAGAATTTTCACATTTTTTTTCCTATAGTTTCAGTTTTCTTTATTCCTTAGTCAGTGATTTTGATTCTATTTCTGCAGGGGTTTTGGTTAGTTATAGCATATAAAATAGTTTAACTTTAACAAGTGAGTGTTTTGCTGTGGAATCGGCCAAGATGATTTTACCCCACAAACTATTTACATGTGCGTGTAGGTCTTTCAAAGATAAATCCACCAATACCTTTACATGATCAGTCCGTTCCTCCATTATCAAGAAATCTGGGTTTGAATTTATATGTAAATGAGGCTGAAGAGCTATAGTAGATCTGAAGCCTCTGTCACTCCAGCTCTATTCCCCTCCCCACCCAGTGCCGCCTGGGTGTCAGTCAGATATCCTGATGAAATGAGTGATAAAAGCAAAGCATCATGCAGCAGAAGGAGGCAGTGCTGAGTGGGGAATAGAGCTGGAGTGACAGAGGCTCCAGAACTACTATAGCTCTTCCGCCTCATTTGGATATCAATTCAAACGCTGATTTCTCGGTAATGGAGGAACGGACTGGCCGTGTAAAGGTATTTCTGGACTTGTCATTTAAAGAGTTATGTGCACATATTAACAGTTTGCAGGGGAAATCCTGCTGACAGATTCCTTTGAAGCTTTGTTATCCACAATTAGGAGGGTATACATGAGAAACAATGACAGGGCGAAGTTTAAGGGTATGTGCACACGCTGCGGATTTTGCTGCGGTTCCCATGCATTTACAGTACCATGTAAAGCAATGGGAAATGAAATCCGCAGTGCACATGCTCCGGAAAAAAACGCGCGGAAACGCAGCGGTTTATTTTCCGCAGCATGTCAATTCTTTCTGCGGATTCCGCTGCGGGTTTGCCCCTGCTCCAATAGAAATCTGCAGGTGAAAACCCGCAGAGGAAACCGCAAAAGAAAACGCGGTAAATCCGCAGTAAAAACTGAAGCGGTTTTTCACTGCGGATTTCGCAAATCCGCTGTGGAAAATTCTGCAATGGAATCAGCAGCGTGTGCACTTAGCCTTAGAGTGAAAGAAAAGAAAAAAAGTGACAATCTTTATTGGCATAGAGTTGCCAAAATTATATCCACAGGAGGTCTGTTTACCTGTTTTTCAGATCACTTTAGTTTTCTGTGTCACTTTTGCAATGTTTCCATTAAAAACAGATACCATGTGGATATTGTGCCCGTATGGTCTCATTTTTTTTTTTCCTAAGTTCAATGGACACGTATTGTCCTCACATTAGACTTGATTAACGCAAACGGAATGTGTTCTTGTGCAAAAACATTTTATAGAATTGTCCACTAACTTAAATTGGCCCGTGTGCAGAAAGAAGAGCGTATAATGCTCTATACGCTGTATAAAGCTGCATCTACATGACCCATGGCTTTAAAAGACATTTTTTTTTTCACATATCTGACGGACAGTTCTGGCAGTACAATGTAATGAAATGGATTTCTTTTTAAATAGGAGTAACTCACGTTTTAAAGCAGGGGTCTCCGGACATGAGCTGCATAGAGATTCCAACCTACAGGGGGGAGAAAAAAAAAAAAAAAAAAAATCAGGGAAATGTATAAAAGCAAAAGCGGAAAAAGGTAAAAAATACAAAGTTCTATCTCTGCAGAAACACGGGAGCATCATAAGAGCTGGGTACTGAGCAGATATCTCCATCGGGAACGTCCAGACGGCTTGGTGTGTTTCCAATCACATGTGTGCGCTTCCTCATAAAACTAAAGATCCACATAAGTTTGGTCTGGGATTTATTTGCTGTAAATGAGATACAGAACCTGTGCTCAATTGTAGGGTGAGACCAGACGTATAAAGCTAAATTGTGCCGCCAACATCTAGTTTCGACTCTACCAGTCTCAGATAAATCTTCCTTATGTGTCACAAATATAAACTAGAAGAAAAATGCATAAAACATTGCAATAAGTAAATAGCATATGCAATAAAAAAGAAAAAAAAAAGGATAAAATCATGCCACCGCGACAAGGTATACCCCATCAGGGTGGTCCCTATCTCTAGTAACTCACTAGGTACCAGCAGGCCTCAATAGACGGGGGCTGAGCGTGACCTGTGCCTCACCATCTTTAACGCCTACCCATGGAAAGCAGGGGAGATAAGGTGCGCAGCCCAAGAGGGTGGCCATATCCCCAAATATACCAAATACAAAAAAAACTGAAGCAAAACAAAAAACAGGGGCCTAGCACACCTGTAGGTATAATTGTAATTTGTAGGTGCACATTTACACTGTGGCCATTAACAGACATATAGGACTTTGCTTGTGTGCCACAATTCGCATAACAGGCATTAGCATCTTTGCCAAGAGACTGGGATGCAAAGAAGATCCCCTCAATAAACTCCCGCTTTCTTTAAAGGAGTTGCTCGCTTTCAGAATATCTAGTTCTTAAAGAAAAAAAAAAAAAAGAAGTGCTTTATTCCCCTTCATGGGCCTAGCACTAGGATTACACCGCTGCCCCCAATGTGTATTAGTGGCTGAAGCGCTGTCAGCAAGTTGCCAGCACAGCAGCCAATCAGTGAGCTAGGCAGATGGAATGCCTTGCTCACGAGCTCTCCGACTGGCTGGCGCACACACTTTACATGATGTCAGGTCAGCAGTCAATGCTTTTATACTGGGAACAGTGGTGAAAACTCAGCAATGGACCCACTTAGGGCAAGTAAAGCTCCATTTTTTTCCCCCTTCCATAAACGGTGTCAGGGGACTGGAAAATTCTGAAGAGAGACAACCCTTTTAGGGCATTTTAAAAGGAATTCTCTAACAAAAATTGCTTCAAGGCCTGTGCAGAAGCTGTACACACTGAGCGGGTCAGAACAAAAATTGCTTCAAGGCCTGTGCAGTAGCTGTACACACTGAGCGGGTCAGAACAAAAATTGCTCCAAGGCCTGTGCAGTAGCTGTGCGCACTGAGCGGGTCAGAACAAAAATTGCTTCAAGGCCTGTGCAGTAGCTGTGCACACTGAGCGGGTCAGAACAAGAATTGCTTCAAGGCCTGTGCAGTAGCTGTGCACACTGAGCGTGTCAGAACAAAAATTGCTTCAAGGCCTGTGCAGTAGCTGTGCACACTGAGCGGGTCAGAACAAAAATTGCTTCAAGACCTGTGCAGTAGCTGTACACACTGAGCGGGTCAGAACAAAAATTGCTTCAAGGCCTGTGCAGTAGCTGTGCACACTGAGCGGGTCAGAACAAAAATTGCTTCAAGGCCTGTGCAGCAGCTGTACACACTGAGCGGGTCAGAATAAAAATTGCTTCAAGGCCTGTGCAGCAGCTGTGCACACTGAGCGGGTCAGACAAGTGGCAATGTTGATATTTCAAATTTTAATCCTAAAAGAAAAAAAAAAAAAAAAAAAAGGTTGTAAACAAAAACCTTTAATTTAAAAACCACCTATAATCGGAGTCTGAAGCTAGAGAGTGAAAAATTGTGAATTATTATCCTGTGTGGATTTATATACAGATTGACGAAAGGATGAACTTAAAAAAAAAAAAAAAAAAAAAAAAAAACAGCCCAAGTCACTTTTCTATTCCACACCTAATGAAAAACCACTCCATAAGCTTTATACAATCATCACTAAACAGCCCGGCTCACATCCTGTTATTCCCCAAGAAAATGTAATAAAAACCTGCTGGTGAAACAATGGAAAAACCACAGCTTCTCTGTGCACAGCTTTTAGGAATAATACATTGTGGTACAGTGCCTCCCGGATGAGCATGAAATCTAGAACGGCAACAGGAACGACTGCAAAAGTGTTTCTATCCCGGAGCTGCAAGTGCATTAGCCAGGAAGAAGCCGATGTAATAATTCACAGTCATCTCCTCAGACAGGCTGCCATTACCATTCCCGGGACGATGGCAGATCTGCTGGCGGAGGCTCGGGTGCGGAAGCACAGTGCCGGACATAGGCTTCTAGTGGTTTACTCCCTGAGACTCCCTGAGTATTCATCAGCTAAATACAAAGTAGATGATCAGGTTTCTCCAAAACGTCACCTATAAGAATATTACCAGGTCTGTATCTGCACAGGTCACTGGAGGATAATAGCAAACCAACCCTGAGCACCATGAATATTTATTCCAGGTGTGACCCATCCAGCCCTATTAGGACACAACATGTACCATTTCCCTCTACGTGCCCACAGTGGACTGGTTATAGTCAATGAACTGATGGCACTGGACAACCGTGGGTTAATCAGAGAGGATCTGTCATTAGCATCAGAGATCTGCACTATTAGAAGGCTTAATCTAATATCAGGAGGGAAAACTTTCTTAAAAAGTTCTTATAGTCACTCTTTCATAGATATTTAAAGTAAGTACACCTCCCTTGTCAGTAGAGTAGATCAAAAGGATTAGCAAGATCCTGGTCCGTCACCCACGTTGCTACCCTTTAGCAGCCACCTTCCTTTGCCAGCATTGGAAAGCAGGGGCCCAGTAATCATTTTTGTCAATACTAAGCCCTGCAATGTCAAGAGAACAATCACAAGATGCACCCAAGTGTCAGATGAGGACGTTCACATGACCCTGGTCCAGCAGCTCCTCTACATAGCAGATGCAAGAGAGCCATTTAAAAGTTGTTGTTTTTTCCAAAGATAGTAAGTTATCTCCAACCATAGGATAGCAGATAATTTACTGATTGCTGGGAGTCCGGGTGCTGGGGCCTGCAGAAATCCTAGAAAGGGGCACCAGAATGAGGGCTTTGTAGAACACCATCCTGGATGGCGAGGACCTGTGGATGCTCAACCTCCACTCTACTCATTAAATACGAGGCTGCGAGAGAAAGCCAAGTACAGAGCTCAGTTATTTCTCATAGTCCCACAGACAAGGAAAAGAGCAAAGCTGGAGCTTACACACCTTCATCCTCTGCAGTGCCCGGATAGCAGAGTCCAGTGCCCAGTTCTTGGGATTGTTGGGGGCCCAACCACTGCCACAGGAATTTGGGAAAACTTACTGCATTGGCAATAATGGTTTAAAATCATATTCTGTAGTTTGTAAGTTATCCGCTATACATAAGATACAATATGACTGCTGGGGGTCCACTAGAATCCGCACTGATCCCAACAAAGGAGGGGATGTGAAGATCTCTGTGTGAAGAGTGGTGGTCAGTCATCATTCATTCTCATCAGCCGAGTGCAGCGCTCTGGTGGTGCGCCCATTAAGGAGTCCGGGGTCTCAGGACTGGGGGGAGTCTCAGCAGTCAAACTTGAGAAGCGAATACTTCTGAAATGTATGCAGTTTATGATGTGAAATCTGGAGATACAGCATTCCTTATTCCACAGACTCATAAAAAAGGAGACTTGCCCCGAAGAAATAAGATAATTATAAAGACAATATCAGATTATTTAGAGGAGCTGCTCTTAATCTGCACAATCCCTGACTACACGCCAAACTAAGCTGCATGGATCCACTGCTCCGGACCCCGACTCTAAGCAGAGAGGCGTCAGAAACTGGACAGAAGGACACTTTTTATCCTCCCAATGATCGTACCATGGAATGAATGTAATGAGCACAAATCCTTTTCGTTTTCACTACAGGTATATATCACGAGTGAAGGCCATTTCACAACCTGCATCCACTTGTCTTACATCATATAAAATACATTTTTCTGCAGCCAAATAATGACGACTGCCTGAAGTGGATGTCAAGTACACGTATTTACTGTGTTTTGTCATGTTCATAATTAATAGCAGTATAATTAGCTGTTATTCTATATACACTACATAAGATCCCGCAGGCAGATCATTTCACACATGTGTGTGTGTGGCTTACACTAAAGAGGTTGTCTACAACTCAGACATCACCTTCTCAATCCCCATATTCCGAATAAATTATCACATGCTTAACATTAGCACAGCTTGCTCACTTGTTGAACCAGGCTTTACTACTCAACACAAAGGGGTATCACTGGAAGGATCACATCATTCAAAGGATCACAGCTTGTAAACGCTTTTTGTAGCCAGTCAAGTATCTTTTAATTCTAGTTTGAGGGATTTTCATCCATTCTTCTTGGAAAATTCTTCCAATTCTGTGAGATTCCTGGGTCGTCTTGCATGCACTGCTGTTTTGAGGTCTAGTCACAGATTTTCAATGATGCTCAGATCAGGGGACTGTGAGGGCCATTGTAAAACCTTCAGATTGCTCCTTTCGAGGTAGTCTATTGTGGATTTTGACGTGTGTTTAGGATCATTATCCATTTGTAGAAGACATCCTCTTTTCAACTTCAGCTTTTTTACAGACGGTGTTATGTTTGCATCAAGAATTTGTTGAAATTTCATGGAATCCATTCTCCCCTCTAACTGTGAAATATTCCCTATGCCATTGGCTGCAACACAAACACAAAGTAGGATTTAGCCACCCCCATGCGTAATGGATGGCAAGATGTTTTTTTCCTGAAATTATGTGCCCATTTTTCTCCACACATACTTTTTTCATTGCGGCCAAAGAGTTTTATTTTAACCTCATCGGTCCATAAGACTGGTTTCCAAAATTCATCAGGCTTGTATAGATCTTTTGCATACTGCTGAAGCTGAATTTTATGTAGACGTGTGGGGGGGGGCTTCTTCTCATGATTCTTCCATGAAGACCATATTTGTTCAGGTATGTACCACAACTGCAGAGTCTGCAAAATCTTTCTGAAGGTCTATTACAGTCAACCGGGGGTTCTGATTTGAGTCTCTAGCAATCCAACCAGCAGCTCTCAATGAAATTTTGCTTGGTCTTCCAGACCTTATCTTGACCTCTACTGTTCCAGTCACCTGTCATTTCTTAATTACATTTCGAACTGAAGAAAGGGCAACTTTAAAACACTACCATCTTCCTTGGTCAAAGTTATCTGAGCACACAAATTCCAAGGGTGCCCAAACTTTTGCACAAGTCCATTTTTCCTTTTGTAATTTTTTAAATGTTAAAGACGACAATATATACTTTTTGCCTAAAATACAAAGGAAATGTGTCATCTTTAACTTTAGGTCTTTTAGAGATCATTTCATCTTCAACTTGGTAACCGTTCACAATAACAGTAATTTTGACCATGGGTGCCCAAACTTTCACATACCACTGTACCTGGCCACCTCTTTCACTCTAGGACTGGACCTTTGGGTCAGAGGATTCCAATTCTAATATGCATGATGGTTTCAGAGGTGGGCCACATGTGCCGTACTGTGTATAGGTCTTCAAAATACTCCTCCAATATTCATCACAGATAATACAACTATGGATAGATTGTCCGAAACTTAAATATGATGCAAATAAGAAAGACACTGACTGCTGGAAACTTTCTACATAAATCAGCAATGTGGGTTCTTCCCAAGAGTTAATAGAAACTGACAAGAGATGCTAAAGTGGGGCGCTGATGAGAACCGACATAACCCAATAAAGTGATAAGAAGCAGGACTGTTTCTGTGCCGAGCTGTAATGCAATAATCCATAAGGTCAGCAAATGCAATGCAATAGAAATCATCTCAGTGCAGGAATGGAAAAATGACTGATGGCAAACAGGAAAAAAGGTCATTGCCAGCAGCAAAGTGTCAGCTGTATGGGATCCGTGTCTTCTGGAGTTGCCTAGTCCTCCATCTGCACAACTGCCACAGCGCAGGACATCAGGCTTCAATGGCCACCACTAACCTTTAGGATGGAGTTATCTTGCCTGGTGTTTTTGGTGTCATATCCTTCTAATAGACATCTCCGAACTGTGTTTCCAGATCCAGCAAACTCTGCAAGGTTCAAGTCTGCAAAGCCGAGCTAAGGAAACAGAAATATCAGCATCGTGTTAAGTAAAAAGTAACATTCTACAAAAATTAGAAAAATTCAACACAAACTGATCCAATGCAAAAATCGGTCCAAGGCTACCAGCCGATCCTAGATAACTCTTAGAACTGGTCTCCTCGTATGGGGACATTGAACATTTCGGGCCACTTTAGGCGCTAGGTCCCTGACCTGTACTGTCGTCCATTCTGAGTTTATCGGACAGATGGAGAAATCAGAGTACAGTGCTCGGACATCTCTGCCAGTCCCATAGATGTAATGGAGTGGCCAATATGCATGCTGGCCACAACTCAAACTGGGGCCTCCATACTATCATTGTGATCTGTGGTGGTCCCAATGGTGAGACACCTAGCGATCCGCAATCTATTGCCTATCCAGGGAATCGGTACTGTGTTGTTATTGTAGACGGCCCCTTTAAATGCAAATGTAAACAACTTTAAAATAGAAGAGTGATTTTGAATAGCAGTAAGCATTTTACCTTGGCATAGGCTTTCCCGCCTTTAAGCTCCTGAAACAAGTAGGAGAGAAATACCGGTGAATTACGCATGTAACGGGAAGCATTAAGACATTGTCACAACACTAGGGCTTTGTTCACAAATGCACGAGGACATTAGGGCATCCATCACCATTGACAGAAAACATTGTGGAGCACAGAGTTATTCTTGTTGTCAGAAGAATGGACGCTACAGAAACCCATTGGATACCAGTGAAAGTCTGTGAGCCATCATTGCATGACAGATGGAGTCGCAAATGGGTATTCTCAAGTTTGGAAGTTATCTCCCATTCCTAGGCTAAGGGCTAAGTTCTTGATCGTTGGGGCCCGACCGATCCTGAGCATCAACGCACTGAAGAGCCCCGAGTGAATGGAGAGGTGGTCGATTATGTGCAACTCTGATCCATTCCCTCTTATTGGGACCACCGGAGATAACTGACTGTAGCACTCACCTGGTCTTTGGCACCCCTTTAAAAATGAATGGAGAGAGGGTGTGCATGACCAACCATGGTTCTATTTACACCTGGTTCTCGGGAGCAGTGGGGGTCCCAGCTGACAGAACCCTAGTGATCAGGAAGTTTCCCTATCCCTAGAAACATCCTTTCCAACTTCATCGTGTCGGTGGGGGTAGTCTTACCTTGCGCACAGATACTCTGCAGATACATGGGTCCAGGATACCGGAGGCCGCACTTGCACTCATCTTACACATGAATGAGAAACATTTCCTCCAGTGGACGCTGTTCGCTTGAACAACCTCTCTGCAAAAAAAAAAAAAAAATAGCAATTTGTTTTTTTTGCATTTTAATGACCAGTACCTAGCAGGATGGAAGGTGCTGTTTAGGGGGAAGTGGATTTATTTCAGTTCTCTCAGAAAACCCTTCAGTCTGGCAATGAGTGGACTTTAATGAATGGGGTGCACTTTTTTTTTTTTAAGAGCCTTGAAGAGTAAAGTCCAAAAATTATGTTCTTCCATATAAAATCTTCCTGCCGACACCTTTATTAGGACGGGATCACACATACGCGAGATACGGCCGAGTCTCGCAGGTGAAATCCCTCCTCTGGCGCCGGCACTTGGGAGCGGAGCGTGCAGCTCCATGTGTTGCTGTGCGTTTGCACGCTGCGCTCCGGAGTGCCGGTGCCAGGGGAGGGATTTCACCTGCGAGACTCGGCTGTATCTCGCGTATGTGTGATTCTGGGCTTAGGTGATGTATTCTAGTCAGGGCGTACGGAGTAGCATAGGCAAATGACAAGGTAATGATGGATATTCGCCAACATGGGCGTCAGGCGCGGCTTCCATCCCTAATCACGTTGCATGGCTAGTACTGACTTACAGGGTAGCCACCTCCTTTTTTCTGGCATACTTTTCCCCACAAGCATTGCCAGACAGTCTCCATACACAGATGTCCCCACAACGTGATACCTAGAATAACGATTGCGGTGCCTCAGCCCCTCTGCATTACATCCGGCGGCAGATGTGGATGTGGCCATTTTGGTCACTCATGGCAACTAAACAAAACTGCTCAGCGCCCGGCCGGTGTAGGACATGACTTCTGATAATCTGACTCATCGCTTCCTCAGGAGTCACACGAGAGCAGATTCCTTCCTTTTCGCACAGATAATTTCTATTGTCCGCGTCAGCCAGAGAGTCATAGACCAAGGTCGTGTGCCACAGACACAACACTGCCATTGCCCAGCAACCACTCATCGTCATTTTCTTCCTTAAATATCTGACAGGGATTCTCTCAATGTGCTCCACATTTTTCGTTAGAAGGCTGGTAATACAAGTCTATTTTATACATTTTTTATGCGCATGTGAAAAAACGATTTTGTGCTTTGGATCTGGTCTTCAGTAGTGTTGGGTCCGTGCTTAGCATCAGTATTTCATCAGTTTTTCTCGTGTGAAAAAATAAAAATAAAATGAGGTTTTTCAAGTGTCACCTGTCACTGAAAACCAGACAGAACTAAAAAGCAACTAGGAGGCCATGCGCAAGTGTTCACGTATTTCATAGACTTGCATCCGTGACTAGGATCAAAAACAGATGTCTCTTTTATATTTTGCTAACACGCAATCAAAAAAGGGGCCTCTCTCTAAGGCTGCCGTCACACTAGCAGTATTTGGTCAGTATTTTACATCAGTATTTGTAAGCCAAAACCAGGGGTGGGTGATAAATGCAGAAGTGGTGTAGATGTTTCTATTATACTTTTCCTCTATTTGTTCCACTCCTGGTTTTGGCTTACAAATACTGATGTGGGATCCAAGAAGTATCGTTTCTCCTTGCGGAGAGTGACATGATAAGCATGTCGAAGTGAGGAGACTTAAAGCCGCAATGCTCCTCTGGGAAATATGCAAATTGTCTCTTCAGAGAGAAAGAGGACTAGAACTCTAGTGCCACCTATTGGAAGTAGCAATCCTAACAGTCAATGTCGACCCTTTAACGAGCCTTGTCACATGACTTAGGATAAAAGCCAAACCATAATCTCAATTTGCAGACACTGTTTCGGGGTACTGCCCCTCGTCAGTGCAAAGTGGAGATCTGGTTTGGCTGATCTGGATCCAGATCAGCCAGAGATCTCCAGATCTGGCTGAGATGCAGAGATCTGGAGATCTGGTTACGGCTTTAAAAGGTACCGTTACACTGAACGACTTACCAACGATCACGACCAGCGATACGACCTGGCCGTGATCGTTGGTAAGTCGTTGTGTGGTCGCTGGGGAGCTGTCACACAGAAAGCTCTCCCAGCGACCAACGATCCAGGGAAAGACTTCAGCATCGTTGAAACTGTCTTCAACGATGCCGAAGTCCCCGGGTAACCATCGGGTTACTAAGCGCAGGGCCGCGCTTAGTAACCCGATATTTACTCTGGTTACCATTGTAAAAGTAAAAAAAGAAAAAAAACAAAACTACATACTCACATTCCGGTGTCTGTCACGTCCCCCGGCGTCAGCTTCCCTGCACTGACTGTTAGCGCCGGCCGGCCGTAAAGCAGAGCACAGCGGTGACGTCACTGCTGTGCTGTTTTACGGCCGGCGCTGACACAGTCAGTGCGGGAAGCTGACGCCGGGGGACGTGACAGACATCGGAATGTGAGTATGTACTGTTTTTTTTTTTACTTTTACAATGGTAACCAGGGTAAATATCGGGTAAAAAGTGTGAAACAACAGAAATTATGTATTATATTCTAGGTTCTTCAAAGTAGCCACCTTTGGCTTTGTTGACTGCTTTGCACACTCTTGGCATTCTCTTGATGAGCTTCAAGAGGTAGTCACCAGGAATGGTTTTCACTTCACAGGTGTGCCCAGTCAGGTTTAATAAGTGGGATTTCTTGCCTTACAAATGGGGTTGGGACCATCAGTTGTGTTGTGCAGAAGTCTGGTGGATACACAGCTGATAGTCCTACTGAATAGACTAATAGAATTTGTATTATAGCAAGAAAAAAGCAGCTAAGTAAAGAAAAACGAGTGGCCATCATTACTTTAAGAAATGAAAGTCAGTCAGTCCGAAAAATTGGGAAAACTTTGAAAGTGTCCCCAAGTGCAATGGCAAAAACCATCAAGCACTACAAAGAAACTGGCTCACATGAGGACCGCCCCAGGAAAGGAAGACCAAGAGTCACCTCTGCTTCTGAGGATAAGTTTATACGAGTCACCAGCCTCAGAAATCGTAGGTTAACAGTAGCTCAGATTAGAGACCAGGTCAATGCCACACAGAGTTCTAGCAGCAGACACATCTCTACAACAACTGTTAAGAGGAGACTTTTGTGCAGCAGGCCTTCATGGTAAAATAGCTGCTAGGAAACCACTGCTAAGGACAGGCAACAAGCAGAAGAGACTTGTTTGGGCTAAAGAACACAAGGAATGGTCATTAGACCAGTGGAAATCTGTGCTTTGGTCTGATGAGTCCAAATTTGAGATCTTTGGTTCCAACCACCGTGTCTTTGTGCGATGCAGAAAAGGGGAGCGGATGGACTCTACATGCCTGGTTCCCATCGTGAAGCATGGAGGAGGAGGTGTGATGGTGTGGGGGTGCTTTGCTGGTGACACTGTTGGGGATTTATTCAAAAGTGAAGGCATACTGAACCAGCATGGCTACCACAGCATCTTGCAGCAGCATGCTATTCCATCCGGTTTGCGTTTAGTTGGACCATCATTTATTTTTCCAACAGGACAATGACCCCAAACACACCTCCAGACTGTGTAAGGACTGTTTGACCAAGAAGGAGAGTGATGGGGTGCTACGCCAGATGATCTGGCCTCCACAGTCACCAGACCTGAACCCAATCGAGATGGTTTGGGGTAAGCTGTACTGCAGAGTGAAGGCAAAAGGGCCAACAAGTGCTAAGCATCTCTGTGAACTCCTTCAAGATTGTTGGAAGACCATTCCTGGTGACTACCTCTTGAAGCTCATCAAGAGAATGCCAAGAGTGTGCAAAGCAGTCATCAAAGCAAAAGGTGGCTACTTTGAAGAACCTAGAATATAAGACATAATTTCAGTTGTTTCACACTTTTTTGTTAAGTATATAATTCCACATGTGTTAATTCATAGTTTTGTTGCCTTCAGTGTGAATGTACAATTTTCATAGTTACAGAAAAATCTTTAAATGAAAAGATTTTAAATAAGCACAATATTTTAGAGTGAAAGTCACGATTATGAATTTGTTTTTGGCTTTTTTTTTTTCATACAACTTTATCAAGTCTCTTCTCCAAACTGTGAATGCTTGACACCTCCTAAGTTTTTGTGACATCATGCAGGCAGACTGGGGAGCGTTCTGTGCCTGCACCAGACACAATGGACGAGTTAGTCACATCTGAAATTATGCGGTTATGTCTTTATATAAAACTGACGGCATATGTATAGCCCATAGGTTGATGGAAGTCAATGTGATAATTCATGTGAACATGGTCGACGTGAACAAAGCCACTCAAAACGCAACATGCACTATTGTGATCTGTATTCCGGATCAAATTCACCCATAAGTCAATTTGTGTATAAGAAAAAAAATAAATAAAAAAACAACATGGATGACATACAGGTCAGCATCCCATATGCAAAAAAATCTAAACTATATGCCATGCGGATGGACAAAATAGACACACGGAACATAATACGGATGCAAAAACGTCATTTTTATGGATGAAAAAGGGATAATTTTCCATACGTTAAATGAACCTGGCCTTACAAGAACTAAGCAGATGCATCAAGAGGGTTCAGGCAGTTTCAGAATGTGCCCACCATGCCCCGGTCCATGTTGTTAGGGTATCTCAGAGATTATATGACAAGAAGAGATCTATTAATAATTGTGGCCCATTGAGGTAGCTGTGTGTCTATATGAACAAACAGCAGCAGTGTAAAGCATGGGGAAGGAAAAGAATACAATCTAAGTCACTGACAGTACAAGATGTGGATAATAGACTACCGAACACTTCTATGAGACAATGAGCTACAAATCAAGGAGCAGGGCTACACGGGAACCATCACTAATTATATGTAAGGATAGCTGGGATTTGTAATGGGATCCCCGAGTAAGGAACATAAATTGGTGCATGGGTGCCCGCTCCGATCCTCGATGAGGGTGCTGGGTGTCAGACCCCCACCGATCTTATACTAATGACCTATCCTGAGGATTGAGATCATAGCAGTGGACATCCCCGCACAGTCATAATACTGAGGAAATGGGCACAATAAACTGCAATCCTGCGCTGAATCATCTCTTCTTCAGACTGCTCTCTTTATAAATGGAGACCAGAAATGCACAGGAATCTGGGCACTGCAGATATGTTGTGAGGGGAGCTGGCTAACATTTCCAAAAACCAGGGCTCCTGCTAACCTGCTGCCCCTCTACAGTCACTGCACGTGGCCTACTAAATAGAAGGAATAAATGGGGCTTCAGCAATCTTCTGTCCAAATAATATGGGTGCACAAATTCCCCCTTCAATGTCCACTGGAGCACAGGAAGAGGAACACCATGTGCTGTCATAATATCATCCCCAAAAGCCTGTGTGAGATGCCTCCTAATTGGCGGATGCCCAGAGCAGAGGCGTTAGGCTGGGTCCAGACAGGAGTGTTTCACAGTCCACATACGGCATTGACCCGACTGACTGGGGGTCTCCAGACCAGAACCTATAGTCTCAGACACATATAATGCTGCACGTTTGGGTTGGCAGACAAACATTGCTGTCCATAAGTGGTCCATGAACTGCACTCGTCTGAACCCGGCCTTACTGACCACCTTCACTGTAACGAGCACAGATATTTGAAAATGTGGCCTTGCCCAAAATTCATACGGACAAGATGGCAACCAGAAATAATGCCTGACTACACATGGCCGGCTCCTAGAGTGGTCTACCTGGCCCCCCAAGGAATAGTCATGAGTCACATGACATTCACCGTATGGGAATAAACATACTAGAAATAGGAGGAAACCAATATGGCTAAATACAGCTGTAAGGGGCGCAATAAGTGACAAAAAGAAAGCGTTTATAGAGAATTAAAGCAAGCAGGTAGTGATGAGGCATTAAATAAATACAGAAAATTAAATAAATTCTGTAAAAAGAAAATCAAGGCAGCAAAGATTGAGACAGAGAGACTCATTGCCAGAGAGAGTAAAAATAATCCCAAAATATTCTTTAACTACATAAATAGTAAGAAACTAAAAAATGATAGTGTTGGCCCCCTTAAAAATAGTCTGGGTGGATGAGGATGAGGAAAAAGCCAATATGCTAAATGACTTTTTTTCATCAGTATTTACACAAGAAAATCCCATGGCAGACAAAATGATTAGTGATAAAAATTCCCAATTAAATGTCACCTGCTTAACCCAGCAGGAAGTGCGGCGGCGTCTAAAAATCACTAAAATTGACAAATCTCCGGGCCCGGATGGGATACACCCCCGAGTACTGCAGGAATTAAGTACAGTCATTGATAGACCATTATTTTTAATCTTTAAAGACTCCATAATAACAGGGTCTGTACCACAGGACTGGCGTATAGCAAATGTGGTGCCAATATTCAAAAAGGGAACAAAAACTGAACTCGGAAACTATAGGCCAGTAAGCTTAACCTCTACTGTGGGTAAAATCCTGGAGGGCATTCTAAGGGATGCTATACTGGAGTATCAGAAGAGGAATAACCTCATGACCCAGTATCAGCACGGGTTCACTAGGGACCGTTCATGTCAGACTAATTTGATCAGTTTCTATGAAGAGGTAAGTTCTGGATTGGACCAAGGGAACCCAGTGGATGTAGTGTATATGGACTTTTCAAAAGCTTTTGATACGGTGCCACACAAAAGGTTGATACATAAAATGAGAATAATGGGGATAGGGGAAAATATGTGCAAGAGAGTTGAGAGCTGGCTCAGGGATAGGAAACAAAGGGTGGTTATTAATGGGGCACACTCGGACTGCGTCGAGGTAAGCAGTGGGGTACCACAGGGGTCAGTATTGGGCCCTCTTCTTTTTAACATATTTATTAATGACCTTGTAGGGGGCATTCAGAGTAGAATTTCAATATTTGCAGATGACACTAAACTCTGCAGGGTAATCAATACAGAGGCGAACAATTTTATATTACAGGATGATTTATGTAAACTAGAAGCTTGGGCTGATAAATGGCAAATGAGCTTTAATGGGGATAAATGTAAGGTCATGCACTTGGGTAGAAGTAATAAGATGTATAATTATGTGCTTAATTCTAAAACTCTGGGCAAAACCGTCAATGAAAAAGACCTGGGTGTATGGGTGGATGACAAACTCATATTCAGTGGCCAGTGTCAGGCAGCTGCTACAAAGGCAAATAAAATAATGGGATGCATTAAAAGAGGCATAGATGCTCATGAGGAGAATATAATTTTAACTCTATACAAGTCACTTGTTCGACCACACTTAGAATACTGTGCACAGTTCTGGTCTCCGGTGTATAAGACATAGCTGAACTAGAGCGGGTGCAGAGAAGAGCGACCAAGGTTATTAGAGGACTGGGGGGTCTGCAATACCAAGATAGGTTATTACACTTGGGGCTATTTAGTTTGGAAAGACCGGCGAAACGCGCGTTGAGGCGGCAGGCTAGGACTTCAGATGGTTTTCTGCATGTAGGTATTTTCTCCTTTTACGTACTTTATTATTCTTGGCATCCCCTGACCTTATACATATGTGTGCACTTTATCCCATCTCTCCCTATCCTGGCACTCCATGCACTTTGCATACTATTTAGGATTGGTGTGCTTCCAGCATAGGTTTTGAATGGGGCCTGGGTGGCTTAATTAGTGTAGCACCTGTATTACTACAGCACTTTAGCTAGCATTTGCACTTTAGAATTTACATTTGGTATTTGCACAATTATACTATTTTTTTGATTTTGTTATTTCTTTAGTATTAGTGCTATTTTTTTCAGTACATGGTCAGGGTTTGGGCTATTGTTATTTATGCGGACCACCTGTATCTGTCTTTTACCTGCTTGGTAGTGTTTATCTTGCTTTGTTATATTGTATCAATAAATATTTGTTATATACTCCTTTGGGTCTCTTATGTTTGAGTTTTCCCTGGTTGTGTTGTTATGTTTTGGAGTTTCTATTATTTTGATCCTGTGGTTTATCTTGTGTTCCTCTGGATCAACATGTTAGGGCAGGTTAGGTTAGGCTATGGGTTGAACTAGATGGACTTATAGTCTTCCTTCAACCTTAATAACTATGTTACTATGTAACATCCTTGAGATGAACACAAGGCTTTCACTAGCCACCAGCTATTCAGGGAAAGCCGAGTGATAATGGCCCCCATTAGACTTAGATCCCCCATGAATTTACATACTGTCCCAGGACTCGTGGCCGTGCTCACTGCTACCATAGCTCTGGCCCTTCCCCCCACCGATGGTTTGCATTGTCTCTCACCTGGTGGACTCCACACTGAAGCTGCCGCCATCCAACAAGCGGATCTTACAGAACAGTATTCCATTCACAAAGGGAACAGACGACAGTTCATCCAACTCAAAGTCCACACGGAACTTAAATTTCTTCTTTTTCATCATCATGAAAGCCATACACTGGGCTGAGAGGGCCACAGGAGGACGGTGCCACTACACAGTGTGTGGCGTCTGTGTGCGACACTGGATGCAGTATGTAGCGTCTGTGTGCGACACCAGAGACAATTACTTCCAATACTTCTCCTTGTGATGGATGGTCAGTCGCTGTCATTCGCCTTCCCTTCCTGGGATTGTCATGTGGAGATCTGAGCAATGCGGAGAAGATTTTAGGGAAAGAAAAAAAAAAGTTCTGGAAATGCCAGTTATTTCCCAGGAATTGTAGGTGCGAGGGCTCAGAGCTGCTCCCGTCCCGCAGACATGCTTTATCCGCCCGCACTGCCGGAGGATCCAGAAGAGGACTTCATAATGATGGTCTCCAGGTTCTGTCAGATCCATTTACAGCCATAATCTGTCCTGTGTGAGAGGATCCAGCCCTGGAATATAAAGATGCCCAGTGTCTGATTATATGGGGATGAGGAGGTGCACCCTGAGGACCTGGGTGGGACAGGAGACTGCAAATGTCATCTAATGGGTGCATGAGTAATATATACTGTATATACACACACTACATGAGCGCAGCGGCATACGTATGTGCACACAGTGCATATATATCATATACACACCACCGCCTGTATGTATAATATGTGTATATATATATATACACACATCCAGCCTGAGACCCCACTCACCCAGCTGTGTATAGGAGCACTGCCCCGTGCACATTCGTGCCTCAGTGATCCGTGCAGCCCCGGCCCCCCAGGTAGAATCAATGCCCCGCTCTCACCTGGACTGTACAGTCTGCTCCTGTCCTTACACAAGTCGTTCCTTGTGTCCCGCCCGGATCTCTTTCTGTCCTCTCCCAGCTTCCGTATCTGTCTGTGTGTCATGTATAAGGCGTTGTCTCACTAGTGACCTCCGCAGGCTACCAGTAAGGTTGCAGGCTCTTAGTCTATATTATTTTTTTAGTGACATCTAGCGACATTCTCGGGTAATGCAGAGAACTGATATTTCTTGAATGGAGCGGAAACTAGGAACGCAGTGTGTGTAGTGCGACATCTACTGGACACAAATGGTTACGTAATACGTAAGGAAATTGGATCCACATTTAGGCTGCCGTCACACTAGCAGTATTTGGTGAGTATTTTACATCAGTATTTGTAAGCCAAAAGCAGGAGTGGGTGATAAACACAGAATTGGTGCATATGTTTCTATTAGGGCCCCTTTCCACTTGTGAGAAAAACGGACGAGTGCAATCCGATAAAAAATCGGATTGCACTCGGACCAATGTTTTTCAATAGGTGACATTCCATTTGCAATTTTTTTCCCAGCCGAAATCGGACTGAGAAAAATCTGTGTCGGCTGAGAAAAAAATCGCAGTATGCTGCGTATTGCTGAGATTCTCGGATGAGACTCGTCAATGCAAGTCAATGGGTGCGAGAAAAAAAACGCATGGAATGCGGACCATCCGTATTCCATCCGTTTTTTACGGATACCTTACCATTCTGTGGCACAGAACACTGTAAATAGTCCTGTAAATGACTGTATAAAAATAGTTGCAGAGAAAAAAAACGGATTGCATACGGATGTAAAAACGGATTATGCGATTAAAAAATCACATTACACTCGCATGACAATCGCACACGTTACATCCGTTTTTTCGGTCCGTAAATCGGACCGTTTTTTTCTCACACAAGTGGAAAGGGGCCTTTAGGCTGCGTGTCCACGTTCAGGATGGCCGGCGGTATCGTCGGAGCGGCTTAGCCGCTCAGCGCTAAGCCCCGCCCCCTTTCTGGGACGCGATGATGCCGGATGTGTTCACAGCACACATCCGGCATCATCGCTCCCCACCATAGCGCCCTGTGCTATATCTTGCGGCGACGCAGCGTCGCCGCAAGATATACGGACATGCTGCGATCTGAAAAGACGCGCAGCATGTCCGGAGTCGCAGGGCCGCCGCGTGCGTGTTACCACGCATAGTGGAGACGGGATTTCATTCAATCCCCTCCACTATGCTGTAACATCTGGACGCTGCGTGTCTGACGCTGCGGCTCTATGCAGCGTCAGACACGCAGCGTTTCCTGCACGTGGACACATACCCTTATACTTTCCTCTGACTGTTCCTCTCCTGGTTTTGGCTTACAAATACTGAGGTAAAAACTCACCAAATACTGAATGTGTGAACTAGTGGTATTTTCCAAACACCTTTGTGTGTGAATCACGCAAAGGGCTCATACTCATTTGCGAGAAAAAAAACGGTCCTTAATCTGGACCGAAAAAATGGGCGAGTGTCATGCGAGTACAATGCGATTGTTCTCACATAGCATCTGTATGACGTGCGTATGCAATGCGTTTTTTTCCTCTGCAACTATTTTTCTACAATCATTTACAGTGTTCTATGCCACAGAATGCTAAGGTATCTGCTAAAAAACGGATGGAAAATGGATGGTCCGCATGCCGTGCGATTTTTTTTCTTGCACACATTGACTTGCATTGGCGAGTCTCATCCGAGATACGCAGCATGCTGTGATTAATTTCTCTGTCCGATTTCAGCTGAGAAAAAAAAAACGCAGATGAGATGTCACCCATTGAATAACATTGGTCCGAGTGCAATCCGATTTTTTATCGGACTGCACTCGTGCATTTCTCACACAAATGAGTATAAGCCTTAGGGCTCACACTCACCTGCAAGAAACTCGGATGAGTCTTGCACATCATGCTCGCTTTTTGCAGCATTTTTGTTGCACTTTTCACATTCCTCCTGGAAGCCATGAGTATATACGGGGCATTCACAAAGTTTCTTAAAACAATTTTTTTCTGGCTGAAAAATTCATATCCAAAGACCGCTCCAAAAAGACACGTTTTCAGTGCGGTTTTGTATGAATATGGTTCATGATGCTATTTGTGACCTTTTTTCCAGTGTGTTTTTAATGCCTTTGTAATTATAATACAGTGTGTATCTGTACATCAGGGGCGGACACATCATGGGTGAGACCTGTGCGGCCACACAGGGGCCCGAGAGATAAAGGAGGCCATTACTACCTCCAAAGCAGGTGCAATATTGCATTTTTAGGAGCACTTGGCCTGCAACGGTCCCATATAATGTTCTTGCATAGGGGCCCTTTTTTGTCTTTGTCCACCAGTGCTGTACATTATGGGGCTGGATGTGATTGTTTTGAACTGTATTTCTGTTATGCTGTAATGTCTATTGTCTGTACAAGTCCCCTCTATAATTTGTAAAGCACTGCGGAATATGTTGGCGCTATATAAATAAAAATTATTATTATTATCATTATTATTATTCCAGTGCAAACATCTTACAATAACCCACCAAAAACAAGATGTTGGTGCGTAAAACACGCGATTAATTGATACGAGGTTTTTAACATGTATTTAAAAAGGCAGAAAAATCATGGCGGGTGCGCTATAGACAAGTTTTCTCAAATGTCTGGGGAGCTTATTGTAATAAGACTTTCAGCTTTTCTTTGATGCAGCATTTTGATTTGGAATCTGCATCTTAAAGGGGTTGTCCAGGTTTATCACCAAAGTCTGCGGTCTCTACAGTATATGTGACTGCAGACTTGTAAATCCACAGCATGATACGCATACTCCCGGCCACATTCTGACTAGATGTGAGCATTCACAAGTCTGCAGACATATAGAGTAACTGGAGACTTTATTGAAAAACCTGAAAAACCCCTTTAAGCTCCTGTGATGAGTTTTTGGCGCTATATATTTTTGCTGTGCAAAAAACGCAGTTCCAGGACAGTGGATATGATTTATAGAAATTAGTGATGAACGAGAATGTACTCAAATAAGGTCACTTGCTTAGCACCAGAGCATGCTCAGATAACACCTTACCCCAGCACATTCAGCCATCAATAATTGGATCTCATGCCCACAGGATGTTTTTTTACTCAGCGTATACTGACCTGCGATGCACGTTTCACATCTGCAACATGTCTCTTTGGTTATGTTCCCATGATGAGTTTGTGATGTTGTAGAATTTATGCACCTATTATTTAAATTAGGTTGTTTGCATTTTTTCATTGTTTTTGTATGCAGTTTTTTAACTTGTGTTTATATCACAATTCTTTTATTATGTAAATAAAGCTGCTTTTTTTAATACTTCCTGTTTTTTTTGCTTTGACAAAACTTTATTGCTACGGATAAGTGCGAATTAGGCTACTTTCACACTTCCGTCAGTACGGGGCCGTTCAAACCGTCGGCCCGACGTACCCACAGACGTTGTGCTAAATTTAGCACAACGTGGGCAGTGGATGCAGTTTTACAACCCATCTGCTGCCCATTGTGATGAGCGGGGAGGAGGGGGCGGACTTCCAGCCGCGCATGCGCGGTCGGAAATGGCGGACACGTCGCAGAAAAAAAGTTACATTGAATGTTTTTTCGTGCGTCGCGTCCATCAAAACACAACGGATCCGTCGCATGACGGATGCGACGTGTGTCCATCCGTCGCGATCCGTTGCTAATACACGTCTATGGGCAAAAAACGCATCCTGCAAGCACATTTGCAGTATCTGTTTTCTGCCCATAACGACGAATTACGATGGAGGACAAAAGACGGAAGTGTGAAAGTAGCCTTAGATGCGCTTTTGATGCAATTTATGCTGTGGAAATGAGCTAAAACAGCAGGTGTGTTTTTCACCTGTGGATTTTCCGCACCTAATGTAAGTCTATGTAGAAATTCTGCACAGAAAACTACGTGTACTCGCAAAAGAAATTGACATGTTGTGGATGTGAAACCCGCACCGCAGGTCAGATTATGCTGAGTAAAATAAAAGCACAGAGGGCATAAGATCTCTATAAATCCCATCCACTTTGCTGGATCAGTAAGACACTGTGTTTTAGCGCAGAAAAAACATGCAGTTCAAAAATGCACCAAAAACCCATTGTGTGAACGTGGCCTAAAGGATACACTGGGTTTTATGTGCAGATTTCCAGCAGATGCAGAAAATCCGCAGGTAAAAAACACATTTGTATTTACTGCATTTCTGCAGTGATTACATGGCACTCATGTAATCTGCAAATGATTGTATCGATAAAGTTTTGTCAAGATAAAATAACAGGAAGTATCAAAAACAAATCAGCTTTATTTAGAACATGACACACCAACAAGAGACACAAACTGCAGTGTCAAAAAGCACAATAAAACAGCTTGTAAAAAATGCACTCAAAACCGCAATGAGAAAGCGCAAGAAACGTAATTTATGGAGGTGCAGAAATGCTGCAACATCAAAAACGCACCAAATACTCATCATGGTAAAGTAGCCCAAACTGTGTAAGGAAATCAGCCTTAGGTTACAGTCACACGACAGTATTCTCGGGGCCAGCGCTTTCCTCACACGTACAGCACCAGGAGCAATGTTATGCATTGGGGCTGTCCTGACGACATTCGGACCGTGGGAAACAAATAATCGCAGTGTGCACTGTTCTCCGTATTGTGAATGACACTTGCCCATTTACGTATTTGGGTGAAAAAACATCAGATCCCATACGGACCAACCGTGGAGCCTCCGATTCTTACGGGGACTTTGCCGTTATTCACATGAGACATTTTTTTGTCTCGTACACTTTGTTCACTGCTGATTTTTTTACTTTCCTCACTCATAAGCCGGCCTCACACTAGCGAGTTTTACGGACGTATGAGAGGCGCAGAAAATACGGATTGCATACGGTACAATGATTCTCTATGCCCCAGCTCCTATCTGCCGTATTTTACTGATCTGTATTATACGGTCTTCTACGGCCGTAGAAAATCGCAGTATGCTGCGTTTGTCACCATATTGCGCAAAAAATACGCCAATGAAAGTCTATGGGGGCGAGAAAAATACGGATTGCACACGGACCAACAGTGTGACTTGCGAGAAATACGCAGCGGTGTTAGAGAGAAAAGCCGGCAATTCAGTACGGTGTACAGTAAAATCACACTGACAGCTTACAGTAGAATAGGTAAAATAAATGTGTACACATAGAATATATATAAATATATATATACTCAAAAAAAAAAGGAAAAGCAGCACAAAATAATTGAAAAAAAGTGGACTTTAATGCCTGAACGGCGTGGCAACGTTTCGGATGTGTTATCCTTTGTCAAGCCGTTGCCACGCCGTTCAGGCATTAAAGTCCACTTTTTTTCAATTATTTTGTGCTGCTTTTCCTTTTTTTTTGAGTTTATTACTTTTTGACCATTGGATTGCTGGTCGGGAGAGCTCTGCATGCCTTGTAAGGTAGTAATTTGATGCTGTTCCAATTTTTTCACTAAATATATATATATATATATATATATATATATATATATTTATATATATATATATATATATATGTCAGTGAGACATATATATATATAAATATATATATATATATATATATATATATATATATAGACAGTATATATGTTTTTACGATTATTTGAGCCCATGGATCCATTGTATGTCCGTATTGCAAGCCTGTGAGAAAATCTCGCTGTATGGATGCCATACGGATTACATACGGAGGATGCCATGCACAAAATACGCTGACACACCCTGCCTACGGATGACATACGGATCACTATTTTGGGGACTTTTCTGCTTATTACGGCCATAAATAACGGACCGAATTTTCATACGCCGAGTGTGACGCCGGCCATATAGCGCCATTAATTCCACAGCGCTTATCTGCTGATGTGTGAAGACAGATGGCATAATGCGGAGGGGCTTGCATTAGTAACCTCTGCTGTGAGGAGTTGCTCACACCCTATTGATGCTTCTTTATGGGGTCAGATTATGAGTCAGAACATTGCAGAATTGTTCCGTGTGGTCTAGATGCATCTGTAAGTCTGCAGTCACACTATCAGTATTTGGTCAGTATTTTACATCAGTATGTGTAAGCCAAAACCAGGAGTGTGTGATAAATGCAGCAGTGGTGCTTATGTTTCTATTATACTTTTCGTCTATTTGTTCCACTCCTGGTTTTGGCTTACAAATACTGATGTAAAATACTGACCACATACTGTTAGTGTGACGGCAGCCTTACACGAGGACCCCGAGTTCCTACTTGGCAAACCTTAGCTCAGCATAGAGTTCTTGTTAAGGAGGGGTTAATGAGGAAATGCAGTGTACAAGCAATGGCTGCAGAGGTTTGTGCAGAGAAGGCAGCCAGGGAGGAGAACTACAGAGTGATCCCCAGTCCCTCCTCCTACATGTAGGGAATCCCTATGTGGCCCTCCCAGAGGCGGCCCAGTCCTCCCCTAGCCTGGGCGGTGTCCTGTCACTGCTCTAGTACTACTTGCTTTTCTACATTTCTTATTTTGGCCTGCAGTGTCTTGATCCTTTTCTGCAGTCCCAATCCATCCCACTTCTCCTAACTCTTTATTCTCTTCTTTTCCAAGTCTTCCACATCTGCAATGTACGAGCACATCAGGCGAGTGGTGCTGAGCAGAGCTGTCTGCGAGGGATCAGACTCCCCAGCCAAGTATGCCGAGCTCTTCAATAAGCTGGATGTCAATAAGGATGGCAAGGTGGACATCTTGGAGCTCCAGCAGGGCCTGAAGGCGATGGGCATGTCAGTGGGGGCAGGCGCCGAGGAGGTGAGATTATCCTGTGTGCCCATAGTACCTGCTTTCCCTTTGTGGAAGGTAATTCCAGTGTTGCTAGTATGAAGCATGTAATATATGGCGATGTCAGTAATTGTGCTGCATTCACTGTCCTGATCATACACAGCCCATATTCCTGCACTGCCGTCTGTATGAGCAATGCTCGGGGCAGCATTCCTGGGCTGTGCACTCCATGACATAAGGCTCTGTTCACACAGACATATTTGGCCTCAATACATTTGAGAATAAACCTGACAGACCTTGGGACGGTGTTTATCAGTATTCAGATGACCATTGCTTCATGGACAGAATGTGCCCGTGACAAAAATTGCAGCATGCACGAATCTCTTCTGTGTGTTGGATGAGACTCGCCCATTCAGGTCTATGGGTGTGCAAAAAAAATCAGATCCGATTTTTACAGAAGCGCTGCAATTATTAACATTAATAAACTGCATTTCATCTTGTAAATCTTAGTCACTGCTGAAGCATAAAAACGGATGACGATACAGATGAAAAATCATCCCATTGTTATGGATGAAAATTCGATGATTTTTCATATGCTCGTGCCGATGTCTGTGCAACAGTCCGAGCATGGACCACACTGCACACACTGGTCGTGGGTCTCCTGACCTAAGCGTGACAGCCTCATAGAAATATATGAAGTGGTCACGCTCCTGTCCGGAATCCTGCGCAAGTCTGTGCATTGCGGTCTGTGCTCGGACCATGTTGCACGGACATCTGCATGATCCCTAAATGATCTTCAATTAGAAGATTGCGCTACAGCGAGTGCCGTGCATTGTCACTCACACCCATAAACTTATATGGGTGCTCACCAGAGACTCGGCATAGAGTAACACTAGGCCAAGTGCTATGGGTTGTTTTATCGCATAGTACTCGGCCGTATTGTACGGTAGTGTGACTCTGGCCCAAGAGCCACACTCAGTTCTGAGAGAGGGTCGCGAGCCACATCCAGCTCCTGACCCACTAGCATTCATTAGGACACCCACAGCCCCCAAAGCTTTTCCACTGAAATCACACCAAGGCAGTGTGTTAATAGCCGTTTGCTACACCTGGTGTTAATGCAGCAAGCTGGTAGACAGCCGCGAGCCACAAGTCGGGGACCCCTGTGCTACACAGTAGATGCACCCGTTGTTGGCTTTGATGTTGTCCTTGTCTAATGCCCAATTTAGACTACTGTTTTTCATGTATGTTTATATCTGTGGTTTTCATGGATAGAACTCGTACCCATTATAGCTAAGGGGCTGTTCACATGCCCCTGTTTTTATGCAGACAGTGTGTCTGCAAAACAAATCAGAGACCTGTCTTCTTTTGATCCATGTCACGGAAAGACCCTTACCCATACTAGTCTGTTGGGCTGTGAAAATCACTGTCGGCACACAAATGACATCAGTGTTCTGTCCGTGATTAACATTAATAGATAGAAGAAGGTTTGTAGTTTAAATGGACTCTTGTCAGCACGGAATGACTGTTCAAACCGAGTCGTGCAGTCTGTGCCTCATGGCGGAACCAAACATTTATAGACTCCTGCTTGGTTTCCCCCTATCTCCACACCCCTCTTTGACACTTCTGGCTTCTTAGGGCTCCTTTTCACTTGCGAGACATACGTCCGAGTCTCGCAGGTTAAAACCCTCCTCTGGCGCCGGCACTTCGGAGCGCAGCGTGCAGCTCCATGTGTTGCTGTGCGGCCGCACGCTCTGCTCCGAAGTGCCGGCGCCAGAGGAGGGATTTAACCTGCGAGACTCGGACATATGTCTCGCAAGTGAAAAGGAGCCCTCAGGGTATGTTTCCACGTTCAGGAAACGCTGCGTGTTTGATGCTGCATAGAGCCGCAGCAGCAAACACGCAGCGTCTATATGTTACAGCAGAGTGGAGGGGATTTCATGCGCCGCCACAAGGTATAACACAGGGCCCTATGTGTGGGGTGCGATGATTCCGGATGTGTGCAATGAACACATCCGGCATCATCGCATCTCCAGAAGGGGGCGGAGCGAGTTTGCCGCTCCGTCAAAACTGCCGGCCATCCTGAACGTGGACACATACCCTTAGACCCAGAGAAAGGAGAACAGTGGAACCAAGCAGGTGGGAAGGTGTATACAAATGACCGGCCCCGCCGTGAAGCACTGAACGCTTGTGCCTGGTTTGAGCACTGATCTAAAACACTGATGATGCTCAGATTGTTTTTTTTTTTTTTTTTGCATTTGTGAAAAATCACAGTGGTCTGAATGAGGCCTAAGGCTGGGTTCAGCCAGTCACATCCATAAATTGCAGACATAACTTTCTCCATGTAAAGCTCTTTGCACTTGTGCACAATGCAGACAGGTGCCAGAGCCATTTTTCCATTGCATGAACTACTCTGGTGTATAAAACGGAACATTGCTTGCTGCAACTTCCCAATGAGCCTTATGGACAATGCTTTGATTTCCTGATGGGTGACATACCCATGCCATGTGTACATGGGCTGTAATGGGTCCATGTGGTGTTTGTGTGGAGTCTCTGGCTAACAAGGATGGAATATATGCCCGTCTGAACGAGCACTAAAGCTCGCTGTGTGTTGTCCCAGCCTAAAGCTGCACATAGATGCTCCATTCAGACCTCCCAATGGTCGTACCTTGAGAAGGAACTAGGGCCTTTGGATCTCCATTTTGGTGTATCTGTTAGGTTACATGCAGTGAGGCTGTTAGTGATTAGACATTTATCACCTATCCTATGAATTGGAAAATTTGGGCGACTACTCATAAGTGCTAGCATTTGTTTCAGAGTCTAAAGCCAGCCATGCACCTTAGATGGCTGTTGCACAAACAATCCTTCGGCTAATTGTTTAGCCGACAGCCATCTTGGCCATCTCTCCCATATTTAACTCTCTCATATTAGCGACTTATCTCCAGGAGAAAAAAAGTGATCAACATCTCCCTGACAATCAGTTGGCCCGCACCCCCATACGCAGTAGAGAGTCAGCTAAACCCATCAATATTTGCAGGTTCGGTTGACATTAGTCTACTTTAGGATATGTGCACACATTGCAGATTTGGCCCTGCAGTTTTCCATGCATTGTAGAGTACCATGCAAACCTATGGAAACCCAAATCTGCAGTGCACATGCTGTGGAAAATTCCGGTTTATTTTCCGCAGCATGTCAATTCTTTGTCCGGATTCCGCAGCGTTTTACACCTATTCCACTATAGGACTCCGCAGGTGGTAAAACGCAGGTGAATTCCGCACAAAATCTGCAGGGAATCCACAGTTAAAACGCAGGGCGGTTCTGCAGAATCCACGCAGAAAATTCCGCAATGGAATCCGCGACGTGTGCACATACCCTTAGGGTCAACTTATGTTAGCTTTCCCTCTAAACCTGCCCTAAAACAATAATGTAATTTGCTGTGATAATACTCTGCTACCACTACTATAAAGCCTCTCCCTCAACTACCAAGCCACATTTACAACAATTTGGACCTCATCTTTTTAGGTACTCTCTTTTGACAAACTTAAGGCCGCTATACACTTTAGACGAAAGTTGTCTGAAGCTGATGATATTGGCAGGATCGAGGGGCAGTGTAATGTGTGAAGGGCTTCCTGCGTCTTCCTCACCGACTGATGTCGGGGAGAGAAGAATGCGGCATATTAGATTGCCAATGGCTCATCTTCTTGTTCTCCGAGAGTTAACCAAGACGAGACTGACAGTGCTTCTCTCATTGAGAACATGGGAACTTTCAGCCGATCTGAGCATTATTGTGTATGGGGGAGATGGCTGAAAAATTCTTCACCCGACAGCTATCTGAAGTATGTGGGGGTCTTAGGCCGGGATCATACATGCGAGAAACACGTCCGTGTCTCGCATGTGAAATCCAAGCTCTGGCGCCAGCACTCCAGAGCGGAGCGTGCAGCTCCATGTGTTCCTATGCGGCCACACGCTCCGCTCCACAGTGCCGGCGCCAGAGCTTGGATTTCACATGAGAGACACGGACGTGTTTCTCGCATTTGTGATCCCGGCCTATAGAGAGAACCATTTCCCAGGACCCTTCTCTCCCTAGACTGGTTTGGTCCTGCTTCCTACTGGTGAACTCTACTTTTCTCAGGAATGCCCAACAAAGCTAAAAAGAAAGCCTAGCCCTAATTCAGAAGGTTACTATTACCCTTTGCAAAGTCTAGCATGCCTATGTACCTCACGTTTGACAAAGTCACCACGGGGTGCCCAGCCAACAGAAGCCTGCAACTAACTAAACTTATGGTAAAATGACCAAGAAGGTCCCAGTTTCAGCCTCTTATTGCTTTTACAGTGCTGAGGATCTGCCCCAATTTTTAACCCGAGCGATTCACTGCAAGTTAGTTAAACACCACCACCATACATACCAGCAAAATGATGTGCTAAGAACAGGACATGGGTATACAGGGCATACTTTCATCTGTGTTTTTTTAATGGGGAGAGTAGGAAACATCTCTCCTTCCTAACAACTTGGTCGGCAACTGATCTCCACAAAAGGATTAAGCTTTTTAAAACTATGTGCTTGACCCTTCTTTCTCCTGAAACACTTGGGCATTTCAGAGAAAAAATTTTTTTTATGTAGATTCATGTCACTGTCACCTTTTATTAATGTAGACATATTCATGAGATAATTTGCATATGGAATAACTATGTAGTATCTGACTATTTTCACAGATCATGCCCGTTCCTTAAACATGTTAGGCCTCTTTCACACTTCGTCTTTTTTCCTCCCGTCGAAATCCGTTGAGTTTTGAAAAAACAGGATCCTGCAAATTTTTCTGCAGGATCCTGTTTTTTCCCATAGACTTGTATTAGCGACGGATTGTGATGGATGGCCATCCGTTTCATCCATCGTGCACTGGATCCGTTGGAAAATTTGCAAGATCCTATTTTTTCAAAACTCGACGGATTTCGGCGGGAGGAAAAAGACCGAAGTGTGAAAGAGGCCTTCGCTATAATTTACTTCATTGTATAGGCTGGCCTGGTTTTTACATCAATTTTAAAGATCCCATTCACTTAGAAAGTGAGCTCTGTTCACGCAGTCAGAATTTGCACTTGGTGGATATAGCAGATAATATCTGAAACTTTGGATTTTATTATACAGTAACTTAGCATTATCATAAATTCCCAGAAATTCCCTTGAAGGCTCGGCTCACATTGGAGTCTGTCATTTTTTATTCAGGGACTCGTTATTTTGGTTGACGAAAATAGCTCCAGCACTCCTTGCTGTCAAAAATACCGAATACTGACCGATTCCATTAGGAGTTAAAACCGGCCCTGATAGCTGGGATAGCGTTGTTATGAATAGAAGCCATGACACCATTGTGCAGGACCTCTTAGGCTGGTGTTGGCAGCAGGAATGACATGTTACATATAATCTGCTTCTGTTAGACATAGTAACCATAAGGCCATGTTCACATGTTCAGTATATGGTCAGTATCTTACCTCAGTATGTGTAAGCCAAAACCAGGTGTGGAACAATCAGAGAAAAAGTATAAGGCCGGGATCACACATGCGAGAAATACGGCCGAGTCTCGCATGTTAATACCCGGCATTGCTGCCGTTACTCAGGAGTGGACCGTGGGGCTCCATGTATTGCTATGTGGCCGCACGCTCCCTTCCTGAGTGACGGCAGCAATGCCGGGTATTAACATGCGAGACTCGGCCGTATTTCTCCCATGTGCGATCCCGGCTTAATAGAAACACGTCACCACTTCTGTATTTATCACCCACTGCTGGTCTCGGCTGACAAATACTGAGGTAAAATACTGACCAAATACTCAACGGGTGACCGTGGCCCAACAGTTATGACATTTAAGACATGATTGTTACTTTTTTTTCTGTGGTTTCAGTAATTTTTACTATGCAGCATTTTTTAACCCTCCCCCCCCCTTCCCAATTAGCCGGTCTATTAATCTGCTGTTCCTCTAACTATTGCCCCATCTGAACCGCACATAATGCTCGTTCATCGGGCATGATGATTTTTAGTAGGCTTAAAAAGTATTATTCTCGGCAGCATAACATGAAATGAGACAAGATAATGTTCTATGAACACAGAACAATCGTAATAATGATCGCTCTGTGCACATACAATTGTGGCTGTTTACAATAGCCAATAAATGACCAGTTCCATGTAGCTGCTCAATTAATGGCCGTGATCGTGCCGTGTAATACTGGCCTTAGACTCCCTAAGCTTTCTGCCATGTCTCGGGATGTTATGCTGGGTTGTTTTGTGTGTCTTCTGCAGGATCAATATCTGCAGGGCGCGGTGAGGCCTGTCATCAGGATGACGAGATTGTTACTTTGATCTCTGTATTGAACCTTGCAGACTATAAATCAGGCCAGACACTATATTGATATGTGTTCATTGTAAAGCACGGGTTAAGTGTGGCCTGATGTGTATGTATCTGTGTTTTATCAGTGGTGGTCACAGTCCTAACCTAAACCTCCTGGGCCCCCAGTGCAAAATCTGCAACTGGGTCTAAACCGACCATGTGCCATAGATCATATTGGTGTCTTTTTATGCACAAAAGGAGCCTTTTATACCCTTCAGACTACAAGGTCACAGGTGAGAATACTGAGAAAAATAGACTTAGGCACTCAACTTATGTGGGGTTTTTTGTGATTTATTGTAGTCATCAAATTTGATGACTACAATAAATCACAAAAAAAATCCACATAAGTTGAGTGCCTAAGTCTATTTTTCTCTATATATGGTGTTGGACCCTACTTAGGCACCACATCTGGTAGTGCATACGGTGTCTCTATACAGGTGAGAATACTGACTTCATCCCCTCCCCGAATTTCCTATATGTATGCTACTGATAATGGCCTAATTTACTTATTTATTTGATTTTTTATTTTATTTTTTTTAATTTCATTCCACTTTATTTTATTTTTAGGGGACTTTACTCTGCAATCGTTTGATCACTTGTCCTGTATACAGCAATAATTCAGTTTTGCAGTATATAGAAAAATCATGGTCTCTTATGAAACCCAGCCTGGCACTAACAGTGGTATCACAACCCTCAGTTACATCATGGTGGGAGAGGGCCAATGGGCATCCGTACTGACGCCCCATCAGGATTGCACTAAAGAATAGCTAAACTTTCATTTTTTTTATTTATAATTTTGTTCCAAACGGAAAGTTATGAAACTGTTCAGATCCCTTTATTATTAGGTTTGTCTTCAGTCCTGTAAAAAAATTGAATGTGGCTTCCAAACCTCTGCTTTTTCCCCAGTCTATGTGCCTGCATTTAGTTGCATACTATCAAAACGTAGTCCTGTTGAGTACAGATGATGGCAGTGAGGGGTTCAGCCAGGGCCGGTTCCGGGTTTTTGAGGGCCCTGGGCGAAAGAGTCTCAGTGGGCTCCCCCCTTTAACACATACCGCGATTCATGATGCACAGATACAGCAGAGACATATAGGTATAGTACAATGCCAGATTTCACTTCTTACATGAGTGATAGCTATTGTAAATTCTACAGTATCATACAGCAGAGGGGCTTTATATAAGTCAATCCTTTATATGTCAATTTTTGTGACCTACTCCCTCTTCCTCAGTTACCAGTAGGCATTTTATTGTTAGCTAAACATGCTGCAAATAAAAAACTGCATACATTGAAAATGACAATTTTTTAACAGAAAACTTTTTAAAGTAAACATTAGAAAGTATTAACGTAAAACATTTGTAAAAGTGCAAAATGTGTAGTATATAACACAGCCCATGTAGTATATACTGTAGCACAGCCATGTAGCATATTACACAGCCCACATAGTATATAGCACAGCTACGTAGCATATAACACAGCCCACATAGTATATAACACAGCTACGTAGCATATAACACAGCCCACATAGTATATAGCACAGCTACGTAGCATATAACACAGCCCACATAGTATATAGCACAGCTACGTAGCATATAACACAGCCCACATAGTATATAACACAGCCATATAGTATATAACACAGCCACGTAGTATATAGCACAGCCACATAGCATATAACATAGTCCACATGGTATATAACACAGCCCATGTAGTATATAGCACAGCCACATAGTATATAACACAGCCATGTAGTATATAGCACAGCCACATAAGATATAACACTTCCCACATAGTATATAACACAGCCCATGTAGCATATAGCACAGCCATGTAGTATATAGCACAGCCCACGTAGTATATAGCACAGCCCACGTAGTATATAGCACAGCCCACGTAGTATATAGCACAGCCCACGTAGTATATAGCACAGCCCACGTAGTATATAGTACAGCCCACGTAGTATATAGTACAGGCCACGTAGTATATAGCACAGCCCACGTAGCATATAACACAGCCCACGTAGTATTTAGCACAGCTGAACCCACCTAGTATATAGCACAGCCCACGTAGTATATAGCACAGCCACGTAGTATATAGCACAGCCACGTAGTATATAGCACAGCCACGTAGTATATAATACAACCCACGTAGCATATAACTCAGCCCACGTAGTATATAGCACAGCTGAGTCCACCTAGTATATAGCACAGCCCATGTAGCATATAACACAGCCACGTAGCATATAGCAGTGTGGGCACCATAACCTTGTTAAAAAAAAGAATTAAGTCAAATTAATTAAGTTTAATAAAAAATAGTTATATACTCGCCTTCTGGTGGCCCCCGGATTCCAGCCCAGGCTTAGCGATGCTCCCGTTCCCAGTAATGCCTTGTGAGACAATTACCTGTGATGACGTAGCGGCCTCGCGAGACCACTACATCATCGGGTCATTTCGCTAGGCATTACTGGGAACACTAGCTGCCAGCAGCATCACAATCATCAGGAAGGCTGCGGGGGCCGCCAGAAGGTGAGTATAGCACGATTTTTTATTTTTTTTAATTATTTTTATCAATAGTAAAAAGTTGTTCACACACTTGTCAAAATGGAAATGGTCCCCCCACCTGCTCAGGGCTCCGGCACTTGCCCGGGTGCGTTGGGTGCTGATGCCAGCCCTGGGTTCAGTACTTGTCTCCTCATGAGCATTCTCAGAACAGCCTCCTGTAACAGCTTATCCCCAGTGATAGTGATACACCGGTGCTGACCCTTTCACTGCCATTATCTGTACTCCAAATGAGTATGTTCTTATAGCAATGGAGCTAAAAATAGGCACATAGACAGGGGAAAAGCAGGGGCTTGGCCGCCACTTGCATGCATTTACTTTACAGGAAGACAAATCTCCTAATAAAGTGATTTGTAAAGTTTCCTAACTTTCATTCAAAACAAAATTCTTAAAAAACAAAGCCCAAAAAAACCTAGTTACTCTTTACATGGCATTGTTAGAGGTTTGACAGGAGCGTGTAAGTAGATAAAGTGCAGCAATCAGAGTAAGCCTGTATCGCTGCTGTTAGAGGCAGGAGCTGACTGTATTACACAGCCGGTATCTACCATGTGCAGCGGGCTCACCTACTGAACCCACTGTATGCACCGATAGTCACTTCAGTAATAGCACACCATAGATTACAAAATGGTTAAAATGTGTAATCTCTGGTCATTCTGAGATGATTCAGTTTGGATTATTGTAGGAATGATCGAACATACAATTATTTGGCTGCATAAAGACCTCAGCTCTAACATTGTTTGTATTGTAGACAGTGTGCACCTGTGTATTCACTTGATTCTTTTAGAACAGCATTTCCGAAATCCAGTCCTTACAGCCCCCCAACTATTACGAGCATGTCATGTCCTCCTGGGAGATCTGGGGGTAGAAGATCACTGCATATTGTTTAGCCTGTGTTTTTTGGTCCTATATTAAATTAATGTGTTTTAACATAGTAACATAGTAACATAAGGCTGAAAAAAGACATTTGTCCATCCAGTTCAGCCTATATTCCATCATAATAAATCCCCAGATCTACGTCCTTCTACAGAACCTAATAATTGTATGATACAATATTGTTCTGCTCCAGGAAGACATCCAGGCCTCTGTTGAACCCCTCGACTGAGTTTGCCATCACCACCTCCTCAGGCAAGGAATTCCAAATTCTCACTGCCCTAACAGTAAAGAATCCTCTTCTATGTTGGTGGAAAAACCTTCTCTCCTCCAGACGCAAAGAATGCCCCCTTGTGCCCGTCACCTTCCTTGGTATAAACAAATCCTCAGCGAGATATTTGTATTGTCCCCTTATATACTTATACATGGTTATTAGATCGCCCCTCAGTCGTCTTTTTTTCTAGACTAAATAATCCTAATTTCGCTAATCTATCTAGCTTTGTTTTGGTGCTTAAGAGGTTAATGACCCTTTCCATGCTGTTCTTGTAGAAAACTCGTGAGAAACTTGCAGCTCCATTTTCTGCTACTTCTGATCGGGTCCATACCTCTTCCTATAAAACCTGGCCAGACCCTCTGTCTTGCCATTGAAAGCTCTGCTTCCTTGCTCCTAGGAGAGCTATGCTGAATAGGTGTTTGTTGTTTTTGTAGATTCGTCTTCCTGTGCTGCGTGCTTATTCTAAGTGGTTGGAGAGAAATTGTTGTGGACATGTTCACTATTATGTGTGTAGTTATCTCCTGGTCCCTGTTCCCATTTAGTTTATTCCTCCCTGTCCCTATCCTCCTTCTTATTATTGGTGCTTTTGTACGATGGAGGGTTTCTGTTATCCCTGTTTTGTCTTTTGTGTCTTGTTTCTGTCCCAGGCTTCATGGGGTGGGGGGAGGGGACAGATCAGGAATTAACAGGAGCATAGTGAGGTCGGAGACTCGGGCCTCTCTACCATGAAGAGTACTCTTGGGACAGGGATAGTTAGTGTCCCAGTTTCAGGGACAGTTTGAGGCCCACCTACCTAAGACCATCACAGTGTGACAACAGCTGATTGTGTTTTCAGGATTTCCTTAGTATAGCACAGGTGAGAGAACGTGCGACCAGTTCTAATACCTTGATAATAATTCTGACACCTGTGCAAAACTAAGAAAATCGTGAAAACGTGATCCGTTGGGGGCTGTGAGCACTGGATATGGTGAACACTGCTTTAATTAGTGCTGAGCATATTGTTTTTTTTGCAAGCCTTAGTCACATGAATAGGACAGTCGCTGAAATTTCTGCGACAAATCTGCTGCCTGTGAGCACAGAATTATAGAGAACCCAACTAAAGTAAATTCTGCTAACATAGGACTTACATATACATTTCTTGTCCATGGACTAACTGGATGTGAGCAAATCACACATTACCATTAGTTCTGCCCCACAGTATCTGCATCTGTAGGATTTAGTAGAGCAAAGTTTCTACCCTGGAAAAGTGTGTAATATATGGTACAGGGATGGATGGGTTATCCATCTACAGTTGTGGCCATAAGTATTGACACCCCTGCAATTCTGTCAGATAATACTCAGTTTCTTCCTGAAAATGATTGCAAACACAAATTCTTTGGTATTATTATCTTCATTTAATTTGTTTTAATTGAACAAACACAAAAAGAATTGTCCTAAAGCCAAATTGGATATAATTCCACACCAAACATAAAAAAGGGGCGGACAAAAGTATTGGCACTGTTCGAAAAATCATGTGATGCTTCTCTAATTTGTGTAATTAACAGCACCTGTAACTTACCTGTGGCACCTAACAGGTGTTGGCAATAACTAAATCACACTTGCAGCCAGTTGACATGGATTAAAGTTGATTCAACCTCTGTCCTATGTCCTTGTGTGTACCACATTGAGCATGGAGAGAAGAAAGAAGACCAGAGAACTGTCTGAGGACTTCAGAAACCAAATTGTGAGGAAGCATGAGCAATCTCAAAGCTACAAGTCCATCTCCAAAGACCTGAATGTTCCTGTGTCTACTATGCGCAGTGAGATTTCAACGCAAGATTGTGCGGATGTTGGATAAAGAACCTCGACTAACATCCAAACAAGTTCAAGCTGCCCTGCAGTCCAAGGGTACAACAGTGTCAACCCGTACTATCCATCGACGTCTGAATGAAAAGGGACTGTATGGTAGGAGACCCAGGAAGACCCCACTTCTTACCCCAAGACATAAAAAAGCCAGGCTGGAGTTTGCCAAAACTTACCCGAAAAAGCCTAAAACGTTTTGGGAGAATGCTCTCTGGTTAGATTAGACAAAAGTAGAGCTTTTTGGGCAAAGGCATCAACATAGAGTTTACAGGAGAAAAAAAGAGGCATTCAAAGAAAATAACACGGTCCCTACAGTCAAACATGGCGGAGGTTCCCTGATGTTTTGGGGTTGCTTTGCTGCCTCTGGCACTGGACTGCTTGACCGTGTGCATGGCATTATGAAGTCTGAAGACTACCAACAAATTTTGCAGCATAATGTAGGGCCCAGTGTGAGAAAGCTGGGTCTCCCTCAAAGGTCATGGGTCTTCCAGCAGGACAATGACCCAAAACACACTTCAAAAAGCACTAGAAAATGGTTTGAGAGAAAGCACTGGAGCCTTCTAAGGTGACCAGCAATGCGTCCAGACCTGAATCCCATAGAACACCTGTGGAGAGATCTAAAAATGGCAGTTTGGAGAAGGCACCCTTCAAATATCAGGGACCTGGAGCAGTTTGCCAAAGAAGAATGGTCTAAAATTCCAGGAGAGCCTTGTAAGAAACTTATTGATGGTTATCGGAAGTGGTTGGTCGCAGTTATTTTGGCTAAAGGTTGTGCAACCAAGTATTAGGCTGAGGGTGCCAATACTTTTGTCTGGCCCATTTTTGGAGTTTTGTGTGAAATGATCAATGTTTTGCTTTTTGCTTCATTCTCTTTTGTGTTTTTTTTTTTTTTCATTTAAGACAAATTAAATGAAGATAATAATACCAAAGAATTTGTGATTGCAATCATTTTCAGGAAGAAACTGAGTATTATCTGACAGAATTGCAGGAGTGTCAATACTTTAGGTCACAACTGTATACCCATTAGATAAATGTCAGCAGAACCCTTAGACTTTGCTGGGACCAAACAACCATGGTTTTCCCACTACTTGCCACCATGGCAGATGTCAGAGGAAAGATGTACTGGGCATGCTGGATGTATCTGGGAATAACATACTCCCATTTCCCATTTGAGAACACATGCATGGTCGCCTGTCGTGTACATGGCTGCCTTTGCTAGCGACTGAGCACATGCATGATAAAATATGCTCAAAATTCATTAAGGGGCTCTTTCCTCTTTATAAGTTTGGTGCATTTTACTCCAGTACACACTTCATCCAGAATGGCAAACAAAATGCTAGGCTAGATGAATCAGGGCTATTGTATCCAAAGCTTTAAAGGGAACCTATCAGCTGATTCATGTGGCCCAAGTCACAGGCAGCAAGAACCAGAGCCCGACTGCAGCCATGTATATATTTCACTGAAGCTAAATAGTATGAAGAACTGGCCGGAGACCATTGGGATGGGTAGTTGTGACTAGTCTGGTGCCCTCCAAGCGCTGCTCCAGGTGATTGACAGGTCTGTTGATAAATGAAGTGGAGGTATCCATACAGATCCATTCATTGTCTGTGGGGCTGCGGAGTACAGTCTCATAGGCAATGAATGGAGCGGAGTTCATGCCTGTGCATTCTGCTCTATTCAGGACTGGACCGCAGAGCTCGCAGGATTTCAGTGCGCCAATTTCAAGATCACTGAGAGATCCAGGAGTTAGATCCCAGCAATCAGCAAAGGGATAGCAAATACATTCATTTTTGGGGAATAACCTTTTAATTGTTGCACAGTTATGCAGCTCAACGGATGTACATTGTATTGATGATGAAGCTGCTTTTAGCTGTAATCAAAAACAAATCATGCCATTTATGTGGCTGCAACCTGTGAACACAGCCTAAAGGGCCAAATACTGCATGGTGGCTGCCATATAGAATAGTATATGCGCTGCTCTACGTAGTCATGGACTATCCCATTATCACAGAGTCCACCAGGACATTATCTATATTCAGTTCCCCAGCCGTCTGTACCTGCAAGCAGTGACCTGCCTCACACACCTTAAATAAACACTGTGTCCGAATACACCGTGGGCTCATCTACCCTCACCTCCCTGGCTGTATAACTCTATAAAATTCCGTTTTATACAATGACTATAGTCATAGCCCGCCTAACAGCAAAGAAGCACACTATTTTATTAAAGGAGTTGTCCAGGACTATATATATATACGGTATATATATATATATATGTACGGTGTGTATATATATATATATATATATATATATATATATATATATATATATATATATATATATATATATATATATATATATATATATATATATATATATATATATATATATATATATATATAATATATATATATATATATTATATTTTTTCACTATGGGCCTGAAATGAAGAGGCAGGTAGTTAGTAATAGAAACAAATACCTGCCTGTTTTACCCGGCATTGGCTCAAGAGCGATCACCGACCACTTCTGCTGGCGATTCAGCTGCTCCTACACGTCAACAGAGCAGCACTTCGTCTTCCAGTCTGCTCTGTCAACTGGGCATGACTGCTGACATTACTGACAGCTGGTTCCCCGCAGTTAGGGAGTAGGGAGCCGTCTGTCAATCAGCTTGAAGTCTACAGTCATGCCCGCCAATAGAGCAGAGGTCATGAGAAACCGCTCCTCTGTTAATGTGACGTCAGTGGAAGCTGTAGAATCGCCGGCTGGAGCGGTCAGCAACTTCTATTCCAGAAGAGATTTTGTTTCCCCAAATTATAGCCTGACATATTCAGGCGCCCCCCACCCAGTAATCAGTGGTGCACTTCTGCTTCCATCTCCAGGAGTTGTGCGATGGATCGGGTTTTCACATGCATTGTTTGTCCCATTTAGGACCTCGGGTGTTACTCTGCCTCCGCCGTGTATGTGCATATAATGGCCTTCTCCAGTCTGCTGTGCATGGCATCACAAAGACTGTATACATTTACTCCGTGGATATCCCTGTGGATTCCAGGTCCTGACTTCAGATGATCAGTCCAGCTAGGAAACCCAGAAGCTACAGCTTACAATACAGACAAGGGAAAGCCAAACTATATCATCCTAATGCAAACATTATTCCGAATTCTGGCACAATAGTTGTTTGCAGTTTGTTATAGCAGCTAAATTTAACCCCTGTATAGACAGCAGCTATTAGTGTTGTGCGTGTCACATTTGGACATATTTACACTCCTCAGCATTTTAAGTTGCAAACCCAAGAAGGAATCGTTGTGGAATTATGAATATGGCAGAATTGATAGTCACGTGACTAATATGCAGATGATGAAAAAATGGCATTACTTTGGCTGGTGGAACCAGTTGTACCACCATTTCTCCAAAAAGGTCCCTGGAGCTGTTTTTCAGTATGAATGTTCCAAGTCATATGTTACTGTGAGCACCTGAGCGCTGAGCGTGCTGCCATGGCCTGCAGGGTCTCCAGACTTGTCTCCCATCGAGCACATCTGGGATGTTATAGGTCAGCAATTGGGGGATTTGTTTACTCAAATTCTCGTAATTGACACTAAAAATTAATTTTCTTGCAATTTTTGGGTTTCATGAAAATTTAGCAGTTTGCCTTTTCAATTCTTTCTGCTGCATTACAAATTGTTGACTGCAAAATAAGTTAAAGGCACTCGGCACAGAATGAATGATCAATCCAAGTGCAGTCGCTCGGTGCATCGTAGCCAGACCTTTATACACGCTTTCCCACCTACTTGGTTTTCATCTATCGCAACCCGTCATCATCTCTATGAAGCCAGGGCTGTCAGTCAAAGATGGGGAGAGACGGAGATGAAGGGGAACGTGGTTTGAACAATCATTCTCTGCTGACAGTCACTTTAAGGCCGGGGTCACACGAACAGAAAACATCGCATAGTACTCGGCCATGTTGTATTAAATAGCACTCGGCCCAGTGTTAAATTATGGGGCAGTACAGGTCAGCGACTAATTTCTAATGCCGAATCCACATAAGAAAACCATCACAGCATGCTGCAATTGACAGTGAGACTCTGCTCACAGGCATCCATACAAGTCTGTGAGTGTGTGTGAATTATCGGACTGCACTCAGATGTCATCCGAGTGCAGTCCGATATATGCCGAGACAGGCAATGCAAGAGACAGAGGAATTAATTCCTGCAATTCTGTCGTGTGAGAGGATTGGAGCACAGAGCACTGACACTTGGATCACACTTGCAGGCGTGGGTCTTTATAGTATATCGCATCCGATGCTCACGTCTGATTCCAGCCTAACTGAGAGTATGTCAGTCTGCCTCTTCTGATGGGAAAGTTCGTAACTTTTATCTGTCTTTTTCTGAACTCTTCTCAGCTGACTAATAGCCACAGACCACATCAAAGTTAAATGTAGAACCCTTAAAATGAAACCCATTTGCAAAAATAATTCTTACCCCCAAAATCATGTATTTAAAATGGACAATCCCATCAAGAACCTTTCACAATTTTTTTCTTTTGTCTCACTGTTGCTGAGATATTAGCAAAGTATTTGGCACCTAATGAGTTAGCACCCACTTGTACTTAACAAAAGTTATCAGATAACCGTTCATACAGGAAAAACTAGTACATGCCCCCGATAGACACCCACTTGGACCTGTCAGTCTACATGAGTGGGTGAGAAGAAGCCGGCAGGGACAATCCTCTGCGATCTCGGAGGCGGCAGGGATCCGTCTTTGGGACGAGTCACTTCATCCAGTTTTTAAGTATGAATTTCAGAGTAAAACCTACCGTACTGTCCATGGTTGTAGGCATCTCGCACTCGTGCCGCTTGTGGTTCAGGTGGCATGAATCATGTGACGATTACCAATATCTTTTGTTGTTTTTTTGTACACTGCACAGTAAGTAGGTTACAGGACATATTCAGGATTAAGTTAAGAATTGGTTGTTACCCATAGCAACCAATTTTTTCCTTTTTTAATTTATTCTTTATAACATTGGACATGTAAGCGGTGATCAGATCTGTTGCCGATGGCAACTACTCCAGTTCTCTTCTGTACTAATTTTTCTACATGGGCCAATAAGTTGCTTCCCTGCTGGAAATAACTACAGTAAGCATGGTCCTCACCAATGACGTAACTAAAGTCTGATGGGCCCCAATGCAAAATTTGGACCTGTCCCCCCTTTCTGCATGTTTTTTCAAATGTATGGGCCCTTGTAGCATTCTAAACCCTATCAGGACATATGTGTTGCCCCCTTTCCATTATGTAGTAATGTCTCTCATTCTGGGGCCCTTCCTGGTATACATGTCGCCCATCCTGGGTTCCTTCCTTGTATATATGTCCCCCATGCTGGGTTCCTTCCGGGTATATATGTGTTACTTTCTGGTAAATATGTCCACAATCCTGGGCCCCTTCCTGGTACATATGCCCCCCATCCTGGGTTCCATCCTGTTATTTATGTCCCCCATTCTGGCGCTGTTCTCTAACCCATAATAAATAAAAATTAATTCTACTCACCTTCTCCCGTTCCCGTGTTGTGCGGCGTCCTCTTCTGTACCCAGCACAGATGCCGGCTGCTCACATTGGTGTGCCTGCTAAGGGTGACATATGACATCACTGCCATTATCCTCCTGCCAATGTCAGCTGCTGGCCTCTGATTAGCCGGCTTGGTATGTTGCAGTGCAGGGACCCGGCAGGTCTCTGCACCACAATACATTTCATCTGAATATTTATCCTCGGACGCACATCCAGTGGAAATATCCTTTGGCATCTGTGCTCCCCTCTCCCTCACGGACCCAGTCGTAGTCGCAGCCTCTGTGGCCGCGATCGTTACACCCCTGAACCTCGCCACTTTTACCTCATTTTGCGTCTTATATTTTCAAATGTTCTTCAAATGTGCAGTTTTTGTTTTTTACACTAACTAGCATTTTTCTCCATAGAAAATCGTTGCAGCTGGAGATACAAACAAGGATGGACAGTTGGACTTTGGGGAATTTATGAAATATTTGGAAGATCATGAGAAAAAAATGAGAATTGCATTTACCAGCCTGGATAAAAATAAAGATGGTGAGACATTCGTACTATCTTGCAAATCAACGTTGTATCTTAGGTGCTGAAATTTATCCTATATTAATTAGTGAATACAGTGCATACTCTTCAATAAGAATATGTCAAATGTGTTGCCCTTTCTCAAGGGTCTTGGAAGGTAAGAGATCAGGAGAGGATGGTCGGGGACCCTTACAGTGTGCAATTTATGGTTAATCTCCAGTACAGGAATCGATAGGATCATTTCAGCTTTACCCTTTACTCATGCTAAACATACACGTGAGATACAGTAAGTCTGAACTCGCCAATGTCACCTGGATTGGCCAACAATCTCGTGTATGACCACCACCGTTCCCCCAGTGTTACTGCTGGAGGTAACTTGCTGCCAGTGATGTCTTCCCTGTCAGTATTAGACCGTCATTGGGTATGTGCACACGTTGAATATTTCAAGAAGATTATTCTACATCAACAACTAGAGTATTGACAGGAAAAACACTGCTTAAAATTTGTGTAGTTTTTTTTGCATTTTTACCCATTTGAATGGTGATAAACATGGCAAAAATGGCAAAAGAATCAATATACCGTACTAGAAATTAAAAAAAAAAACCAAAGCTTTGATTCAAATCCACAAGGAAAAAATAAGTGGCGTGTAGATGAGAATTCAAAAATCTCATTTCCTTAGCTGATACTGTAAACTGCAGCGTGTTTTACCTTTAGGGTACGTGTCCACGGTCAGGATGGCCGGCGCTTTGGACGCAGTGGAAAACTCGCTCCGCCCCCTTCTGGGGACACGATGATGCCGGATGTGTTCATTGCATACATCCGGAATCATCGCACCCCACACATAGGGCCCTGTGTGAACTGACATGCTGCGATCTAAAAAGACGCGCTGCATGTCTGGAGTCGCAGGGCCGCCGGATGCGTGTTACCACGCATTGTGGAGACGGGATTTCATAAAATCCCCTCCACTATGCTGTAACATCTGGATGCTGCGTGTTTGACGCTGCGACTCAACACAGCATCAAACATGCAGCTTATCTTGCACGTGGAAACGTACCCTGAAGCTATATTCACACTTTACTTTTTTTTGCAGCTTTTTTGTGCAAATGAAAAGCCGCTCTTTGCAGTACTAACAAAAGCTATGAGATTTCAGAAATCTCGTGCACACTTGTTTTTTTTTTTTCCTGACTGAAGTGGAAAACTAAACCACCTGCCCACCACAGGATAAGAAATCACCAGAGTGTACCACAGCACTGATATCATTAATATGCCTTTATTACATATACTTTGGCAATGCATACAACAAATAATATATATATATTTTTAAAAAATATGAATACATATATGAATAAAAACAAACCGCAGGAATAATATTTGTATGGGGCCCAGAAGTCTCAAAAAAATAAATTAAAAACCCACCAGGGATAACAAAGCCAAATACTCGCCGTGCTGCACAATTAAATAGTTCTGTAATAAATCCAAAATAAAATCAAATTGTATGTAGCCCATGTAAGATCTGCTATATATAAAAAAAGGTGAAACCAAAAAACTACTACACAAAATCCGTTGTTTAAAAAAAAAAAAAAAAAAGTGAAAAAACTCCAATAAAATTCATATAATGTTCAAAAACAACAATAGTGCCGAAAAAAATCAGATAAAAAATATATAAGTGGGATTATAGCAGCGTACCTCCTATAAAGTGTGCAAGTGCATAAAGTGTTAATGACACAATGAGGTAGATGGGAGATATGTTAGTTCATTGATTATAAAGTGTCAGAGTGCAAAGAGTAGTGATGGCAGTGATAGCACAGCGAGGTAGATGGGGATTGTATAAGCTCACTGCATATATCTATGCTAAGTAGCCAAATTAAGCCGTGGGTACATAGGCATACAATCTGTTAACACACTATAAATGTATACCCACGTACAGACAAATGACTGAATTGGCAAAGCAAAGCCGCAAGTGAGCTCCCTGTATAATAGCTAATTAATAACTAGGCGAGCAAACCATAGCCGCACATAAGTTTTCCATATCTACCTGTGGGGTAAGACTGGGTCCCGGACCTGCATGCGCCCGACGCGCGTTTCGGATGTCTTTCCTTCGTTGTTTTTTAAAACAACAGATTTTGTGTAGTAGTTTTTTGGTTTCACCTTTTTTTATATATAGCAGATCTTACATGGGCTACATACAATCTGATTTTATTTGGGATTTATTACAGAACTATTTAATTGTGCAGCACGGCGAGTATTTGGCTTTGTTATCCCTGGTGGGTTTTTAATTTATTTTTTTGAGACTTCTGGGCCCCATACAAATATTATTCCTGCGGTTTGTTTTTATTCATATATGTGTTCATATTTTTTAAAAATATATATATATTATTTGTTATATGCATTGCCAAAGTATATGTAATAAAGGCATATTAATGATATCAGTGCTGTGGTACCCTCTGGTGATTTCTTATCTTGTGGTGGGCAGGTGGTTTGGTTCTCCTTTCTCAGTGGTTATCCACTGAAGCTTTCACAGTGCACCTTAACCCCATGAGATATATTATGACTTATACTCATGTTTAGGCGAGATTTGTGGGTATATTAGGTGCGTACTGTGTCTTTTAACTGAAGTGGAAAACTGCAGCATTTTTGAAATATGCAGCATGTCAATTCTGTCAGCGTTTTAGCAGGGTTTTTCACAATAGAAAGCAATGAGAAAGTGCAAAAAATGCAACCATGGGTTTTTCCTTTTGTTTTGGTGAATAAAACTAACTTTATGAAACCTGTACTATGGACAAATGACACATATAAAATCCACACCAAAAAAGCAGCAAAAACACAGCTAAGCCTGCTTTTTGTATGCAGCTTCTTTACTGCCAAGAGAGCAAGTTTTGCCGGCAGAAAAAAAAGCTGAAAAATGCAACGTGTGAAAATAGCTTTACATTAGAAAAATGTTGATAATTTTCATCATTATTGGATTTTTGCAAAACAATCATAAATTAAATTTCTAGCCTATGAACCTCTGTAATAGTGACCAGTCTAGCCCCTATCCATCTAACATAACTAAAGGAGTTTTCCAACTTCAGGGAAGTGGACCCCAAGATCTCCAAAATGCCTAAAATAACGAGAGGAGCAGAGACTCGCTCTCTCCAGGCTCAACACGGACTTCCTGCTGCTGCTCAGGTCTTGGTGGTTTGGATGCAGCGTCACCGCAGTAGGCAATGACATGGTTAAGTGGCGCTGGGGGTCACTTTCCTGAAAGTGGAGAACCCCTTTAAGTTTAATAAAGGTTGTCTGTAGGAAACATTACTAAAAGATATGATGGTTGAAGAAGGAAGCCTTGAACTTTCCTAATTATAAATACAATTTTTGCTTGTATATATAACGTGGTGGTTTCATAATTTTCCCCTTGTATTTTAGGCAAGATCGAATCATCTGAGATCATGAATTCGTTGAAGGCTTTGGGCATAAACATTTCATCAGACCATGCTGAGAAAATCCTAAAAAGGTCTGGAAAACTATTTTAAATACTTTGGTAAATCTGTCAAGGAAATGGAGAACATGGTTGTGATGGGTTGTAACAAACATTAACGTTAATTAAAAAGATGTGATTGTTTCAGTGGAAAGTATTGGAATAATGAGCACCAGTCATGTGGTGGCTCGAGGAAGAGAAAGATGTCTGACATGGTCCAAGGAACAAATATATTGTCCTGCTAAATTTGACCAGTTTCTGACTGTTTTGTCCATTTGTTTTTTATACAAAACCCCTAGCACTAATTATTGTCCTGTTCTGACAGTATGGATGCAGATGGGACCCTTACTGTTGATTGGAATGAGTGGAGGGACCATTTCCTATTTAACCCGGCTGATGACATACAGGAAATTATCCGTTACTGGAAACATTCAACGGTAAGACTAAAACTAAAGGAAACCCTCTCCAGCCATAGGTTTTCATCCCTTACAGTATTTACCTGTAATCATTTTAATCATTTATATTGGGTTTGTGAGTAAAGTGGGTGACTAACGTCTCTTTTTTGCTGTTCATCTCATGCTATGGCCAGGTTCTGGATATTGGTGACAGTCTCACCATACCTGATGAGTTCACTGAAGAAGAGAAGAAGACCGGTCAATGGTGGAAACAGCTTCTGGCTGGGGGGATGGCAGGAGCTGTGTCCCGTACAGGAACGGCGCCCCTCGATCGTCTGAAAGTCATGATGCAGGTACTATAACATCCCATTGCCAAAATGAAGTACTTGAGTCCCTCAATTTTCTCTGGTTTCACCAAAGCCACACGACTAGAAGAGTTGAATAGAATTGCAGTCTGTACCCGAGCGTTGTGCTTGACTGTCTTGATCAGTGTCATGGACTTGAATGTATAGGCTGGGCACATGGACCACCTGCCACTCCATTCATCTCCTGTGGGATGCAGTTTGCACCCAGGGAAGAAGAGGATACAGACGTCCCCCATCATTTTGTCAGTTTTCATCTATCCAGTGCATGGTTAAAGACTTTTTCAGACTTGATTACTTGTGATTACCTGCTCTAATAGACAGCAGCAGTAGACAGGGCTATCAGTATCGATTTCTGTAAATGTCTAGGTGTATTTTAACCTTTTATCATGGTGCTCGCAGATTATCAAATTTGCTTCTGTTTGTCTTGATGCAATTTGCAGCAAGAAATGAGCATTGTCTTTGACCCGATTAATACATTTCTCCAGGTTCATGGATCCAAAGGAGGCTCGAATATGTTAGGTGGTCTGAAGCAAATGGTAAAGGAAGGAGGCATCCGGTCCCTGTGGCGAGGAAATGGAGTGAATGTCATCAAAATTGCCCCTGAGACGGCGATGAAATTTTATGCATATGAGCAGGTAATAGAATTAATTCCGGATTATTTATGGTTGCTTCCACCTATCATTTGAAATACTTGAAACAAATTATGTACCACGGCTTTGTAGCCATTATGTGCCAACTATAGTATTGCTAGCCTGATATGGCAAAGGGGTTATTTGGGCCTTGTCTGATCACTGCGCTAAATTGCAATTGTAACCTCTGGACCCCCCATTTTATGACCACAGACTAACTGATTATTACAGTAATATGGCATACTGTTATAAATATCAAAGACTGACTGTCACTTCCAAACAGAAAACAGGTGTACAGGAGCAAGCTAAGAGTAGCCACCTACATATAGAACTAACAAATTAAAGCTGCACTCTAGCGCTATAGCATGAAAACATGAGATATATCAAATTGGAATTGCATTGCTGCTCTAGAAAATAGATTAAAATGAAGATACTTATCACATAAATTGGCCAATTCATGTACGCCCAACAGCCAGCGACAAGGCAGTCCTCTTTGTTGGCAACCTCTTTGCTGTGAACAGATGGCTACTCTTAGCTTGTTCACACCTGTTTTCTGTTTGGAAGTGATAGTGTTTGTACTGTATCCATAGGCTCTCTGACTGGGCACGCCACCCATCAGCCTATGGTGGTTTAAATCACAGCAGAATCCTATCTACTAAAGATGATCGAGTATACTGGTTGCTCGGGTTTTCCTGAGCACACTCTGGTGACTTCCAAGTATTTATGACTGCTCAAAGATTTATTTTTCATCGCGGCAGCTGAATGATTTACAGCTATTAGCCAGCTTGATTACATGTGGGGATTCCCTAGCAACCAGGCAACCCCCACATGTACTCAGGCTGGCTACTAGCTGTAAATCATTCAGCTGCTGCAATGAAAACTAAATCTCCGAGCACTAACAAATACTCGGAGGTCACCCGAGCGTGCTTGGGAAATCTCGAGCAAAGAGTACACTCGCTCATCACTACTATCTACCCATAGAATTGTGGGCTAGCAGCCCAGGAAAGGTATCATATTTGGTTAGCTTCCCAGCAAAGAGGAACCTAGCCTAATATGGTGGTTAGTTGCTCATTTCTTGATGACGGAGCGTCATCTACACCATCAGAATGCCCATCCTGGTGCTTAGTTGCTCTCAAGAGCGTCATCTACACCATCAGAATGCCCATCCCAGTGCTTAGTTGCCCATTTCTCCAATGACTGGGTGTCATCTACACGATCAGAATGCCCATCCTAGTGCTTAGTTGCCCATTTCTCCAATGACGGGGTGTCATCTACACAATCAGAATGCCCATCCTAGTGCTTAGTTGCCCATTTCTCCAATGACGGGGTGTCATCTACACAATCAGAATGCCCATCCTAGTGCTTAGTTGCCCATTTCTTGATGACTGAGCGTCATCTACACCATCAGATTGTCCATCCTGGTACATAGTTGCCCATTTCTCCCAATGACTGTGCGTCCTATACACCAGCTTCATGCTATGACCAATGCATTGCCCGGACTTGGCCGGACCACACTGTCTGTCATAGTCTTAGATGGCACTGCATGCAGGTACAGCTCAATAGAGAACTCTTTCTTTTCTCTTGGCACAATACCAACCAAGCCAGTTTTACTAAATGAATCAGTGTGTATATTTTACAACATGATTTTATTCTTTTATACTAATCTTTCTAGAACTATAGGTAACAGACGTGGGTAAAAATGTTTGCAATCAGATATTAAGGGTGCAGATCATCTTCTATGTTGGTCTTGTTTCACCTCTTCTTCTCCAGTTTTTGCGATAAATTACAGACTGCCAGTGCAGTTGTAGATTCATACTAGCTGAACAGGTTGAAGACCACCGTGTTATGGGTTGGGTTGGTCAAAGTACTGACACATGTATGACCACTTTAGTTTTCTGAGGAGCTTTTTATCACTTTGTATTTGGTGAAGGTGATCACAATACGTTTCTTTAGTGGTGATTTCTATGAATCTGGCGTCATATTTGCTATTGTTTCCCTTCCTTCTCCATGTTTGTCCAGCAATCTGAAACACCTGCTTGGCCCCCCGATGCTGAATTAAGAGAATTTTATAGCATATATTTCTTTGAACTTGTAGATGAAATGCACACTAGAATGAAAAGTGGCGTGACCAGCTGGTGAGCCATATGCTTACTGTCTCTGGGCTATGTAATTTCTGTAAAATTAACTTTCTACAATGTATGACTTGCAATTCCAAGTCAAGAGGATGCCTCTTGAGAAATTCCAAAATGTCATGTTTTATTTTTTCTTCCAGTACAAGAAGATCTTCAGCTCCCGCAGTGGCAAGTTGGGCACAGCAGAGCGATTTATTGCTGGGTCTCTGGCTGGAGCCACAGCGCAGACTTCAATATATCCTATGGAGGTTCTGAAATCTCTTCTTATTCTAGAGTATTGTATATGTACTCATTCAGACCAGTTAGAAAAGTATTTACCCCCTTTCTCCCTGATGATAAATACATTGTCTTGATCTGCAAATCTAAAAACCTATCCAGACACAATCAAGGATGCGACTGATGTCAAATGTTGTACATCTATGCCAACGGCTATGCAATCAATAATTTGTTTTGAATTGTTCCTACAATTAACCAAAATTGGAAATTTCCTGCCTAAAGAGATTCAGGATTTTTTTTTTAAATGGTTACAAAGCAGGGAATTTAAAAAAAAATATCCAAACCTTATTCTACTCTCCTGGTAAATCCCTTGCTGCTCCAGCACCACCACCCTGGTGGTCCTGCTTGTGTTTGAGCTGGTGTCCTGTACTGATGATTTACTGTCAACATACATGTGAACCCCAATAACTGTCCGCAGTGGTGACATTAGCATGGCCAGCACATGACTGCTGAGGCTGGTGATTGCTGGTGTCCTGTGCATCTAGTCAGCATGTCACCACTGCGTGACTGGTCACAAAAAATGGAGGGATGTGGAGCAACAATTAATTTACTGGAGGACTAGAAATGTTATCTTTATTTTACTGCATTTTTTACTTTGTGGCCACTTCAAAATCTATAATATAACGCTGGGAGCGTCACTCTGTCCGAAGCCTTTATAGACTGCGCAAGCGCAAGCGCCGGCGCAGTCTGGGCCTCACAGAGTGACGCTCCCAGGAGATTGCGGTATGCGTAAACACTGAACGCATACCGCGATCTCCACCGGAGAGTCAGGGACACGCCAGGAGGGTAAGTATATTCACCTGTCTCCCGTTCCAGCGCTGCGTGCGGCTCCGTCTCCCGGGTCCTCTGCTGTGACGTTCCCAGTTCAGAGGGCGCGATGACGCGCTTAATGCGCGCCGGCACCGCCCTCTGACTGAACAGTCACAGCCAGAGGAGCCGGAAGATGGCGGCACGCAGCGCTGGAACGGGACAGACAGGTGAGTATAGCAAGTGCTGGGGGCCTGAGCTAGCGGTGACTCCGGCACCTGACCCCCACAGCGCGCCGGTGTCCCCGCCTGCTCAGGCCCCCAGCACTCGGCGCCCAGCGACGATAGGTGAGTATGGTATTTTTTTTTTTTTTTATATATATATTTGGCAGCAGCATACGGGGCATATATAATGGAGCATCTTATGGGGGGCATATAATACAATGGTGGCGCAGGATGGGAGCAGCACATGACAGAACGGGGGCGCAGGATGGGAGCAGCACATGACAGAACAGGGGCGCAGGATGGGAGCAGCACATGACAGAATGGGGGCGCAAGATGGGAGCATCACATGACAGAACGGGGGCACAGGATGGCAGCAGCACATGACAGAATGGGGGCACAGGATGGGAGCAGCACATGACAGAACAGGGGCGCAGGATGGCAGCAGCACATGACAGAACGGGGGCGCAGGATGGGAGCAGCACATGACAGAACAGGGGCGCAGGATGGGAGCATCACATGACAGAACAGGGGCACAGAATGGGAGCAGCACATGACAGAACGGGGGCGCAGGATGGCAGCAGCACATGACAGAACGGGCACAGGATGGGAGCAGCACATGACAGAACGGGGGCGCAGGATGGGAGCAGCACATGACAGAACGGGGGCGCAGGATGGCAGCAGCACATGACAGAACAGGGGCGCAGGATGGCAGCAGCACATGACAGAACAGGGGCGCAGGATGGCAGCAGCACATGACAGAACGGGCGCAGGATGGCAGCAGCACATGACAAAACGGGCACAGGATGGGAGCAGCACACGACAGAACGGGGGCGCAGGATGGGAGCAGCACATGACAGAACGGGGGCGCAGGATGGCAGCAGCACATGACAGAACGGGTGCAGGATGGGAGCAGCACATGACAGAACGGGGGCGCAGGATGGGAGCAGCACATGACAGAACGGGGGCGCAGGATGGCAGCAGCACATGACAGAACAGGGGCGCAGGATGGCAGCAGCACATGACAGAACGGGCGCAGGATGGGAGCAGCACATGAAAGAACGGGGGCACAGGATGGGAGCAGCACATGACAGAACGGGGGCACAGGATGGGAGCAGCACATGACAGGATGGGAGCAGCAAATGACAGAATGGAGGCGCAGGATGGGTGCAGAACATGTCAGAATGGAGGCGCAGGATGGGTACAGCACATGTCACAATGGGGGCGCAGGATGGGAGCAGCACATGACAGAATGGGGGCACAGGATGGGTGCAACACATGACAGGATGGGGACGCAGGATGGAGCAGCACATGTCAGAATGGGGGTGCAGGATGGGAGCAGCACACGTCAGGATGAGGACGCAGGATGGAGCAGCACATACCAGGATGGAGACCATATACCAATATAGATGCTAGCCACCCGGGCGTAGAACGGGTTCAATAGCTAGTATATATATATATATATAATGGATAACCCCTCTAAGGAAGTGGTCCAATACCTAAAATATCCTGTGTAAATCCAGAGCACTAATCCCTATATGTTTTTTACTTCAGTTCCTGTGCTGTTTTTTGTGAGAGGATTCTCAAACGAGGCATCATTAGGAAGCTGGAGCTGCACTCACTTCACCACAGCGTCTGTCACCCCTTCTGGAACAGTATGTCATCAGGGGACAGCATTGTGGTCACTTACCACAGTTTCTTTCATCACCTCTCTCTGAATGTGGGAGAAATGTCTTACGATGAAACCAGACACCATTGGGGAGCATTGATAGAAGCAGGGTGAGTGACACCAGCGCCGCCCCACAGCTTCTACATCACTCTCAAGTAAATCATCTTCAAGGGGAGCGCTGGTGTAACTCACTTTTATTTTTTTTTATTATCACTGCCCCTTGATGTTGCCTCCTTTCACAGTAAGAAGCTGTGTTGGCAGGGACTGCAGACAAGCAGAGTTCCGGTGCATTGGTCACATCACTCAAAGATTACATCTCTGCCAAGGATTTGGGATATCTTCAGTGGGCGGCAATGAAAGAAACTGTGGTAAGTGACCACAGAGCCATCCCTTCATGACATCCCGCTCCAGACTGAGTGACAGACGCTGCATGGAAGTGTGTGCAACCCTAGCCTCCAGAGGATGCCTTGTTACTTCACCAAGTGAAGTTAAAAAAAAATATTTTTTTTTTTACTTCGCTTGGATTAGCTGTATAGACAGAAGTGTATGGTATTCTGAATTAAAGCGAATTACAAAATTGATTCGAGTGTAAAAATAGACAGGGCTAAATTCCAGCTCTGCAGGGTCTTGATTAGGTACACCTGCAGGGTTTTTGCTAAGAACCAGGAACTAGCTTCATGAAGTGGCAGTCTCCTGAGAGAGTGGCAGTCTGCTGGATGTTGAGCAGTGTTGAGTGTGCTACTGGTGAGTGACCAGCCAAAATGTGAGCTGTAGCTGAGAGAGAGAGACTTGCCAGGGTTTCTCTCTGAATGGAGACTGCGCTAAGCAGTCTGTTTGTGAGAGTTGCAGAGAACCGTGTGGAAGTTACAGTCTGTTCAGTGTGAACTGTGACTGGAGTTGAATATTTGTTTGGCGCTGGAAACTTATGGAGCCCTGGCCAAAGGGGATACCGCAACTGGTGGGATCGTGCTTCTTCTGTGTATGAAGTCTGTTCCGGGAGAAATGACTTTATCTGTTTGGGTGAGCCCACACTTAATTTTGTAATCATGATTAAATGCACAGGATGTGTGCAGAGAACTACAAGTAACAGTGGTTTCTATGGACAGTAGATGTTTTGTTTGACCGAGGTGAGGCTAGCTCAGCCGTGTAAGAGTTGCCAGGGTCTGTTCTATTTAGTAGCACCTGGACAAGGCTAGGGATATATGTTTCAGTTTGTTTTGGTTCTGGTCAACCTGTGGAAAGCAATTAAAAATGCACGAGTTTGGACCCAAACTACATTGCCTGTGTGAACGTTACCTAGTGCCTACCAGAAAGAGTGAACCTCTACAATATTTATTAAGATATTAGTCAACTCCTTTAATCCTTTATCAATACAGGACATACTGGTACGTCCTTTGCTGGCTCCCTGACTTTGATGCGGGCTCGCATGCCAAACCCGCTTCTTTCCTGGCAGATGATGGCTGTGTTATTCAGTCATCATCTGTCTCTAACATCTCTGCTCCACCCACGCCTGTTAACCTGTTAAATGCTGCTGGCCATCCCTGATGGCAGCATTTAACCCTCGCCATCAGGAGGGTGCAACATTCTATGCTATCATGGGCCTGCCGATGGGATTATCGCCAGGTTTTGATGGGATGCCATGGCAGCCAAGATTCTGTTGAAGACCTCTGTGCCGGTCATTACAGTACTCATGTGAAAACCTATGAAAAAAATATACAATTTTTAAATCACCCCCTTTTCATCTGTTAAAAATTAAAATATACACATATTTGGTATTACAGCCAGAATTGTTGGTTTTTGGATGCACCAACAAAAAGAAATGTAATAACAGGCGATTAAAACATTATACCTACCCCAAAGTGATATAAATAAAACATTAAATTTGGGGTGCAAAAAGAAAAAAAACAAACCCTCATACATGTCCATACCTGAAAATTGAAAATATTACAGCTCTCAGAAAATGGCGACACAAGCGAAATGTATTTATTTAAATTTTTTTTTTTTCTACAAATTACTGACTTTTTTTTTTCATCAGTTAAATAAACTATAAAGTACCGTATACATGTTGATATCTGCGTAATTGTACTGACTTGTAGGATTATATTGCTGGGCCATTTTTACTATCATAAACGCTGTAAATAAATTAAAAAAAATCCAAAAAACAATTGCAGAATGGCGCTTTTTTCCGCTTTCTCGCCTTATTTGAATTTTTTTTTCCCTCTTTCCAGTACATCAACTGATAAAAAAAGATGAGATCATTTAAAAGTACATCTCTTCTCCCACAAAAAACAAACCCTCCTATGGCTATATAGACAGAAAAATAAAAAAGCTATGGCTGTTGGAATAAGGGGAGGAAAAATGTAAGCGCAAAAATGCAAAATTGCCCGGTCGGAACGGGGTTAATTTGTATTAACGATTCATAATAGTTTTTTGGTAAAATAGAAATTGAAATTCCTATTTCCATGTCTTTTACATCAAAATCTATTGCATATATTAAAATACAATCTAGACTAAGAGCCTAACAGCAGAGGATGTCTTGTATAATAATGCTCGCTATTGTCTTGTGCTGGGTTCTAGGTTATGAAGACGCGCTTGGCTGTAGCAAGGACCGGACAGTACACTGGGATGTTTGACTGTGCGAAACAGATCCTGAGAAAAGAAGGGGTGCGGGCCTTCTATAAGGGATATATACCCAACATACTGGGGATCATTCCTTATGCTGGCATTGACCTCGCCATCTATGAGGTGATCTTTTCACTTTTTTTTTTATATACAATCACATTGTTACTAATTGTTCTGACGTTCCCGTGACCATGGTGTTTTCGCTCTTACATTACTCCCACTGCTCCTCTAAGTATTATTATTATTATATTTTTAATCCATGCAGTTCCAGAGATATGATCCTCTTTATTTAGATTTTTTTTTTTATAAACTTTACAAGGGGGTGTGGTTTGCAAGATTGATGGGGCGTGTCTTTAGGCCGCTTTTCATTATTACCCATCGCTTCCTTAATAAAGACCATCAAAATGAGCACTGCGTAAAAAGACCCACATCTCTGAAACCATATGACGGATTAAAAAAATAGAAAAAAATCTAAATAAAAACTGAATATTCAGGGGAAGTAGTAAGGGTAAAATAAAACAAAAATTGGTCACTTTTGATTTGGTGACACTCGTTATATAATGAATATTTAGCTATTGCAAAGCACTTTTTTTTGTTCTATTTCCAACAAGTACATAATATTGAGTCATTCCAATATTACCCAGCATTTGTAAGTTTTGGCCACTTTAAGGCTTTGGGCACACGGCCATAAGCGAGAATTTTGCTGATTTTACAGGCGGTGATCTGGTTCTGTCCTTGGCAATAAATACTGACTCTGCACTGAGCTGTGATATAGCCGCATGCACACAGCATGAAATCGAGCATTACTGCAGCTTCCTACCATTAAGAGAAATGACTGTCCATGAGACTTGTTGTGTTTGATAGATGGTAACAGTTTGGACATTTCCTTCTCCTCTGGCAGACCCTAAAGAATGCTTGGCTACAGAAATATGCAACAGACTCTGCCAACCCAGGGGTGCTGGTCCTCCTAGGCTGTGGCACAGCTTCCAGTACCTGTGGCCAACTGGCTAGTTATCCATTAGCCCTCATCAGAACTAGAATGCAAGCGCAAGGTAAGCGGCCACAAGCTCGTCCATTGTGCAAGAAATCAAAGTCAAGTTTAACTGTACAAAAATGATTTCCCTACTGTGTATGTGTGGGTATATGTACATAGACATCCAAATAATAAACATAACGACTAGAAGTTCTAACCCCCACCCAGCAAAAAAAGAAGAAAAAATAAACCTTTTTTTGTGTGCAAGCAACACATCCATTTGAAATAATCAAATGATTATTTAGTGTGACACGTGGAAAGTATAAAGAAATACAAAAAATCCATAAATAAGAAGTTATTAAAAAAACAAAAAAAAAACACAAATGCTGTGTTAACCCCTTCACTCCCTGGTCATAACTTTTTTTTAATTTTCCGTCAGCCACATGAGGGCTTGTTTTTTTGCTGGATGAGATGTACTTTTTAATGAATCTCTTCATTTTACCATATGCAAATTGTCTCTTCTGAGAAAAAGAGGACTTAAACTCTATAGCGCCACCTGTTGGAAGTAGCGATCCTACAAGTCACAATCAACCCTTTAACGAGTCGTGCAATATGCAAAATATTTCATTTTAAAAACTTTTTTTTTTCTTTACTGTAATAGTCCCCTAGGGAATTTTGAAGCTGCAATTCAGCCATTCACTTGAGTTATAAGTAGCAGTGCATCATCACTACCATGTACTGTATAGTGAAAATCACAATCTCCTATGGACGCCAGGAGGATCGTAATGACAGGCTCCCATCAATCATCCCATGAATACTCCCCATCAGCCGCCGCCTGCTCTCACTGTTATTAGCGGTAGTAAGTGTAGGCTGATGGGAGTAGCAGTCCCATCAGCTGCCGCCTGCTCTTGCGGTTATCAGTTGAATATAACTCTCATTCTCCCCTGTTCGCGCCAATCGCCAGCAGAGCAGGGGAGAATGAGAGCCGACTTCAGCACCCGGCACCGGGGAACAGTGCTAACTGTACTGCTTCCCAGGTGCCGGTACGTATCACACTGAAGACACACGGATTGAACATTTTGTGGCCTGTGTAGCTGTTTAAAAAAAAGGACATATCAGCGTGTTTTGCTCACGGACACACGGTCCTTGGAAACACACTGACATGTGCACTGACCCATTCCCTTGAATGGGTCTACATGTACAGTTAAGTCCATATATATTTGGACAGAGACAACATTTTTCTAATTTTGGTTATAGACATTACCATAATGAATTTTAAACAAAACAATTCAGATGCAGTTGAAGTTCAGACCTTCAGCTTTCATTTGAGGGTATCCACATTAAAATTGGATGAAGGGTTTAGGAGTTTCAGCTCCTTAACATGTGCCACCCTGTTTTTAAAGGGACCAAAAGTAATTGGACAGATTCAATAATTTTAAATAAAATGTTCATTTTTATTACTTGGTTGAAAACCCTTTGTTGGCAATGACTGCCTGAAGTCTTGAACTCATGGACATCACCAGACGCTGTGTTTCCTCCTTTTTGATGCTCTGCCAGGCCTTCACTGCGGTGGTTTTCAGTTGCTGTTTGTTTGTGGGCCTTTCGGTCTGAAGTTTAGTCTTTAACAAGTGAAATGCATGCTCAATTGGGTTGCGATCAGGTGACTGACTTGGCCATTCAAGAATATTCCACTTCTTTGCTTTAATAAACTCCTGGGTTGCTTTGGCTTTATGTTTTGGGTCATTGTCCATCTGTAGTATGAAACGAGGACCAATCAGTTTGGCTGCATTTGGCTGGATCTGAGCACACAGTATGTCTCTGAATACCTCAGAATTCATTCGGCTGCTTCTGTCCTGTGTCACGCCATCAATAAACACTAGTGACCCAGTGCCACCGGCAGCCATGCATGCCCAAGCCATCACACTGCCTCCGCCGTGTTTTACAGATGATGTGGTATGCTTTGGATCATGAGCTGTACCACACCTTCGCCATACTTTTCTATTTCCATCATTCTGGTAGAGGTTGATCTTGGTTTCATATGTCCAAAGCATGTTCTTCCAGAACTGTGCTGGCTTTTTTAGATGTTTTTTAGCAAAGTCCAGTCTAGCCTTTTTATTCTTGATGCTTATGAGTGGCTTGCACCGTGCAGTGAACCCTCTGTATTTACCTTCATGCAGTCTTCTCTTTATGGTAGATTTGGATATTGATACGCCGACCTCCTGGAGAGTGTTGGTCACTTGGTTGGCTGCTGTGAAGGGGTTTCTCTTCACCATGGAGATTATTCTGCGATCATCCACCACTGTTGTTTTCCGTGGCGCCCAGGTCTTTTTGCACTGATGAGTTCACCATACTTTCTTTCTTTCTCAGGATGTACCAAACTGTAGATTTTGCCACTTCTAATATTGTAGCAATTTCTCGGATGTTTTTTTTTCTGTTTTTGCAGCTTAAGGATGGCTTGTTTCACCTGCATGGAGAGCTCCATTGGCCACATGTTTACTTCACAGCAAAACCTTCCAAATGCAAGCACCACACCTCAAATCAACTCCAGGCCTTTTATCTGCTTAATTGAGAATGACATAACGAAGGGATTCCCCACACCTGTACATGAAATAGCCTTGGAGTCAATTGTCCGATTACTTTTGGTCCCTTTAAAAACAGGGTAGCACATGTTAAGGAGCTGAAACTCCTAACCCCTTCATCCAATTTTAATGTGGATACCCTCAAATGAAAGCTGAAAGTCTGAACTTCAACAGCAACTGAATTGTTTTGTTTAAAATTCATTGTGGTAATGTCTATAACCAAGATTATAAAAATGTTGTCTCTGTCCAAATATATATGGACCTAACTGTATAAGTGTCTCGTGTGAAAATTGTCACCACACATACAAAACACACTGACCTCTGAAAGAGCCCTAATAGTGGATGAAAGTCTGATCCTGCACACTGATGAACGGTCCATTTTTTGGTTTTTTTTTCTTTCATGTCCAGATAAAAACTGACATCTGATTGAAGCCTAAGTTGTAGAAATCCTGCTTCTCCATAAGCAAACGATGGGCTGCTATAAGTGGCATCTGCATTTTAATAATAGATTCATAAAGCAATTACAGGAAATTTGATATCCTCAGTGCTTTCTCTATTATTGAATTGCTCCAGCCTCCTGTGGCCGGCACATGGATGTGGTTATTCCTGTCCCCACCATGAAAGACAGAGATGGGACTAACCCTTTAAGTGGTGGCTAACTTACCCCAGGTTTATCTCACAAAAAGTAAAACTCGCTTTTAATTTTTATTGATTGATCAGTACTGATGAAGAAAGAAGTAGATTTCTCTGATAAGACATATTGCAAAGTTTGTAATTTTCATGAGTATAATTTATTTATGAAATAAAAATTTAAACCACAGTTTCTGCTTAAGAAATCTCTACATAAGTTATAGAATTGACATTAAAGTTGAGATTCCTTTTCTAGGTAATGTCTTCTATGAGCGGTGGGATTCTAGAAAGAGACGGTTCTGCTGTGACTGACTTGGTGCAGCAATGTATTACATGTTAGGCTGGGAGATTAATTGAATTACTATGATTAATTCACCATTTGAGGCTGGCACTATTTTGCAATTTTTGATAGAATCAAAAAATCAATTTTAGCTCTGCCCCCTCTCCTACCGGCAGCACTCATCATTGGTGGAGCGGGCACTGTAGGAGGAAGAGGAGAGCTGCTGAGCTCTGTGATTGAGCTCACTGTGAAGCTCGTGGACATAGGAGAGAACTAGTAGGAGGTTGGCTGTGTAGGTCGCATAGACTTCCACCATTATTCCCGTAACAGCCTCAGAAGACATTGAAGAGCCATTTAAGTACTGGGAAAGCAGCAAATAAGTGGTTGGTGCATCTCCCTGCAACTTCTCCTATCAGCTCAGGTTTATCGGAGGTGAAATAGAGCAAACGCCCCACGTGTGCACTGTATACAGACCACCAATTAGTACCAAAAATGTGCTTAAAGTACCTCCAGTTCTTCTTCCCGGCACCCTCACCACCACACCTTTTAATAATGAAATGTCAGATCTGTTCTTCTCTTTTCTGTTTGTAAGAGGGTCAACCTTTTCCTCTCCTCCTGCATCCATTTTGTATTTTGTTCCCTGAGGTACGGTTTACCCCTCCTCACATGTGCCCCCTTCTGTATTTGGGCCATGTGGCTTCTCACCAATGCTCCATGCTTTCCATAAACAGACAATCAGAAACCATCTTTATTGCAGTCAATCACCTCCATCCCTTCTGCCCACTGTGACCAACACCATCCACTCCACCCCCCAAAAAAGCCTTATGACATCAGCATGATCAAAAAGGTACTCCAGCTCTGTGCTGCCTACAAGCGGCTGTGCTAGAAGTTATGCCGCTTTTTGGAATAGATTATCGCGAATTTGTTGGACTGCGTTCGGATACACCTTTCCACTAAACTCCAACCATAAAAAGAAAAAAAAATCAAGTTTAAAATCAAAATTCGTTATTAACTTTGAAAGAAAAAAATAATGATTTTATTTTTTGAAAAATTGCCCATCCCTATTAAAGTCATGGTACCGCTACAGCAATCTTAACTTGTTCTTGGTTCTTTTTCAGCTTCCATAGAGGGTGCGCCTCAGCTAAGCATGGGAGGCCTCTTCCGCAAGATAGTAGCTAAGGAGGGGTTTCTAGGTCTGTACCGAGGAATTGCTCCAAATTTCTTGAAAGTGCTTCCTGCAGTCAGCATCAGCTATGTAGTGTACGAGAAGATGAAGGAGCAGCTTGGGATCTAGAAATATCAAATTGCCAAGATTTCCACTCAGGAACTCCAGTGTGTGTACGTATGTCTGTGCGATTTCCTTGGTGAAGATAAGAATATGAATTCAGCTGCTGCCACATTTCTACATGATGAGAACGTCTGAACCTATTGAGCCATCGCCAGTCAATGTCATGTATGGCAGCTGATATTATTTTGATCTGTCGTTTTCTATTTTTGTGTCAGCCAAATTTACAACAAAAAATGCAAAATTTTGAAACCATAGTTTTTTGTTTTTATATTTTTATTTCTTTAATGGGTTTTATATAGTTGTTTTCTTAACTTTGATAGTTTTATGTTGTGAAACATATATGCATTCTATTATGTTCTAGCTGAAAACAAAATCTCTCGGTTCTTACCAAAGGATATATTTTTCAAAATGTAGAAAAAAAAAATCCTCCTCTTTAAACACCTATGGTAACATCACATCTGTACACTGGCCATCAGAGAGGTTACGGATCCTAGTGAAAAGCGGGGAGCTGGATATATAACTTTATGCCACAAACCGGCTGCCTGCTGCACATGTAGATGAATGGCAACACGACCCTCCTTGTATTATAGTTTGTGGTTGTGAATAAATAACAGCCATATTTCACATTGTGTGTGACAGAAACAGGATATAATGTCAAAATTACTTCTTCATGTTAAAAGGATCCTGTCACATTAATCATGCTTTAATATTTTACTGAAGTGATCATTTTATATAAAAACTGAATAAAGTGATGGGTAGTTTTATAGGAAAAGATGCAGTATGACTTGTCAGAGCTGGTTAGACTCAATGAATGTATGTACTCTCACAAAGGAACACTGCCAAGGAAAGCTGGCAGTCACTGAGTAGGACCAGGACCTCCTGCTGGACTCCTTAAACTCCTAGAAGAAACAGGGATTCTTCGATATTCTTAACTGTGCGGAATCTTTTCTCTTAACACTATATATCATTATTCTCTGTTCCTGCTTCCATAAAATTCTGCTAATAGTTTAGTGTTTTCAGTGTGACAGGTTTGCTTTAAATATACATATAGCTTCTTCAGAGAAGTGGATTGGTACTCCATTGCCACATATTGGAAGTAGTATTCTGAATAATCAATATCGACCCTTTTAAAGTGCCTTGCCACATGACTTCAGGTAAGAAGCCAAACCAATAACTCCATTTGCAGGCACATGTTTTGGGGTGTTTTCTCCTCATCAGTGCAAAGCAGGCGAGAACTGATTTAGCTGGGTGCGGTGCCTATTAACAGATGTACCGTAAATTTTCTCCTTTTGAAGAGCACCAACTCAGCATAAGCCGTATCATAAGCCATGCAATGCCCCTCTGGAAATTTCTGTATGTAATTGGCCTCTCTGTATGATTGCAGCCAGGTATAATTTTTCTCTAAAGGTACCGTCACACTAAGCGACGCTGCAGCGATACCGACAACGATCCGGATCGCTGCAGCGTCGCTGTTTGGTCGCTGGAGAGCTGTCACACAGACAGCTCTCCAGCGACCAACGATGCCGGTAACCAGGGTAAACATCGGGTTACTAAGCGCAGGGCCGCGCTTAGTAACCCGATGTTTACCCTGGTTACCATCCTAAAAGTAAAAAAAACAACCACTACATACTTACCTACCGCTGTCTGTCCCCGGCGCTCTGCTTCTCTGCTCTGGCTGTGAGCACAGCGGCCGGAAAGCAGAGCGGTGACGTCACCGCTCCGCTTTCCGGCTGCCCGGCGCTCACAGCCAGACCAGAGAAGCAGAGCGCCGGGGACAGACAGCGGTAGGTAAGTATGTAGTGGTTGTTTTTTTTACTTTAACGATGGTAACCAGGGTAAACATCGGGCTACTAAGCGCGGCCCTGCGCTTAGTAACCCGATGTTTACCCTGGTTACCAGCAAAGACATCGCTGAATCGGTGTCACACACGCCGATTCAGCGATGTCTGCGGGAGATCCAGTGACGAAACAAAGTTCTGGCCTTTCTGCCAGCGATATCACAGCAGGGGCCTGATTGCTGCTGCATGTCACACTGGACGATATCGCTAGCCAGGACGCTGCAACGTCACGGATCGCTAGCGATATCGTCTAGTGTGACGGTACCTTAAAACACTCTGGGGCTTCAGAGAAACCATAGTTTGATTAGAAGCAGTGAGATGCCAGCTGTGTTAACCCTGAACAATGCAGCACTAGACTAATCTCATCTCTGCTTATGAGATTAGAGTTTCCTGTCCTCTAAAGCTTTAGTCACACTATGGCTACGTTCACATTAGCGTTGCGCCGCCGTGCGTCGGCGACGCACGCTAAAACACGCGCAAAAACGCGCGCGTTTTGCGACGCGTGCGTCGTTTTCCGACGAAAATCGGACGCACAGAAAATGCTACATGTAGCGTTTTCTTGCGTCCGACGCTAGCGTCGGAAACGACGCACGTGGCGAAAAACGCCACCAAAACGACGCACGCGTCCCCTATGTTAAACATAGGGGCGCGTCGCCGCTGCGTCGCCGGCGCAACAGCGACGCACATTGGCGGAACGCCAATGTGAACGTAGCCTAAACGACTTACCAACGATCACGACCAGCGATACAACCTGGCCGTGATCGTTGGTAAGTCGTTGTGTGGTCACTGGGGAGCTGTCACACAGACAGCTCTCTCCAGCGACCAACGATCAAGGGAATGACTTCGGCATCGTTGAAACTGTCTTCAACGATGCCGAAGTCCCCCTGCAGCACCCGGGTAACCAGGGTAAGCATCGGGTTACTAAGTGCAGGGCCGCGCTTAGTAACCCGATATTTACCCTGGTTACCATTGTAAAAGTAAAAAAAAAACACTACATACTCACATTCTGATGTCTGTCACGTCTCCCGCCGGCGTCCACAGGGTTAAAACTGCTTTCGGCAAGAGCGCTGCTAATGCACACGCTGCTGCCGAGAGCTTCCCTGCACTGACTGTGTCATTCCCCAACGACCAACGATCTCCCAGCAGGGACCTGATCGTTGGTCGCTGTCACACATAACAAGATCGTTAGCGGGATCGTTGCTACGTCACCAAAAGCGTGACGTTGCAACGATATCGTTAACGATATCGTTATGTGTGACGGTACCTTTACTCTCTGAAGAGGCAATTTGTATATTTAAATTCCCAGAGAAACATTGCATTGTCTGTAAGGCTTAGTTCACACTGTGTTAGCAGCAGCCCGTTCAGCACATACGCTAACGGGCTGCTGTAACGCAAGTGTCGACGTTTGCATCGCACTAGCGCAGATGGAGCATCTGCTAGCTCTATCTGCGCTAGCAGTGATGGACCCGGAAACGCTGCATCCCGCGTCTCGGGTTCCGTCACTCAATGACGGCACATCCCTAGCGCACGCCCATTGTGGGCGTGCGCTAGTGATGCGTCCAACATTGCTTTCAATGGCGGCGTTAACGGACTGCGTTACACCACGTTATGCCGCGGTGTAACGTAGTCCGTTTAACCGACGACATGTACGCAATGTGAACCTGGCCTAAGTGGGTGCTCTTCCCAAGGAGGAACCTTACCCGTTCAATCCCCTGTCGGAGACTCCCACCCAGGCAGATTAGCTCTTCTACTTTTTTATCTAATGAGGGGCAAACACCCCGAAACTAGTGGAGTTTCTGGTTTGGCTTTTTATCTTGGGCCATGCAGCAAGGTTTGTTAAATTGTCAATACAATATTGACTTTTAGTATTGCTACATTGAATTGCTGGCACAAGAAATCCTCTCCTCCTCTTCCTCTGAAGAGGCTATTTGCATCTTTAACCCCTTAATGACCATCAATACATCTTTTAACTGACCTGAGATATAAGAGAATAGCCTTCCCATACAGGAGACAATCCAGCAGCGGTCGGCTGTCCACTGTAGCTGACAACTTTCTGCATCAGCCATGATCAGTGTTGTCACCGTCCATATCTGTTTAACCCCTCAGATGCTGCTGTCAATAATGACTATATCGTATAAATGTTTAAAAGAGTGTGGCTTCTCCCTCTTTATCCCGATCGGCACCCTGAGATCGTGATTGTGTGGTCCTGATGTTTGCCTTGGCAATTCACGAGCAAATAGTGGCCTTATAATCTGCCAGCTATAGAGGCCTGTTCAAAAGGCAGTGACATTTAGGTGGTAAAAATACACTTTTTAATTCTGTCATGTCACTTTGCATTAATTCCTGAAAATCACCTGAAGGGTTAATTAACTACGTGACGGCAATTTTTAATATGTCGAGGGGTGCTGTTTTTACAATCTTATCACTTTTGGGGGTTTTCCAATATATAGGACCCCTAAAGTCACTTCAAACCTGGATAGGTCCCTAAAAGAAAAAAATTTGTAAATTACCATGAAAAAATGAAAAATTACTGCTGCATTTTTAAACCTCCTAAAATGCTAAGAAAATAAAATAACATTTTACAAATGGTGCTGATGTAAAGCAGGCATGTGGGAAATATTATTTATTAATGTTTTGCTATGGCATGACTTTCTGGATTAAATGAATCATTCAAGTTTTGAAAACTGCTAGTTTTTTAACATTTGTCAAAATTCTTTTTTTTTTTTTTAAATAAACACAAGACATATCAACCTAAATTTACCATTGCCATAAAGTATAATGTGTCACGAAAAAACAATCTCAAAATCACTGGAATTTGTTGATGCGTTCCAGAGTTCTCATATAAAGTGACACTGGTCAGATTCTTAAAATATGGCTCTTTCACTAAGGGGTTAAATTCCAAGAAGACCATTGTACGGCCTAGAAGTCTGCTTTATATAGACCTGTTTGTCTACACAAGGAAAAATTTTACTCCTTAAGTTTACTTTAAATCGTAGGATTCTAGAAAGTGGGCACTTCAGCCTTATTAAACTTTAGTCTGTCATTGTGCCTTATTTGAAAAGACTTATATTACAGGAGCATAGTACATCATGTTATAATAATGGAACATTAGTGGCCAGCATGTTGGTCTTCCGTCCATAATCCACGGACCAACGCCATAAGAACAAGCGGTCACTGGCTGATCGGAGATTCTTCCTAATTAATAAGGGATACTTCATGTGCTTCTTTATACTTGCTGCATTCAAGACTTGTTTGGTTCAGCTAATGCACATAATCAGTGTATTTTATGAAATATTCATTCTAAGATTAATATGTAAGCTACATTATATGTGCTAATCAGAAATGTCCTTTTCCGCAGCCTTCCAGATTTCTTCTTCTTCCTTAGTCAGTGATACATTATTCCCTGTAGTATTGTTGCTCACCTGTTTAGAGCGGGATTACTATAACTACATCTGTAGAAGGTCCTAAAATGTAGTATTGACCATGTGTTTAGGACATAAGGAAGTTACAAGGATAACCTGTAAGGCAGGAAATGCCGCAGTCTTGGGTGCTGTTCTTTCATTTGCTTTCCAAGAACTGTCATTTTGTCAGAATGTACCAACATTAACAAAATAACAGCTTTCCTCCACTGGTAGAGAAGCGAATTTAATAAAAATGACACCTGAGATGGCCTCACTTCCTGTTGTCACTACTTTAAAAATGTCTGCCGTGGCAGAACCGAGCAAAATATGGAAAAAAAAAAATAAACAGCAGAATTACAATAGTATTTTCATTAATATGGGTTGAAATAAATGCTAGATTACATAAGAAACCAAATTGAACCCTCTGTCCGCTATTACTATTCTTTATTTTAGATTTATTTTGTAGTTGACACTTTGATGTGACCTAAATAATAATCACAGATTTATGTATCTGAAATCTTCAGACCATCCGTGCCTTTATTTCATAGCAGGATTGCCAAAGATTTAGCTTACAATTAAAAATAAAAAAAAAACTTGTCTTATTCTTATCGGGAACCTGTCACTCGATTCATACTTCCCAAATTGTAGGCAGCACGAATCAAAGCCTGACTGCTCGATTGTAGCAGGTACGTTTTTTTTTTCTCTGAAATGCTCCAACTTTTTAGAGAAAACATAGTTTGAAAAGCCAGCCAGGAGACCTTTAGACAGAGACTAGGCTGGTTAGGTGCTACCTCCAGACAGTTTCTCTCCATGTCTCTCCAGTTGATTGACAGGTGTCTCCCTATATACACATATGGGAGACAACTGTTAATCACCTGGAGCCATGCAGGAGAATCCGCCTGAAGGCAATGCTGGACTTGTCACATCTCTGCCTATGACCCCCAGCAATCTTCTGGACCACTCCAGGTGACCAACCAGCATCTCCCTATGTACACAAATGGGAGAGAACTGTCAATCAAGGAGAGTGATGCAGAGAGCAACTGGCAAGAGGTGGCATAAGATTAGTCGGGTCTCACTATAGCCAATGGCCGTTTCTTCAAACGATGTTTTCTCTGAGCATTTCAGAAAAAAACATACCTCGCTGCAATTGTGCAATCGCGCCATGAGTCATACTTCCCGTGGTTTGGTCAGCATGAATCGAGTGACAGATTTGCTTTAAATACCTTCTTCTGTCCCTCACTCTCTGGTGACCATGACACAGTGACTATGCCCAATGATGGTGTTGTAATAATAAATATAAAACACTTATCTTGGCTGATGGGCTCTTATGAATTGGCCAATTTTTGTGCCAAGTACCCTAATTTTTATAGTTCTAATCTATATAGAAGCAATGCAGATACAGTTTCATATGTTCAGTGTTTGCATACATCTTCGCCCTTACAGACTGCTGCTGTATGCTTTTATTTGTATATTGTGCAGTCATGTGGCTATGGATTGGAGGATAGGCTTTTGAAATGACCACACTGCTGTAAGGGACGAGAGGTTCCACACTCCATGTAGATTCAAGTAGTTTTATTATGCGTTTCTGGCTCTTAAGGTACCTTCACACTGAACGATATCGCTAGCGATCCGTGACGTTGCAGCGTCCTGGCTAGCGATATCGTTGAGTTTGACATGCAGCAGCGATCAGGATCCTGCTGTGACATCGTTGGTCGCTGCAGAAAGTCCAGCACTTTATTTCGTCGCCGGACTCCCTGCAGACATCGCTGAATCGGCGTGTGTGACGCCGATTCAGCGATGTCATCACTGGTAACCAGGGCCGCGCTTAGTAAACCGATGTTTACCCTGGTTACCAGCGTAAAAGTAAAAAAAAACAAACACTACATACTTACCTTCCGCTGTCTGTCCCCGGCGCTGTGCTTCTCTGCACTGTGAGCGCCGGCAAGCCGGAAAGCAGAGCACAGCGGTGACGTCACCGCTCTGCTTTCCGGCCGGCGCTCACAGTCAGTGCAGGAAGCAGAGCGCCGGGGGACAGACACCGGAAGGTAAGTATGTAGTGTTTTTTTTTTTACTTTTACGCTGGTAACCAGGGTAAACATCGGGTTACTAAGTGCGGCCCTGCGCTTAGTAACCCGATGTTTACCCTGGTTACCAGGGGACCGGCATCGTTGGTCGCTGGAGAGCTGTCTGTGTGACAGCTCTCCAGCGACCAAACAGCGACGCTGCAGCGATCGGGATCGTTGTCTGGATCGCTGCAGCGTCGCTAAATGTGACGGTACCTTAACCAGGCACTTTTTAAATGAAACTACCGCTCATCCCTTACAGCAGCGAGTTCATTTTTAATTGCCTATCCTCTAATCCATATACACAAGTGTGAAGATGGGGGGATCCTTCTTCCTGCTGGTGGACTGCAGCAGCTGATTTTAACACGAACATTGATTTGAGATGATACATTCACAACTCCATTAGGTGACCTACATCTCGCGACCCACTCCCTATTATACCACACCGTGTCGTCCCATGGGCACTTGTCTTTTTTTTTCTTTTTTTTTATTGTGCAGTCACACCTGTTCACACTTGCTTTATTCTGTTCAGAAATGCTGTTCAGTCTCTTTGTAATGTTTTATTAATGGTCACAGGTCACAGCATATTACTGGTCACACAGGAGCATGAGGCAGAAAAAGATCTTTAAATAAAGTCTAAAGAGATTATATATACGGTAATAGTTCACTTATTGCAATGTGTGAAATGTATTGTCTCTTTTTTTGTTTTTGAGCAGGTAATAGTTTGTATGTATCTGGCTTACATGTTCTTGTTTACAATTAAAAAAAAGAGCAAAATGTGTCAATTTTTTATAAGGAAAAAGTGCACGTTCTGAATTTATGAATAAAATATTTTTATTTGAGTTATTTTTTCTTCACTCATACTTCCTGTTTGTGTCTAAATAAGATTAATATTTATTATGTTAAAATATGATCAAGGTGGATGAAACACATTTAAAACGGGCTGTGCTGCTGGAATGAAATTCCCTTGGCGTGATAGAATTGAAGGTTTTCCTAAGCACTACGCCAAACTGGCAAGTGTAAAAAACAAAAACATACCGGTATATTATGTTAAAATATGGCTTTCACTTCTGTAGGAACAGAAGAAGTATGGAGTCAATCTTGCCTTACCGCCAATGTTCTTTCCATCTCTGATGCTGCCGCCAGTGGGTTCAAGTAGTGTGGATAGCGTAGCAGGCTTCCTTTGGTGGTTGGAGTAAGGGTGTTGGTTACATTTGATGTAACCCTATCTAGGGAAGCTGAATGGGAAGTTTAATGTGTGGTGCATTTACCACTGGTGCAGGGTTGGTCTTTATGCTGGTCATCCTGTGTGGCTACTGCGGGTGTTTCACCCCACCAAATAAAAGTATTGGGGAACAATTGTAATTGCTGCCAATAGATAGCCACCCTGGTATGCATAATCTAAAATGCTTCATTGAAAAATGCTGCACTCGCCCATGAATAAAGGAAAATAACAACTTCTAACTTCTTTTAATTCATCATGTTAAAAAGATTTAGATCCATTGTGATACCTGAAAAATAAGGTGTATAGAAAAAAATTGTAACTTATTTTGAATCTGTGAATCATTTGTTAAATTAAATTCACACTTACATGTGTATCAACCAGATTATAGACTAAGAAAAAGATGAGCGCTCATCACACTGTGCAGTCCAATAGTCTTGGTTCCAGTCTGTGTGGAAAATGTTAGTCCTGCTGGTGAAGCACATCCAATATTCATTAGAAGAAGGAAAGCTATGTGCTTCCATCCCATGATGTATTAAAATTTCAGACTTTATTCAGAATTGATAAAAACATGGAATCCACATGATCCCGAAAGAAGAAAGTGGCAAAACGCGCGTCGGGGCGAGTCCCGGAAGAAGCAAGTGGCAAAACACACTTCGGGGCAAGGGAACACTTATCCTGCTATTGTTTGGTTACCCTGTCTTAATAGCCAGTAAGTAAATACCCATTTTTTTACTTCAGCGGTACCTCAATTTATAACGTTTCCACTTTAGTTTACATATGGGAAGTGTCATAATTAGCATTCCTTATACATTTGTATTTCTAAGTGTTATTACACAGTTTAGTATTTAACTGTGGCTATTAACCTTGTAGATCTCGTTACCTTACATCTACTTATACTGGGCAAAGACTGTCATTGTAAACTCAGCTAGTTTATCTCTCACTACCAGTCTTGCCGATGGTTATTAGTAGTGGGTCACAGATGCACCCAGCACTTTGGCTCACACTTCATCGGACTTTAACTGATGTCAGAGTATACTGTTATTGGGATATTTCTTTCCCTAACTTTTTGAAGACGAGGTTTATTTTTTTTTTTTACTTTTAATTCGTGATTACTGTGTGTATAGAATTATGAGCTCAGGGTCATTCCAAATTTGTCATTTGTATTGGCCTACCATTTTTGTGGAGTCACTTGACTGTTTTCATATTTCTATTAACAGCGCATACTTCATGCCCCTAAGGTAGTGTCTGCAATTGAATATACAGGTCCTTCTCAAAAAATTAGCATATAGTGTTAAATTTCATTATTTACCATAATGTAATGATTACAATTAAACTTTCATATATATTAGATTCATTATCCACCAACTGAAATTTGTCAGGTCTTTTATTGTTTTAATACTGATGATTTTGGCATACAACTCCTGATAACCCAAAAAACCTGTCTCAATAAATTAGCATATTTCACCCATCCAATCAAATAAAAGTGTTTTTTAATAACAAACAAAAAAACCAACAAATAATAATGTTCAGTTATGCACTCAATACTTGGTCGGGAATCCTTTGGCAGAAATGACTGCTTCAATGCGGCGTGGCATGGAGGCAATCAGCCTGTGACACTGCTGAGATGTTATGGAGGCCCAGGATGCTTCAATAGCGGCCTTAAGCTCATCCAGAGTGTTGGGTCTTGCGTCTCTCAACTTTCTCTTCACAATATCCCACAGATTCTCTATGGGGTTCAGGTCAGGAGAGTTGGCAGGCCAATTGAGCACAGTAATACCATGGTCAGTAAACCATTTACCAGTGGTTTTGGCACTGTGAGCAGGTGCCAGGTCGTGCTGAAAAATGAAATCTTCATCTCCATAAAGCATTTCAGCCGATGGAAGCATGAAGTGCTCCAAAATCTCCTGATAGCTAGCTGCATTGACCCTGCCCTTGATGAAACACAGTGGACCAACACCAGCAGCTGACATGGCACCCCACACCATCACTGACTGTGGGTACTTGACACTGGACTTCAGGCATTTTGGCATTTCCTTCTCCCCAGTCTTCCTCCAGACTCTGGCACCTTGATTTCCGAATGACATGCAAAATTTGCTTTCATCAGAAAAAAGTACTTGGGACCACTTAGCAACAGTCCAGTGCTGCTTCTCTGTAGCTCAAAAGTGGCTTTACCTGGGGAATGCGGCACCTGTAGCCCATTTCCTGCACACGCCTGTGCACGGTGGCTCTGGATGTTTCCACACCAGACTCAGTCCACTGCTTCCTCAGGTTCCCCAAGGTCTGGAATCGGTCCTTCTCCACAATCTTCCTCAGGGTCCGGTCTCCCCTTCTCGTTGTACAGCGTTTTCTGCCACATTGTTTCCTTCCAACAGACTTACCATTGAGGTGCCTTGATACAGCACTCTGGGAACAGCCTATTTGTTGAGAAATTTCTTTCTGGGTCTTACCCTCTTGCTTGAGGGTGTCAATGATGGCCTTCTTGACATCTGTCAGGTCGCTAGTCTTACCCATGATGGGGGTTTTGAGTAATGAACCAGGCAGGGAGTTTATAAAAGCCTCAGGTATCTTTTGCATGTGTTTAGAGTTAATTAGTTGATTCAGAAGATTAGGGTAATAGGTCGTTTAGAGAACCTTTTCTTGATATGCTAATTTATTGAGACAGGTTTTTTGGGTTATCAGGAGTTGTATGCCAAAATCATCAGTATTAAAACAATAAAAGACATGACAAATTTCAGTTGGTGGATAATGAATCTATAATATATGAAAGTTTAATTGTAATCATTACATTATGGTAAATAATGAAATTTAACACTATATGCTAATTTTTTGAGAAGGACCTGTACCATTCTCATCAGGATTTTCAGCGTCCACTTTTTGAGGCATTTCCTGTTTATGGATTTTTATATTCATAATAAAGATTTGTTTTTAATATCCCAATGGATCTCATCTTTCTTGTTAGTACATGTAACTGGAATAGGTGTACCTTAGTTATTTGAAGTGCCATTATTTGAATTGATTTGACATTTTGATAATTTAATAATAAAAAAGTACAATAATCCTGAACAATATAAGTCACTGACTGGTACAGGAGGAGAGAGGACCCTGCCCGCGAGTGCTCACACTCTACAAGTGATGGGTGAGGATACAGTAGGTGAGGATAGAGCTGGTCGTGCAGCGGTATGGTGGAATGATGAGTACTGCAGGTTGTAGGCCTGTTGGAAGACTTGGTTCTTAAGGTTCCTTTTGAAGTTTTCCACTGTAGATGAGAGTCTGATATGTTGATGTAGAGAGTTCCAGAGTAGGGGGTATGCTCAGGAGATATCTTGTATGCGATTGTGGGAAGAGGCGATAAAAGGGAAGCAGAGAAGGAAATCTTGTGAGGATCAAAGGTTCAGTTTAGGTAAGTATTGGGAGACTAAAGGTACCGTCACACTCAGCGACGCTGCAGCGATATAGACAACGAGCCGATCGCTGCAGCATCGCTGTAGAGACGTCAAACACAGCAACTCCAGAACGATGCAGGAGCGATCCTGTGATGTAACGGCGACTCACTTATCGTTGTAGCTGGTTGTTAGCTCCATGTAAAACATTGCTGGCATCGTTGCTTTTGCTGTCAAACACGACGATACACGCCGACCTGACGACCAAATAAAGTTCTGGACTTCTAGCTCCAACCAGCGATACCACAGTGGGATCCAGATCGCTGCTGCGTGTGAAACACAACGAGATCGCTATCCAGGACGCTGCAACTTCACGGATCGTTGTCGTTCTCGCTGTAAAGTTGCTGTGTGAAGGTACCTTAAGTTACAGATGTATTGAGGTGACAGGTTGTGGACGGATTTTATGTCACAGTTAGGATTTTGAACTAGAGTCTCTGGGCAATGGGCAGGCAGAGAAAACAGGGCAGGGAATAGAGGGGGGACTAGTGGATTAGTTAGGCAACAGAGTTTTGGATAGAATGGAGGGATGCAAGAGTGTTAGAAGGGAGGCCACAGAGCAGGAGGTTGCATTAGTAGAGGAGGCGGGAGATGACAAGGGCATGCACTAGTGTTTTTGCAGATTCTTGATTATGGAATGTGCGGATCCGTGCAATATTTTTGAGTTGGAGTTGGCAGGAGGTGGAAAGGGCTTGGATATGTGGTTTGAATGAGAGAGCAGAGTTGAGGGTTACCCCGAGACAGTAAGCTTGCGGGACTGGGGAGAGTGAGCAGCCATGGCCTTTGATGGATAGGTCTGTTAGAGGTATTGAGTGACCAATTGTCACGATTCCCCTGACCGCTGTCACCACTGGGTCAGGATTCACACCGTGACCGTCACCCCTACGTCACGGATCAGGGTGACTTTAGGCCAACAGACGGCTATCACGTGTGCAGGGGGGCTTATCTTAGTTATCCCTCCACTGCTAACAATGTGATTAAAAACCACACACAAGGCTATTGACCTCTTAGTTTACAGCAGGGGCTTATTCTAGGTATCCCACTGCTTTTCTATATACCACGAACTGCAGCACGTGGGCAGCACGGTGGCGCAGTGGTTAGCACTACAGCCTTGCAGCGCTGGGGTCCTGGGTTCTAATCCCACCCAGGACAACATCTGCAAAGAGTTTGTATGTTCTCTCCGTGTTTGCGTGGGTTTCCTCCGGGCACTCCGGTTTCCTCCCACATTCCAAAGACATACTGATAGGAATTCTAGATTGTGAGCCCAATCGGGGACAGTGATGATAATGTGTGCAAAACTGTAAAGCGCTGCGGAATATGTTAGCGCTATATAAAAATAAAGATTATTATTATTATTATTAGATTGGGGAAAGATGATGAATTCTGTTTTGTCCAATGTTAACTTTTAGAAATCGAGCAGAGATGAAGGATGAAATAGCGGACAGACATTGTGGGATTCTGGTTAGTAAGGAGGTGATATTGGGTTCAAAGAGGTAGATCTGTGTGTCATCACCATAGAGATGATATTGAAAGCCGTGGGATTCTGTCAGCTGTCCTAGGTCGAAGGTGTACATATCAGGCACCGGAAATGCAACATACATCAGTTTTATGGGATATGTTTATTCCACTATAATCTGCACTTATTCCATGTTCAATAATTACCTAACAAGCACAGAGAATTTAATATACATTGTGTCATGGGGCTACCGCGACAGAGAGGTTCCAGAGAACCGGAGCGCTCTGGGCCTCATTCACACACAGTGAACAGAAGCTCTTCACCTGTATTCTGATCTGGCTGCTTTGTGCCAGCAGTGCAGGAGTTATCCTTATTGCTGAGAGCTGGGTCTTTCAGCTGAAGTGGATTTTGTAATGTGATCCTCTATATAGACCCAGTCCTGACTTCAGCTATTTTCAGTGATCAGTTCTACTGCCTGGCTTGGAGGTTGAAGGAGCTTAGTGTTGGAGTTGGAGGTTTATTTACAGAGATTGGTGTCTGCTGTTTTGGTTGCATGTTAAACCTGTTTTCCTTCCTAGTTTATTCCTTCTCTTCCCTTCTCTGTGTTTCCTCTGTGGTTGTGTGAGCATTTGGTGAGTTTGAGACTTTTAGTTACCTTGTCCGTATACCCTGTTATTTGTTGTATTGTTACACTGGTGCAGTCCACATCCCTTGGGGGGAGAGGGGGCCACTGATAGGGTCTGCACAGGAGACAGGGATACGCTGGTGGCTCAGGTCTCCTAAGCATCATAGGTACCCCTGAGATAAGGGAAAGCCAGGGCCCCATTATAGTGGCAGGGACAGGTGCGGGTCCCAGTATGCCGTCCTGCCCCTTTATCGCCGTTAATGGCGTGACACATTGTTTCTTATAAAATAATTATTCGTTCCACATGTTCTATTTTCATTCCCTATCTAATGAGCACAGGGAAACCAATACTCAACTGTTACTCTGGGATATGTCTTCATCCCATGATCTGCACAAGTCCCATGCTTGTTGCATTTTTAAGATGCCCATTATAGCTTATCTTTATTATTTAGTATGTTAACATCATGGCTGGGCTGAGCAGGCTGTTATGCTCAGCCGTGGTGCACGGGGATTCGTGGACCCACTGTGCCACAAGAACGGTCCTACCCAGGAAGGTGCCTAACTAAAAGACTACCTTGATGTTCACTGGAGCCTCTAGTGATGAGGTCAGGCTTGTGCGGCTGGTAGCCACCAGGTACTACTGGGCAGAACCAGGTACTGCAACTGCTGCCCCCAGGGGTCAGGTACGCTGACACTACTTTAGGGCTTAGTTCAGACACGCCGGTATAGGATTCAGGAACAGGGTTAGGCCACCCATGGACTGGAGAATAGTATTCATGCACTGGCTGCACTGTGACCAAGGGCCTTTGGGTACAGGACTGTCCGTTGCGGGACCAGTGAGCAAGGTTCAGGCACCTGCCGCTCTGGGGCCAGGGGACTAGGTTCAGGCACTTGCTGCTCCGGGACCAGGGGATGAGGTTCATGATCTGGCCATTGCAGAACCAGGGGACGAGATTCATGCACTGGCTGCTCCAGGATCAGGGGACGAGGAAACAGGTGGGCCACAGTGGGACCAGGGGATAATATTCAGGCTCTGGCCACACCGTAACCAGGGAACCTCACAACTCACTAGCAGTATACCTTACTAATAAATAATTCACTACATTGCATGGCGACTCCCTAAGGGAGAGAGGGTTTTTTTTATACAAGAGGTTTCCCAGCTATTGGTTGGGAGTCATCTTGCAGGTGTACTACTTATGCTAAATGCCTCTCTGCCACAAGCTGAGAACATTTAGCATAATGTGCATGCTACCCCTTTAAAAACAGGGAAGTACGGGCATGCGCATACTAGGCATACCGCTGGCTAACGTGCACACAGTCAGATTGGAAAGCAGTAGAAGGCTGGGGACCACTTGCGGGGCTGGAGCGGTGAGTAAACTTGTGTCACCATGCAGGGGCGCCAGCAGCAGCTTTACAGTACCCCCCTCTTACGCCCCTTCTTCTTCAAGCCCTCGAGGTCTGCAGAGAAGTTGGAGGCCGACACGTCTTTACAGACTCCCACGACTTCTCATCTGGACCACAACTTCTGTCCACTAGAAGAAAAGTGACACCTCACCATCTTCACGACCAGGCTTCTCTTCATCAAGTCATCCTCAGTATAGGACAAAGCAGTAACCGGCAGCAGCGTTACATGTTGCATACCCTCTATGACTGACTCATTGAAAGATTTTTGGCTGGCACTTTTATTGGGCAACTAAGCAACTTTTTGTTTTATTGGGACAAGTTTGAGTAATATAATGTGGTGATCTGTACAAAAAAAGTTTTTCAAACCTTATAACTGTGACCTCTTCTTGTAATGTGAAGGTCTCTGTCAGTGCCGTAGCACAGAATTCCTCTCTCTGTAGCTTATGACCTTAATGGGCATATACAAGGTAATACGACAGCTAAATTGTTACATTCCATAAAAAAATGTTTTAGGTTGACTGCTTGGCTGCTTCTCTAAATTTAAGGGATTTAGAAAATGACAGACAGGAGGGGACAGACAATTATCTGACTTTTCACAGCTCCTGATCATTGAATTACACAAATCTAGAGCAGAGGAGAAACTATTGGACTGGAAATTCTCAGGTTCACAAATTCTCAGCAATTGTCAACTTTGATGCCTGTTTGGAACGTCTAGGATTCCAGATTCAGGTGCAGCGATGTTAGAGAGATTATGAAGGAGGGCAATGGTGTCCTAAATGTGTGATCATTACATGCATTTACCTTTTAATGTCTGGAAAAAATGTTTTTAAAGTAGTTAAACAGCATAAATTGCTGTCATATTTCACACCAAAATTGAATCATAACCTTGCCTCTTTGCAGTTTAGTATTAGTATATAGGTGTAGCTGACTCAGGTTTTATTTTTTGCAAGACTAGTTGTACTACTTTATGTAGATACAATTTTTCCTATATGTAAATTATCTTTTTTTTTTTTAAATATTTTAATTCTATTTAATATTTTTAATATTTAATATTTTTAATATTTTATTTTATTTTTTTTATATTTTTTTATATTTTTTAATTATCTTTTGAGAATAATGAAAAATCAGCAATTTGATCATTGTGGAGGAGCTTTTGCAAATTGTTGCGCTTGTAATTATAATTATTTTACAGGTCAATAAAAATTCTTCTAATGTATACACACACACAACTCTAAGAATTTTTATGATTCATTGTGGTTTTCAAATTTGTCAGTAAAAAATGTCTGTCTGTAATTTTTGAAATGGCAACTCAGGTTAGCAACACCAGTGCAGAGCTTGCTCAGGAATGGCAGCAGGCAGGTGTCAGTGTATCTGCACATAAAGTTAGACAAAGGCTTTTAGAGGCTGGCCGATTGTTGAGAAAGGCGGCATAGAAAATCATCAAGGACAGATGGACAATCTACAGAAACCACAAAGACTGACTGCAGAGAAATTCTGGTAAAGTTCATTTTTATGATACAGTCACTTCAGACTGTTTAGGACATCTAGAAGAATGATTGTGAGAAGAAAAGGTGAGCACTACCATGAGTCCTTTGCCAAGCCAACAGTAAAGCATTCGTGTGGGGGCTTTTCATCCATATAGGGGTGATGAACAATGCACTTTCCATGTCCAAAAAGCAATGTTTATAACTAAGTGCCTATGTGAACAAAATATTTAAATTTTGTGTTCACACCTATGAAACTCCCCAATGCTTAAACCTATTGAGAACCTGTGGAAAATCCTCCAAAAAGCAGATGGGAAACAAATACAGAAATTTTGATAAACTCTAAGAACTGATTAGACAAGAATGAGCTGTCATCAGTCAGGATTTGGCCCAGGAGCTGATATCTAGCTGCCAATGCGAACTGAAGAATGTTTGAAAAATAAGGGTCAACACACTGTCAATACTGAGTCTTTGCGTAAACTTTAATGTATTTGTCAATTAACTTTTAAAAATGTATGAAATACTGACAATTGTACTTCAGTAACCATAGAAACATCCGACTAAGAGATTGAAAAACATTGAAGCAGCAAACCGTGTGAAAAACAAAATGTGTCAGTCTCAAAACATTTGGCCACAACTACACTAGCATCATAGCTGGTATGAAATTTTTGGCACTATGCCACAAACTGACAGTAACAGGTGCTTCTCACAAATTTAGAATATCATCAAAAAGTTAATTTATTTCAGTTTTTCAATACAAAATTATTTATTATATATAGTCATTACAAACAGAGTGATCTACGGTAATTTTGTTAATGTTGATAATTATGGCTTACAGCCAATGAAAACCCAAAAGTCATTATCTAAGTAAATTAGAATACGTTATAATACCAGCTTGAAAAATGATTTTAAAATCCAAAATGTTGGCCTACTGCAATGTATGTTCAGTAAATGCACTCAATACTTGGTCGGGGCTCCTTCTGCATCAATTACTGCATCAATACGGCTTGGCATGGAGGCGATCAGCCTGTGGAACTGCTGAGGTGTTATTGAAGCCCAGGTTGCTTTGATAGCAGCCATCAGCTCATCTGCATTGTTGGGTCTGGTGTCTCTCATCTTCTTCTTGACAATATCCCATATATTCTCTATGGGATTAAGGTCAGGCGAGTTTGCTGCCAATAAAGCACAGTGATACTGTTGTTTTTAAACCAGGTACTGGTACTTTTGGCAGGGGGGACAGGTGCCAAGTCCTGCTAGAGAATGAAATTTCCATCTCCAACAAGCTTGTCGGCAGAGGGAAGCATGAAGTGCTCTAAAATTTCCTGGTAGACGGCTGCGCTGACTTTGGTCTTGATAAAACACAGTGGACCTACACCAGCAGATAACATTTCCCCCAAACCATCATTGATTGTGGAAACTTCACCCTAGACCTTGGAACTTAAGGCTATGTTCACACATAGCGTCAGGTTCTCCCGCAGCGGATTTGATAAATCTGCAGGGCAAACCCGCTGCGGGATTTTACTCCTACTATTGATGCTGCATATGCAGCATCAATAGTAATGTTAAAAATAATAAAATAATGATATACTCACCCTCTGATGTCCCGATCTCCTCGGCGCTGCAGGCGGCGGTCCGGTTCCAAAGATGCTGTGCGAGAAGGACCTTCGTGACGTCATGGTCATGTGACCGCGACGTCACCGCAGGTCCTGGTCGCATAGCAAACCTGAGACCGGACGGCCGCGTGCAGCGCTGAGAGGTGAGTATAGCTTATTTTTTATTTTAATTCTTTTTTTTACCCACAAATATGATTCCCGGGGCCTGGAGAAGAGTCTCCTCTCCTCCACCCCGGGTATAACCCGCACATTATCCGCTTACTTCCCGCATGGTGGGCACAGCCCCATGTGGGAAGTAAACGGATCAATGCATTCCTATGGGTGCAGAATCGCTGCAATTCTGCACAAAGAAGTGACATGCTGCGGGTTGTAAACCGCTGCGCTCCCGCGCAGTTTTTCCCACAGCATGTGTACAGCGGTTTGCGGTTTCCATAGGGTAAGGTTACCGTAAACGCTATGGAAACTGCTGCGGACCCGCAGCTGCAAAATCGCCGCGGTTCCGCGGTAAAAACCGCAAAGTGTGAACATGGCCTAAGGTCTCAGAGTCTGGATAAAAAAAAACAGTATCACTGTGCTTGATTGGCCAACAAAATAGAGAATCTATTGGGTATTATAAAGAGGAAGATGAGACACCAGACCCAACAATGCAGACTAGCTGAAGGCTGCTACCAAAGCAACCTGGGCTTCCATAATACCTCATCAGTCCACAGGCTGATCGCCTCCATGCCACGCCGCATTGATGAAGTAATTGATGCAATAGGAGCCCCGACCAAGTATTGAGTGCATTTACTGAACATACATTTCGGTAGGCCAGCATTTCGGATTTTAAAATCATTTTTTCAAGCTGCTGCTATAAAGTATTCTAATTTACTGAGATAATCACTTTTGAGTTTTCATTGGCTGTAAGCCATAATCATCAATATAAACAGAAATAAACACTTGAAATACATCACTCTGTTTGTAATGAGTCCGTCTAATATATGAGTTTCACTTTTTGTATTGAAGAACTGAAATAAATTAACTTTTTGATTATATTCTATTTTTGTGAGATGCACATGCATGTATTCCCAGTGATACATATACCTCCAATAACCACTAGGTGGTAGTGCTATACTATATCATGCATTGATATTATACTGTCACTACCGTATGCCTATTTGTTTTGTATGGGAGTAATTCTTTGTTTTCTCTAATATATAGTCTCCCATTTGACCTTATTTGGTTACCTAAGTCTAAGCCAGGTTTGGGGAACCTTTTTTCTGCCAAGGGCCATTTGGATATTTATAACATCATTAGCGAGCTGTAGAAAACTATCAATTTAAAGAAGCCCGGCCATATATCGTTTTTATTATGAAATGTGTGTATATGTGTATGTAATGTAGTGTGAGTGCAGGGGCGGACATACCGCATGTGCAGCCGGTGGCTAACACTGAGGGCAATCTGGCCTGTTTATCCGGCCCCAAGATTGCCCTCATGTGCGGCGGGAAGGGAGCGATCCCTGCAGCTCTGCTGCTTACGCTGACGTCAGCATTCAGCGCGTGTCTATTTAAGAGAGAGGAAGCTGCAGGGAACGTGCGGAGAGGTGTGTGTGTGGCTGCAGAGAGGTGTGTGTGTGTGTGCATGTGTGTGTGTCTGTGAGTGGCATCGTGGAACGTATGGAGAGGTGAGTGGTGCTGTGTATGTGTCTGTTTGTGTGTGAGTGTGTAGGTGGTGGAGAGGGCAATGATTTGGGCAATGGAGAGGGCAGTGATAGGGGCTGTGGGGGAGAAAGCAATGATGGAGCTGGTTGAAAGGGCAATGATGGGGTGGTGAAAAGGACAATAATGAGGTGGTGAGGAAGAAGGTAATGATAGGATGGTAGAAAGGGCAATGTTGGGTGTGGTCAGGGAGAAAGCAATAATGGAGGTGGTGGAAAGGGCAATGATGGGGTGGTGTGGAGAAGGCAATGATGTAGTGGTGGAAAGGACAATGATGGCAGTGGTGTACAGGGCAATGATGGGGGTGGTGAGGAGAAGGCAATGATGGAAGTGATGGAATGGGCAATGATGAGGGTGGCAGGGGAGAAGGCAATGATGGAGGTGGTGAAAAGGGCAATGATGGAAGTGGTGGTGGGAAAGCAATATTGGGGACAGTGGGGGAGAAGGCAATGATGGAGTGGTGTGTGAGAAGGCAATGATGGAGGTGGCGATGAGGACAATGATGGGGTGGAGGGAGAGAACAATGATGGAGATGGTGGAGAGGGCAATAATGGAGGTGAGGGAGAAGACAATGATGGGATGCGGGGAAGGGGGACTTATAATGGAATGGACTTACAAACAGGGGGGGTGGAGGAAGACATTAGACATGGATGTAAAATGAATTGGGTGGTGGAGGAGGATACTAAGCCTCTGATGGCGTCCTCCCCCATTTCACAATTCATCGTGATACTATCAGGGACTTAAAATTTATTGAGGAGTGGGAGAGGAGATGATAAGGTGCAAAGAACACTTTATAATGAACTGAAAGGTAGGAGAAGTCGCAGTCAGGGACTTATAATGAATTTGGAGGAGGCAGAGGATGTTCAGTACCTGATAGCTTCTCCTCTCACTTCCAAATTCAGTTCCTTAGTATATAGTGTACTCACTTATTATGTATAGCACAGTCCCTTAGTATATAGTGTACTCACTTATTATGTATAACACAGTCCCTTAGTATATAGTGTACTCACTTATTATGTATAGCACAGTCCCTTAGTATATAGTGTACTCACTTATGTCTAACACAGTCCCTTAGTATATAGTGTACTCACTTACTATGTATAACACAGTCCCTTAGTATATAGTGTACTCACTTATGTCTAACACAGTCCCTTAGCATATATAGCACAGTCCCTTAGTATATAGTGTACTCACTTATTATGCCTAACACTGTCCCGCAGTATATAGTGTGCTCACTTATTATGTATAGCACAGTCCCGTAGTATATAGTGTACTCACTTATGTCTAACACAGTCCCTTAGTATATATAGCACAGTCCCTTAGTATATAGTGTACTCACTTATTATGCCTAACACTGTCCCGCAGTATACAGTGGGGCAAAAAAGTATTTAGTCAGTCAGCAATAGTGCAAGTTCCACCACTTAAAAAGATGAGAGGCGTCTGTAATTTACATCATAGGTAGACCTCAACTATGGGAGACAAACTGAGAAAAAAAAATCCAGAAAATCACATTGTCTGTTTTTTTAACATTTTATTTGCATATTATGGTGGAAAATAAGTATTTGGTCAGAAACAAAATTTCATCTCAATACTTTGTAATATATCCTTTGTTGGCAATGACAGAGGTCAAACGTTTTCTGTAAGTCTTCACAAGGTTGCCACACACTGTTGTTGGTATGTTGGCCCATTCCTCCATGCAGATCTCCTCTAGAGCAGTGATGTTTTTGGCTTTTCGCTTGGCAACACGGACTTTCAACTCCCTCCAAAGGTTTTCTATAGGGTTGAGATCTGGAGACTGGCTAGGCCACTCCAGGACCTTGAAATGCTTCTTACGAAGCCACTCCTTCATTGCCCTGGCGGTGTGCTTTGGATCATTGTCATGTTGAAAGACCCAGCCACGTTTCATCTTCAATGCCCTTGCTGATGGAAGGAGGTTTGCACTCAAAATCTCACGATACATGGCCCCATTCATTCTTTCATGTACTCGGATCAGTCGTCCTGGCCCCTTTGCAGAGAAACAGCCCCAAAGCATGATGTTTCCACCACCATGCTTTACAGTAGGTATGGTGTTTGATGGATGCAACTCAGTATTCTTTTTCCTCCAAACACGACAAGTTGTGTTTCTACCAAACAGTTCCAGTTTGGTTTCATCAGACCATAGGACATTCTCCCAAAACTCCTCTGGATCATCCAAATGCTCTCAAGCAAACTTCAGACGGGCCCGGACATGTACTGGCTTAAGCAGTGGGACACGTCTGGCACTGCAGGATCTGAGTCCATGGTGGCGTAGTGTGTTACTTATGGTAGGCCTTGTTACATTGGTCCCAGCTCTCTGCAGTTCATTCACTAGGTCCCCCCGCGTGGTTCTGGGATTTTTGCTCACCGTTCTTGTGATCATTCTGACCCCACGGGGTGGGATTTTGCGTGGAGCCCCAGATCGAGGGAGATTATCAGTGGTCTTGTATGTCTTCCATTTTCTAATTATTGCTCCCACTGTTGATTTCTTCACTCCAAGCTGGTTGGCTATTGCAGATTCAGTCTTCCCAGCCTGGTGCAGGGCTACAATTTTGTTTCTGGTGTCCTTTGACAGCTCTTTGGTCTTCACCATAGTGGAGTTTGGAGTCAGACTGTTTGAGGGTGTGCACAGGTGTCTTTTTATACTGATAACAAGTTTAAACAGGTGCCATTACTACAGGTAATGAGTGGAGGAAAGAGGAGACTCTTAAAGAAGAAGTTACAGGTCTGTGAGAGCCAGAAATCTTGATTGTTTGTTTCTGACTAAATACTTATTTTCCACCATAATATGCAAAAAAAAATGTTAAAAAAACAGACAATGTGATTTTCTGGATTTTTTTTTCTCAGTATGTCTCCCATAGTTGAGGTCTACCTATGATGTAAATTACAGACGCTTCTCATCTTTTTAAGTGGTGGAACTTGCACTACTGCTGACTGACTAAATACTTTTTTGCCCCACTGTATAGTGTGCTCACTTATTATGTATAGCACAGTCCCGTAGTATATATTCTACTCACTTATTACATGTAACAGCATCCTTTGTTACATTCAGATTCTTCTCACAAAATTAGAACATCATCAAAAAGTTAATTTATTTCAGTTCTTCAATACAAAAAGTAAAACTCATATATTATATAGAGTCATTACTAGTGATGAGAGTGTGCTCGTTACTCTAGTTTTCCGAGCATGCTCGGGTGGTCTCTGAGTATTTTGGGTGTGCTCGTAGATTATGTTTGTGTCTCTGCAGCTGCATGATTTGCGGCTGTTAGATAACCTTAATACATGCAGGGATTGCCTCTTTGTTAGGGAATCCCCACATGTATTCAGGCTGTCTAGCAGCCGCAAATCATTCAGATGCGGGGACTCAAACATAATCTTCGAGCACACCCAAAATACTCAGAGACCACCTGAGCATGCTCGGAAAACTCAAGAAACGAGCACACTCTCTCATCGCTAGTCATTACTAACAGAGTGATTTATTTCAAGTGTTTATTTCTTTATTTCTGTTAATGTTGATGATTATGACTTACAGAAAATGACAGCACAAAAGTAATTATCTCAGTAAATTAGAATACTTTACAACACCAGCTTGAAAAATGATTTTAAAATCTGAAATGTTGGTTTACTGAAATGTATGTTCAGTAAATGCACTCAATACTTGGTCGTGGCTCCTTTTGTATCAATTACTGCAGCAATGCGGCGTGGCATGGAGGCGATGAGCCTGTGGCGCTGCTGTGGTGTTATGGAAGCCCAGGTTGCTTTGGTAGCAGCCTTCAGCTAGTCTGCATTGTTGGGTCTGGTGTCTCATCTTCCTTTTTATAATACCCAATAGATTCTCTATTTTGCTGGCCAATCAAGCACAGTGATACTGTTTTTTTTAATCCAGGTACTGGTACTTTTGGCATTGTGGACAGGTGCAAGGTCCTGCTGGAGAATGAAATTTCCATCTCCAAAAAGCTTGTCGGCAGAGGGAAGCATGAAGTGCTCTAAAATTTCCTGGTAGACGGCTGCATTGAATTTGGTCTTAATAAAACACAGTGGACCTATGTCAGCAGATGTCATGGCTCCCCAAACCATCAATGATTGTGGAACATTCACAGTAGAACTCAAGCAGCTTGGATTGTGGCCTCTCCACTCTTCCTCCAGATTCTGGGACCTTGATTTCCAAATTAAATGCAAAACTTACTTTCATCTGAAAACAACACCGTGGGCCACTGAACAACAGTCCAGTTCTTTTTCTCCTTGGCCCAGGTAAGTTGCTTCTGGCGTTGTCTATTGGTTATGAGTGGCTTGACACAAGGAATGCGACACTTGTAGCCCATGTCCTGGATACGTCTGTGGGTGCTGGCTCTTGGAGCAATGTCTCCAGCAGCAGTCCACTCCTTGTGAATCTCCCCTAAATTTTTGAATTATCTTTTCTTAACAATCCTTTCAAAGTTGCAGTTATCCCAGTTGCTTGTCCTTTTTCTACCACAATTTTTCCTTCCACTCAACTTTCCGTTATTATGCTTGGATACAGCACTCTGTGAACACCCAGCTTCTTTAGCAATGGCCTTTTGTGGCTTACCCTCCTTGTGGAATGTGTCAATGACTGCCTTATGGACATCTGTCAAGTCAGCAGTCTTCCCCATGATTGTGGAGCCTACTGAAACAGACTAAGGGACTCTTTTAAATGCTTAGGAAGCCTTTGCTGATGTTTTTTTGTTAATTATTCTAATTTACTGAGATAATGACTTTTGGGGGTTTGCAGTGACTCTAAGCCATAGTCATCAACATTAACAGAAATACACACTTGAAATAGATCACTCTGTTTGCAGTGACTCTATATAATATATGAGTTTCACTTTTTGTATTGAAGAACTGGAATAAATTTACTTTTTGATGATATTCTAATTTTGTGAGAAGCACCTGTAGATTTATTTTTTATTATGCTTAATATCGTCCCTTATTAAGTACCATCCTCACTAGTTATATATGTGCTGTCCCTTATTATATAGCTTCTTCTGCTGTTATATACAGTACAGTGCTGTCTCTTACATAAGTTTATTGTTGTTATTTTTGTTATTCACAGCGGACTCTTTTATTACATAGTCCCCTCTCTTGTTAGATATAAAATGACTGCTGATAGAGCAGTCAGACACCAGACGACCAGTCCATCAGCTCCTCCATTAGAAAAGAAGCTTTGCCATGCTCCATCAGCTATCATTGCTTTAAACATCTAACAAGACAGGACCGTATGTAACAAAGAACAGGGCTCTATATAATCTGATATGTAAGGAACGGTGCTGTTCATAGCAAGCGAGGTCACTCTGTAGTAAGAGATAGCAATATACATTATGAAGGAGTCTATGTAATATACATACATGTACAGAAAGTATTCAGACCCCTTTACATTTTTCACTCTAAACTTTAAAAATTCACTCTTTTTTTCATTGCAGCCGTTTGGTAAATTCAAAAAAGTTCATTTTTTTCTCATTAATGTACATGTTGCACCCCATTTTGACTTGTGCAGCACATAGGGGTGGAGCCGCGTATTCATTACTGTAATGAGCGGTAACGGTGACCGCTCAGTACAGGAAGAAGCTGCGACGGGGAAGCAGGGACCTGCAGGGACTGCGCCAGGAGCAGGTGAGTATAGTGGGGAGGGGGAAGGCTGTGCGATATTCACCTGTTCCCCGTTCCAGCCGCCGCTCTGTCTTCAGCGTCTTCTGCAGTGACTATGCAGCACTATATGTGACAAAATAATAGTTATTGGAGAGTGCAAGGGGCATAAATAACACAATGGTATACCTTAAGGGGTTAACAGGTCCTGTATCCACGTGCACCCCGACACACGTTTCGGAACAAATTCCTTCATCTGGGGACCTTTCCCGGCGCCTGCGCACTGCAGTGCACCCCTGGGTGAGTATAATATAACCTGTTTTTCTTATCTTTCAGGGCACATCGGGGGCTTATCTACAGCATTACAGAATGCTATAGATAAGCCCTTGATGCCAGTGGCCACAGCTCATACTCAAATTTTGGGGTGACAGGTTCCCTTTAAATTACTAGCCTTTGCTGATGACATATAGTTGTTTATTGCTAATCCAGCTCAAGCCATCACAGCCATAATGAGGATCCTGGATTCATTTGGACGAAATTCTGGGTTTAAGGTGAACTATAGTAAGTCAGAGGTTCTAGCGTTGTTCCGATCAGGTAGGATAAAAGATGCAGCGTTCCCATTCCACTGGAGTGAGGAATCCATTAATTACTTGGGCATTAGACTCCTGGCAGACCCTTCAAAGTTATATCAAACTAATTTTAGACCACATATAGCATTGATAATTGGTCTTTTAAACTCATGGAGACATTTTTCACTATCATTTTCAGGTAGATGCTTATTCCAAGCTCTCCTGCTGCTATTGTCACAACTAGATATTGAACAATTAAATGCAGCGTTTAGGAGGTTCATATGGGGTGAGAAGGGAAGGATGCATATAAGATTGCTCAAGCTACATTTGCATAGGAGAGAGGGAGGAATTAATTTTCTGGATATTGGAAGATACAATCTGGCAGCTAACTGGTACATTGTGGATTGGATTCGTGGGGTCTCCCGTTTTGCTAACCTACAATTGGAGCCACAGTTGAGCCCTCATGTGTCTCTAATCGCTCTGATCCTTTTGGGTAACGATGAGCTCCCTGATGATATTAGCGAGCACTCAGTTTTGTGACAAACTATTTTGACATGGAGGATAGGGAGAAAAATCTGTGGAGGTGCGGGCGATTCGTCTTCCTTTCAGCCATTTCTGGGTAACCCTAAATTTATGAATAATTGTCCACCTGTACGTTATGTAACCTTGGCAAAACGGGGATGCACCATGGTGGCTGACATGTTGGATCAGAATTTCTCCCTACTATCTTTTGCAACAGTGACACAGGGCTTTCCTTTTTTTTTCACTCCATCAGTGCAGGTCAAAATGACACCTACAACATTGTATACATGCTCAAAATGGGGAGCACACAACACAGACATCCTCCATCACCTGTGGAGTTGTCAAAGAGTACAAGAACTGTGGCATAGGATACCTGTAGAACTACAGACTACCATTCATGGTACATTCCCACTTACACCCCAACGGGCAATCGTTAATGTGCTAGGGGAATCTCAGAACTCTCTGCCCAAACATGTAAAAGCAATTTTGGTGATATGGGCTTCGGCAGTCAGGAAGAGCATATTACAACATTGGTTGAACCCTAATATACCATCCCAATCACTAAGTCAGACAAAAATAATGTTCCTATTTAAAATGGATTGGTTTGAAACATTAACCGACAAAGAGAGATTAACGGGGAAGTTTCTCATGACTTGGTCTTTTCTTATTAGTACAATATCACCAGTTATTATAGACTGAGAGCCCAGTTAAAGGACACCAGATAGTATCTTCTTAAATGCATTGATGGACATATTCCGACTCCATGAACTATAGATTTTTATGGATGCACGCAGAGAGGTGGGGTGGAGGGTGGGGTTAAGGGGAGGGATTACAGAATAGGTAGAGTTTGGATAAGATATTGTTTTGACAATGATGTCATATTGAACAGAAAGAAGGGGGGCTGTAATGGGCGCAGCTGGATGAAAGCCCCCACATGACTGCGTTGCCAAGAAGGGAGTTTTAGAGTTTTGAATAAAAAAAAAGGGATCTTATAGGTGATTGGTGGAAATTTTTGAATAAGGGGTGGACCTAGTGGGGAAAGGAGGCAGGGGCTGGAGAAGTGCGGGAAGGATTACTTGTGAGGTGAATCATCAGGAGAGAAGAAGTGTGCAGCTACTCACCATGGCCTCCATAGACAGCCTCGTGGAGCAGCTGCGCAGGGAATCCAGGTCCAGGAGCGATGGATGGCTGGAAGAGCAGCTCACCAGGCTGCTGGGCGACTGCGGGAGCCGGGGCAGCAGGACCAGGAGAACCCGGCCCCCAGAAAGATTGTCCCCCGACATGTCACCGCGCGGCAGGCGCAGGCCGCGGAGCCCCTCCGGGGACCCTGCGGGGGCTGCGGGACGCGGCGCGACCATCCTGCCCGTCCCCCCCTCCGGCAGGAATCCACCCGGCGGCTCTGCCGGCGCGAGGCGGCGACGTGGAGCGGCGACCAGCCAGGCACGGCCCGATGCCAGGGCCGCAGCGGAAGCCAGGGCCGCAACGGAAGTGCGGCCTAGTCCGGGAGCGAGCGGCGGTGCGGCGCCCTCTAGCGGTGCCAGAAGCAGCCGGAGCACAGCGCGGGCAGCGGCGGCAGAGTCAGGAGGAGAAGGGAGCACAGCGACGTCAGCGGTGAGGGCCGCACAGGTAGTGCGGCCTAGTCCGGGATCGAGGGGAAGTGCGGCGCCCCCCAGCGGCGCCAGGAACAGCAGACTTACAGCACAGTCAGCGGCGGCGACAACAGGAGGAGCCAGGAGTCCAGCGACGGCAGCAGTGAGGGGGAGCTATGGAGCAGCGGTGACAGCGGCGGGCTCACCTCCCCTAGGTGGGCCTGGCAGCGGCACGAGACGACAGAGTAGGGCGACGGGCAGGCTGGCATCGGTGGTTCAGCTGGGCCCGGGACGCGTTGGTCGTGGGGCAGGTGCCGGTCGGGCAAGTAGGCCAGGAGGCCGAGGTGGATTGCAAACAGCCGTCAGGTCAAGATCCGCCAGGAGGTCCAGCGACAGGAGTGTATCGCCAGTCTCGGTCCCCCCTGGTGACGTGGAGGCCAGGGGCGCGGGCCTGGGGCAATTCAGCGGCAGCGACGACCCCGGATCTGAGAGCGAACATCCAGAAGATGGCGAACAGCGGGATTCCGGAGACACGGCTGGTGGGGACACAGCACCTGCGCAGCCTCGTGAGTACATGTCTATTCCTATTTCGGTGCCGGGTACGGTGGGGTTAGTGGAGGGGGTAGGGGACGCTGGTTCTGGGCTTCCTGGCGTTAGAGAGCTTTTGGCAGGTATGTCGCATATTTTGAGGCGATTGGACGCGGGGCCAGCAAGTAATATGGGAGGGTCACCTGCTGGGGCTTGGTTGGTGGATCCTGTTAGTACAGCCGGGGGAGGGGGCTCCGGTGAATTAGTGAGGTCTGGGGCGGCCGCGTCGGCCCAGGCAGCTGGGGTGTCAGTGTCGGTTCAAACGGAGACGGGTAAGAAGGATGAGATAAAGTTGGATGATCGGGCAAAAGGGGAGGTCTTTGTGTGCTTTGAGGGTCCCCTCGGTGCCCATTTAAAGAAGGAGGTGAAGGAGAAGATCTGGAAGGATGAATTTGTTGAGATTTTCTCCCTCCTCCCTTTGGAAAAATTTAATCTGGACAAAGGGAAAAAAGATGATAGCAAAAAGGAAGAGGAGGAAAAAAGGCGTTGGCGCCTGATTCCGCAAACGTTTGTTAATTGGCAACAGGCTTTTGCTATCTTGGCCAGCGTGATAGGAGAAAAATTCCCGGAAAATTGCTCGGGTCTTTTCTGTTACTTTGATTCTATTGGTGAGGCACATCGTACGTATGGGGGCCAGGCTTGGCAGCGTTACGATGAACAATTCAGGCAGCGGAAGGCGGTTAGGCCTGAGATAAAATGGGAGCATAAGGACATTGGATTGTGGCTGAAGGTGATGGCCCCTGTGAGGTACGGGCAGTCCTTTCAAGGGGGCGCGGGGAGTAGTAGTCAGCAATCAGGACAAGGGGGAGGAGGAGGACAGGGGTATCAAGGGGCGAAGGAAAAAACGGGAACGTGCTGGCAGTTCAATGACGGCCAGTGCAAGTATGGCAATACCTGCAGGTTTAAGCACGTGTGTTCCCATTGTAGCGGAGCTTCACACGGGGCTTCAAAATGTTTCAGAAAAGCAAGGGGCAAGCCAGCAGGGGGTAGCGGTCATGGGGGTGACGCCGGTGAGGCTTCAAAAGATGGCCCCTTATCTAAGTAGATATCCGGACCGGTTGAAGGCGGTGGTGATTAGGGACGGTTTTGCTGAAGGTTTTAGGATTCCTCACCCGAATCATACGGTCCCCTTTTCTACAAAAAATCTGAGGTCAGCAAGTTTACATGCGGATGTTGTTTCGAGTAAGTTAGCAAAA